>NC_088864.1:16000408-16670451 GCF_032884065.1 Artemia franciscana
GTAGACATCCATACAATGGGGCAATAAGAAACATATGACTGGACAAGACAGAAAAAAAGAAGTTTCAGAATAGATCCAGGAAATGTATTTCTAAGTTTTCGAATGATACCCAAACTCCGTGAGACCTTAAACCTAATCATGGCTACATGGTTTCTGAATGAAAGGTTCTCATCAAGCAGGATACCAAGAAACCGGACCACCCGATTCTCTGGTCTACACAAGGAGCCTTGTGACACCTGAAGGTGTGTAAGCTGAGGGAAAGCTACACCAATTCGAGAAAAAATAAGACCAACATTCAAGACCAAGTAATTGGCATTAAACCACGACATAACTCTCTCAAATAATGCCACAAGGTTAGACTTGATATCACATTCCGTCTTCCCAAGGGTCCCAAGAGTGGTATCATCAGTAAAAGCAACAAGAAAATCTTCATTAGAAGAAGTATTGGAACACGACTGAGCATTAGGCTGACACAGCTTGCAACATGCCCAGAGGCCTGGTGTTTTTTACAGCTGAAATCAGATCATTAACATAAATCAAAAATAAAATGGGACCATGAACAGATCCCTACGGGACGCCATAATATACTTCAGAAGGGCTCCGGAAAAGCGGATCAATTGAAATAAGCCTACCAGAAAGGTATGAATAAAACTAAGAATAAGCGTTAGATCTTATACCAATATGTGATAGTTTCCAAAGAAGAATCCGATGAGTCAAGGAATCAAAAGCTTTACGAACATCCAAAAATAAAGCTGCCGGGATATGACCAGAATCTATTGCCAAATGAATGAAATTCGATAAAGCTGCGCAAGCATGCTCCATAGAGTGACTCGCTCGGAATCCAAACTGGAAATCATGCAAAAAATTCTTTGCATCCAGAAAACTAAGAAGCCTGGATAGCATAGCCTTCTGAAAAATTTTGCTAAAAACAGATAGGAGAGAAATTGGCCTATAATTAGCAGGATCACTCCGAGAACCACCCTTATAGAGTACTATAACCTTAGCTCGCTTGAGAGATTCAGGAAAAATATCTTTCTCGAAAGACAGATTGACGAGCTTAGTCAATGGTGACAGAATAGCAGGCAGAATGGCACGGATAACCCTTGTAGGAATTTTGTCTGCTCCTGAAGAGGATGATCCTTTAAGAGTATTCACGATACGAGCTACCTCAAATTCAGAAACAGAATTCAAGACCATCGACTTCAAACATGAGGGTCCAAGAAAGGCTCTGAAATCGCAACGAGAAGTTGCTGAGCTTGCAGAGGAAGCAGTTACCTTTCCTATATCAGTAAAATAAGAGGTAAGCTCTAGCTGAACGTCTACATCTCCTTGGACGGTTTTACCATCGATTTTCAGCATTGATGGAACTGAAAGCAGAGGGGGAGTAGGTCTAAGAACTGAATTAATTAAATACCATGTCTTCCTTACATCCTTCCCACATTCAGAAAATTTCCTATGATAATACTGAGACTATGCCTTCGGACAAAGCGAATTAAATATATTCCTATAGGTCTTGAATCGTACGTGATGAGCTAAAGATGGTGAAGCCCTGTAAAGCTTCCACAAATAATTTTTCCATTTCCAGCTTTTATGGAGACCTGGAGTCATCCATGGATTCAGTGGTGATATCCTTTTCGAAGTATGGGGCGCTGGACCCCGATTGCAAATTTCCAGGATTCCTTCTTTAACTAAATCATAAAAGGAATCAAAAGAGTGGTTAAAATCTAAATCAGAAACCAAACTACCCCATGGCACATCAGCCAGACGAGAATTAAGTAGACTTAGATCAGTATCACTATAACGGATAAATGGGAGATAAGACGGTGATGCTATACGCTGCGCTTGATCAGCACTCTTATATCGGGAAATAGCGGGAAAATGATCAGAAATATCACTAACCAGCACCAAATTATCTAAAACATCTAGTGACGAGAAAATATTATCGATAAGAGACGCTTGTGTTTCTGTAACTCGGGTTGGTAGACAAACTGAAGGTAGAGTTCCCGAAGAGAGCATCATTGACAAAAGATCAATAGTTGAAGCAGAATTTTGATCCAACAGGTTGAGGTTAAAATCACCCATAAGGATTAGTTCACAGGGATGTTTTTGGACTGAGTTCAAAAATTATTCCAGAATTTTCAAAAACGAAGGAATAGATCCACTGGGGGACCTATAAACCAAACCGACAACTAAGTACTTGCGCATTGATTTAATCTCAATAAATAGGGATTCAAAGATTCCTTCCTCATTTCTGCTCAAATCATTTCGGACATTACATGCAAGACGATCAGCAATATAAAGCATAAGGCCACCTCTCGCCATCTGTTTCCTATTCATCCTGGAATATCTGGAAAGATATCCTTTTTTGAATCCAAGAAAGTTTCACTTAATAGTATACCATCAGGAGTTCCATCACTACCGATCCGTTTCAACTCATCAAAAGACGAGCAGAGTCCCTGAATGTTCAGATGAAACACAGAGAAAATATCATCTCGTTTAGAGGAAGCAGAACCATTTAATTGCGAAACATATTTACTTTTAACAAGAGCTAAGAGCTCATATGGCACTTGTGACGAGGCGAGAAGAGCCAAGAGCCAAGAGATCATATGGTATGAGCTCTAACAAAATTCTACGAATCAATAGATTGATTTAAAAAGGAATATAAGAGGCTTAATGCCGGTCAGGATTTAAAATAAGAGCTCTGAGTCACGATGTCCTTCTAAATATCAAAATTCATTAAGATCCGATCGCCCACTCGTAAGTTATAAATACCTAATTTTTTCTAATTTTTGGTCGAATCTGGGAAAACGACTTTACCAAGTCAAATTGTGCAGCTCCCTGACACGCCTATCAATTTTCATCGTCCTAGCACGTCCAGAAGCACCAAACTCGCCAAATCACTGAACCCCTCCCCCCAACTCCCCCAAAGAGAGCGAATCAGCACGATTCTGTCAATCACGTATCAAGGACATTTGTTTATTCTATCCACCAAGCTTCATCCCGATTCCTACACTCCAAGCGTTTTTCCAAGATATCCCCCTTCAACTCCCCCCAATGTCAAACGATCTGGTCGTGATTTGAAAAAAGAGCTCTGAGACATGAATTCTTTCTAAAAATCAAATTTCATTAAGATCTGATCATCTATTCGTAAGATAAATACCCCAATTTTCAAATTTTCCAAGAATTCCGATTTCCCCCTCCAACTCCCCCCAACGTCACAGGATCTGGTCGGAATTTAAAATAAGAAATTCAAAGCACAAGATCCTTCTAAATATCAAATTTCATTAAGATCTGGTCACCCTTTCGTAAGTTACAAATACCTCAATTTTCAAAATTACCCCCCCCCCCTCCAATTCCACCAAAGAGAGAATATCCGGTCCGGTTATGTCAGTTACGTATCTTAGACAGGTTTTTATTCGTCCCATCCAGTTCCATCCTGATCTCACCGCTTTAAGTATTTTCTAAGATTTCCGGTCCCCCCCCCAGCTGCCCCCCACAATTACGCTTGATCCGCTTGAGATTTTAAATAAGAGATCTGGGTTACGAGGTCCTTCTAGATATGAAGTTTCATGAAGATCCGATCACTCCTTCGTAAAATAAAAATACGTCATTTTTTCTTATTTTTCAGAATTAACCCCCCCCCCCCCAATAGATCGGATCCGTTCCAATTATGTAAATCACGTTTGTAAGACCTCTGCTTGCTTTTCCCACCAAGTTTCATCCCGATCCCTCCAATCTAAGCGTCTTCCATGATTTTAGGTTCCCCCATCCCAAACTTCCCCCAACGTCACCAGATCCAGTCAGTATTTAAAATAAGAGCTTTGAGACACGATATCCTTCTAAATATCAAATTTCATTGAGATCCGATAACCTGTTCGTAAGTTAAAAATACCTCATTTTTTCTAATTTTTCAGAATTAACCCCTCCCTCAACTACCCCAAAGAGAGCGGATCCGTTCCAGTTATGTCAATTATGTATCTAGGACTCGTGATTAATTTTTCCACCAAGTTTCATCCCGATCCCTCCACTCTAAGTGTTTTTCAAGTTTTAGGTTTCCCCCTCCCAACTCCCCCCCCCCCGATGTCACCAGATCTGGTTGGGTTTAAAATAAGAGCTCTGAGCCACGAATCCTTCTAAATATCAAATTTCATTAAGATCCGATCACCTGTTCGTAAGTTAAAAATACTTCATTTTTTCTAATTTTTCAGAAATACCCCCCCCCCCAACTATCCCAAAGAGAGTGGATCCGTTCTGTTTATGTCAATCATGTATCTAGCACTTTCCCACCAAGTTTCATCCCGATCCCTCCACTCTAAGTGTTTTCCAAGTTCTAGGTTTCCCCCTCCCAACTCCCCCCCCCCAATGTCACAAGATCCGGTCGAGATTTAAAATAAGAACGGATCCGTTCCAGTTATGTCAATCATGTATCTAGGACTCGTGATTATTTTTTCCACCAAGTTTCATCCCGAGCCCTCCACTCTAAGTGTTTTTCAAGTTTTAGGTTTCCCCCTCCCAACTCCCCCCCCCGATGTCACCAGATCTGGTTGGGTTTAAAATAAGAGCTCTGAGCCACGAATCCTTCTAAATATCAAATTTCATTGAGATCCGATAACCCGTTCGTAAGTTAAAAATACCTCATTTTTTCTAATTTTTCAGAACTAACCCCTCCCCCAACTACCCCAAAGAGAGCGGATCCGTTCCAGTTATGTCAATCATGTATCTAGGACTCGTGATTATTTTTTCCACCAAGTTTCATCCCGATCCCTCCACTCTAAGTGTTTTTCAAGTTTTAGGTTTCCCCCTCCCAACTCCCCCTCCCCCCCCCGATGTCACCAGATCTGGTTGGGTTTAACATAAGAGCTCTGAGCCACGAATCCTTCTAAACATCAAATTTCATTGAGATTCGATCAACCGTTCGTAAGTTAAAAATACCTCATTTTTTCTAATTTTTCAGAATTACCCCCCCCCCCCCCAACTACCCCAAAGAGAGCGGATCCGTTCCGATTATGTCAATCATGTATCTGGGACTTGTGCTTATTTTTCCCATCAAGTTTCATCCCGATCCCTCCACTCTAAGTGTTTTCCAAGATTTTAGGTTTTCCCCCCTCCAACTCCCCCAATGTCATCAGATCCGGTCGGGATTTAAAATAAGAGCTCTGAGACACAATATCATTCCAAACATCAAATTTCATTAAGATCCCATCACTTATTCATAAGTTAAAAATACTTCATTTTTCTATTTTTTCCGAATTAACCGGCCCCCCACTCCCCCCCCCCCCAGATGGTCAAATTGGGAAAACGACTATGCTAATTTGCTAATTTAAGCTGGTCCCATCCCTGATACGCCTGCCAAATTTCATCGTCCTAGCTTACCTGGAAGTGCCTAAAGTAGCAAAACCGAGACCGACAGACCGACAAACCGACAGACAGACCGACAGAATTGGCGATTGCTATATGTCACTTGGTTAATACCAAGTGCCATAAAAACCGAATTAGAATCATTATTCATCTGATTTCTATTTCCAATTGAATTATTAATAATATTTTCAATATCTAAAGGATTATTTTGTAAATCAAGTAAACGATCCCCCAAAGAGTTGATACCAGCCTGGCCACTACTCATGGTGGATGGCAGTTCCGCCCCACGACCAAGCCCACCAGACCACAGGTATAAGAAAAAAATATAAGGAAAGAAGGGTAAAAAATAATATAATCAAGGTATGGATAAAAAATGATAATAAAATCAAGGTAAGAATAAATAAGAAAAAACAGGGAAAGAGAAGAAAAAAGAAACAAGGAAAAACTAAGAACTCCCCCCATACCCCCCCCCCCCCACTGAAAAGTAAAAGCACTAAAACTCACAGTAAATGGGTTTGTTCTAATACTATACTGTTGGTGCAAAAACACAAATAGCAACACAATAAAAAAGACACAATATTTGTTGTAGCAGAAGATACCATTATATAAGTCACTATTACTATCTTTATTGCATCGGACCAAACTAACTCAACAAATAATTCAAGCAATACTTTTTTCTTATCAAAACACGAAAAGTGACCGGACAAAAATAAAAAAATTCAGTCATGTAATCGAGTCCATAGAATTGCCCCGGCCAATTCCTTGCCTTCGCTCAACTATTATCTCGATAAGACCTAATAGTAAAAATGTTATTTCGAAAACAAACTTGAATTTCAAAAATAGCCAGAAACTCCTTAAAAATGACCAAAACAAAAGTTCATTGCCGAAAGTATAATTCTTCATACATGAGATGATGAATAACGTCATAATCACAACCATAACATGAAGGGATAGTTTTGAACTTTACACTATTTGTACATCCAAACACTTTTCAGGTTAACTCCAGTCAGATTGCTTTTCTTTAATAGATAGATAGATAGTTTATTTTAGCCCACCATCAGAACAACAACATGGCGGAGTATAAAGAAATAAAAATGAAAAAGAAAAAGGCGAAAAACAATACTTCAAGATTAAACGATGAGATTACATTCACTGTATACATTCATAGCTCATATATGACGGCAGGAAATCATAAAGGTGCTTAAGGGCACCTTTTCTAGCATTAGTTTCCTGTTCTGCCACAGCTTCACGGGGATCTGGAATTTGATACTTCTTCAAAAGAAATGAGTTTCTCTCGAATAGCGGTATGCGTATCAAAAACTTCAAATATCTACAAAACGCGGACCTAACTTTTAGTCTCTCTGTTTCTGTGAACCATTCCCAAAGTGGGGAAAGGTAAAGGACATGTGGTAATGCCACTGCTCTGTACATCCTCGCCAAAATTTGCCGATTGTAAGAATACTTCAGCGGGGCTAGTTTAGCATAGCTCACTCGCAGGTTAGACACAAGGGTATCAAGGCAAAGAGTTCTTGTAGTTTTCTTATCTCGGCCGTACCGAAGACCTAAATATTTGAGCGATGAAGACTCTGCAATAATAGCACCATCTACGGATACAGTTGGTGCTGGTGCCTCTTGTTTTGCAGAGCTGAAAACCAGAAATTCAGTTTTCTGGCCATTAACTTGTAGACCAATAGCGCTATAACCAGATACAAGCTCATCTAAATTATCCTGCAGTACACTCAATGAGAAACTCAACATAAGTAAATCATCAGCATAGCTTATTAAACTCAAATCACAAGTATCAAATCTTAGCCCGTCAGAAATTTGTTTTTTAACCTTAGAAATCAACGTGTTAAATAATATCGGACTTAAGACGGAGCCTTGTCGAAGTCCTCTCTTTAGTTTAACTGGCTCGCTGAGTTTTTCAAGCCAAAGTTTCACTCTTATATAGCTATTAGAGTACCAAAATGATAACATAGCTACTATATGGGCGTTCACACCGGCATCTAGTAAGGTGTGGAACACAACAGACTGGATTACTGAATCAAATGCAGCGGAAATGTCAACACTACATATATGTACGGATAACTCAAGTGAATCAGCCTTGGCAAGAATACGCTTTAGAAGTCTATGGGCAAAAGCACAGCTGAGATGCTTTCGAAACCCAAACTGCCTGTAGTCTATCACACACTTTGATATAACTTCGCGAAGGACCAATTTTTCCAGCACCTTGCTCAATGTACTTGAGACAGTAATCGGCCTGTAGCCTCCACAATCATTTGCGTTTTTTCCTTTCTTCAGGATGTTTGTAACGACTCCGGTACAAAACGATTTGGGGACGGTGGCACTATCTATACACATCTGAAAAAGTAGTTACATATGCTGGATCAAAAGCGGTGAACCATTGCGCAGATGATTACTACTGACACCGTCAAGACCTGGAGCCTTGTTAACCTTTAACTGGCAAACAGCCCTCAAAACATCATTCACGAATATAAAAAAATAATTTCTCTTTTTCAGCAGTAAATCAAGACGCGATTTAAGCGATTCATCACATTCCTTTAGACCCGAAGACCTTCGAATAATGTCTTAACCACTGTTCCTCAGGTATCATGGCACATGGCTTGGACTGCACTTTACTACTTTTGAATTTTTTCCACATATTTTGTGGGTCACGGATAGCCTCTTCCGAAGCAGTTTCTGCTTCCTTCACTTTCAGCTCATCCACATATGCTTTGTATTCTCTTTTTGTTTTACGAAAGAGATTGAAGACAGTGCCAGTCCTCGGCATGCCGGAGTCGCGCCACACAGAATACCACATCTTAGACCTCCATTTGGCATGCTTCACGTAAGGATGGTCGCTCCATCCTCTTTTTCTTGTACCTTTCCTAATAGCTGCACTAGGTACGGCTGCAGCCTCAGCAAGTTTTAGCGCGTGAGTAATTTCAGCGCAGTATGTATTGAGTGCATTCTTGTCATCGCACCCATGGACAAGAAGCTGAAACGGGACTTTTATTTTGTCGCAAATTTCGTCCCATTTCGACTGGTACAGACTGAGGTTAATCTTTTTCCACTCGCGTCTCTCTGTATAATCTGGCCTTTTTGATTTCACATCGTGACTAAAAGGAACATTAAACTTAAGACCAAGATGATCACTTGTGGTATGCTCTGAATCCACATGTACAGGCGAGGGAATAGAAAAGTTAGAAAAGACGTGACCAATATTACTTGTGCTTCCTGAATTATGAATGAACGTAAAGTTTTGATCTTTAATATATGGAGAACAATCAGTCGGAATACATGCCATAAGAACGTCCTGTAACTTTCCTTTCGAGAAGGGGTAACACTGGAAGTCACCGCAGACTAAAAAACGCGAGCTTCCTAGCCTACGGAGTAGCCTTCCAATTCGACCTCGGCATACCGTTTTTCACTATGATCCATGTTCATGTTAGTTGGTAGGTATACATTGATTAGCGTGAAAGCACTTGGGCCTGGGAACTCGACTGCTATATAGAAATCGCACGACTCAAGTTTATGACAGTCTATGCTCTCGTCAACGAATATTGCAAGTCCACCAGTAGGTCGGCCCCTGGCGCTAGAGCGCTTAGCCTCATGAATGTGCACGGATTTATTAGGAACTGATTGAAAGAGGCCGAAGTTATCGGTAGTTAACAAGTGTTCATGGACGCAAACAATATTATATGCGAGGCACAAGTTCTTGATGTAGTCCAATTTGGCAGCATTATGACCGTAAACATTGCGGCAAAATATAGACAGTTCATTCATTTTCTTGTTTGAGGAGAAACTTTCTGCATTGCTCGTCGGACTGCTGGGCACTGTAGACTAAAGCTAGGGTGGCTATTATTAGTATCAGGGCACAAAGCGCATTTCACTGTTTGGGGGTCGCAAGAGCTTTCTCTACTGTTCTCGTGGGGTCCAGCACATCTGGAGCATCGCATGCTATTGGTACAATCTTTAGCAAGATGATCAAATGACTGACACTTGAAGCATCGATTGGGAATTTGTCTGAATGGGAGGACGTTGATGTGAGTATAATCAATGAATAACCCATATTTGACTGCTGCATTTCGGGAGTCAGCGTAACTAAAGGTAAGTTTGATTGTCTCAGATTGACCATATCGCTTGGCACTGACTAATTTGGAGTTAACAGAGAGAATATCATCATCTGTTGTGGCATGGGGCACAAACTTGGCGATCGCGAAGAACTTTTCCTCACGAAAAGAAGCACTTATATCAGGGGAGGACTTGAGGGAGTTGGCGAGAGTAGCTGTCGACTTGGGGCTGTTCATGTACGCAACCAGGCCGGATTTAGTCTGTTGAATATGATAAATGCCTCCATCATTAGCGTGTCTTTCGACAAACTGCTTCTGCTTGGAACAGGAATCTATTTCTGAGGTAGGTACATTGCTGATGAAAACCCGGTGTAAAGATTTCTCGGGCTGAGGGAGACGAGGCCAATCATTCTGAGACGGAAGGATAGATTTATACTGTTCCATAACACTGTCAATCATATCCGTGCATTCGTTATATTTCAGACACAATGTTGTAAAAGTGTCTTGTGGAATTTTCGGTACTTCAGATAATTTCCAGATGGTGAAGCGGGTCTTAAATTCAGGGAGTGAGCTCAGTAATTTCACAGTATCATACATGTCACTGGCTAGGGTTTCCCTCGAAGCTTGACTACGTCTTTCTTTCACATACAGCTCCCCAGAATTATCCGCTATCTCGTTCATTTTTTCGTGGTTTTCACGGATAGCATCTCTCGTAAAAAACTTCACCGCTGTATTCACTGTTGCACTTTCGTTACGCTGTCTTGATATCGCAGCGCCGTTTCTATAAAGTTCAATACCGGCGCATAAACATAACTGTAGCCAGCCATGTTTACGTCACTACCGTAACTATTCTGCAATCAGTCTTCTAGCAAGCACAAGTCGTTACCCGTAGGGCAGGTTAATAATAATCCAAGAGTGCCTATTTAAAGTGCCCGCACCGAGCGCTGAATGAATACTGAATACCCAAGTTACTGAAATAACCCAGGAACAAGGGAAGTGTAAGGACCCCCTCACCTATTCCCCGCAATTTACGAATAACTGAATACCGGCGGGTACAATACGGCACTTCCGGGGGGTTCCTTCCCCTCTTCTGCTTGTTCTGAGAAAAAATCAGCACTTAATGAATGGCACTTAATGAAACTTTCTAAAAGTAACCTGCCTCACTCCTTTACTCCACCTTCCCTCTCTTCTTCCTCCTTTCCTCTCTTTTCTTTTCTTTGTCTTTCCTCTCCTTCTATTCCCTCTCTCCTTACATTCAATTTAAGTCTACAGAATATCAAATATGTGAAATCAATAGATGTTGACACCTTGATAAACCGTCACACAAGTTTTAATTAAAAATTGGTATTTTGCCAAATACTGCGAGATCTAGCAAGTGGGATTAAAATTCATACCTCAGACTATCAGGTATGTGAAAATGAAAAATAATCCGATTAGTTTAGATGTTGACACCATGAAAGCTAGTTCAGTACTGTATTGTTCAGTACTAGATTGAGAAATTTGTGTTTTCTGTAAAGAGTCCTTTAATTGAGATGGGGAGTGTAGATTTTAGCGTAAACGCACCATATTTTATTTCCAGGGATATAAGTAATAAGCAAGCAAAGCATTCATTTGTATCAATGATGCATGCTGGGTGCACAAAAATATGTCCACGTCACCCACAAAGCAAGGTAAATAAAATAAAACTGATTGAGAAACTAATATCAGCAGTATTTTATGAACAACTGATTTATCCTAACATAAAAATACCAGACATATGCATAAAAATACATCTTCAATTGCATTTTCATTTTGAAGTTTTAAAATTTATAATAATTACATATTATATCGCGTAGCCTAATAGCTGACGTGAGTAGCAATCATACCTTTTGACAATCATACCTGTCTAGGAGCGGGAGCGCCAGAAACCTAAAAACTCCCTCTTTCAAGGGGAGGGGTCATTTTTTCACATAAAAAGGAATCTTATTATTTGATCCGATGCACAAATATTTAGTTTTATAGTAAGGGACTCGCCATTTGTTAGCTTTGTTTTACCTATTATGACAAAATAGACTTCAAGCTAGAAAACTATCATGTATTTTTTACATAAATAAGGTATTTTTGTGTTACAGATCCTCATAGACACATTGCTAGTCTTCCCTCTCCTGCATATGCGGCCTTGGCATTTAAAAACATACCTGCAATTTGGTTGAGTAAAGACTCCCATATATTCCTTAAGGTATAGGCAGCTCCACAACTCACAGTTGCGTGTTCGATTCCATTGAAATTATGTAGAAAATGAGAAACAACTGCTTTCTTCCCAGTGGATGGTAAACCATAGAGAAACAAACTAACTGGCAAACAAGAAGACTGAAAAAAAAATATTTTAGAGTAAATACATGTTGAAACTGTTCAAGTAATATATAGTTTCGTGACATAATATTAAAAAAGTTTATTGTAGTAAATTTATAGGATTATTTTAAGTTTTAATAATGCTTAGAAAAAATATAGGTGCTTTCCAGGATGTCATATATTCTGTATAGAAATATATTCATAATTTTAAGGCGAAAGGTAAAACAAACAAATAAAAGAGAAAACCCACCTTAATTCCTAAAAAAAAAATAACAATCAACATAATCTAGCTTTTTTTCCTTAACCTGTGTACTTGCTGTAGTCGATATATCATACAAGTACCGTACAATCGCAATAAAAAAGACAGCAAAGTGGTAAATCTGTACGAAATCAGTACCAAAAAAAAAAAAAAAAAAAAATACATCTTACACGTTCAATACATGTTGAACATGTTGAAACTATTGAAGTAGGTCTTACAGAGCACTGCCTCGACACCTTTGAAGGGGTTGCAACCGAGGTGATGGGCATAAAATGAATATTGAACCATGTACAACAGATGAGGTAAATAAAATTGTAGCATCAGTTAAGTCGAACAGCGCAGGAATAGATAGACTAAGTCTACGGGCTTTGAAATCCATACTACCACCCACAGTAGTGCCCACATTAGTCTATCTGATAAATCTATCTTTTAAAGAAGGACAATTTCCTGATCCATTGAAGCTAGCAAAAGTTGTCCCGCTGCCGAAAGCAGGATCACTTACCGACATCTCGAACTGGAGACCCAAATCGATTTTGCCAGTTTTGTCAAAAATTTATGAAAAAGCAATGCATAAAATACTCTATGAGTATTTAATGAAATGTGGATTTTTATCAGAGACGCAATTTGGTTTCAGGCAGCTCATTCAACTGTGCATGCTCTGGAGGACCTGATGGATACTGTAAGTAGTGAACTAGATAAAAGAAATTTTTGTATGTGGATTTTTATAGATTTTAAAAAAGCTTTTGATACAGTAGATTTTAGCATTTTATTGAAAGATTACGTTGCCTAGGAATAAAGGATGATTGTCTTAAATGGTTTGAATCTTATTTGAATGGAAGGTTTTTAAGAGTGATATTAGATTGTTCGATTTCTAAATGTTGTCCAATTACTTGTGGAGTTCCACAGGGTTCAGTCTTAGGTCCGCTATTATACCTTATATAATGTGATAGTATGCAGTTTTACATACCACAAGCCAAAGTTACTTCACTTGCAGATGATACTGCAGTTACAGTTACAGGAAAGACTCTCAATGAACTTACTGATAATGCTAATGAAGCATTAAAAGGACTGCATACATTCGTCTCTCTAAGTAGGCCTGCAATAAATACAACCAAAACAAATTTTATGACATTCACTAGAATTGGAACAGCGCCTACCACTTCTCCAGGAGCTATTATATATAATGGAACTACTCTAGCAGAAGTTCAAGAAACTCAATATCTGGGATTTATAGTGGACAATAAACTCAGCTGGAAAAAACATAGTGATGTGATTTCATGTAAAGTTTCAAGAGGTGTTGGGATGCTGCGTAAACTTAAGTATTTTTTCCTACTAAAGTGATGCTTAGTTAAAAATATATATATATATATATATATATATATATATATATATATATATATATATATATATTCACAGGTGGGACACAGGGACACAACTACAATGGCGCGTAACTAATATGGCGCGTAACGACTTACGCGCACGGGGGGCTTGGGGGGTGCGAAGCGCCTCCATCAACTAGGTGTTGATCAGAGAAGGCAATCGATTGCCTTCTCTGATGTATCTTTGGGTGTCATATAACTTGAAACTCATCGGATTTTACGCAATAAGGCTACCAGGAGAAATTTTCTTTAGCAGAAAAATACGCTAAAGCACGGAAAATCAATGGTTTTTTTTAAAGTTTGTTCTTTCAACTTTCTTGTTAAAAAAGGCTCTTTAAATCAAATTTGATCAGAATTCTGCAAAATTCATGTGAATATTTCTTATTCAATCAGCTAATTTTGTGCGTATAAAAAAATTAAAAATAAAAGAAACTATTATACGAGTTTGGTCTAAAGCAGACCAACTTGGGAGCTTTCAATTGCTGTTCCAGATTCGTTGTCCTTGTACAGAAGACCCATTGGCTGAGTCCCGTCTGAATTTTTTTTCTTTTTTCGCTCATGGGCCAAACAAAGACTCTCGAAGGGGTCGGATTTTTTGCCTCTGGGAGGGGACGAACGATGGTTGCAATTAATTTTAAACATGATGATTGCAAAAAGATATGCTATAATTCTTGTGATATGCTATATGCTATATGTATATATATATATATATATATATATATATATATATATATATATATATATATATATATATATATATATGTGTGTGTATATATATATACATATATATATATATATATATATATATATATATATATATATATATATATATATATATATATATATACATTTATGTGTGTGTGTGTATGTGTGTATATATGTATATATACACACATAATTTTTTTTTCATTTTTTTGTTTTTTTTTTCTTTTTTTTGTGTGTATTTAATGAGTTAGTATTATTGATGATTAAAATAACATGAATATAGTCGCTATTACAGGACAGAAGGGCCTTTTTGTGGCTAATTGATATGTATATGATATAAAAGTTTTAAATAAAAATTTACCTACCTACCTTTGAATGGGGGTAAAATATAGCGAGGCTACATACAAAATATAATAGTGTTACTATTATTATTCTGCAAGTTATGAAGCAAGAATTGTTTCCTTAACATGTGTAATTGTTGTGGTCGATATATGATACAAGTACCGTGCCATCTCAATAAAAAAGACACCACTCTGTACGAAATCAGAACCAAAAAAAAAAAAAAAAAAAAAAAAAAAAAAAAAAAAAAAAAAAAAAAAAAAAAAAAAAAAAAAATCTACTTTTTACACGTTCAATACATGTTGAACATGTTGAAACTATTGAAGTAGGTCTTGCAGAGCACTGCCTCGACACCTTTGAAGGGGTTTGCACTATCTTTGAATGGGGGTAAAATATAGCGAGGCTACATACAAAATGTGTTACTATTATTATTCTGCACGTTATGAAGTAAGAATGTTTTCCTTAACATGTGTACTTGTTGTGGTCGATATATGATACAAGTACCGTGCCATCTCAATAAAAAGACAGAAAAGTGGAAAGCCTGTACGGAACCAGCACAAAAAAAAGGAAATGATCTACTTTTTCAATACATGTTGAACGTGTTGAAACTATTCAAGTAGGTGTTGCAGAGCACTCCCTCGGCACTTTTCAAGGGGTTTGCACCATCTTTGCCATGGATGAGGTTAAGGTGAATGATTGATCCTTTTATATAGAATAGCAACGACTTTGAAGTATTCTCACCTTGTGTATGGAGGGACGTAGCAGGATTTTCCTTTTGAGGGGAGCATACTTCTAAAGAAACCTTTCATATGGACAAATCGACGGAAAATGAAAGCGATTATACTAAAAATCAAATAATTCACTAATTTCATCTTATTGTTAATTTTATCTAATAAAGATCACAAATGCTATCTAATAAACAACGAATACGCGATATGGCACCATCTCGTATATGAGGATGCAGTTTTTTGTCAAAAATTGTCTTTCATTTTAAAATCATGGTCTGCTGATTACAAAAAGCACTTAGATATCGCAATTTCCTTTCAAATGAGCCCTTAGTCAGCTCTATATGTGGTGTTGAGGACACATCAGTACTATCCATGCGAAGAAGTGATTTTCCTCGATATTTAAGATGAAAAGGGGGGCGGGGGCTTCAAGTTCGAATCATATGGTTTTTGGCAATAGCAATTCCAGTGGTTTACTTTTTGTGTAGACCAGACACCACTTTCAAGGGGCTTCCAGATATTTTTCGAAATTCCATATTTTTAAAATAATGTTTTGCTACCAAAACTAATCGAAATAATAGTTAGCATTCTTTAATCAGCTACAAATGACAATTTTTTTCACGGTTTTGTTTAGACACATTTCAAAATTTTCGGTTACTATGGGCCATTTTTTGTGCATTACCATGTTGCTGCTATTGCTGGAAACATGAAAGGCGCGACTTTGCCTTGCCATTTGGCTAAAAAGTTAGCGTCGAAAGGGGCAACGAGGGGATTTTGAAGGACCTAAGGATCATGTTTGTGCCTCCATCAATATGTATTGAAGGATATTATCGAATTAAACTTGATAAAAGTGCAACATGTCGAGAGGCCTCGGGCCGAAGTTTTACCTCTAGCCTGTTTTGAATCAAATTAGGCCCTAGCACGTTTTCGAGCAGTCATCCAATTTTTTCTGGTGTGTACCTCAACAAAGAATATATCAGCGCCTCAAAATTATCAAAATTGTGCATCTCATCAGCAAACTTTTGTGCAAACTTTCGGGCATCTGAAACAATACACAGGCATCAGCTCTTGAAGGAGTATCAATAAGCGTTAAAGTTCTCTTTAACGCTCATGCCTCTTAGTTAAAACACTGATTTTCTTGCTGTGGGACACATTTCTCCCTCTCAAAGGGAAGCTCCGAATTCATTTAGCAATGACATAATTATTAAAGTTTAGGAGCAACATATGAATTCGTTTTTCTATCTCAGTCTAAGATACAGGAAAAGAAATAAGAAATTCAAGAGAATCACAAAAAGAAATGGTTTGTAGAAGTAGATGGCATCACTTTTGAACCAGGGGAAAATGCTTCTTTTTGAATTTCTAAACTTTACTGGTTATTATTCTATGATAATAGTTTGCCAATCGGGCAAGGAAACAACCACACACCCATTTGGAAGAAAACACGCACCTCAAAGAAACGAAAGCTTGGTGAAGCAACTTTAATATGAAAAGTAAAAATTGTTACGAAAAAAGTCATAGGATATTTAGGATATCTAGGACGGCATATAATTTAAACATTCGGTTATCTTTTTTACATTTAAAGCACAACATTTATCATATTTATTTTTCAAACTCCTTTTTTTCTTTCTGAATAAAATACTAGTGCTGAAAGCATCCCCTCCTTCCTATTCCCATGCTAGGTCTGACTTTTTGCTCCCAATTTTTTTGTTTGCTAGTTTAGCTGATGTCCATTGACTTTTCCCAGTGTTGACCTCATTGTGACTTTTGTTCGCAAGGTTATCACTTTGTTTCAGGACAATTATGTAAATCAATACTGGTTGAAGCTCCTTAATTAAACTGTTATAAATTCAGTTTATCCTAAGCTCCCATTGATCTAAATTAATACTAATACCCTCATAAATAATCTTTTTTATTTCTATAATTTCTCTGAAACTTTGCAAAAGTCATACAGACATATCTACAATTTTTGCCTGATCAAATAAAAACTGTGATGAGGAAAACTAAATACGTGTTCTGCTACAGCTGGTGACCAGAGCTGGGGCCTGAGGTTTGGTGACCTTTGTTGCTTGTTCAATTAAATAGTCGTCACTTTTAATGGATTCCCATTTATATACTGAATGTTGAGAGGAGAGTGACCCTACTATAGACATTCGCTTTGGTTTTTTTCTCATGTTGTAACATCAGTGCTGAAAGTTTGTTTATACTGTGAGTTGTACTTGTTTATTTATTATTTTTTTCCTTTCCGTGTGTTTAGTTGTCGTGTTTTTGTGTCTGTGTGTGTCTGTTGTTTTTTTTAAAACAATTTTTTTCTGTTGAGAAAGGCTCCCAGACATGGGGCCGAAATATTCGAAATATTTTTTTATTAAAGTGTTGTAGTATTTCATTTTTTTTGTTCACTGCTTTGTTGGAATTAAAACCCTTTTTTCTTGCAGAATTTTTCGTAAATGGAAAAGCAGTGTGGTCTAAAAAATTATTTAAAAATCACTAGCCCTTTTTCTAACTCCAAACGAACTTTTCTTACATTTTCCCCCAGAACCCAATTTATTCCCAAACTACGGGTTTACTAATGGGAATAGTTTCGTCCTCTTATTTGACATAACCTTTTAGAATTTTATCAAAAATTCTGCTTTGGGTAGTTTTCCATTAGAATATTCTTTCTGGGCCTGTTTTGTAATTCATATTAGGTCCATTTGCAACCATGAGCATCATTCTCTGAATGGGTTTTTGGAATGTTTACACAGTATTGATTCCAATCTACTCTTTATACTGGAGGTCGAAGACGAATTAGGGAGGCTTCTTTTGTTCAATGTCTCATCCTAAAAAATAGGTTTCTTAGCTTGAATTTCCTATCTATAGGACACCCACTCATATTATCAGGGGCGGCTCTTGGGGTAAGCAAAGCAAGCAGTCACATATGGCGATGAGCGACAGAGGGAGCCTTGAGCAAAGGACGCTCTCTGTGGCAAAAGGTGTCAGAGGCGCACTCTGTGTCGGAGGGAGAGCCCACCGCCGGGTGCCATGTGACTTAATCAAGACAAAAATTATTGGATAATTGCAGAGCATTCAAAACCGATTTTAATCACCTAAAAAATGATGTGTTATTGTTGGCATGAAATTGCCTCAACTTGAACAATCCCTCTTGGTGCAACGCATGTCGGCTGCTAGTGATTTTATGGCACTAATTTCAAATTTCTCAAGGAGAATCGTGTTTATGTAGGGCAAGTGTAATGATAAATCGAATGAAGCACTTCGATAATGCCAAGGACTAAATTTACATTTAAGTCCCTCTAATCGAGTATTGGTTCTGATTTGAATCCCATTCTGATTCGCACAAGCTCATACAAAATTAATTCAAATCTTACAGTAAAACCACTCTGTAACAGACGGTGAGAGAGTAGAATTGAGGCCTTGTTGCCTTTGAGGTACCATATTAAAGAAGTAGATGCCTTATACGAAGCTTCTCAAGACCAATAACTCGATGGATTTGGCAGGAACTCCACCTTGGGACTTGTTAAGAAACTACAAAGCTTCAAGTTTCTCTTTTATTTAGCAATATTGCACGAGATCTTAAACAAAACAAATATGGTAAGTCGTTGCAAAAAGTCACGAATGATTTGCAAAGTTTGATAGATCCAATAAAAAGAGTGTAATTATTTCTAACCAAGATGAGATCTGATGAAGGAGTAAACAGCGTGATCGCCGATGCTAAGGAAGTTACAGAAAAAAACATCGGTATTGTTCCTGAAATTGAAAAAGAAACCACAGTCCGCCAACGGAAAATAAAAAAAAAAAAATTTCTTATGTGGGGGACGATAAAACTGTAAATTCTGGAGAACATCCATTTAAGGTCAATTTCTTCTTTGTCGTGCTAAACACTACAATATCCTCAATAAAGGAGATATTTGAGCTAATGGAAAACCATAGTGAAAGTTTAAATTTCTCTACGACATTCAAAGCTTGCAGAATTTCGCGGATAAAGAAGAATTGAAGAAATCCTTTAAAAATCTTCAAACCATTTGAGTGTTTTGAAGACTGCAATGTGAACGGCGACTAGTTGTTTGAGGAGTTACAAATTTTCGCGGAAATGCTGCCGACTAAGAGTCCCCCAGCTCAAGGTTTGTCGTATATATCAAAACATGGTTATATGGACACATTCCCAAACGTTTTCATTGCACTAAGAATTTTACTAACATTTCTAGTATCAGTTGCCATTGGCGAAAGGAGTTACTCCAAGTTAAAGTTAGTAAAACTTACTTAAGATCTACGTTGAGTCAAGATTGACTGAATGGGCTTGCACCCACGGCCATTGAAAATGACGTGCTAAGCGAATCCAATACGGACAGACTGCTCAATGAGTTTTCAAACATGAAAGCTAGAAAAATTTGTTTTTAATAAAAAAAAGTTGTATGTTGAATTGTTTTATAAGTAGTATGTTCAACCAATAAATTGTTAATCATCTTCTACCTATCCATTTTTAATAAATCACCTTGTTGTTTATTGACACATTCCATTTTTAATACTTAAGTTAGAATTATACTACATCATAAATATTTATTTATCTTATTGTCACATTTTTCACTAGAAAACCCTCCATACCTTACTTTATGGGCGTATAACCATATTTTGGTTTACCAGAGGGGGGGAGCCAAAGAATAGTCCGCTTACCCCATAAAACCGTCTAAGGCCGGCCCTGTATATTGCTCATTATTTGCATTTCCAGTTAAACCAGCCCTCTTTTGTGATTGAAGCATGATCATGTCTATACTTTTAAGAATTGTTCAGACTCTTATATAGCCTTTAAACTAAATCGCACAAAGACATTTCAAACCGTAGTTACTGGAATCATTGAACCAATAATAGAAAAAAGCTTAAAGGAGGCAAAAAAAGGAAAACGACAAACCCTATTCTTGAGTAAACCCCATTAAGGAAAATTAGAAATTTCAGAATATTACCATATATCCCTAGACCATATATCCATTTCCTTTAAAGATGAACTAAATGTCAACCATTTTTCCAATCAATAAGTGATGTATTCAATAATTTTTCTATAATTTTTCTGTAATTAGTACTTTCCCATATCTTCGGGGTAAGAGCCTGGGGTTAAGGGGTGGAAGTGCAAGGGTGCTATCAAAAATAGTATTTTCTTTTAATAGAAAATTAGGAGATTGAAGGAGATAAGGAGTTCTCTGTATGTAAATATAGAGAAAAACAGACAATTATATGCGTTCTTAAACATGTTATTACTTTGTTTCATTCTTGCTTCAACTTAAGCAATTTTCACTTTTTCATATTATAGTTTAGGAAGTTCTCAAATATCCTGTCAGTTCTATATTCTTTAATGTGAGCTCTATATGTGATTACCAGATTTGTGTTTACCAGATAACATCATTTTTCCGAAAGAAAAAAGTGGTCATGAGATAATGCTAAAATATTTCCCGATTCTGGTTCTAATTAAATGATAAAAAAAACAAGTTATTTTTAACTGAAAGTAAGGAGCGACATTAAAACTTAAAACGAACAGAAATTACTTCGGATATGAAAGGGGCTGCTTCCTCATCAACGCCCCGCTCTTTGCGCTAAAGTTTGACTCTTTCTCTCAACTCTTCTTTTTAAAACAGTAAAAAACTTTAGTGTAAAGAGCGGGGCGTTGATGAGCGGGGCGTTATACTATTCTGTATAAGAGGGGTTACTCCTTCATTAATCCTCCATTCTTCGTTTTAAAATTTGAATTTTGGACACAATTCTTTTAAGAACGACTCTTTAAACACAAAGGTCGTTTAATTAGAATAAGAAGATTTTTTAATGAACAAAAGTTCCAATTGCCTACTTACTTAAACTTCAAAGACTTGCGATTAAAACTTGTAGTGAAACAAGAGCTAAGAGCTCATATGGCACTTGTGACGAGGAAAGAAGAGCTAAGAGCCAAGAGATCATATGGTATGAGCTCTAGCAAAATTCTATGAATCAATAGATTGATTTAAAAGGAAAATAAGAGGCTTAATGCAGGTCAGGATTTAAAATAAGAGCTCTGAGTCACGATGTCCTTCTAAATATCAAAATTCATTAAGATCCGATCACCCACTCGTAGGTTATAAATACCTCATTTTTTCTAATTATTCCTCTCCCTTTAGCCCCCCAGATGGTCGAATCTGGGAAAACGACTTTATCAAGTCAATTTGTGCAGCTCCCTGACACGCCTATCAATTTTCATCGTCCTAGCACGTCCAGAAGCACCAAACTCGCCAAATCACTGAACCCCTCTCCCCAAATCAACCAAAGAGAGCGAATCCAGTACGGTTCCGTCAATCACGTATCAAGGACATTTGCTTATTCTATCCACCAAGCTTCATCCTGATTCCTCTACTCCAAGTGTTTTCCAACATTTCCCCCTTCAACTCCCCCAGCGTCAAAATATCTGGTCGGATTTGAAATAAGAGTTCTGAGACATCAATTCCTTCTAAATATCAATTTCATTAAGGATCCGATCACCTATTCGTAAAATAAAAATACCCCAATTTTCACGTTTTCCAAGAATTCTGGTTTCCCCCTCCAACTCCCCCAATGTCAAAGGATCTGGTCAGAATTTAAAACTAGAGCTATAAAGCGCAAGACCCTTCTAAATATCAAATTTCATTAAGATCTGGTCAACGTTTCGTAAGTTAAAAATACCTTAATTTTCAAAATAACCCCCCAACTTCACTAAAGAGAGCAAATCCGGTCCGATTATGTCAGTTACGTGTCTTAGACAGGTTTCATTCTTCCCATCCAGTCTCATCCTGATTAGCCCCCCCCCCCCCAAATACCCCAGATAGAGCGGATTCGTTCCGGTTATGTCAATCATGTATCTAGGATTTGTGCTTATTTTTCCCACCAAGTTTCATCCCGATCCCTCCACTCTAAGTGTTTTCCAAGTTTTAGGTTTCCTTCTCCCAATTTCCCCCCCCCCCCCCCCCGATGTCACCAGATCTGTTCGGGATTTAAAATAAGAGCTCTGAGACACGATATCCTACTAAATATCAAATTTCATTGAGATCCGATCACCTGTTCGTAAGTTAAATATACCTCATTTTTTTCTGATTTTTCAGAATTAACTCCCCCCCCCAACTACCCCAAAGAGAGCGAATCCGTTCCGGTTATGTCAATCATATATCTAGGACTTGCGCTTATTTTTCCCACCAAGTTTCATCCCGATCCCTCCACTCTAGGTGTTTTCCAAGATTTTAGGTTTCCCCCTCCCAACTCCCCCCCCCCAATGTCACCAGATCCGCCCAGGATTTAAAATAAGAGCTCTGAGACACGATATAATACTAAATATCAAATTTCATTGAGATCCGATCACCTGTTCGTAAGTTAAATATACCTCATTTTTTTCTGATTTTTCAGAATTAACTCCCCCCCAACTACCCCAAAGAGAGCGATTCCGTTCCGGTTATGTCAATCATATATCTAGGACTTGCGCTTATTTTTCCCACCAAGTTTCATCCCGATCCCTCCACTCTAGGTGTTTTCCAAGATTTTAGGTTTCCCCCTCCCAACTCCCCCCCCAATGTCACCTGATCCGCTCGGGATTTAAAATAAGAGCTCTGAGACACGATATCCTTCTAAATATCAAATTTCATTGAGATTCGATAACAAGTTCATAAGTTAAAAATACCTCATTTTTTCTAATTTTTCAGAATTAACACCCCAACTACCCCAAAGAGAGCGGATCCGTTCCGGTTATTTTAATCATGTATCTGGGACTTGTGCTTATGTTTCCCACCAAGTTTCATTCCGATCCCTCTACTCTAAGTGTTTTCCAAGTTTTAGATTTTCCCCTCCCAACCCCCCAACCCCCCAATATCAACAGATCCAGTCGGGATTTAAAATAAGAGCTCTAAAACACGATATCCTTCTAAATATCAAATTTCATTGAGATCCAATCACCCGTTCGTAAGTTAAAAATACCTCTTTTTTCTAATTTTTCAGAATTACCCCCCCCCCCCCAACTACCCCAAAGAGAGCGGATCCGTTCCAGTTATATCAATCATGTATCCAGGACTTGTGTTTGTTTTTCCCACCAAGTTTCATCCCGATCTCTCCACTCTAAGTGTTTTCCAAGTTTTAGGTTCCCCCTTCCAACCCCCCCCCCCAATGTCAGCAGATCTGTTCGGGATTTAAAATAAGAGCTGTGAGAACGATATCCTTCTAAATATCAAATTTCACTGAGATCCGATCACCCGTTCGTAAGTTAAAATACCTCATTTTTTCTAATTTTTCAGAATTAACCCCCCCCCCCCCCCCAACTGCTCCAAAGAGAGCGGATCCGTTCCGGTTATGTCAATCATGCATCTAGGACTTGTGTTTATTTTTTCTACCAAATTTCATCCCGATCCTTCCACTAAGTTTTTTCCAAGATTTTAGGTCTCCCCCTCCCAACCCCCCCCCCCCCACAATGTCACCAGATCCGGTCGGGATTTAAAATAACAGCTCTGAGACATGATATCCTTCCAAACATCAAATTTCATTGGGATCTGATCAACCGTTCGTAAGTTAAAATGCTTCAATTTTTCTATTTTTTCCGAATTAACGGGCCCACGACTACCCCCCCCCCCCCCAGATGGTCAAATCGGGAAAGACTATTTCTAATTTAATCTGGTCCGCTCCCTGATACGCCTGCCAAATTTCATCGTCCTAGCTTACCTGGAAGTGCCTAAAGTAGCAAAACCGGACCGACAGACCGACAGAATTTGCGATTACTAAATGTCACTTGGTTAATACCAAGTACCATAAAAACCACATGGACGACTTTCGTGCTTCAAAGTCTGATAAAAAAGGAAATGCTGTGGAAGATAATTTTTAGTAGGTTTCAAGAAAGAGATAAAAAACTCTTAATATATGCATTTTTTCTGAGAAGAATGATTGTGATTCTTTG
Source organism: Artemia franciscana (assembly GCF_032884065.1). Classification (NCBI taxonomy): domain Eukaryota; kingdom Metazoa; phylum Arthropoda; class Branchiopoda; order Anostraca; family Artemiidae; genus Artemia; species Artemia franciscana. The sequence goes on from NC_088864.1 coordinate 16,024,492, forward strand.
CTAGTTACTACCTAGTACATTGCTTAGTCTTCTGTTTCCAAATATTGGTCCACCAATCTTTTTTCTAGCATTTCAACGGTTAAATGTCAACAAGATTGTCGATTGTCCAATTTGTAAACAGAAAGTTTTGTTTTCAACCGAAACGGGAATTATCTTTGCACAGGTCCGCGCAGTTGGAAGAAAGACGTCCCTACGAAAAATGATCTCTTAAGACTTGACTCATAAGCACAGCAGTGTGATTCGGTGAAAGCGACATTGTTAAAGAGCCAATATGTAGCTTTCAAATACATGTCGCAAATTCTCGTTTCACTGCCTTTATTTGATTGTTTGCTTTCTATTATTCGCTGGAAAAGCCGAAAATTTTACATGTAAATGTCATCAATTGTTTTAAGTTTAAAGGGAGCCAATAATGCTGCTAAAGCTTACAATATCCTCCTTTCAAACAGTTCGTGGTAACGAACTGTAGTAAGGAGCGACCCGGCTCAATAGTAAACGAAACTCTAAAAAACAGAATTTTGATACCAATAGTTACACCAAAAGAATCGAATTTTAATGCTGATTTTAAATATATAAGTTTCATCAAGATCAGTTATACCCATCAAAAGTTACGAGCCTGAGAAAATTTGCCTCATTTTAGAAAATGGGGGGAAACACCCCCTAAAAGTCATACAGTCTTAACGAAAACCACACCATCAGATTCAGCGTATCAAAGAACCTTACTGTAGAAGTTTTTAAGCTCCTATCTACAAAAATGTGGAATTTCGCATGTTTTGCCAGAAGACAGATCACGGATGCGTGTTTATTTGTTTGTTTTTTTGTTTTGTTTTTTTTTTCCCAGGGGTGATCGTATCGACTGAGTGGTCCTAGAATGTCGCCAGAGGGCTCATTCTAACGGAAATTAAAAAGAGTTCTAGTGCCCTTTTGAAGTGACCAAAAAAATTGGAGGGCACCTAGGCCCCCTCCCACGCTCATTTTTCCCAAAAGTCACCGGATCAAAATTCTGAGATAGCCATTTTATACACCATAGTTGTAAAGCCTAATAACTATGTCTTTAGGGACGACTTACTCCCCCGCAGTCCCCGTAGGAGGGGCTGTAAGTTACAAACTTTGACCTGTGTTTACATACAGTAATGGCTATTGGGAAGTGTACAGACGTGAGGGGTTACGTGGAAGGATATTTCCATAGAGAAACTTCTCATAGGGGAAGAGAATTTCAATGAAGGGGGCCCAGGATTTTCTAGCATTATTTGAAAAAACAATGAAAAAATAAATATGAAAAGTTTTTTCTACTGAAAGTAAGGAGCAGCATTAAAACTTAAATAGAACAAAAATTAATACGCATATGAGGGGTTTAGCTTTCGTTATACCTCCCTCTTTACGCTAAAGTATTTTTAGTAATTTCAACTATTTATTCTACGGCCTTTGTGATTCAAGGGTCATTCTTAAGGAATTGGGACAAAATTTAAGCTTTAGTGTAAAGAGCGAGGTATCGACGAGGGTTGAACCCCCTCATATACGCAATAAAAACATACGAATATAGAAGTTCGTTACGTAAGTTAATTCGTAAGTTACTTATATTTTTTACCAATAGAAACGTTTGTAAAAAATTAAAGTTCTAGTTTCTTTTTTAAGTAATCAAAAAATTGGAGGGCAATTAGGCCTCCTCCGTCGCTCATTTTTTCTCAAAATCTTCCGATTAATTGCAATTAATTAATATGCAAATTTCGTTTTAGTTATTTATGTGCGGAGAGCAAAGATCAAAACATGCATTAATTCAAAAACGTCCAGAAATTAAATAAAAAACAAGTTTTTTTAAATGAAAGTAAGGACCAATATTAAAACTTAAAACGAACAGAAATTACTCCGTATATGAAAGCGGCTTTTCCTCCTCAACGCCCCGCTCTTTACGCAAAAGTTTCTTACTGTTTTAAAAATAGAGTTAAGAGAAAGAGTCAAATTTTAGGAAAGGAAAAGCCCCTTTCATATACGGAGTAATTTCTTTTCCTTTTAAGTTTTAATGTTGCTCCTCACTTTCATTTTAAAAAAAACTTGTTTTTTTATTTAATCTATAAGAAGCAACGTATTAGTATTAACATTGGTCATTAAACCAGTTATTAAGTGATAAAGCTGTTCCACGCATTTTAAATAAAATCTTTATTTTTCGGCTTAGATATCTTTTGACAAGGGTCATTCTTTACTTGCAGTTTGTTACTTTAAGTACTGTGAATGAAGATGAGCGAACAAGATAAATATAATATATTTTTCACGGAATTTTGTTCATCCCCAAATAAAGTTGCCATGAGTTTATATTCTGAATTTTGGCTACAGGTATTAAAAAACAAATTGTTCCGTCTTGTTGGTGTTAAATGCTGTTAATTATACAGCTGTTATTCTACAAAACCTAGTTTTTAAGCGTTGATTTGACTGCGTTTCTTGTCTCTGAGAGGAAAAAAGTAAAGGAAAAAAAATACATTTTGTGTTAATTTCAACATTTTAGACCTTCCAAATATAAACGATATTAATTAGCGGCATTTCATTTCGGACAGCTACTTGTGAAAGTTGTTGCATATTAAATATTTCACAGAACTGTTTACAAAAGATGTAAATCCTTTTATTCAAATTTTCGCTACATTGAGTGTTTTTCAGTCGTACCGAAGACAAAAACAAAACTAGTTTTTATAACGATTTGACAAATAAAAACCAAGAATCACATAGCAAAAAATAAACCAATAGATATACGGAACATCGGGTGAATCAATTGTCACAGAATTAAAAGAAATTGACTCAGAAATACGTAAAAAAAAACGTAAAACCAGTCTTAATACAACTTTCTATGAAATATATTCATGCGATGATAATGTGATTATAATGACGTATTCAAGTTGTGGCTAGATAAACGGCGTTAAGGGACAATTCTTATCCAGCTTAGAATTGCAGCCGACCACCCGTGGGGCCTTTTAAGGGGGCACGGGGGCCTTGATCTTCCCCTGAAAATCAGGGAATATAAAGTAGTTTTGAGGAAACCAAAGGAATGAGAGCAGAGTAGGAAAAAACATGGGAAAATAGTGTGTTGGTCGATGTTTGGTTGCCAGCCAACAGGTTTTGGCCCGGAATAGGGGTAATATGAGTTCTAATTTGTGATGGAACGATCCATTTCCATCTTTCAACATTTTTCCTATATGACTTGGTTGGAGAATATTGATAAAATTTAATCAAAGAATCAGCTTTTTATTCAAAAAATGTGTTTGTTTAGAGTTTGAAGTAAACATCCCAAGTTACTAGTGCATAAGAAAGTTCGTATAATTACAGAAAAAGAAGAAAACCACATAAAACAGGGCAATGTCGATGAGAATACGCCATCAAATTGAGCAAGCCTGATTACCTGAAGCCACTATATCAAGATATGTTTAATATTGTTTTTTCCTTCAGAACGATGCATGTTTTTTTGTGTTTTTCTTCATTATTATTTTTAACCGGGAGTGACAGTACTGACCTAGTTAAAATCGTCCCAGAAAGTATAAAACCATCAAAAACATCGGTTTTTGGTATTCAAAATTGAATTACGTGATTAATATTACTCAGTAGTGTTCAAAAATTACAGCCTTTCTCTATAACACCCAGCACAAGAAATTCTTATTTGATTTTCTTCATCTTAGTTACAATGCTTTACTTTGAACCAACTACTTTGAAAATATTTTACTTTTTATAAATACAGAGTGTGAAAGCGTTAAATATGTTGGTGTTTGACATCTAAGTTCGAAGAGTTTGATATTGTTAGATAATGTCCATCCAACACTTGGATCTTCTTCAATGGAACTGAATACTAGGAGCTCCTATCATATTTTTCGTAAGTAGCCTATTGTTTGGTGTATTGTTCGTAATTGCTTTGTTTTTTTTTATATACTTTTATTTTACTTATAATACACTTTTCATCACCTTCCAAAAAAAGATTGTCTCTAAAACAAACCAGACAGAGAATATTGAAATATTTATCTTTTTTGGTCTCATGAAATGTGATTGAACAAATAAAAAATCATTTTTTAACTAAAAGAAGGTACTTGTGTTTCCGTAAGTTTTCTCAAAGAATTTCGACAAAAATTCAAACTTCCCGAGTAAAGAGCAAGGAGTTAAGGAGGAGACAGCCCCCCTCATTTAAAGAAAAATGTCTGTTCCTTTTAGGTTTCAAAGCTGCTTCTTGCTTTCTGTTGAAAAAAAAAACTAGTCTAAAAAAATTAATTTTTGGTTGTTTTTCAAATCATGCCCCATCTAACCTGAATAAAGTAGGGTGACGGCCCCTTAAACGCCTGTTTTATTGTTGCTAAGATGTATATGTCAATAATTGTAAATAGATTAGTACCACCCTAGTTTTTCAGTTTTTCAAATTAATAGTTAAAATGTTGGATTGCAATTAAAACTTTGGACAAAAATATGAATATGCGGTCAAAATTTGCGATGAACATTATTTTTGTTCAATTTTCCCTTATCAATATATATAATGCATAGAAAAATATTGTAATTCATTCCTACCACCCCTCCTCCTATATCTGTCTACATTTATCTTGGGCTCATGGAGAGTTACCAGTTTGGGGATTCAACTGTGCTCTTTTATGCATTTGCCCTCATCCTAACCAACACAATGACTCTTTACAATGACCAACACAATGACCCTCTCATCTTCATGATAACTGACACGCAATTACACATCACTAGAGGTAATTTCATAGAAAATGAAGTGAATCAACTTGTTAAGTCTAGTACTTCCACCAAGCTGCATTACTTTCCCTGTAGCTGGGAAGCATTGAACAGAGTTTTTTTGGGGGGTTATTTTTAAGTTGATTAGTCTCTCCGAATTTTATATTGACTGAAACTGGTCGTCTTAGGAGAAAGTCAGAGTTTGGTGCCATAAAATTGAAGAAAACAACACTTTCTCGTGGCAAAAGCTTTATCGGAATTTAAAAAAGGGTTGTTAATTTCCGTTCTAATAAGTTCCCTCCCAACATTCTAAGACCTTTGATTTGATCCGATCATCCCACGATCTTAATCTTGGAAAAAAGTTGCAAAATTCTACGTTTTGTAGATTTCAGCTTGAAACTTCTACAGTAGGATTCTCTGATATGATGAATTTAATAAAGCAATTTTAGCTAAGATTAATTGCTTTTACGATGAACCCTGAGAATAAAGCAAATAAACATACATCCACAATTTTCTTCTGAGAAAAAAATATATATAAATATAAAATTCCACATTTTGAAGATTGGAGTTTGAGACCTCTATAGTAGAGTTTTCTGATATGATAATGTCAACATAGTGATTTTCACTAAGATCGCTTGCTTTTTTGGGGATGTTTTACTCTTTTTTCGAAAATAAGGCAAATTTTCTCAGATTTGTATTTGGCAGGTAACAATAAGCTGAATAAATTTTACATATTTAGAATTAGCACAAAAAGCCAATGGATACAACAATTGTCACCGATATTACGATTTTTGTTTTGGTGAATAATGGTCCGAGTCATCCCTTATTTGCAGTTCGTTATAAAGGAATATTTGATAAGATTCTCTTGTGATACACAATTTTATTTGAACGTATTCATTTTGTTCGGTTGGGTTTGAGTACTGAAAGAAAGAAGGTCAACTCGACAGGTATATTTTAAGTTTAAATTTAGTTTTTCTTTCGCTAATATGTTGTTTTGTTTTGTTTTTTTTGTCGAATGTGAAGATTCAAGGGATTTCAATTCGAGGAGGGGAATTGTCCTGTCATGAAAAACGTATATTCTACATTCCCATTATAAAATCAAAACGTGGTATTTATGCAGGCAGTGAGTTTTGAGTATGGGCAAAATCCCACTTTATGGGCTTTTAAGATCTTAGATGTCTGCTGATCGTGGGAAGATAAATGAAATTTCCAGGAATGAATTCATAGCCTAAAATATCCACTTGGACGCCTTTTTAAATGTCTTATTTCTAATCCTTCTGTAGGCTATTCTAAGGCTTCAGAAATTGCATAAAGACTAGTCTAAACCTGTTGCAATCTAGGGAAATAATAAATCTTTTCATAATTTCAGTTTGAGTCTGATTCTCTTTTATAGTGGATTAAATTGAAACGCATGATAGTGCATTATAATCCAATATATTATCCATTAAGTGGATTGATCCCTTTGCCCGGAGTCAATATCAAATAAGATTTGTTGAGTTTCGCTTCATTTGCATGTACATTTAGCTACTCTTTTTATTTGAATTTTTTTCTAAATGTATTTAAAAATAAACTTACTCGTAAGAAAATGTAACCTAAAATATTCCAGTGCCCGTCCACATACCACTGCTATTCTGGTGTCAGGCCCCCTCTGCAAAATTTTTGCTGCCTTAAGACGTTTATCTACACAAACTGTGTTCACGAATTCCTGATCCCTAAGAATGGTTCAAAGGCTCTACTGAAGAAGTTTAAAAAACCTCAAATTTTAACAACACATCTGCTCTAGGAAAAATACTAGAATGTTGTCCAAGAATTGGAACCGTATACACCATTTGGAGAGTTTCTTAACTCATTGAAGTTCAAATTCATCTTTAACGAGCCTCCTACAAATTGAAGATTTAAATTCTTTCAATTTATCCCAGAATATCCTATAGTTTTTGTAAAGTTTGTCCGTTTTTTTTTCTGTATATTTTACCAATTATGGCCCCTTAGGTATAATACCCCATAAAATAAAGTCTTGGACATGAACCTGACTGCACTTCCTCCACAATAAAAACTTCAAAACATATAGGGTAGTCTCTGTCAAGAGGGGTGAGCAAAATCCTTGGGAATCAGCAATTTTTTTTTACTTTTTGCAAATGTAGAAATTTGCCTGGCAAGTTTAATTCTTCAAAAAGGATAGTGGAGGGGCAATCACATTTTTCTCTGATCCAAGAAAAGTCTTGAGATCAACAGCCCTGGCTACAACATTATGACGTATCTAACAATTATCACACTGTACCTGAAGTAAAGTAGACACAATCTTTGTCTGCTCATCTCTGTGCAAAACTTCTTTAACCATCGCAATGTTTATACAGAAACAAATCCAACAATACTGAAAGAGTAAAATTATTTGTTTATAAAATATTTAAAAGTAACACTGCTTCTCATATAGAAAGAAACTAGCCTAGAAATTAGATATCGAGTCACAGAAAACTCGCAATTTCTGTTGTTTGTTTTCTGAATTGTCTCTTATGGTAGGATGTACGAAAGCATGACTTACTTTCTTCTGGCTGTCTGCCACTTTTTATTGTTTGTTTGAACTTACACAAGTCCAAAAAGACTCAAAGGCTTCAACTTGGTATCACTACTGACAATTAGTCCTTGGAGATTTACTTTTTGTTTAGCAAAAATAATAGTGTTCTAAAAGGTGTATACATAGGGTGAACATTGAGTCCCTTACTCATAACTGAGATACCCATATCAACTGAGATAATTTTTTATTATTAAATGGCTAGAAAATAAAAATAATTTTATTCATTTGAAATACCATTCCCCAAATGAAATTCTTAGACAAATCCCAGGGTTACAGAATGGAATCTGATGGTTGAAATGTTTAAAAACCAATTCTTGTTTAGTAAAATACTTGGTTCTTTACTTTACATATCTGCAAGGCAAATATTTGAAGAAGAATGATTAATATCCGAAACTGACCAAAACACTACTTGTCATTGAGATGACTAACAATTTTTTTAAGAGATGAATTTGACTGATCTAGTATGAAAATGTACTTTGGGAGATCCTCAAATATGAAAACAACAAAAAATATTTGACAATTTAAGAATTATAGAAAACATTTTCTTCGGTCTCAGGCAAGAGATAGGTCTTGCATTGTATTACAGGCTCTCAATTAATTATCTTGGCAGTTAACTCACATTAACAAATTACACGTAATTATACAGGATTACCCAAAAAGGTGCTCCCAATAAATTTGAATGGATTTTGGTTGTAACTCAAACACATGTTCAATAAGCTTATTGCAATCGATTTTTGTAATATATATATATATATATATATATATAATATATATATATATATATATATATATATATATATATATATATATATATATATATATATATATATATATATATATATATATATATATATATATATATATATATACATATATATATATATATATATATATATATATATATATATATATATATATATATATATATATATATATATATATTTAACCATAATTTTTGTGTAGCAGGGACAAGATAGGGATATAGAGAGGGAAAGCTAGAACATAAGACTAAAGGCTTTTGATTATGTTTTTCAATTTTAAAATTACTGACATAAAATTAATTTTGCTGTCAAATAGCATTCAATACAGCACAAAAATTGCGCTTATTCAGTAAGTAATTGTAATGAATTACAACAATTCTACATTGAATGTGGGACAAGTATAAAGGCTGTTCTGCAGAGTAGAGCACCATCCTTTCCAGGCAAAAATGATTTAAATCTACGGAATAGAAGGAAATTCTATCTTTCTATCTACAGTTAATTCCCTAAACAACTGTTTTGGGAAAAAATTTCAAAGCTAGAGACAAATGACAGGCACAAAAAATACAGTCTATTAGGGTCGGGAGAACTCCCTAAAATTAAAATGAAAATTCAGTCCTTCAATATTTTGCAATGTGTTACAATAGAAAAGATGTAAAAACATTGCATTGTTACTATCAGCTGAAAATGCAAGAATTATTTACCAATTTTACGGTGAAAAAACTATATTGCATAATATAATGCCTTGTGAGTTACTCCAGGCACATTAAAGCTGAAAAACGATTTTCTTTGTTTCAAGAATTTAAACGGTTACACTTTAGTAGGTTCTTATGGGAATAGAAGAACATGAGCTTGAAAAAAGTTACCGTTAGAACCACTGCTCCAAAACACTGGCTTTTAAATACATTCCAAACTTAAATCTAGCTAATAAGATTGTAAGGGTTTTGGGCTAATTTCAAAGTTTATAATGACATGTAATTGAAACTTCGAGATAGTAAGGGGTTATCAACAAACATTAGACTCCTGGCCTTTATTTCCCTCCATTTAGGGCACTGGCATAGATTAATATGTCCACACTAAGTAAGTAGATATAAATTTTCCTTCTACAGAGAAACAGAACTTGAAAGGTGAATTGAACTCATTTTTTCCAACAAGAATCAGAGAGGGAATGAAGTTGAGCTCGGTAATGGTCGCTACTAAGCAGTTGGCTTTTGCAATTAGACCTGAATTGAACTGGTTGTCAACAAAGCTCTCCAGTGGTTGTCAACAACAACAACAAGGAAAAACTCCAGAAACGTGATAGTACTACCGTGCCTTTCAACCCCACATGTGTTGCAAAAGCAAATGAACTTTTGCTTTTTTTATGCAGCAGAGCAGAAAGTAATGACTATGTTTGTTTGGGGGAATAGGAAAAAAAATAAAAACCTCTTAAGAGTATCCATATAGCATTTGGAGCAAGTCTAGTCTAGAGGCCTTCACTAGGGCAGGGTTTAAATAATGCAAGGCACAATGCATGTAAATGGAAAGTGGATATTGCTTTTGCATCTCTGCTTGAGCGCCCTTGTACAACCTAGGCATGTTACTACCCCCATCAAAACCAGTTCTAACTAACTTGTTCATGTCTAATCTGAACTCTAAGCAGAGTCTAATAATTTACTTTACAAAACCTTCGCCAGTCAAGTCATTTTGAAGCCTTTCGATTTCAGAGCCCCTTCATTTTCAGAACTTTTTGTAAGAGAATCATTTTTTTCATGAGGACCCTGCAGAGCTAGTTCATGAAAATCACAAACTAGAATAACCTGGAAAAATGGTCTTAACATATTCTGGTTTTTAATCCTTTCCTTGTGATCTTGCAACTTCAATTGCTTGTCAATTTGAATGTCTTTACCTTCCTATATTTTGATGAACATCATAGATTTTTGTACTGTAGTAACAAGGTGCTGTCTTTCATGGTGATACTTGAGGTCAGCACAAGTATTTTTAATTCCAGTATATAGTTTTAAAACTCCAAGCATCTGATTTGAGCCTTTACTGGCCTCAAATTTCACAAAAAGGAAGTAGTTTTTATTGTCCAAACACAAATCATGAATATTTTTGGAACCATGAGCTTTTAAAACGACAATGCTTAGTCCCTGTGCCCTTGACATTTTGGTTAACTATTTCAGAGAATTCAAAGTTCTTTCCTGTTATCCAGTACCTAAGCACTCGGTCGACTTTTGAAAATCAGAAATGTGGTCATAATTATCAAGAGACTCTAGACTAATGTCAAGCATGGTGATAATAGGCACAGTGACTGAGGTGTCTTATGAATATTGGTCTATTTCATGAAAGGGATTATTAATGTTTTGGCTTAGAAGTTATTCTAATGTCTTAGGCAAATTCACTTGAAAAGTTGGTTTAATTCACAAATTTTTTAACTATAGCATTTAAAAAATCAATCAGAAATTGAAACACAAAATAGAACATTTTTAAATACAATGACAAATAGGTGTTTTGTGTGGATCATTTAATCAACGTTAGTTGTAATCTTTGTTCAAAACAACCAAAGGCCTTCCTCATAAGTTCTCTTCCCTTTCTGCTAATTTGAAAGTTTTTTGTTTCTTTTAAATAGAATTCCTGACAATACCAGAAACACGACCAGATCATGATCAAAGAATGACCTAAATCATATTCTTACGTTTTATTGAAATTTAACTAATTCAAGGTACTTACAAAATCAAGGTACTTAAGTTTTACTTAAGTAAATTCTTCCTGGAGTACTTAATACTTAATTCTCAAGTAAATTAAATAGGTATTTGAAGCTCTCAAGTACCAATAAATTCTTAAGTACTTTCAAGTACTCTCCCAAGTACATTCCGCTTCAATGGAATGACTTTTTTTTTTTACAGAAAAGGACTTTTCAGAAAAGGGAATTTCAAGACTCAAAAGTAGTAGGATTTCAGGATTTGGCAAAAAAAATTTGAAAAATTTTCTGAAAGAAAAATGTTTCATTGGTAGCAATTACCCAACAATCAAAAGCCTTCAGAAAAAACTGATGAAGCTCAAGCAGTCTGTGAAGTACACTGCTCCATTGGTTAGCACAGAACTAGATGGTTTTGAGCAGTGGTTTAGCTTTCTGAGAGGCTCCATCGAAAGCTGCAAAGACTACATCCTCGAAACATACAGCGCGCCCATGTTCAAGTATTCCCGTAACAAAGTATTCCCCGACAGCTAGGAAGGAGCAGCTGCAACAATGTTGGTTGAGGAGGCTAAAAGGATGAGAACAAGTGATGCTGATGATGACAAGTCCAGCCACTTGTTAGGTGACGTTTCTACGAATTCTCAGAAGATGAGTGATTCATCACAGTCTAACTCTGCAGTTAACAAAGTGAAAATAGAGGTTTTGCAGTTTCTAGGAGACAAACGGAGGGACCTTTGCGTTCTTAAGGATTACCCTCAAGTGTGGCAAGTTTTTCGAAAGTACAACTGTGTATTGCCATCTTCAGCTCCTGTTGAAAGGCTTTCTTCAACAGGAGGATCCATTTTGTCTCCACGAAGAAATTTTCTAGGAGACCTCAGGTTTGAGTGCTTAGCAGTGCTAAAAGCAAATTATCAGCATATCCACTAGAAATCGTTAACCTTGAGCAAGGGAGGCTATACTTTTTTTTTAACATTTCTTGACTTAAAACAGTGCAGTTTGGACTAAATGGAAAAAGGAGAAAATACCCATTGAAGAATTCCTAGAACTACCTAGAATCCCGTAATTAGTTACTTTGGTAGACTGTTGGATGACTTTCATCAAGTGGATACATGTGGCAATGTTACTGTTTAAAACTAACTAATGTTCGAAGAAGCGGAGCTCTACTGCCTTTTGTGGTGTTTAATTGTTTGTTTAAACTGCATAATGCCTTTATTATATGACTTTATTTTATTTTCATTATACAACTAGATATGACTGAGCCAGAAATGGTGCTAGTAGAGTTGTACTTAAGTAGTACTTGAAGTACTTGAAGTACTACTTAAGTACAAGTTCTGTACTTAAAACTCAAGTACTACTTAATTACAATTATGGTCTGGTCCGGAATACTTAAGTACAAAAATTGGAAGTACTTAATACTTGATACTTAAGTACAAATTTGAAGTACTTGTCACAGCACTATTCATTAACTACATGCAATTTTTTTTTAAATGATAGATATTTGTAGACAAAATAATATAGACAATTTTGTTTTGCCATTAAGATACCCGTCAATATATATTGTGCTTTTTTTTAAGTATCACTGAGTCATGTCAAGTCAAATACTAGCAACAAAGCTTACACAGTCTTCAACCTGATCAAATGTAATCACGATAAGCACGAAATGAGACTTGCGGGAGACTGGAGCTAAGGGATGGAATGACTCAGGGAATGACAATTTTTGGCTAAGGATATGAGAGAGATATTAAAAGTGTACAATCTAGACCTAGACAGATATGTTAAGGGGAGAGGTTTTATTGATGTGCTGCACTTCCAATAAATTATCTAAGTACACAACAAAAAATCAAGGGGAAATACTGAGAACAAGACATTGAACACTTAAGAAAAAAAATATTGTGTTGGAATTACAGGGGCAGGTCTTCCTCTAAATATGCTTCTGTTAGTCAAGGCGAATAAATGTTTAGAAATTGATCTAGCCTACAGCTCAAACTTGGGTCAAGCAAGGTATTTTTAACCCTATTGCTCTTTCATTCCCTACTTGTCAATTTTGAAAAATTTTATAAAAATTGGTCTATGTTCAACTTTCAAGAAAAAATCACATTTGCGAAACAGAAATTTTCTTTCAAGAAAAATAACACATATCATATATAGGAAATGCTTTACCTGAAATACCTGGAATAAAAGAGAAGCAGACTTGGCAGAAGATATGGTAAAAAAAAGAGGCTTTGTCTTTACATAAACTTTAGAGCTTGTAGATATGTATATATTTTTAGATAAGCGCAAGAAATGGAGGGAGGCACTTGAAAATACCTTTCTGAGCCCTAATTTCAAATTTAGATCTAATTTTGAAAGTTTCATTCATGTAGTCACATTACGAAGTCAGCCAATTTATGTAGTCAGCCAGGAATGATAAATCAGCCAAGGGGAGATGGAAAACAGAGAACAGGGAGACGGTTGTGAAAATAATTGACTAGTAATTGGGAAAAAGATGGCCTGCATTACTTGGAAAATATGCTAGAGCTAAAAGTAAACTACAGAGCCCAATCAAACAGCCAAACAATCAATTCAAAACTCAGTAGCAAAAGGCACTAAAATACAATTTTGCCACCCAATCTATTTCAATCCATTTCTTGAGCCTAGGCCAGACCAATCAGATTACCCAGTGAACACAAGGAATTGTGAATGGTAGCAGCATACTAATTTTTATTGGTACTATCTTGCTAGCATGCTACCTACCTGGCCAAAACCTTGGCAATTGAAGTACTGTATTGTCTAAGGGATAAACTGCTTTCCTGTATACTTATCACCATGAACAAAGATTTTTAGTAAAAACTGAACATCTTGTTTAAAATCACAAACTTTAAGCATAAACTTCATGGTTTTGAAGGTGCTCAAGTAGTTTTTTTATCAATAACTTTTAAACTCTCTGATGCCAACAACTTGATGGTTCCATTAGAATCATTGACTCCTAAAGCCAAAATCCTCACACTACCATTATTTGGGTCAGAGGTGACATGACTACTAGCTGCCCTGTCAGTCATCACAATTGGGTTAAATATCAACAATAATTATGTAAAAATAAACACAAATAAAATCAAAAAAGTAAAATGACAATAAAAAGAAAAAAATGCAAGTAGAGGGGGAGGGGCGATAGTCTTTACTAAAGCAAATAAGCAAGAAAAAATCACCAGAGCAAGCACAAGCCTATCTGATATAATATCCTATAAGCATTAAAGCAGATTTTCTTTTTGGCTGGTTAAACACTTGCAGGTGGTGAGAATTTGGTAATATCAAGAAGCAAGATTGAAGCCAACTTAATAGGAAGCACTTTATCATTTGAAGCAAGCCAAAAAGCTAAAATTTGGACTACAAAAACAAATGTTCAAACAGTAGGTGTAATATTATCTGCCTAACCCACATGTGTCCCCCCCCCCCTGCAAGTGTTAATGCTATTCCATGTGCTTGGGTCACAATAAAAGATTGAAGCCAATTTCTACATGGCGTTAGAAGTAAAAATCTAAAAATGGATGTCCAACAGCCTTTGATCAATTGGGATGCACACAATTTGGACAGCGAGTGGACAGAATTTGAAGACCATGCTACACTTATGTTTGATGGTCTTTTAGTAGGAAAGACTAAAAAAGTGCAATATGCTTACCTAGTTATCTGGGTTGGAGATTGAGGACATGAAATATTCAAAATATTTGATAGGCCAGACGGTGAAGTGGATAAAATAGCAGCATATATTAAAAAGTTTAAAGATAATGCTGCACCAAAACGCAACCAAGTTTTCTCACAGTATGTGTTTCAAAAAAGAGCGCAACTAGAAACAGAAAGTGTGGACAAATTCATTACCGAACTTAAGATTCTTATCAAAGCTTACGGCTACACTGAGGGGAGTGAAATGACTTGGGACAAGATTGTGTGCAATGTAAAGGATACAAAAATCCATGAGATTGCTAGCAGAAGGTGATCAACTAACACTTAAAAGGGCCATAACAATCTGACAAACATATGAAACAACCCACGCACAACTAAAAACATTTGAAGAGAAACAAGAAATAAAGCAAGAAATTGACTCTGTATCAAGAAACTGGAAAAAGCCAGTAGCCAGATATCCTGAGTGCTATTTTTTGGTGGGCAATTTAATAAACATCATGTCTGTCCTGTAAAAGGGAAGTTTTGGGCACAGTATAAAAAAGTCAATCATTTTGCCAGGGTTTGCAAAAGCAAAACAGTGAATGCTGTTGAAAATCAGAATAGTGCATATGAAGCAGGTGGAGAACACCCATCTAGCTCTAACTCAAATGAAGAATCAGGCTTATATCTCTATGCAGTCAACCAGGATAACAGCAAGGATGAAGTCTATGCAACAATAACCATTAACAGACAGATAAAGGTGGATTTTAAGGTTAATACTGGTGTCCAAGCAAACTTTATCGCAAAGCATTACTTGGATATGCTATCCCCTAAGGTAATATTAGAGACAACTAGACATAGACTCACAAGTTACTGTGGTTTCCAGATACTTTACTTGGAAATTGTGAACTGCAGTGCAGCTACCAACAAGGACAAATTCAACTCCAGACAATCTATGTAGTGGCATCCAGAACCACTCCTATAATTAGGCTGAAATCAAGCAAAGACTTAAATTTGGTGAAACTTGTCCTCAATGTTGAGATGCAGAAGCAGCAAGATCATCCAACAAGCACACCACAAGGTTATACTAATTTTTTTGAAAGGATTAAAAAGCTTACAGAAGAGTGTGAAATACATTTGAAAGAAGATACCACCCCTACAGTACACCCTGCAAGAAAGGTGCCCATATCGATGAGAAAAAAGCTCAAGCACAAGCTTGCCCACCTTGAAGAGCTAGAAATAATTGAGAAGCCAGCCGACCAACTGGATAGGTTAATACTATGGTCATTTAAAAAAAGAAAGATGGAAGCATACAGCTGTGCATCAACCCATTTGACTTAAACAAAGCAATTAAACAACCCTACTATCTGATCCCAGCCTTTGATGATGCTATTAGTAACCTGAATGAAGCTGCTTACTTCACAAAGCTAGATGCACAGTCAGGCTACTGGATACTTAAACTATCTGAAAAGGCATCATACCTGACAACATTTAGCACAGTATATGGCAGATATTGCTGGTTTTGGATTGATATCAGCACAAGATGAATTCCAGCAAAGACTGGAACATGTGTTTGAGGGCCTCTAAGGGCTGTGCATTCTAGTTGATGATCCCCTAATCTATCAAAGAACTCAAAAAGAACATGATGAACTCAAAAAGAGCTTGAAA
The DNA here is from genome assembly GCF_032884065.1 of Artemia franciscana. Lineage (NCBI taxonomy): Eukaryota > Metazoa > Arthropoda > Branchiopoda > Anostraca > Artemiidae > Artemia > Artemia franciscana. The sequence continues at coordinate 16,040,498 of NC_088864.1, forward strand.
AAGTCCTGAAGCAAGCCAGGAAGTCCAGCATAAAACTCAACAAAAGCAAGAGTCAGTTTGGTCTGGAAAAGTTTCAATATTTTGGCCATGTGATCAGCAAAGATGGCAGACCCCAAAAAGCTCGCAGCCATTAATGATTTGCCTCAATCTAAAACTAAGGAAGAGCTTCAGACACTACTTAGAATGTTGAATTTTCTTTCCAGGTACATTCCTGACTTATCAAAAACAAACCCCTGAGAGACTTGTTAAAACAAGAGTCTTTCAAACAGTTCATGGTAACAAACTGTAGTAAGAAGCGACCTGGCTCAATAGTAACCAAAACTCTAAAAAATGGAATTTCGATACCAATAGCTACATCAAAAGAATCGCATTTTAATGCTGATTTTAAATATATAAGTTTCATCAACTTTAATCTTACCCATCAAAAGTTACGAGCCTGAGAAAATTTGCCTTATTTTAGAAAATAGAGGGAAACAACCCCCAAAAGTCATAGAATCTTAACAAAAATCACACCATCAGACTCAGCGTATCAGAAAACCTTATTGTAGAAGTTTCAAGCTCCTATCTACAAAAAAGTGGAATTTTGTATTTTTTGCCAGAAAATTTTTTTTACCAGAAATAAACATGGATGCATGTTTATATGTTTGTTTTTTTCCAGGGGTGATTGTATCGACCCAGTGGTCCGAGAATCTTGCGAGAGGGCTCATTCTAACGGAAATGAAAAGTTCTAGTGCCCTTTTTAAGTGACCAAAAAAATTGGAGGGCACCTAGGCCCCCTCCCACGCTAATTATTTTCCCAAAGTCACCGGATCAAAATTCTGTGATAGCCATTTTATTCAGCGTAGTCAAAAAACCTTATAACTATGTTTTTGGGGACGACTTACTCCCCCACAGTCCCTGTGGGAGGGGCCAAAAGTTCAAAACTTTGACCAGTGCTTCCATATAGTAATGGTTATTTGGAAGAGTACAGACGTTTCCTGGGGGATTTTTAGGTTGAGGGGGGGGGGGGGGGGTTGAGAAAAGGAAGATATGTTGGGGGAACTTTCCTTGGAGGAATTTGTCATGGGGGAAGAATAGTTTCATGAAGGGAGAGCAGGATTTTCTAGCATTATTTAAAAAAAAACAATGAAAAATAAATATGAAAAAGTTTTTTCAACTGAAAGTAAGGAGAAGCTTTAAAACTTAAAACGAACAGAAATTATTACGAGTATGATGGGCTCACCTCCTCCTAATACCTCGCTCTTTACGCTAAAGCATTTTTAGTAATTTCCACTACTTATTCTATGGTTTTATGATTCAGGGGCAGTGCTGTCACTTACTTGAAGTACTTTTAGTTGAAGTACTACTTAAGTAAGATTTTCCATTACTTGTACTTGTACTTAAGTTAAAACTCTAGGGTGTACTTATTACTTGATACTTAAGTAAGATTACGAAATACATATTACTTAAGATACTTTTAATGTACTTGTTTTTCAAATACTTTACCTTTGACAGGAAAATTTTGTGCGTGTGTGCTTTGGCAATGTACAAGAAAACATCACCTTTAGATTTAGAGCAAACTCAGATATAGCTTTTGTGTGTCTGTGCTTTGGCAATGTACAAGAAAACATCACCCTTTAGATTTAGAGTAAACTCAGATATAGCTCCATGCCCTATTTTTGGATATGAAATAAGGTATTGTTTTTGACGAAAAAAAATATAGTACGATTAACACTTGGTTTAATTTTTGTTTAAAAGTTATATAACAAAGAAAATTGAAATTATTTCACAGTTCACTGGGTCGACAGTGAGCTAAAATCCCTTGTTTTGTGCTAAATGTTGCATACTGTAGTCAATTTGGGCTTATATTTCTGACATTAGTGTTTAAGTTTTGTCATCTCGTCAACTGAACCAGATTTCTGTGGAGCAGTGCTTGGGGTTTAGGGGGGTCCAGTGCTTTGGTGAGTTCGGTACTTCTGGACGTGCTAGGACAATGAAAATTGGTAGGCGTGTCAGGGACCTACACAAATTGACTTGATAAAGTTGATTTCCCCGATTCAACCATCTGGGGGGTGGGGGGGGGGCTGAAGGGAGAGGAAAAATTAGAAAAACGAGGTATTTTTAACTTGTGAGTGGGTGATCGGATCTTAATGAATTTTGATATTTAAAAGGACCGTGTGTCTCAGAGCTCTTATTTTAAATTTCGACCAACATCAAGCCTCTCATTTTTCTTTTAAATTAATCTATTGATTCTTATAATTTTGCTAAAGCTCATGCCATATGAGCTCTTGGCTCTTCTGATCTCGTCACAAGTGCCATATGAGCTCTTAGCTCTTGTTTCATTCCTTTTTTCTCAGAAAATTTTCGACTTAGTCTCATAGTTTAGCCACTTCATGTGGTGAAAACTGCGGCTAGAAATAGATAGGTTGCAACTTCCTCTGTATTGTCTTCTAGTATATTTAAATGTGTGCTTGCATCGTACCTGCGTCCCCTTAAAAGTTCCGTTTCTTACCGTAATATTGGTTTGTCTTCTGTTGCATATGCAGACGACGTTCTTCTTGTTGCCCGGACTTGCTGTGGATTGCTTTCCAATTTTACTATATTAACCAATGAGCTATCTAAGATTGGACTGTCAGTTAATGCGTCTAAATGCGAGTTTATTGGTTTTAATAACCCTTATGCGGTCGCTCCATTCGTTGCTGGGACTGCAATTCTGCCATGTTCTTCTTTAGTTAGTTGGCTTGGTCTGTGTTACGGTCCAACACTTTCCATTACCTTTTCATCCCTAGTGAATCAAGCCGTGAAAAACCTACGCGTCGCTTACGGAAAAATATCCCCAAGCAAAAGCCGTTACAACCGCAACGGTTTGTGCATGATTTATAACGCTTATTGCGCCCCTGTGCTTTTGGGTTTTTATGAGGCATGGCTCATCTGTTTCGTAAGAAAAATCCCCATATTCTCCGTGCGGCTTATTTCAGATATCGCAAAATCCTCCTCCGGTTTCCTAAATGGCACCAAAACAGAAAAAACTCGATTTGGTTTAATAGATATGCCTTCTTGGATTCGGTCTTCCAGTGATGATTTATGTAAAAAGACTATCTACTTTATTCACGTTTATGACCCTCTGCAGCCTTTTTTCCGTATTGATACTGGTTAATTAGTCCATGTTGTCTTTTGTTAGTTTGAATTTTTTTTCTTGCTCTTTATCGTTTTTGTTTATTTATAATACTCCGTAATTTGTGTTTTTTTTTATACTTTTACGGATAATAAAATTCATTCATTGATTCATTCATTCATTCTGCAGTTTGACCATCCGTATGGAATGCGTCTGAATCAGCGGACTTGCTGCAGGCCCGTGATTTTATAATATATGTTTGTAGGGAGTTTTACCGACCATCTGAATTGACGACACACCATGCGACTTGCTTGAGTGAGAACCAGCCAAAGGATATAGATGCCATACATTTTCATAGCGTGTCTGAAATTTAACTTGAAAACTTGAGGCAGTTTCCTTGTAAAGGTGCCGAGGGCGAGACATGCCTTCAATTGATTATTGATATTTGATTATTGAGTTTTAATTTCTCTTGTTAAAAAAGTCTGCAACTGACTCACTTGGCTCCTTACTTTTAAATTTGAGTTGTTTTTTTTGTTGCTAAGGTTTTTACTTATTGAATCAGAGAATGAACTACTTTATTACCTTTTATCTGTTTTAAAGCCAATTCAAAGTTTATTTTTCTATTTTCAATATTTTTTCCACCATTCCGACGTGTTTCAGAATAACCCTGTATTTTTTCAAACGTGCCAGATTTGACTGAACACTAATCGCCAGAAGTTCAACTCTATGTGCACTGTATTAATCCTTTTATGTGATCAGTCTGATCCAATCAGAAGTTTTTTGACTGTACTTAATTGTTTTGATAGTCTTTTTCTTTCACGCCGTTGTGTTGAAAATTGGTTCAGATTATTTTTTGGACTTCGTTGGGTGTCTACCAGCCAAACAAGGGAAAAAAATATTTTCAATATTTTTTTTTATCATTCCCACATGTTTCAGAATAACCGTGTATTTTTTCAAACATGCCAGATTTGACTGAACAGTAATCACCAGAAGTTCAACTCTATGTGCACTGTGTTAATCCTCTGATCCAATCAGGAATTCTTTGACTGCACTAAATTGTTTTGAAAGTCTTTTTCTTTCAAGACGCTGTGTTGAAAATTGGTTCAGATTATTTTTTGGACTTCGTTGGGTGTGTACCAGCCAAACAATGGAAAACAATACTTTCAATATTTTTTCCATCATTCCCACATGTTTCAGAATAACCCTGTATTTTTTCAAACGTGCCAGATTTGATTGAACACTAATCGCCAGAAGTTCAGCACTACGTACACTGTGTTAATCCTGTCATGTGATATGTCTGATCCAATGAGTTTTTCTGATCCAAAGAGTTTAAATATTTTGAGTCTTTTCCTTGCAAGCCGTTGTGTTGAAAATTGGTTAAGATTATTTTCTTGGACTTCATTGGGTGTGTACCAGCCGAACAAGGGAAACGGTTAAAAACGATAAAACGAAAATTTTGGTTCATGATTAAGATTTCCAAGAGAGGAATGACAGGCGACATTTTCTAGGCAAGGGAAGGGGCTAAGAAGCCTTCAGAATGGCTTTAAAAAAAGGTAGCATGGGCTTTATATTAGAATATATATATATATATATATATATATATATATATATATATATATATATATATATATATATATATATATATATATATATATATATATATATATATATATATATATATATATATCAAACAGTTCATGGCAACGAACTGTAGTAAGGAGCGACCCGGCTCAATAGTAACCGAAACTATAAAAATGGAATTTTAATACCAATAGTTACATCAAAAGAACCGCATTTTAATGCTGATTTTAAATATACAAGTTTCATCAAGATCAGTTATACCCATCAAAAGTTACGAGCCTGAGAAAATTTGCCTCATTTTAGAAAATAGGGGGGAATACCCCCTAACAGTCATACAATCTTAACAAAAATCACACCATCAGATTCAGCGTATCAGAGAACCTTTTTGTAGAAGTTTCAAGATCCTATCTACAAAAAACGTAGAATTTCGCATTTTTTGCCAGAAGACAGATCACGGATGCGTGTTTATTTGTTTTTTTGTTTCTTTTTTTCCCAGGGGAGATTGTATCGACTGAGTGGTCCTAGAATGTCGCGAGGGGGCTCATTCTAACGGAAATCTAAAGTTCTAGTGCCCTTTTTAAGTGACCAAAAAAATCGGAGGGCACCTAGGCCCCCTCCCACGCTCATTTTCCCCAAACTTCACCGAATCAAAATTCTGAGATTTATTTACCATAGTCGAAAACCTAATAACTATGTCTTTAGGAACGACTTATACCCCCGCAGTCCCCGTGGGAGGGGCTGCAAGTTACAAACTTTGACCTGTCTTTACATATACTAATATTTACTGGGAAGTGTACAGACGTTTTCAGGGGGATTTTTTTTGTTTAGGTGGGAGATTTGAGGGGGGGTTACGTGGGAGGATATTTCCATGGAGAAACTTCTCATGGGGGAAGAGAATTTCAACGAAGGGGGCGCAGAATTTTTTAGTATTATTTGAAAAAACAATGAAAAAATAAATATGAAAAGTTTTTTCTACTGAAAGTAAGCAGCAGCATTAAAACTTAAAACGAAAAAAAATTATTACGCATATGAGGGGTTTACCTCCTTGTTATACCTCACTCTTTACGCTAAAGTATCGACGAGGGTAGAACCCCCTCATATACGCAATAAAAACATACGAATATAGAAGTTCGTTACGTAAGTTAATTCGTAAGTTACGTACATTTTTTACCAATGAAAACGTTTGTAAAAAATTAAAAGTTCTAGTTGCTTTTTTAAGTAATCAAAAACTTGGAGGCAACTAGGCCTCCTCCCTCGCTCCTTTTTTCTCAAAATCTTCTGATTAATTGCAATTAATTAATATGCAAATTTCGTTTTAATTATTTATGTGCGAAGAGCCAAGATCAAAACATGCATTAATTCAAAAACGTCCATAAATTAAATAAAAAAAAACAAGTTTTTTTAAATGTAAGTAAGGAGCCACATTAAAACTTAAAACGAACAGAAATTACTCCGTATACGAAAGGGGCTTTTCCTCCTCAACGCCCCGCTCTTTACGCTAAAGTTTCTACTGTTTTAAAAATAGAGTTAAGAGAAAGAGTCAAACTTTAGCGTAAAGAGCGAGGCGTTGAGGAGGAAAAGCATCTTTCGTATACGGATTAATTTCTATTCGTTTTAAATTTTAATGTTGCTCCTTACTTTCATTTAAAAAACTTGTTTTTTTTATTTAATATATATATATATATATATATATATATATATATATATATATATATATATATATATATATATATATATATATATATATATATATTGTAAGAGTGAGGTACTGATGTACCTCACTCTTACAATATATAATTTAATAAATAATTTAAGCTTTAGTGTAAAGAGCGAGGTACTGATGAGGGGGTGAATCCCTTCATATACGTAATAAAAACATGAGAATACAGAAGTTTGTTACGTAAGCTAATTTGTAAGTTACGTATATCTTTTACTAATAAAGATTCGTAAAAAATTAAAAGTTCTAGTTGCCTTTTTAAGTAACCAAAAAATCGGAGGGCAACTAGGCCTCCTCCCCCGCTCCTTTTTTCTCAAATCACTCGATCAAAACTACGAGAAAGCCAATTAGCCAAAACAATAAATATGCAAATTTCGTTTTAATTATTCGTCTGCAGAGAGCCAAAATCAAAACATGCATTGATTCAAAAACGTTCAGAAATTAAATAAAAAATAAAAGTTTTTTTTAACGGGAAGTAAGGAGTAACATTAAAACTTAAAACGAACAGAAATTACTTTGTATATGAAAGGGCTGCTTCCTCATCAACGCCCCGCTCTTTACGCTAAAGTTTTTCACTGTTTTAAAAAGTAGAATTAAGAGAAAGAGTCAAACTTTAGCGTAAGGAGCAGGGTGTTGATGAGGAAGCAGCCCTTTCATATACAAAATAATTTGTTTAAAGTTTTAATGTCGCTCCTTACTTCCCGTTAAAAAAACTTTTTTTTTATTTAATTGCTCTACAAGAGCAGCATCATGTGGACACCTCAAAACATGGCCTTGGAGCAAACATATCAGAAAATGACAACGTATTTGGTTATGCATCTAGAGCATTGAATAAAACAGAGCAAAATTACGCACAGCTTGAAAAAGAACTTATACAATTGTTTATGGATGTAAATATTTTCATCATTTCATATATGGCAGAAAAGTTTATGTGACAACAGACCATCATCCATTAGAAACCATACTCTTGAAGCCACTCCACGATGCACCTACCAGGATACAAAGACTCATGGTTCAAATTCAGCCATATGATCTCTTGGTTTGCTACTCTCCTAACCCTGACATCCCTGTAGCTGATGCTTTTTCTTGTCTCCACCTGCCCAAGATTGACAAGGAGTTGCATGCAGATATAGAAGTCTTTTTACACGCCATCACAAATTTTCTGCCTGTCAGTGATGCTAAAATCCAAGAAATCAAGAAAAGACAAAATCAGGCCTGCAAATAGTCCAACTAGACACTACACTCAAGGAAGGTTGAACAACCCCTCAAAATCTCTGCCCTTTTGACATCAGACTGTTTTGCCCATTTTGGAATGGAGAAAACAAAACAGAGAGCTTGCATGATCATGTATTGGCTTTGTCTAAATCTTGATATTGAAAGTTATATTCAAAGATGTGAAACCTATGCAAAGTTTGCTCTAAAAAACGCAAAAGGACCCTGACAAATGCCAGCATTCCCATCCTACCACTGCACTATATAGCAATTGACTTGTTTGAGTGGAGCAAGCAACAATACCTGATTACTGCCAACTATCATAGCCGCTATTTTGAAATAGATAAGCATCATGCACAACTTCAAGAAAAACCATTCAGAATCTAAAGGCCCAATTTGCCAATCATGGCACACCACAGTTGATTATATCAGCCAATGGGCCCCAGCTACCATAATGTGAAACGGAAATTTCACAAAATCATGGGTAATACAGCATAAGACATGAATTCCTATTACCTGAGGTCAAACGGGCTTATAGAGAAAGCAGTGAATCCCTTGAGAGTGAAAGTAACCCTTACATTGGTATTCTAGAGTACCAGGACACACTGGTAGAAGAGTTGGCTTCCCCTGCTCAGCTGCTAATGAGCCATTAACCTCAATCAGTTCTGCCTTGCATTTACCAACATCTGAAAAAAACTGTTTCTCAGATAGTATTCACAGATAACTGAATAAAACACCTGGTCCAACAAAAGTCCTATTATGATAAAAGAACAAAAGAACTGCCAAAGCTCCACACAGGGGATAAGGTTTTTATACAAGAAAAGGAAAGTGGAGAATGGACCAAAGCAGAAGCTGTGTTATGGAGCAAAAATCCAAGGTCATACCTTATAAGAACCAGTAACTGGGCCCTTGCTGAGAAGAAACCAGATTAATATGCCCCAGCCCTATCCCTCAACACCTGAAGTGATATTGGCAGCTCAGTGCCCAAGGAGTAGTAATCCAGGTTCCAATGACTCATTGGAAAAAGGGACAGTAGAAAAGAAGGTGCAAATTGCCCATGATAGGGCTCCTGCCATAAGAACAACATGTCACTCCTCCCACCCATCTGAACCATGCACTCCAAAAAAAAAACATCCTCATGTTATTATACAGTAACAAACCCACTTTCCACAACCAGCACTCTCCAGCCTAGCACCAAACACCCGTCTGAAACTCTTACCACGCAAGCTCATCAAATGTGCGATTGCAGAACAGTGAGATCTATTAAAAAAATGAATTTATGAGTGACTTCGGCCAGACTTGCCCCCCCCCCTATAGACAGCTTAATCAGGAAGGAGGAATATGTGTAGTATTACCCCCTAGCCTGAATGTGCTTTTCCCCCTACAAGTATTAATTCTATCTCATGTGCTTTGCTTATTGTGTACTTTTACTATAGGTGCTTGGGTCATAATAAAAGATTTTAACCAACTTCTACAGTTGTCAACATAATTTAAATAGGATAAAAGTGGATATATCACTGTCTTTTCTAATGCTCTTTTGTAGTTCAATAATTGCTCCTTGGACAAATTAGGAAAAACTGTCCATAGGAACCAAAAGTTCAAAACATGTTTCTAAAAATGCTTCTGGCTAATGAGATTGTCATTTGTAGCTGATTCAGGAATGTTACTTATTGCTTTCCTTAGTCTTATGGATGAAATATTATTTTGAAAGCAAATGAATTTTTTCAAAAGAGCCTGACACATCAAATCAAAAGCTCACATCATTTTTGAGGGGTTTCTAGCTTGTTTAAAGAATTTCTACAAGTTATTTTTAAAAATAATACTTTACTATTAAAACTAAAGAAAACAATAATTACCATTTTTGAATTGGCTACAGAAGGCAATTCTTTCTCACTAGCCAGATTTTTCAGAAGCATGTATTTAAACTTTTGGTTACTATGGGCTCTTTTGAGCCCTTTAAGGGCTAAAAAAGGAAATTTCCCCCAGAAACAATTATTCAATTTTGAAAGAACACATAAAAGAGATATTTGCTTTCATCTTAGCTAAATAATTTGGTAAAATTCTAGACAAGCTATTTATTGTTATCTTGGAAAGTGGTTATGTTAGGAAAAGGAAGGTTAGAGGAATAAATCTACACACTAAATTATGTCCTAGGAAGAAAGTTTAAAGTACATATCTCTACTCCTTTTCCCTCTAGAGGGCACTAACCTTTGATAACCTTAAAAAATCTTTGTGTTAAAAAATCTTGCAAAATAGATCTTCTGCTTAAGCAAAGTAGGCCTATAAGAAAAGTATTTTTAGCTTCACACCTTTGTATAATCCAAATGTATAAAGTTGCAAAGACCTTCAAATATATTCTCTAATTTTAGAGAGAAAAAAACGGTGATACAGCTAAGGCTAAAATTCTACTCAAATGACAGGAATTGCATTTTCATAACTAACAGTTTAAAAAAAAGTTTTTTCAACTGAAAGTAAGGAGCAACTTAAAAAATTTAAACAAATAGAAATTATTACATATATGAAGGGGGCTGCCTCTGCTTTAACACCTCAATTTTTATGCTTTTTTGGTAGGCTACTTTAAAAAAAATCTCTATTAAACAACCCTTGTGTTTCAGGCATTGTTCTTAAAAGAATTGAAACAAAATTCAAACTTTAGTGTAAAGAGCAAGGTGTTGAGGACAAGGCAAACCCCTTCATATATGTAATAATTGGTTTGTTTCAAGTTTTAATTTTGCTTCAGCTGATAAAACTTTTTTTTTATTTCTTTTAAATAATCCCAGGAAATAGGCCCCATCTCTATGGAGAAATATCCTCCCAAGGAAATGCCCTCTAAACAATTCAATCCCAGTGAAAATTTACCCAGGACAATTACCCTTAACAACTCCATGCATAAAATTATGATGGGAAAGTGAAAGCAAGACATACAAAAAGAATTCTGTATAGGAATTCTTGTATACTCCCCAGTCTATAATTTCCCCTGACAAGCGTTCCATCACAAGGATGGAAAATCCTGATATTGCTCCAAATTGTGACTTAAGGTAAATAGTTCACCTCCTGGAAACCTCCCTCCCATTGGAAAATTCCCCCATAGAAAAACTCCCAAGCAGAAAATCTGTCCCCTTCATGTTAAAATGTATACATGCTTTCCAATAACAAACTATGCATAAACAATGGGCAAATTTTATAACTAACAGACCTTTCCCCTGGGGGTGTCATGTTATATCTAAAGGCTCACTTATTTGGTCTTTGAACTATGATGAACAAAATGGCTATCTCAAAATTTTGATTGGACAATTTTGGGGAAAAGGGAGCAGGGAAGGGGGCCTAGTTGCCCTCTAATCTTTTTGGTCACTTCAAACAACACTAAAACTGTTAATTTCCCTTTGAATGACCCTCTCACAATATTCTAGGACTACTGGACTGATACAATCACCCTTGGGAAAAAAAAATATACATGCATCTGTGATCTTTCTTCTGGTAAAAAAAATACAAAATTCCACATTTTTGTAGATTGGAGCTTGAAACCACTACAGTAAGTTTTTCTAATATGCTGAATCTGATGTTATAATTTTCATTAAGATTCTATGACTTTTAGGGGGTGATTTCCCCTTTCTTTGAAAATCATGCAAATTTTCTCAGGCTTGTAGCTGTTACTTAGTGAAACGCATATATTTGAAATCAGCATAACAAGCCAATTATTTTGATAGAACTATTGGTATCAAAATTCTGTTTTTTAGAGTTTTGTTTACTATTGAGCCAGGTTGCTCCTTACTTACAGTTTATTACCACAAACTGTTTGAAAACCAGAGAAAAGAAAACTGAAAATCAAGATAGACTACAATTTTTAGTCAAAATTTTGATATGCCAAGATGTTTTGTATCAAAATTTCACCTGTCCAGAAGGCAAATATGAACTAAAATCAAGTGGGCCTAGGCTTAATTCAAGGGCATCAAGCCATGGCTAATTGTAGATTAAAAGCCAAGACAGATAGTCCAAGTGAATGAGAGGCAAATATGGAATAAACCCTTTTTAGCATTCTACTAAAATGATGTCATTTCAGACTCAGAAATCAAAAAGGGGTTAAAGTAGTGGCTTGGCAGTAGGCTACCTTCCAAGATTAAATTGTTGGCCCTGGATTCAAAACAAAATGTTTTTTTCTAATCAAACCACTTTCCAAGATAGCAAAAATGAGCTTGTCTAGAATGTTAACAAATGATGTTGTAAACTGCAAATTTACCACAAACCATAAACAGAGCTATCCCAGAAGGGTAGCCCTATATAGGCCTAGCACCTTTTAAATGTTTGATTCACTTCAATCCCAATTCGTCGTTATTCAAAATTTCTTGCGTAGGCACTATAGATCTTTGTTCTGAAAACCAGCACCTGGAATCCTCAATGGACTTCTTTAAACAAATTAAATTTCTCTTTTCAGATTAGTCTATTAATAGCTGAAACAATCGAAGTTTAACTTATTATTATGAATCTATTTTTTTTCCGACTTCTATCAAGCAGTGGATATGCTTCTGCTCTCATCGTCAAATTGCGAAAAACGGAGGTAAATGGTCAGTTCAATGAGCATTAATAAGTAATAATGCACCAACACGTTTACTTTTGACATATTTCGTGATAAATTGCTTATATTTGTTTTTATTATAATGCACTTGAGGCATTAGTTAAAAACCACTATTTGAAGTAAATAGGAATTAAATTACAATTTCTACTTGGAACACACTCCTAGTTCAACGATGTTCTTCTTATTATTATTTGATTAGTTGGAGGCGCAAAAGCACAACCCCTTTGCAATTCCTTTCTTTTTCTTCTTGGGGATCTCTATAACCCAAATTAAATCATTTTGAACTTCAAGGATGATAGGAGGTTGCTATTTTGCTAATTAAAACCCATTATCGTCTTCACTTTGAAGGGGTGATAATGTGGACACTTCATCATTACTGGAGTAAGCCATACATTTGCTCTAATAAAGTCCTTAGGCTCCCTGTATTCGATCACCCTTCCAGTAAGTTGCGAATAGATTATATGTCGCTTGCCCAAGCCTGTATATCCCTTTCGGGTATATGAACAAGCAATAATATTTTGGGTGCTTAATCAAGCTGTTTTCCTGTTATTTGTATATATTTCCAATTCCAGAATTTGTATATTTCTTTCATAGTAGTTTTCTTTTAAAGTATTCTACAGATGGACTGATATATTTTTCAAGATTCACACATTTCTTTGATCAAACAGTTCGTGGTAACGAACTGTGGTAAGGAACGACCCTGCTCAATAGTAACTGAAACTCTAAAAAATGGAAATTTGATACCAATAGTTACATCAAGAGAATCGCATTTTAAGCCGATTTTAAATATATACGTTTCATCAAGATTAGTCTTATGCATCAAAAGTTATAAGCCTGAGAAGATGTGCCTCATTTTAGAAAATAGGGACAAAAACCCCCTAAAAGTCATAAAATCTTAACGAAAATCACACCATCAAATTCAGCCTATCAGAGAATCGTTTTGCAGAAGTTTCAAGCTCCTATCTACAAAAATTTGGAATTTCACTTTTTTTGCCTGAAGACCGATCACGGATGCATGTTTATTTCTTTGTTTGTTTTTTGCCTGGGATGATCGTATCGACTCAGGGGTCCTAGAATGTCGCAAGAGAGCTCATTATAACGGAAATTAGAAGTTCTAATGCCCTTTTTAAGTGACTAAAAAATTGGAGGGCACCTAGGCCCCCTCCCACGCTCATATTTTCCCCAAAGTTGCCGGATCAAAATTCTGAGATAGCCATTTTATTCATCATAGTTGAAAAGCCTAATAAATATTTCTTTGGGGCCAACTTACTCCCCCGCAGTCCCCGTGGGAGGGGCTGCGAGTTACAAGCTTTGACCTGTGTTTACATATTGCAATGGTTACTGGAAAGTGTACAGACGTTTTCAGGAGGATTTTTTTGTTTGGGGGAGAGTTAAGGGGAGGGGTTTACGTGGGAGGACCTTTCCATGTAGGATTTTCTCATGGGGAAAGAGACTTTCAATGAAGGGGGTGCAGGATTTTCTAGTATTATTTAAAAAAATGAAATAATAAATATGAAAAGTTTTTTCTACTGAAAATGAGGAGCAGCATTAGATAGATAGATAGATAGATATTTTTTTTATTTTCATCCAAAACATTTAAATTAAACAAAGAATTTACCATTAACGGCCACTCTTAAGACAAAAGAGTCCTGACTGTGGCCGCAATTCTAACCACCATAAATCTGCTAAATCATTTCTTCAAATGATTTTGAAGAAAGAAAAAAATCCTTGGGGGGAGGTAAAAAACAAAATAATTAATATTAAATACTAAATAAATAAATACCCTTTCCTCTTATCACACTTCTCTCCTTTTTAAAAAATGGAATTTAACCATTCTCTTGAATGACTTACTGCCGCTCTGACCGATTCTGAAAGGTCATTCCAGACGCTGACACCTATGTTCCTGAGAACAAATCCTGCTCTCGTTGTATTTCTTTTCTCGTGAGTCAAATCCTCCGAATTCCGGGTAAAATAAGGATGGTAAAACGAGTTAGTTTTAAAAAAAATCATAAAAGTACTCAGGGCTTACCTTATTTACACTTTGAAAAACAAAAATCGCTAGCTGGTAATCACGTAGCTCGCCTATGTTCAAAATATCATTCTTTCTAAAACACTCCGCACTATTCTGACAGTTTTGAAATTCTCCTATCAAACGCAGTGCTTTGTTTTGTATTATTTGAGTTCGCTTATAATTCATCACGAAATTGCTTGCCCAAACAGAACAACCGTACGTGATGTAAGGGTGCACAATAGCACTGTATAACAATTTGACAACTGCTACCAGGAACACTTTTTTCAGTCTCCTCATCACTCCCAATCCTCTAGCTGATTTTGCCAACACTATTTCATCATGCTTCTTCCAAGACAAATTACAATCAATATAAAATCTGAGATATTTACAAAAAAACACCTGTGTTATGCTAACACCGTTATAAAGCACATTTTCAAGAAGTTCAGGTACACCAGTTCTACTAAACACCATAAAATTCGTTTTTCTTGAATTTACTGCAAGGGAGCTTAGAGCTGTAAAAACATGAAGCCGACTAAGGACGTGTTTCGCTTTTTGCACAACCTCTTTTGAAGTCGGGCAAACACTGTGATAGCTTTACCATCGGCGAAAGAGGTTAAAACTGAATCATTTAGGTAAAATCGAAGAGTATCCACATATACCAAGAAGAGTAATGGGCCAAGGACTGATCCTTGGGGAACACCACAATTTATAGGCATAGCTGCGCTAGATATATCACTCATCACCACCTTCATTGATCTTCCACACAGATAAGACAGAAACCAACTTAATGCTCTATCTTTAATTCCAAGGTTTCGCAGTCTTTTCAGTAGAACTTCAAAATCCACAGTGTCAAAGGCCTTCTTCAAATCAATAAAAATAGTTAGAGGGATCAAATTATTCTCTAACGCACTATTTACACAATCTAAAAGGTGATGAACGGCATGCACTGTAGAATGACCTTTTCTAAAATCAAACTGCGAATCTGACAAAAACCCAAGCGAATTCATGTACTCGTATATTTTCTTATACACTACTTTTTCATAAAGTTTTGAGAAGAGCGGTAAAATAGATATTTGTCTCCAGTTGGAAATATCTCTTTTATCGCCTCCTTTATGGAGGGGTATAACTTTTGCCCGCTTTAGTTCGTCAGGAAACACACCTTTTTGAACAGATAAATTGACTAGATGTAATATCACAGGTAAGACATACGCAGCAACTGCTTTAAAGGCTTTAATGTTTAGGCCATCAACACCAGCTGCATTAGATTTGATCGATTTCACTGCTTGGGTAATGTCATCCATAGTACATTCGGTAAAGTAAAATGAATGATGGAGACCGCGATTATCGTCAAACTCCTCAGTATCTAGCTGTCCGCTTTGATCTTTTGCCTCTTGGCTTATTTGCGATCCTATTTTGGTAAAAAAACTTACAAAACTCTTCACTAGATTCTTGCCTCCCACTCACAGTTCTTTCACCTAAGGATAACTGTTCAGTTGATGCTGAATCCTTACCATTGCCGAGAAAGCTTTTAATAGTGAGCCAGGTCCCTCTAATGTCTCCTTTCTGCGATTTTAATTTCTCTCCGAAATACTCCCTCATTGCAGCTCGTCGTGCAGAATTCCCCTTATTTCTTGCCTTTCTGTACTCTTCCCAACTATCATCACTCTCACAATTGAGATAATCTGAAAATAATTGGTCTCTCTTCTTCATCATTTCCAGTATCTCTTCCGTAATCCATGGCTTCCGCGGTTGGTTTTTCTTCTTAGTTGCAGTTTTTAATGGGCAACACTGATCATAGATGGGAGACAAAATACTCATAAATTTATCAAAAGCAGTCGAGGGGTCTTCTTTCTCTGCCATGACTTGTTGCCATGATACTGTGCTGATTTCATTTTTAAATTTCCTGAGATTTTCAGCTTTCATCATTCTGAATTGAAGCTTAGTAGTGGTTTTATGTTGACAGCCAAATCTTTTAATGGTGCAAAATACTGGTAGATGGTCAGACCCAGGGTGTAAGACAACGTCAGCACAGCACTCCACAATTGCATCCGAAGAAAGGAAGATATTGTCAATCAGGGCTGCCAAATGATCTGTTATCCTAGTTGGGATTAACACTGCGGGATAAAGGTTATGTGAAAGCATAAGGTTAAAAAAATCAAGGTTTAATCCTTCTAGATTTAAAAGATCGAAGTTAAAATCGCCTAAAAAAATACATTGGAGTTTAGTACTTGAAATTCTTTGAAGAAATCCATGGAATTCTCTAAAAAATTCATCTGGGTTTGCGCAGGGCGGTCGGTAAATCAAAGAAATGATGAACTTTCTATTTTTCTCTAACTCTATTTCTATTGATAAAGTTTCGAGCTTACCTTCATTCCAGAGAGTTAAATCTTCTCAAATTACGTAATCCAAAGAATTTGGTAGCAGAAAAGTCAAACCTCCTCCTCTCATTGAACTCCTTGATTTTGACACAAGTTTATAGCCTGGAAAAAATGTGACGAGAGGAAAGTGTCTTGAGTTACGAACGACTCGCAAATCCCTAATACTTCTACCTTATTTTTATAAAGATCTAGCAGACGGGTGACCTCATGGTGGTTAGAATTCAAATGACAATTCCACTGAGCCACAGTCAAAGACTCAGATTTCCCAGGCATTTCAATATCACTTAACCGAATATATTTGCTACTCCGCAGCGGCTTAAATGGATGACCCACAAAATCATTCGCTACCGATAACGACAAAACATCTTCAATACGAAACGGCGAATTTCGAAACAAGTCTAAACGGGACTGCTGCATATCATTATTTACTTGAACAGCCATTCATAATATAGTACAGACCGCATTTGACGGTAAGGAAATATACAGAAAAGGGATAGCGAAAAAACAAAAAATATTGTAAACTCCAACAAGAAAAAGAAAAAATGAACGGAAATGAAAACTATTATCACTATCACTGATATTACAGAAGATCATCGATACCCCAAATACGCTGAATGGGACTAACACTAGACTGTCGCACAAAAACTCTCCCCTGATCTGACCATACACATCGGTTTCCAAATTTATCTCTGGCAGCATTCAGTAACTCGCGCTTTTTCTTTGTGAGATTTCAGATACAAAAATTCCACTATTTGCAAGATTCTTCTTTGCTTTGAAAACGGCGCTAGTAATGTCCTTAGAACGAAATTTCACGAGCACGGGAGCCACCTTGTCCGGTCTTTGTGAGTTACTAGAACCCAGACGGAACCGGTGAACACTAACAACATCGGAATTTGCGATACTAGACAGGCCCATTTGGTCACGTATGATATGATTAATAGCTGGATTTAGATTTTGCACTTAAAACTTAAACTTTAAACGAATTTAAAACTTAAAACGAACAGAAATTATTCGCATACGAGGGTTTACCTCCTCGTAATACCTGGCTCTTTACACTAGAGTATTTTTAGTAATTTTGACTATTTATTCTACGGCCTTTGTGATTCAGGGGTTATTCTTAAGGAATTGGGACAAAATTTAAGCTTTATTGTAAAGAGCGAGGTATCGACGAGGGGTGAACCCCTCATATCTATATATATATAAAAATAAGTTGTCTGTGTGTGTGTGTGTCGAGTGACGTCATGTTTGTGTGTCGACTGACGTCATGTTTGTTGATTGACGAAATTACACACCGGGACATCGGGACACAAATGACGACCGGGACACCGGGACATCTATATATATAAAAATAAGTTGTCTGTGTGTCTGTGTGTCGAGTGACGTCATGTTTGTATGTCGACTGACGTCATGTTTGTTGATTGACGAAATTACACACCGGGACATCGGGACACAAATGACGACCGGGACACCGGGACATAGGGAATATAAATGACGACCGGGACACTCAAAGAGAAAGCGACCGGGACACAAGGAATGTTCGATTAGCAATCACCATCAACAAAGCACCGGGACACAAATGACGACCGGGACACAGGGAATATAAATGACGACTAGGACACTCAAAGAGAAATTACAGACCGGGACACCGGAAAACAAATGACAACCGGGACGAAAATGACGACCGGGACACCGAGACACAGGGAATATAAATGACGACCGCGAAACTCAAAGAGAAATTACAGACTGGGACATTGGGACACAAATGACGACCGGGACACAGGGAAACAAAAACACCGGGGGCACAGGGGGATATATAAATGACGACAGGGACACAGGAAAGGTTCGATTAGCAATTACCATCAACAAAGCTCAAGGGCAATCATTAGAATAATGAGGTATAGATCCGAATACAGATTGTTTTTCCCGTGGACAATTATATGTTGCATGTTCAAGAGTCGGTAAACCTGACAATCTATTTTTATGCACAGACAATGGGACAGCCAAGAATTTTGTACATTCGCAAGTTTTACATAGTTAAATATATATATATATATATATATATATATATATATATATATATATATATATATATATCTATATATATAAAAATAAGTTGTCTGTGTGTGGATCTGTGGATCTGTGGATCAGGTGACGTCATGTTTGTCCGCATATGACGTCTGAATTATTTCACACTAATACAAAAGAAGAAAAAAAACTAAAAAAGGTAAAAACTACAAAAAAAACTAAAAAGAAAAAAAAACTAAAAAAGCTAAAAAACTAAAAAAAACTAAAAAAAAGGTAAAAATCTAATAACTAAAAAAAACTGAAAAAAATAAAAAAAGGCAAAAACTACAAAAAAAAATAAAAACTAATATTCCTCCTCAACGCCACGCTCTTTACGCTAAAGTTTTTTACTGTTTTAAAAAGTAGAGTTAAGAGAAAGAGTCAAACTTGAGCGTAAAGAGCAAGGCGTTGAGGAGGAAAAGCGCCTTTCATATACGTAGTAATTTCTGTTAGTTTTAAGTTTTAATGTCGCTCCTTGGTTTCATTTTTCTAACTTGTTTTTTTTTTCGAGCCATCTATTAAATAATTTTGAAATGATAGAAATTTGTCTCATAAAAAGCTTAAGTAAACAGTTCTTTTTAAACTACGGTGGATTTTCTTTTTACACACAAGATAAGTTTGTCTTAATAAACTATGTTCTGAAGTTTGTTGTCCCATATGCAGGAAAGCTTCATTGAGTCCTAAGTTATGAGCAATATTAGCCAAAGCAGGAGCCGATGGCTTAGCATAATCCCGCCAAATAATTCTCCAATTTTCAGAGGTATGCTGTTTTATTATTTCTTGGTTGAGATGGTTCAATTCGCTCACTATTTTCAAAGCATATTTTATTGCAAGCGGTTTAATTCTTCCTTTTAGTGTCAGAATTCCTGCTCTCATCCTTGAAGCTGGTATTCACGACGTTTTCTTTCTACCTTCTTCTTCTTCTTCAGCAGACGGGGGTTTTTCAGTAGATACTATTCAGCCCTTTTACTTTTGACTCACTCTGTGGGACCGACAGAGCTATGAAGCTGGTTTGTCTTATATAATTTGTATCTGCTCAGATTTCTTGTAGTATATCTTTTGATGCTAGCAGTTGAATTATAAGAGAATATATATTGAGCTCTCTGCTCTGTGTGCAAGTATGGTCAGCGAGACTCTTGGCTGTTAGTGGATTTTTGTGGTGTTTGAAGCATTCTAACATTTTACATTGTAGGATATACTGTGTAGACGTCAGTATATTACATTCGAATAGGCAATGATTTATTGTTTCATTTTAAAGATTACATGACCTGCAAAAAGGGGACGATGGAACTACTGCAACAGCCCAAAGATTTTCTTCTTTTTCTTGTTTGGGTTTACACTTTCGTAAGATCTCATGACTGGAAATAAATTTCGAGCACTGCAGTGCGTTCCTGCAGCTGAACCTTTTTGACCAGTATGCTGAAACTGTTTGTTCAGTATGTGACAAGTTATTGAATGCGATACTTTTTACATTCGGCTCGTAAACACTTGCAAAAAGACAAGCTTTCTTGCCCTAAAGTTCTTACATAGCTAACAAATGGTTGCCGCATTTTCCGCCTAAGAAATGCAGATAGAAAGTGATTACGGCTAAAATTCAAACAAGATGCAGCGTGTATACCTTTCTGCCAAAAAGTAGGATGTAAAAGGGATAAGGAGTTTTGGAATTACTCATGGCTCAATTTGGTCCACAAATCTTACAGACCAAAAACCCTTTCAAAATTCTAGTTCAAACAGGGCACATTATGCTTACCTTCGTACTAAAGAATTAATGGCAGAGTTAGAGCTGCCTCTGGCCCACTTTATCTTTCTAATCATGGTGATTGAAAGTTTTTTTAGATTTCGGTTCAACCTGGACCCTTCTTGATCCTTTCTTTCGAAACTGTGCATGGTTAGGGTTCAAACTCGATGTAAAACATCCCCCTTTTATGTTATAGAGCAAGTGGAGAGGTAGTATAGGGATTTTTTGTTAATGGAAGGATATGTACCTACTCTGGTCCTCCAGTCATTTACATAAAATAAGACTTTTCTGGTCTTATAAACAAACAACCTGAAACATGGGATCCCTCCTCCCTTCCTTCCTATTAGTGGGGAAGTAAGAGACGTAAGACTAAATTAAACAGGGAAATACAATTTTTAGAATCGACCCGAGAAGAATGTGTTTGAGCTTTCGAAGAATTCCGATATTTCACGATATTTTCATGTTAGGTTCACTAATGGACACTATTTCAACTGAGTGAACCCCTTGAAAGATAGGTTTCAGAAAATTTGGGGCAAGCCTAAGAAATTGGCGGGGAAGTCAGGAAGTTTAAAGTGGATGCATTAAGACAATAAGGACAGGACCCCTTTTTCAAACAAAATAATCAACTGAATCCGCTCTGAAACAGTGCAAGGGTACTGTTGTCAGTGAAGACAACTAGAATGTCACCATCAATAGATGGGGATTTACAATTGTCGGCATTGAACGATTCTGGCTGACATCGACGACAGTAGACTGTTTGTTTTTGGCTTTTTCTCGTATACATAAGATCAGTAGCATGAATTAAAATCTAAACTGGTACTAGAACTGATCCTTTTAAGACCCAAAACTAAACCTGAGACGACGAACGATCAAGGAGAATCACCAAAAATTATATGCAGCGCTAATATTATCTCTTGCACCACAGTGAAATAATTTTAAGAGAAGGATTTGGTGTGTCAGGAAGTCAAAAACTATTCGGACGTCAAAAAATACAGTGCCAAGAACTTAGCAAGATAGAAATGGCAAGACCAGAATCAAGAGTTGAAAGTAAAAAAAATAGAAAAGGGGGTTCAAAAGCTTACTCAGATTGAATGCTTTGCATAGAAGCCGAAGTGAAAATCATTAAGAAATCCTTTATTCTGGAAAAGAAAACAGACGGGGAAGCAGAGCCTTATAAAAATTTTTGCTAAATACAGACAACAAAGACATAGAATAAAATTAACAAGGTCTCTTCGAGGCCCATCCTTAAAGCAAAGACCACTCGAGCTTATATGAGTGAACTGAAAAAAAATTATATTTTTGAAAGGTAGATTTACAATTTTAACAAGGGAGAAATAGTTGAAACAAAAATGAATTTCACTACCTTGGTGGATGCACAGTCAGGATCTGAAGGATCTGAACCTTATCATCTATTCACAAGCTAACTTATTTAATCTCAGAAACCTCCTCCTGAGCCATTTATTTCAATAAGTTGGGCTTAGCTACAATCGGGAATTAGGCTAGAAATAAAAGTTACTTAAAGAGGAACTTACTGCAGAAGCAGATGTTTTTTCAACTATTACAAAATAAGAGGCGAATACCTTTTGAAAGTTAAGTACCTCCTGAACAGCTGAGTCTTTAACTTTAGAATTTGGGGGAGGGGTAAAAGAAGGCTAAGACGTAGGATTCAGGGCAGTACTAACAACTTTTCATTTTTCCAAACATTCTTTCCGCAATTAAAAAATTTCTAAAACAATAAAGGAGTCTAGCCTTCCAAATCAAAGAATTACACATATTTCAATGGTTTTGAAACGTTGAATACATCTTTCTTCTCCAGCTTCAGAGATCACCTGGGGTATTTCATAAATTAAAGAGAATGAATTCCATAGACCTGGAATCACAAATAGATGTAGCACATACTTTGACGACGAAAGTATTGACACGCTCATAAAAAGAGTCAAAACGCAAACAAAATTCCATATCCCTAATAAATGCAACCAATTATATCTTTGCTAACTGGGATCTAAGAACGGTTTGGTCATTAAGACCACATTTAAAGGCAGCCGAGCTAAAAATAAGAGTCCTTTGACTCATCATTTTCTAAGCACTGAGTAGAGCAAAAGGAGAAATATAGTACGAAAGATCATTTACTAGTGCAAAATTCTTCACCAAATTAAGGAAGGAAAAAATATTGTCTAGCAGGTCATAGTTGAATGCGTTGGAATGGAAACTGTTGGTAAGGTTCCGATTGTATAAGGTCTTATTAATATAAGCTTCAGCAGACTAGCTCTTATGGTCTCAAAAGTTTGCCAAGGACCTGTAAAAATAGATATAGGGATCCACTTTGAGATCAATACACATTAACAATAAAAAAGCCCTTCCATTGAGATTTAATTTCAGCTTTAATTTGAAGTTGCTAGAGTATGTATTTTACGATGAGAATTGCTTACCAGAAACAAGTGCGATCTTGCTTACTTTCAAAACACCAAAAGGTTTGATTATCTAATGCACTTTCCTTATGGTTGAACATGAGTTTTGGCCCTGAATGATAGTACTTACTATATTTGACGTAACTATGCTCTAATCGACTATTGTTCTTAATGCAGATCTGACAGGACCCAATTGTCGAAACTTCATGTCTTTTTTGAAA
This sequence comes from Artemia franciscana, assembly GCF_032884065.1. NCBI lineage: Eukaryota > Metazoa > Arthropoda > Branchiopoda > Anostraca > Artemiidae > Artemia > Artemia franciscana. The sequence goes on from NC_088864.1 coordinate 16,063,495, forward strand.
TTGAAGGATTGTCAGGCATGACTTTCAGAGGAAATTAAATAAAATCCTTTTTACATGCCATCTGGCAATCTTTGCCAAAAATTTGAAAGTCCTTATGGGAAATTTCAAACATTCTCAAATGCTATTAAACTGCCTTTACTAATTGACAATAGCTAAGGTCAACTAAAGTTTGAGGGTAAACAAAAACAATGAGAGTAGCTGTCAATGTGGGCGATTAGACACTTTAAGTCACATGTAATTCAACGAAAGAGTTTATTACATAATAAAAAATAAAGGGTTAAACAAATAAAATAAAGAGTTCATATTCACTGTTTCTATGAGTTACCACAGTTAATCAAAGTCAAGTTTCAAACGCTCTCTAGATAGGCAATTTAAGGATTTACAATATATAGGGATTTACAATCCATAAAATCTGAAATTTTAGCGGTCTGAATTTAAACTTGAATGCTTAAAATCGTTAATGGCTGAAGAAAAAGACAAAGCGATTCCTGTAAGGGTTGCTCTTAGAATCCGGCCATTTTTACAAAAAGAGCTGGACGAGGGATGTGCTCCTTGTATTGAAACCATCAAAGATTGTCCACAAGTACAGATTAAAGGTTCTGGTGAAGCTTTCACTTTTGACTACGTTTTTGATGGCTCATCTAAACAAGAAACAGTGTACTATACAGCTGCTGCATCTCTTATTGAGAAGATTTTCAAAGGTATTTGAAGTGTAGTTAATATTTCTATTGGTCAACACTTATGATAAAATTATAGGTTATGACCTCTTGTCTATATTTGAAAATAGGTGGGTTAGGTGAATGAATCTATCTAGAATGAGTACATACCCTCACTGATCCCTGGGGAAGTGTTTCGAACCATTTTACTGCACCCCCTGTAAGGGCATTGACATTCAATGGCCTTTTATAATCTTTGTGTTATAAAATTGAAACTTTGAGAAATGATCCACTACTCAAATCAGGCTCAAAGAAAGTCTTTTGAGCCTCATGCCTTTGTTCAAGTCTGATTTATGAATTTCAAAGATTTGTAGCCTGAATTTATTTGCCTTCTTAACTTTTAGGAAAAATCATTGAAATGGCTTAAGTCTAGTTGGCTAAATTAACAGTTTTCAACATAGTTTAGCTACAATGAAGATAGGTATATCACTTGAAGCCTTTCAGATGGGTCTACAGGCTAAAGTTTATCCTAAGAAGGTATTTTGAACTACCTACCTCCACTCCTTCTCCCTCTAGAGGGCCCTGACCTTTGATGACCTTCAAAAATATATGTATTATGAAAGTGAAACCTTGCAAAATAGATCTTCTGCTTGAATGAAGTACAACAAAATTGTTTTTAGCTTCACAATTTTGAAAAAAAAAACATTGATATGGCTCAGAATTCTACTTAAATAACTGGAATTGCATTTTCATACTAAAGGTAGAGGAAAGGCAACTCATAACTGAAAATTAAGGTAAAATGTTGTTTTTTCAAAATTTCAATAGGTACAGACCTGTCATGTAGGCAAATTTCAGGGCTCTCTAGAGGGAGAAGGAGTAGAAATGGGTACTTTAAAATACCTTCCCAGGATATACTTTAGTCTGTAGACCCATCCCTAGAAGTTTTATTTTCCTAACCTAACCCCTTTCTGAGATAGCAAGAAGTCACGCAACTGGAATTTTAATGCCTTTTTTATGTTATTTCATAATCCAGCAATTGCTTTTTAATTTAAAATTACATTTTAGCACTTAAATGGCTCAAAACAGGCCATTTTAACCAAAAGTTAAAATCATTTCTCTAAAAATAAAACTTTCTAGAGAGACAAAATTGCCATTTGTATTTGATTCAGGGATGGTCATTATTATATTCAGGTATTTTTACAATGTTATTTTTAAAAAACTGCAGATGTCTTTTGATAAAGCCCAAAACCCTAAAAACTGACATTATTTTGAAGGGTTCTTGGCTCTTTTTAAAAATTACTGCAAAATTGTTTCCAAAACAAAATTTTTACTTTAAGACAAAAGAAAATAATAATACCTTTCCTCAGTCAGCTGCAAATGGTAATTTTTTCTTATTAAACAGTTTTTTTTAGTATGTTAAAAGTTTTGGTCACTTTGGACTGTCTTACCTTTTAGGGCCCTATCAAGAGCTCAAAATGTGACTACCCCCAGAAGCAATCATTGAAATATGAAAGAGCATAAACAATGGCATCAATCTAGTCACTTTCATCCTAGCTAAACTATGTATAAAAATGCAAATTTCAGCTCAAACAATTTTATTATCAAATGACTCATATAGTGATACTGATCAGTGACAGTTCATATAGCCACCACTTTTTGAAATTTAGTTCTTGAATTTTACCTAATTGAAACAGTTCTTGAAATATGCATAAAATCCTGCTGAAGCAATAAGCTAGGTTATCAGACCTGTTATCAATGCAATCTTGAGTTTGTGGTAGTTTTGCAAGAGAGAAAAGATGTTCAAAAAGTCAAAATGCATCTATTAACAATACTTTCATGACCCAAAACAATTGTTCAGGTAATATCAACATTGACTGCTAAAAGTGGCTAGTTTAGTTGCAGTTTGCACAATGTGAAAGAGGAATAGGTTGCTGAAATTTTGTCAAGAAGAAGTTTTCAAGGTTGGTAGATTGACCTAGACAGAACTGTTCCTAGTGTTGGTGGTGCCTAGGGAAGAATTAATTGTAACACTCCCTTCAAAGCCAAATCAAAGTGAAAATTTGATTAAAGTGAGCAACCCCCCAGCCTTGCCCCCTCTTTTGGCTGCAGCACCTAGGGAAGCTAACCTAGTTGCCCTTCTTTGAATGGTTCTAGACCTAGGTAAAGAAAAAGATGATCAGACAGATCTAGAAGCAAGGGTCATGGGAGTCAATTTTTCAATTAGGTATGACAATAGCAAATCTCCCAAGACTTGAATTGAAGTCCAACTTTCTGATATCAAGTTTTTAGGAATTTATAAATTTTGGTTACCCACTGAAGAGTTTGGCTAAGGTTCAAAATAAGATAATATTTTTCAAAAGGCTATCACAAGCTCTAATAGAGCAAAATAAAGAAACAAATACTACAGCTGGGCAAAAGTAGAATAAACACCAATCAAGCATAAAAATGATCTATAAAATTTAACACAAAAGAAAAAAAATCCAAGTACAAGAACTAAAATGAACTTTATGCAATTAATGGCAAAAACAGAAAGGAGGAGGGATAAAACAAAATTACAGACTAGAAGAAAAGCATTGCCAAATTTTTATTCCAAGTCAAATATTGTAAAATCAAAAAACACTAAAATCAAGTCAAATCAACTGTCAAAATGAAATATTTACAACTAAAGAAAGGATTGTGCTGCAGACAAGGTCAAAAATGAAATAGAGCATAAGTAAATATCACAAATGGGCAAAATAAAAGTGGCCAAAGATAAAAAAAACCTAAGCATGATTATTGTCAGTATACCCTAACAACTAAGACAAGGGTAAGAGGAGTTAATTTTGGTGCAGAACATAGTTCAGGAATTATTAATACACTCCAGAATAAATAAGGTAAAACTTTTCTGGGACTATTTTGAATTGGAGAACTGAGACTGTATCTAATTTGCTACTTATACCAGATTCCCCCCCCCCCCCTCCTTGGAGAATGGCTGGTCTTCAAGTCATTCTAGAGCTGATCTCTAAGCATAGCCTACCACAACAGTTAATAATTCAGCTATCTTCAAGATGTAAACAAATGAATTACCTAGATTACCTTGAAGTATATACGGATGGATTGCTAAGAGAGAGGAGGACAGGTGCAGGCATATTCATACCTGATTTCAATTTGAAGCTGCTCCCCTGACTATCTGATGGCTCCTCAGTTCTATCAGCAGAACTGATCTGTGCTCATGTTGGTCTCAAAAATAAATTGGGAAGCTCCTGACTGATTTATCAGCAACTAGGAATTCGCTTCTACAACTTTCCAGACAAGGAATAGAAATTAAGTTCCAGTATACACCCAGCCACCATGGAATCAAAGGAAATAAGGTAGCAGATGAGGCTGCATAACAGGCAGCAGATAGCAAATATCCCGAGTCTAACCAAAAACTATAAGGGATATAATGAGCAGCAAAATCAATTGTATTTGGACCAAATTATCTCCATAGCTTTCTTCCTTATTTCAATCTAGATTGGTCAGCAGTGCACATTTTTGAATCTGAGCTGAGTCAGTTTGTTTAAATAACGAAAAATATAGAGCTAAGCAGTTGCAAAGCCCATTGTTTAGGTTTTGCTACCAGTGAAAAAAATCTCTCCAGCAAATTCTATTTGATTGTCAGGGCCTTTTCCCAAAAAGAAGAAAGCTTTTAGATAAAATAAGAGACCAAGGATTGCAACCTACTGTAGCAGCACTACATTTTAAAAATCCATTATCAAAGCGTTCTACAACTCTGATTTTCTCAAGGATTTTGGAGTTTCTGAAGGATATCAATGTTAGCTTCTGATTCCATTACATTTTCACCATCCATACCATTTTGATTAATGTGAATAGTACTTTGATAGTATTTTGTAGTACTGCAGGTACATGGTAAAAAGAAATATACTACAGTTTAAGGCACATTCTCACCAAGACATAGATGCAAACTGTAGAAAGAGAGAGAAAGCCAAAAGGGATTTAAGTCAAAATCCTAGGAGATCAGCATCACCTTGTGATGAAAACATCCTTGGAGGCCCATTCACCAACAGGAAGAATAGGTCATAATGGACAAGTGAAGTTATACAACCAATGCATAAGAAAGGAAGGAAGGAACCTCTCAGTAATGGTGTGGGTAAGAGAATAAATTGGAATTGCCAAGGAAGCCAACTGGGGGAATTGGGGTCTAATGGAGTCATGAAAATAGGGAAAGATGTTCTCAGTACAAGGATTAGATATTACAAATTTAGGAAAATTCAAGCAAATTTGTTCTCTCCTTTCTCTTAATGTGGTAATGCATGCAGATTTAAGGAGGAAGGAGTATGGAATTTTGCTCTCCTTGTTGATGATCCCAAGTTCACTTGAAAGTAGCAGCCTGATAAATGATAAATAAACACTGAGGGAATGCATCTTAGGGCAATTAAATTTGTTTAACAGTTTTAACATAGATAATGAAACATGCATGTCTTGTTTAAGATTATTTGAAATTGTGATGCCAAGGAGTTTAAAATGTTTCAGAAGCATTTTGGGTAGGATAAGGTCAAGAAAAATGGGAGTGGATTTCAAGAAGTTTATTGTCGTTATATTTGATTTAGTGGAATTTACTTTCATATTTAGATTCTTAGCTTCATCCAAAACATGGGCTAGGATTTTGACAGGGGCGTTTTTAATATTCCTGTGATATACTCAAGGATTGACAAGTGATCCACATATTTCCACCTTTTGGGGAATTCCTTACCAATATTGTTAATCATAACTAGAAATAAAAGTAGTTTCAATGAGATTCCTTGAGGAATTCCACAATATATAGGGAGGGTGTTAGAGAAAATATTTTTTGTATTTTACAACTTGAGATTTAGATCTATTTGAAAGAAACAGTATAACAATATTCACTAAGAGGGAATCAAATTCAAATTTAATCAGTAGTGAACAAATTAGGGTGGTGTGGTCAACCAGGTCAAAAGCTTTTTGGAAATCAACCAAGACTAGGTTTAGCCAAACATTTTGTTTCTCAAGGTTACTTATGATGGTATGTATTAAGTGCACAAGGTAATGGGTGGTGGAAGTTTTCCTTAGATTACCAAAGTGTAAATACATGGACAAATTTTAACTTTAAAGCCAGTCACAGAGGAAAACTTTGGTAAGTTCGGAAAAAACGGAAGTAAGTGAAATGAGGTATGTGTTGGCGAAAGTAAGACTGGTGCATTTTTTTGGGACTTGTGTTATAAAACCTTGTTTCCAGCAGCTGGAAAATTTACCAAATTTTGTGATGTGGTTGAAAATATTTAATAAAGGTTCAGCATTTTTTTCTGAAAAGATTTTAATTAAGTCAACTGGGATGTTCAAGGGACAAGCACTTGATTTTCTAAGCTTTAGGATTTTGTTTATAACATCAGAGGGAGACATTAGGGGAAGGAGGTATTGGGAGGAATAGTTAGACTTGGGCCAGTGAAAGGGGGGAGACTTTGAACAGTGGAAGCAAGGTAAAAGTTCAAAATTGTTGGCAGTCTTATTAAGGGATTCAGGGAGATAAACATTAACTTCAAAAGGACTTTTTCTGCATATCTCTTTTATCTTTCTGTACCATTGCTTGGGCTTGTTAGAATATAAATCTTTGACCTTACTAATACAATAATCAGAAGCTTCTTTTCTCTTTTTTTTTCTTTAGGAACTTCTTTAGACTATTAGCCTCAGTAATACAATCTGCCTTGAAAGAACATATTTTTTTCTTGTAAGTTTATTGAAAAGGATGCAACTTGGTGGGAAGAATAAGTCCTAGATACGTGATTGACATAACCGGAGTGAATCCGCTCTCTTTGGGGGAGTTGGAGGGGTTGTTAACTCAGAAAAATTGAGGAGTTTTTATCTTAAAAACGGGTGACCGTTTGTGAGGTATTTTTAAAATTGATATTTAGAAGGAAGTCATGTCTCAGAGTTCTTATTTTAAATCCCGACCAGATCTGACGACATGGGGGGGGGGAGTTGGAGGGAAACCGGAAATCTTGGAAAACGCTTAGAGTGGAGAATTTGGGATGAAACTTGGTGGGTAGAATAAGCAAATGTTGTAGATACGTGATTGACATAACCATACTGGATCCGCTCTCTTTGGGGGAGTTATTGGGCGGGGTTCAGTGCTTTGGCGAGTTTGGTGCTTCTGTACGTGCTAGAATGATGAAAATTGGTAGGCATGTCTGGAACCTGCACAAATTGACTTGATAAAGTTGTTTTCCCTGGTTCGACCATCTAGGGGGGGGGGCTCAAGGGAGAGGAAAAATTAGAAAAAATGAGGTATTTTTAACTTACGAGTGGGTGATCAGACCTTAATGAATTTTGATATTTAGAAGGACCTCATGTCTCAGAGCTCTTATTTGAAATCCCGACCAGCATTAAGCCTCTGATTTTCCTTTTAAATTAATCTATTGAATCTTATAATTTCGCTAGAACTCATGGCATATGAGCTCTTGGCTCTTCTGACCTGGTCACAAGTGCCATATGAGCTCTTAGCTTGCTTTGTATCTATTGAATTATTTTTGTCCCCCCTCCCCCACCTTTTTTGACTAGTCTTTAATGTTTTAACTCTTTATATATATATATATATATATATATATATATATATATATCTATATATATATATATATATATATATATATATATATATATATATCTATATATATAAAAATAAGTTGTCTGTGGATCTGTGGATGGATCAGGTGACGTCACCTGAAAAAACTGGATCAGGTGACGTCAAAACTGAAAAAACTACAAAAAAAACTAAAAACTAATAAAAAAAATAAAAAAGCTAAAAAACTAAAAAAAACTAAAAAAAGGCAAAAACTACAAAAAAAACTAAAAACTAATAAAAAAGCTAAAAAACTAAAAAAACTAAAAAAAGGCAAAAACTACAAAAAAAACTAAAAACTAATAAAAAAAATAAAAAAGCTAAAAAACTAAAAAACTAAAAAAAGGTAAAAAACTAAAAAAACTAAAAACTAAAAAAAACTAAAAAAAAAAGGAAAAAACTGAAAAATAAGCTAAAATAAAGGTAAAAACCAATAAAAAACTAAAAAAAAAAACTGAAAAAACTAAGAAAAGGCAAAAACTACAAAAAAAAACTAAAAACTAATAAAAAAAGTAAAAAAGCTAAAAAACTAAAAAAACTAAAAAAAAGTTAAAAAACTAAAAAAAAATAAAAAATAAAAAAAAAATAAAAAAAGGAAAAAACTGAAAAATAAGCTAAAATAAAGGTAAAAACCAATAAAAAACTAAAAAGAAAAAAAGGAAAAAACTAAAAAAAATTTTCATCTAAAAAACTAAAAAAAACTAAAAAAGGTAAAAACTAAAAGAACTAAAAAAGAAAAAATAAATGACGAAACTCAAAGAGAAAGCGACCAGGACAAAAGGAATGTTCGATTAGCAATCAACAAAGCACCGGGACACAGGGAGTATAAATGACGACCAGGACATAAGTAAAAAAAAAAAAACTATCTATATATATAAAAATAAGTTGTCTGTGGATCTGTGGATCGTGGATCAGGTGACGTCACCTGAAAAAACTGGATCAGGTGACGTCAAAACTGAAAAAAACTAAAAAAAGGCAAAAACTACAAAAAAACTAAAAACTAATAAAAAAAATAAAAAAGCTAAAAAACTAAAAAACTAAAAAAAGGCAAAAACTACAAAAAAAAACTAAAAACTAATAAAAAAGCTAAAAAACTAAAAAAACTAAAAAAAAGGCAAAAACTACAAAAAAAACTAAAAACTAATAAAAAAAATAAAAAAGCTAAAAAACTAAAAAAACTAAAAAAAGGTAAAAAACTAAAAAAACTAAAAACTAAAAAAAAACTAAAAAAAAAGGAAAAAACTGAAAAATAAGCTAAAATAAAGGTAAAAACCAATAAAAAACTAAAAAAAAACTGAAAAAACTAAAAAAAGGCAAAAACTACAAAAAAACTAAAAACTAATAAAAAAAGTAAAAAACTAAAAAAACTAAAAAAAGGTAAAAAACTAAAAAAAAATAAAAAATAAAAAAAAAAACTAAAAAAAAAGGAAAAAACTGAAAAATAAGCTAACATAAAGGTAAAAACCAATAAAAAACTAAAAAGAAAAAAAGGAAAAAACTAAAAAAAAATTTCATCTAAAAAACTAAAAAAAACTAAAAAAGGTAAAAACTAAAAGAACTAAAAAAGAAAAAAATAAATGACGACACTCAAAGAGAAAGCGACCAGGACAAAAGGAATGTTCGATTAGCAATCAACAAAGCACCGGGACACAGGGAGTATAAATGACGACCAGGACATAAGTAAAAAAAAAAATTAACAAAACTAAAAAGAAGGTAAAAACTACAAAAAAACTAACAAGAAAAAAAAACTAAAAACTAATAAAAAAACTAAAAAATCTAAAAATCTAAATAAACTAAAAAAGAAAAAAAAAAGGAAAAAAATAAAGGAGAAAAACAAAACTAAAAAACGAATGTATATACAGACCGGTACACCGGGACACAAATGACGACCGGGACACAGGGAATATAAATGACATCCGGGACACAGGGACACAACTACAACGGGGACACCGGGGGAAACAGGGGGATATAAATGACGACCGGGACAAAAAAACTAAAAAGAAAAAAAAACTAAAAACTAATAAAAAAACTAAAAAATCTAAAAATCTAAATAAGCTAAAAAGGAAAAAAATAAAGGAGAAAAACAAAACTAAAAAACGAATGTATATACAGACCGGGACACCGGGATACAAATGACGACCGGGACACAGGGAATATAAATGACGACCGGGACACAGGGACACAACTACAACGGGGACACCGGGGGAAACAGGGGGATGTAAATGACGACCGGGACAGGGAATGGTCGATTAGCAATCACCATCAACAAAGCTCAAGGGCAATCATTAGAATCATGAGGTATAGATCTGAATACAGATTGTTTTCCCATGGACCATTATATGTTGCATGTTCAAGAGTCGGTAAACCTGACAATCTATTTATATGCAAAGACAATGGGACAGCAAAGAATGTTGTATATTCGCAAGTTGTACGTAGTTAAAACCATATATATATATATATATATATATATATATATATATATATATATATATATATATATATATATCTATATTCACAGGTGGGACATAGGGACACAACTACAATGGCGCGTAACTATTATGGCGCGTAACGACTTACGCGCGCGGGGGGGCTTGGGGGGGCGCGAAGCGCCCCCACCAACTAGGTGTTGGGGTGGCGAAGCGCCACCCCAACAGCTAGTATATATATATATATATATATATATATATATATATATATATATATATATATATATATATATAATTCTTGTTTGTACTTATTCTGCCCCCTTCCCCTTTTTTTAAATATCCCTTTTAATTCTTTTTCTGACTCCTATTTCTTTAAGTTTATTTTGACCAGATTTATCTTTTTAACTTTTTATATTTACTTTTTACAGTTTAATTATTGACTCATAAATGATTATTCATCTTTTTTGTTGTTGTTTTTTGCATTTCTGTCAGTTTTAGTGCAAAAATACGATTTGTTGACTCCAAAGTCCAAATTCGGCCCTTTGTGGTCCTGTGATATAGATATTTTTGAAATAAATATCTTATCTCATATCTTAATTGTTTCTCATAAGCAGTTGGTTCAATATGTCAAATAATGCCAATTTGAAAAGCTAACTTTTGTCTATAGCCTATTTCCAGGCATTAGAGGAGAAAAAGGTACTGCATGGTACTACTTTTTTCCATAGTTCAAACTTGCATTTCCAATCTCTATTTCATTCTTTGTTTTTTATTCCCATATTCACAGAACCAGGTATATAAAGATATCTGATATGCCACTATTTATTTACCTAGTTCTGAAACCTTGAGGTTTTAAATGTCAAATCCTTTCTTGGAGTTAACAAAGGGATTTGCAGGAATAATATCCCCAGGAAGATCAACCCAGATAGAAGTGCAATGCTGGATGAAGCTGTTCCTCAAGTACCTGGTTCTTGGTGTGTCCTCCTATAGATAATTGAACTCAACTGTGTGCCTTTGTGTCTACCTTGATGGATGGACAAAGGGGGATACAATGCAAGGGAGCTTGTCTTAAACGGAGCTTGTCTTAAAGGGAGCTTGTCTTAATTTACTTGCAAGGGACAATGCAAGGGAGCTTGTCTTAAAGAGCAAGTTAATTTACTTGTAGAAAATATCCATCGATTCTATAAAATTTTCACTTAGATGCTAGAGCAAATCATGTGTAGAGGTGCATCCCACCCTAATTACGCCATTATGGATCTTCTGGAGTAGTGCCAACAGCATTTTTGGAACACTAGCATATAGTAGGCATCCATATTAAGCTGTTGATCTGATGCATAACTTGTAGAGTGGGATAATCAAGCTGGATGGAAGAAGGTTTTTGAGGTGAACAGTAACTCCCAACTTCTCGCACAGGAGGTTCTCACCCTATCAAGTTGGTTATTCCAAGAGAGATTGGTGGAGAAATGAATCCCCAATTGACAATGCTTGTCATCCCTCTTTATAGTTTATTTTTTGAAAATAAAACTGGGTTGTTTAAATAGAGCCTTTGAATGGGTAGTAAGGAGCTCCTTTGTTTTCAATGCATTGAAGTTGATCATCCATGAATCAACCCACTTTTCAATTTAAAAAAAAATGTGTCTGTAGGTAAAGGGAGGCTTGTGCTGGGTCTTTGTGTTTCGAGACAGCTGAGTTTTGTGGTTTTGTTAGAAAAGTAGTGCAGAGGGCATGTAGTTTCCCACGTTGTTTATGTAGATAAGGGAAACCGTGGATCCCAAGACACTGCCCTGGGAGAGTCATACTTTCAATAATATTTGCAGGAAATAAACCTGCCCTCTAACCAGGAAGTGCAATGACAGCTTCCAGCTATCTTATGCTTTTGTATACCCTTCTGGTTAAAAAAAAAAATTCTCACAGGAAAAAAAAATACTTAGTTGAATCAGACCCATGGGTATGTCACATTACAAAAAAAAATAGATTCAGTACTTGTAATAACAATATAAAAAACCTCACAAGAAAGACAATAAAGACAATTGATTGCCTAGCAATTGAGTGGTCTGATAGATGTTATATTGATAACATTTATTGATGTTATATTGATAGATAAGTTTATATATAAACTTGTCTCAGTACAAAAAAAAGTTAAAAGAAATACTTCAACTAACAAAATGAAAGCATCAAAATATTATTTTGACGCTATAATAAATATAATAAACTATTATATAATATACTGTTTTGAAACCAGAAATGATGCAATTCCATATATGCCTTTTGTAAAAAGAGGCTCTAAACAAAGCTGTCTTAAAAGCTGTAATGTTATTTGTTGCAACAGCATAGCCAGCCAATATATTTATGGATTAAATGGAACAGTTTACAAAAAAAAAGACCTCTCCAGTTGTTGACTGATGTTATTTCAATGGGTTTTGCTATGTGGCAAATAATGGATGAACTTAAAGAAATCACCACAAGAAATGTTACTATCAACAAACCGGTGCCAAAAATTAAGTACAAATACGGCAAAACAACAAAACTGGCAAATTTTGAGTATAGCCTAGGGCTATATCTAGGCATTATGGGGGGTGTATCAGTTGATATCACATTTAGGAACTAGGATAAATAAATTGAATATATTATTTTTTTTGTATTGATTGTTGCTAATTCGGAAAAAAAAATCTTACACCAAGATTACAACTGGATTACAACCTACAACTAAGTATTTAGTAGTCTAACCACTTTTAGCTAAATCATATATAATTCATGGGCTACTATTGTCCAAAATATGGATACACATTTTGGTACCAGTTTGTTTTCTTTTCTTAAAAGAAAAGGATTTTCTTTTCTTAAAAGAATTTTGCACCCATGAGGATGGGTGCAAAAGACGGATGTACATAATAATACAAAGTGCTTCTTTGTGAGGAATTTTTCTAATTTTGCTTTAAAATTCTTTCTCTCAATTTTCTTTTTCAGGAAAGGAAGATTGTGTGCTCAGACCACCTTCTCTGAACCCCAAAAGAGGGTGCCCAAAAAATCTGTTCTAAGTTGATAATTTAATAATGAATAATGCACGTTATACCGTTTCAGTCCTTGCTACTTAGCTAAAGAAAAAAAAAAATCTTTTGACTTTCAACCTCAGGATCATGGTGATACAATTTCCTGCATTAAATTTATTTTTTAACCTACTTTTTTTATCCTTTGCTTTTAGGGACATCTTAGAATCTTTCAGACTTTTTCTTTAAATTTCCTATGCAAAAAGCTGTAAATTTTGCTAAGGAATCTTTGTATTTTCTCATTCTTGAATATTCAGTAGATTTCTTTATCTGTTTTACTACATGTTGCATGATTGCTACTTTATTTTCAGGTTATAATGTAACAATCCTTGCATATGGACAGACTGGGTCAGGAAAAACTCATTCAATGGGTACTGCTGATTTCACCTATAGTAGCGTCCAAGAAAGTTCTGGAATCATACCCAGAGCTATTACAGACATATTTAGCTCTATGTCAAAGTATAGTGACATCAAGTTTGGAGTCAAAGTGTCCTTTCTTGAGGTATGTTCATCATGTTAAACAATTTTTATTATGCATGTCAGAGCTAATTGATGAACCTGATGAAGCAATTTTTGATTTTTGAAAAGTACTAAGCCTCTATACTTTTCATAAATTTATTTGTATTTTTTCTAATATTGAGCTGAGAAATCATTTACCAAAAGAAAACACTCATTTCTAAAATTTACATGAAATGTAAGAATAATTATTATAGTGCCCCAATTAATGGAACACCAGTGGAAATTTAGTATTTGCGATGTGCAAGAACTTTTTTTTTAGATTTTTATGAAGATGGAGTTTTCCATTACTTCTTAGCTCAGCACATGGGTTATTTTATTAAAATATTCGGCGAAATTCCCAAGAAACTTGCACAAATAATTCAAATGGAACAAGTATTTGTCAGTCAAATTCAAAATCTTGCAAAAGTAATAATAGAAAAGGTTTTTCATGCTTACTCAGGAATAATAATAAAAAAAAATTATAAATGAAACCGGCTGCAATAATTCAGTATATCCAAAATTCATTTTTTAAGGAACCTATAAAAAAAAGGTTGTATTTGTTTCTTTGTTTTTTCATGTTTTAGAGAATATCATTAATCTACTTTGATAACACAATGAAAAAGGAGCAATGAAAAAAAATCCGAGCTTAAAGAGCTTAAGTTACCTAGGATACTAAAAATAAAATCCTATTCTTTTAACTGGTTAAGCGGAAACTACACTGCCATAAATCTAAGAAGTGCATTAATGAAGATATTATTAACATTATTTAAGATTAAACTTCAAATTATTAGTTAACTGACCTACCTATACCTTTTTAGAAAGACCTATTATTCTATGCTACTATGCTGTATTTATCCCTTCAGTTGACTATCGATACATTAATAGAATCCTTCCTTTCTTCCGATTAATAAACGTGACTTTTGTTACTTAATTTTACATATTCCCACTTGCCTATATTTGTTCAATAACATGACTGAACATGATTGTTGTCTTACCCTGTTGATTGTTGAGTTGACCGACAATCAGCTGCAGATAAATTGTTGACACACACGTGTAGTTGGTCTTGTTTGTAAACAAGAAAAGTTCACCCTTACCTCATTTCACAGTTCAATTTTTACAATATTGAAGATAATTCTCGCATTGAAAAAATTTCCAGGTATGAATAGACTGAATATGGAGCCAGTGGTCAAAAATGTTTTCAGTTTGATGTCCTTGTTGCTTATAGCAACTAGTTTTGAAGTATTATTCTCCAAATGGTCTCTTATCTATAAATTCGTTGATGCAACATTTAAAAATGGGTAGACGGGCTGCTTAGATAGGTCTGAAGAGCGCCAGCCTTGTGATGTTCGTCAATTCAAAAATACATTCCTTTAATTTCAGGCACTACTAAATTTTGAGATTTTTTCGCTTTCCCTCCCTCTACATATTTATGATCTTTATTGTCATAATTGTGAGCAAAAAATGCAGTTATGTAATTGGTCCGAAAAAAATCGTCAGGAGGTAATGCACTGATTTAATTGGTAATGGAGGTAATGCGCTTGTTGCATTGAAGTGTCAATGACCTAGTTAATTGGTGACACAGCATATATTTTTCAGGGGTATTACAGTTTTACAAAATCAATTAGTTTAAAACATTATGAATTCCTCTTTTGGTTTTCTGATGAGGTGTAATGTTAGAAAGACCTATTTTCAAGTAAAAGAGGCAAATACCATAATTAACGATATTACAATTGAATATATTATATGCACAAAAATTATTGAATACGTTCTTATACAACATTCTTATCCACTAACTATTTTATTGTCTTCTATTTGATATCAAAACTTACAATGGTTTAACGTTTGTATATTTAATCTATCTTTTTTGAATCTCCAACGTGAACAATTGTAAAAAACTTCTGTTTTTTACAATAATCAATATAAATAGGTTATATTTTTGGTCAATTGCTTAACGTGTTTTCTTTTTTGTTTTTAGTTGTACAAAGAGCAGTTGTTTGACCTGCTCTCGCCTAAGCCTCGGTCTGAGGCTATTATCGAAATTAGAGAAGACGCTAGGGGAATCAAGCTTCCTGGGTTGTCTGAAATTGTTGTGACATCACCATCAGAAGCGCTATCATGCTTGGAATCGGTAATTTGTTCACCTCAATCCAACTATAGGCTAGCATACTATACTATAAAGGAAAACTTTGACATTTTTGTTACAAAATTTTTTTGGCTGTCTGATTATTTCGGCCCTCCAGTGACAAAATGCGTTTCTTATGAAATACAAATTTTTAGCAATTGTACTTTAAAGATATTTGGGACTTAAATCAGTGGTGTAGCTAGGGATAGGGGCAAGGGAGATGGCTGTCCTCAGGCACAACCGCCGAAGGGGTGCCAGTTTGAGCCTTTTTTTACTATTTTGTTTACTTACTTTGTGGTAGTGACGATGGGGGAAAAGCAAACTGACATTGTCACCGGTCGCTAAAATTCCTAGCTTTGCCTCTGACTTGAAGGTACATGCATGCGTAAATCAATCAAAGTGATTCCCCCCCCCCAAAGAAAAGATTAAGAAACTGTTCCAGTGATAAGTCTTGCATCAGTCAACTAATAACAACACTAATTTGAAATATATTAAAGACTTGCGGGAATGGTAATCTGTAAGAATCGAACAAATTAAGAAAAACACTAAAGAACAAACAATTCCGGAATATGCTTGACCGTGTTGCAAAAATAAGATCGGAATGTTGCATAGTAGCAAATCTTAAAAATGGTATACTGAGGTGAAGAAAAAACGTGCGGCAGGAGACTTGATTTGCCTAATTTCAAACTACTGGAACCCCCTGAAGTTATTACCAAAGACCTTTACAGGTTCCTTGCTTCTTTTGACCAAAGCTTTCTGGCATTATCTTGCTAATTATTGGCTGATGCTATCTCTTTTTTTCCTTTCATTTCCCCATTGGAGATCTAAAAATGGACTGAAAAAAAAAAGCATTGTGCCTTTGGATATCTCATTTCTTCTTATTAGTACTTTTAGCGACTTCCTTTTAAAGCTCTTGTCTGCTCTTTTTGATGAGATTGCCGAATTAGGACTATATCGATAGATTTGTAAGCAGGGTTTCACAATCCTTTTAAAGAAAACAGACGATAAGCATTGTTTTAATGGTGTTCCTACTATATTCCGTACTCCTATATCCGCGAAACTATATGAGGGATTCCCTGCAGATTGGCTAAAGGTCAGATTCGATTTCTTTTTCGCCTGGGGAAATACGGAAACTTTATTTCTACTTCAACCTCCCATTACGTTCTTTATCTTGTTCCATTGGGTGACCTATTCTGTTGTTGGGAAAATGGGCCTTGTCGTATCTTCGTGTAGGTATTTCAATATCAGAGTTCAAATCTCCTCCCGTAAGTTTTTTTTTTTTTTTTGGAAACATTTTGCGCGTAGTATTGACTCAATTTTAATTGAAATGAGTGAACAAAAGGTGTGAGAGGATAATAACTTAGAATCATCCTTTAAATAGGAGACTTAAATAAGAAGACATAGACATTTTTTATTTTCATCCAAAACGTATAAATTAAACAAAGAATTTACCATTAACGGCCACTCTTAAGACAGAAGAGTCCTGACTGTGGCCGCAATTCTAACCACCATGATCTGCTAAATCATTTCCTCAAATGATTTTGAAGAAAAAAAAATCCTTGGGGGGGGGGGTAAAAAAAACTAAATAATTAATATTAAATACTAAATAAATAAATACTCTTTCCTCTTATTACACTTCTCTCCTTTTTAAAAAATGGAATTTAACCATTCTCTTGAATGATGCCAGACTTACTGCCGCTCTGACCAATTCTGGAAGGTCATTCCAGACGCTGACACCTATGTTCCAGAGAACAAATCCTGCTCTCGTTGTATTTCTTCTCTCGTGAGTCAAATCCTCCGAATTTCGGGTAAAATAAGGGTGATAAAACGAGTTAGTTTTAAAAAAATCATGAAAGTAGTCAGGGCTTACCTTATTTACACTTTGAAAAACAAAAATTGCTAGCTGGTAATCGCGTAGCTCGCCTATGTTCAAAATATCGTTCTTTCTAAAAACACTCCGCAGTATTCTGACAGTTTTGAAATTCTCCTATCAGACGCAGTGCTTTGTTTTGTATTATTTGAGTTCTTTTATAATTCATCACGAAATTGCTTGCCCAAACAGAACAACCGTACGTGATGTAAGGGTGCACAATAGCACTGTATAACAATTTGACAACTGCTACCGGGAACACTTTTTTCAGCCTCCTCATCACTCCCAATCCTCTAGCTGCTTTTGCCGACACTATTTCACCATGCTTCTTCCAAGACAAATTACAATCAATATAAAATCCGAGATATTTACAAAAAAAAACCTGTGTTATGCCAACACCGTTATAAAGCACATTTTCAAGAAGTTCAGGTACACCAGTTCTACTAAACACCATAAAATTTGTTTTTCTTGGATTTACTGAAAGTGAGCTTAGAGCTGTAAAAACATGAAGCCGACTAAGGACATGGTTTGCTTTTTTCACAACCTCTTTTGAAGTCCGGGCAAACACTGTGATAGCTGTATCATCGGCGAAAGAGGTTAAAACTGAATCATTTAGATAAAATCGAAGAGTATCCACATATACCAAGAAGAGTAACTTGCCAAGGACTGATCCTTGGGGAACACCACAATTTATAGGCATAGCTCCACTAGATATATCACTCATCACCACCTTCATTGATCTTCCACACAGATAAGACCGAAACCTACTTAATGCTGTATCTTTAATTCCAAGGTTCCGCAGTCTTTTCAGTAGAACTTCAAAATCCACAGTGTCAAACGCCTTCTTCAAATCAATAAAAATAGTTAGAGGGATCAAATTATTTTCTAACGCACTATTTACACAATCTAAAAGGTGATGAACGGCATGCACTGTAGAATAACCTTTTCTAAAACCAAACTGCGAATCTGACAAAAACCCAAGCGAATTCATGTGCTCGTATATTTTCTTATACACTACTTTTTCATAAATTTTTGAGAAGAGCGGTAGAATGGATATTGGTCTCCAGTTCGAAATATCTCTTTTATCGCCTCCTTTATGGAGGGGTATAACTTTTGTCCGCTTTAGTTCGTCAGGGAACACACCTTTTTGAATAGATAAATTGACTAGATATAATATCACAGGTAAGAGATACGCAGCAATCGGTGAAAGGAGAGTTGAGGAAACAGTTGACGGACAGCATGACTCAATTCCAAATCGAGGAAGTGAAGCACAAGAGAGGACCATAATGATGCTAAAATCAGAAGAAATTAGGAACTTATGAAAGGAGAAATCAGGAAATAGTCGACTAAAAAGGTTGTTTCTATCTGAATTTGAAGAGCTAAAACGGAAGGAAATGGCAGCAACTTTAAAACAATGCTTCAAAAGGGAGATTGATTCTGGAGAAATCAGGATCCGATAAAAAAAAAAAATCAGGAAACAGTTGACTAAAAAATTGTTTCCATCTGAATCTGAAGAGCTGAAACAGAAGGAAAACATAACAACTTTAAAACAGCGCTTCAAAAAAGAGGCTGAATTCTGGAGGAATCAGGACTCGACAGAAGGAGAAATCAGGAAATGGTTGACTAAAAAATTGTTTCTATCTTGATCTGAAGAGCTGAAATAGAAGGAGAAGACAGCAACTTTAAATAAAACGCTTCAAAAGGGAGGCTGAACTGCGGAGGAATCAGAACTCGATGAAAGGAAGAATCAGGAAACAGTTGACTTACCAAGGGTAACTCCGTCTCAACTTGAAAGAGTGAATAACTGTAATAATATAGTAACTTTAAAACCACACTTTAATTAAGAAAATCTATATTGTGATATTAGAATTTCTCCTAAAACTCATAATATTTGGAAAAAAGGTATCGACATCATTTTTTAAGAAAGGTGGAAAAGTAAAAATAATCTTGAAGAAAAAGAAAAAACTTTAGTGTTCTGCAAATGTTGGCATAAACTTTACGTGTCTACTATGCCGTTAGAAGGGTTCAAAAGGTAAATAAATGTAAATAATAAATTCTTATGCAATGAATAATCAAAATAACCTATCAAATGAATTTAGTTGATAAAGTTGACTTCTCAAAGGAAGAGAATCTCCTATTAAATGTTTTAAATATCTAATTTCTATTTAGAAAATTATTATGGTAATATACCAGTTACACTGCTGAAACATGGGTTTACTTCGAGTTAAGATAGTTTGACATATTGTCAACTAAAGTACTTAAAAAAATATAATTATAAAGTGCAAGCAGTGGAAAGTGTTTAAAGGTTACAATTTCTATGCAAATACTATCAGAATGCAGCATAGATATTGAAATATATGAAACAGTATGTAGAATTTCTCTACCATTTTCTTATAAATTTCTTCGTGAATGTTGGTATGTTATATCCAGATCTATGTTTGATTGAGATGTATTTTTACTTGAATTTTGTAAATTCAAAACAGGATGCGCATGTAACTGACAGATAAGGCTCGTGCGTATCAACACGCCAATATGCAAAATGAATGCTAATTATCAAATATTCTAAACTGAAATTGCAATCACTTGAATACGCCAGTGCTCCTAAGAGGCAAAAAACATATCATCCTCTTCCTGCAAAAAGAAAATTCCCTTCATCATGGAGAGTTGGTTTCATAATTGCTCTCTCCCCCCACGAAGCGGGTATTTGTGCTAGTATTCGTCGACAATGCTATAAATTGTGATAATAAAAAGTTTGAAATGGCCTAGTTGCCACATTCTGGGCAAATCATTTTTTTTGTGTGTGTGTTTATAAAAGCCTTACTTTATTTTTAGGGATCCAAAGGAAGACAAATTGGTGCTACGGCGATGAATGACAAATCTAGCCGGTCCCATGCAGTGTTCACATTAACTGTCGATCAGTGGAAAGACAAGTAAGAAATATTTTATTCTTAATATACATTTTTAACGTTATTTATAATGCAGACTCCTCAAATCTTCGTGAAAAAACAAATTCTTAAGTTTTTGCAGAAATGTTTCTCCAAGAACCCCCCCCCCCCCAGCCTCTTGCATTCTAGGATCAATACGTAGGTCTTGGCGTGGTCTTTAAATTTTTAATATGTCTTTTTTTTCACTAAATAGTAGTAGATTAGACATGGGCTAGGTCTGTGTTTTGGCAAAATAAATTTATTTGGTATACGCTTTTGCTTCAAAAATGAATATGCTAAAAATCTGTAAATTCTGGAGTTTTGAATGACATGCTATGCTACAATCATACCTATACACTGTGTGGGATAGGGAGAGCATGATAACCATCTCTGAGGGGAAAATTCGTAAAACAGTGGCTCTAAATACCCTTTTTATTATAGGTCTTACCCTAAGGAAAGATCCTCCACCTCTCCCCGTTCCTCTCAACTCGAAAACTCGGGCAATTATTTTGTACACATTATATATATCTATATATATAAAAATAAGTTGTCTGTGTGTGGATCTGTGGATCAGGTGACGATCCACAAAAAAGGTAAAAAACTAAAAAAAAAACTGCAAAAACTAAAAAAAGGCAAAAACTACAAAAAAAACTAAAAACTAATAAAAAAAAATAAAAAAGCTAAAAAACTAAAAAAAAACTAAAAAAACTAAAAAACTAAAAAAACTAAAAAAAAAACTTAAAAAAAAGAAAACAGGGGGATATAAATGACGACCGGGACACCGGGACATAAGGAATATAAATGAATAAGAAAATACAACTCATGTTTCCAAATGACGTCGTTTGGAGCCCAAATTGAAAATCCAGATCAATTTATGTCTACTTTCAAAGTAAAAAGGCAAATTTATCATAGAGCAGGGTCTCTTCTACCATTCTCAGGCGAGAATCATAATTTTTTACAATTGTACTTCATCAGTGATAGAAATTCTTAATTGAATGCACGTTGCGAAATTTCTCCCAACATTGAAAGGACAATCGTTTCCCAATTACAACATCTTTTCCACGAAAATAATAATTTAGTGCGTCTGTTCAAAACAGCCATCGATTTGATGCCTACTTATACGCATAAAATTGTTATTTCCGCTGACAAAACGCCTTCTGGCCAACATGTGCGTAGATACAATGCTCCAACTATCGACGAAGTGGCCATCGTTATGGTCGGTGATCAGTTTTTACCTCGAGATATTATTCTCAGGGTTTCCACCACACGTGCTACAACTAAAAATAGGCCTACCAATAATACTTTTAAGAAATATAAACCCACCAAAGCTTTGCTATGGCACTCGACCTGCCGTAAAAAAAAAAACAATGGAAAACCTAATAGAGGCCACAATCTTGACAGGGCCTTTTGAGGGTGAGGCTGTTCTTATTCCTCGCATTCCCAAGATTCCAACGGATCTGCCTTTTCAATTTAAAAGAGCTACAATGGCGCGCAACTAATATGGCACGTAACGACTTACGCGCGCGGGGGGGCTTGGGGGGGGCGCCCCACCAACTAGGTGTTGGGGTGGCGCATGTAACTGTTGATGCTTGAATTATGCACGCGTATTTTAGTTTTTACAAGATTTTTGAAGAAACAAAATTTCAGCGGGGGGAGGGGGGCAAACTGAGCAAAACTGTTTAAAATGCAATTATATTAATTCATGGAAGTCTGAGAAATCTTTTATTTTCAATGCTGTAATTTATTAAAGAGAAACTTTAAAATGAATTTTGTTTTCAGTAAATCGAAAATAACGCTCTGTCCTGTAGAATCTTCACTAGGGTGGTATTTCTACAATTTATTTTTGGTCATTTCTGTTTGCTTTGACATGAATATACATTTTAATTTTTGTTCGTTTTAAGTCTCACCTTTTCTTCCATAGCAGTATCTGTCATCGTTATGAATGATTATTCATTTAATATTTGTTGGTTTTGGGTCTTGTTTATTCTTCTTTTTTGGCTCGCTTTAAGCTTTGGGTAACTGGTAAGTTTTTTCCAGGTGCTTTGGATTCCTAAGGACTTACGAATGTAACTTTCGGGCTGATTAGAAATATCAGTTTTTGGACCGGATTTTGCGGGGATCATGCCCTCTACCTAACTGTTTTTTAATACGTTCCTTTTGGCGTGGAGACTTACGACTTTAAGCTCCAAATTTATCAAGGTCAAGAAACTTTTGGCCCAATTTTAGACTCTTTAATACCCTTCTCCCTCCCAAAAAGATGTTTGGTCCCCAAAGCTGAGGAAACAATTCCTCCAAGTTTCAGAATAAACAGGCAATTTGCAATCAAGAAACTGCATTCAGAAGAAACGGGTTTTATAGCCCTATCTAAAAAGGTCCTGGCTTTTTTCTAGTCCTAATCTTGGAGGGATCAAGTTTTATTTTCAATTTTTTTGCATTCATTGGGATTCTCATGGTCCAATATTATAAGGATGCAAATTGGCCCTTTTCGTTGCCCCATTTTTGGAGGATCCATGCCATGAAACCAAAGTTATTTTTGTACAGAAGGATCTTTGATCCTTTTTGTACAGAGTTATTTTGGATCTTTGTCGGACTCCGTTTCCGGGGGAACTAATATTTGTGGTTCTACTTTTACTGCTACAGCCGAGTGCCCCTTAGCCTAAGGACATAAGGATGTATGTCTTTTGCCTACGTATGTCGCCTATGTATGTCGACATCCCCTTTAGCGCTTTTTAAACAAATTCCTCTTTAACCTCTTACATTGTTCCTCCAAAATTAAAATCAAGCTTCCGTTTGCTCCTAAACACTAATATTATTGACTTATTAGCCTTTAACACTAAAAGCTACTCCGTTTGAAAACTTTTTTAGGCATTTAATCAGGCCCTGTTTTCGGGAGTCCTTTGCCCCCAAACATTTGTTCTGTGCATTAGGCTTCACTTGGCTAAAGGACTTACAGTGGTAAATTTCCAACTAACTAAGAAAAAAAGAAAATTTTTGGCCTATTTACGGCTCCCTAACACCCCCCTTGTCAAAAATGCGTGTCTCTTGATACTGGGAACGAACCCTGAAAGTTTCAAGTTATTTGGGCTCCCAACATCGAATATATACCCCCTTTTCAACAATAAAATCTATCTCTAAACAATTGGTAATTTACTTAATTTACGACTTTTACCCTAGGAAATGGAGAGCAGGTCGTCTGTGGGGCCATAAATAGAAAATGATGCTTGGGAGGTACGTGGCTCTTTACTTAGGCAACGCTATAGCATTTTGTTGTTGCTAAAATTATGTGGACCAGGAAGTTTGCGTTATCGCTTTAGACAGCTAAATAATTGTTTCTTGGACAATACTTACTTCAATATTTTGACAAACTTGAAGAGCAAGTCAAGTGAAAAGAATTGCATACCCAATACCCAGTATTATGTCCTCTGATAGTCACTAAAATGGTACATTGTCTCTAAAGCTTAAACAAAATTATACCACAATTAATTTAAGCAGTTAATAATTAAACTGATGTCCACTTTAGACTGAAAAGACGCGAATCATATCAAAACATGGTTGTGTCATTTTTATCGATGGTGGTGTAAAACCAGTTTCAGTCGCCATTCAAAACAGCCGCACTTGCAAGCTACTTCCAAAATGGGATTAGTTACTGTAATGAAACAGTTTCTTTTTAGTAGAGCCTTATTGAATGCTCTCAGTTGTATTTCTGTATTTTGCTCTAACATTTTATATATTATTTCTTTAATATTTCATTGGATCGGATTAAATAAATTTAAATTAATTCAATTATATTTAATTTGATTAATATATATATATATATATATATATATATATATATATATATATATATTATGTTATTTAATTTTATATAGCAGGCAAAATAAAGGAATTGCAAATCTCTCAGTACTCATATATATATATATATATATATATATATATATATATATATATATATATATATATATATATATGTATTGTTTATTGTTGTTGTTTTTTTTCTCGGTGGCCAACTTGAATATCCACTCTTATCAGATTTCCCTGCTCTTTGCCGTTGTCTCTATAATTCGTTTTTTCAGTGCTCTGTTTATGTCATCTCAATTTCATATGGTGGATTTAGCTGGGTCAGAAAGAGTTGCAAAGACGAAGGCCACCGGAAATAGATTTCAGGAAGGAATTAAGATAAATGCAGGGTTGTTAGCACTTGGCAACGTTATCTGCAAACTGGGAGCTGGCGACTCGAAGCATATTAGCTATAGAGATTCAAAATTGACACGTCTCCTTCAAGGTAAACTTGCATTTTGTCACCTTCAAGTTAGTTTCAAATTACATTCTTTAAGGAATTTATATATTTTATAATTTCTATATGTTAGACTTTTTCCAAAGGTGAACTAATTCCTAAATAAGTTGGACGCCCCGCCGAATTTAGGACGTACGTTATCTAAACTCCATTCAACTTTTGGTGATCATTCTGTTCATTTTGCCTCCAGAATTTTCCCCCTCTTTAAAAAAATTATACGAACCTGGATTAATTGTTTTAAATTTTGTAAATTTTTGTTGTTCCTATATAATGACAAATAGGATATATGACACGTGGACCCATATCGTTTACCCATTTAAATTAAAAAAAAAAATAAAGAAAGTAATTTTTTAACAAATGTTACGTCAGCCTGTAGGTAAAATCAGGTCGACCCCCTCCTACTCATAAAAACAGGATTTTGAGTTTTGATTTCTCCATTTTCACATTGTGTTTTACAAGTCAATGCTAAAAAAGCCTGTAGAAATGTTAAATCAGCCTGTAGGTAAAATTCGTCGACCCCTCCTACCCATTAAAACAGGATTTTGGGTTGTGATTTCTCCTATTCCTCATTCTGTTTTTATTAATTATTTACGCTTTCTTTTCTTCCCTAAATTTTATACTTCTTTTGTTTATTTTTTACTCTCATGCTTGTACATGGACAGGCACTCCTGCCTCTCTTAAGCCTTCTCTTGTACAAGAGGAATGGGCTTTTGGCCCATGTCTACTCGATTAGATCTCGTGATTTTTATTATTTCTCTTATGTTTTTTATTTATTTATGTTTTCCTTTTCTCATATTTTCCCTCTGTTCTTTTTACTATAAATTTTGGGTCGAGACTTGTTTCTTCACTCTATAACAAAGTTTGAGCTATCTTTATTCGAACTGCCTTGCCATGAAAGAAGAAGAAAGCGGAAAAATGCAAAAAAAAAAAAAAAACAACCGAAAAAAAAACAAATACAAGTGGTTAGAACAAGTCAATAAAGCATGTAGACGGTGTCTTGTAAAGAACAGTGGATTTAAAAGGTCCGTTATTTTTATTTGTTTTTGTTGGCAGCACTGATCGTTGAAGTTGTGCTTTTGTTTTGTTATGGAAAGATAAATGAATTCGAATTATAGTAGATTCAAATCCAGCAATTTTTTTTTAGAGAGAGGTCCTTTATATTTTTTGTATTTCTACATTTCAACCTGTTGATATGGAACATCAAAAACAATGGCCATAACCCCCCCCCTCCAACCCCAAAGAAAATCTAATGCTTCTTAATTAATCTTATCGTAATTCTGGACAAATCTGGCATTATGAACAAATCACATAATGAAATCTCACTTTACAGTGTTCTTTTATAGTTTGGAAATTGTGACAAGTGCTTCGAAATACCACAGATTTGTTTGTGGTTATTTTAAGAATGATTTAAGCTTATTATTGCCTTTTATATGACTTTAGTAATTTGTGCAAATAAAATAGTGTATTTTTGGGTTAAATAGTCTGATATAGGCCAAAAGCCAAGCAAGGGGCTGGCAACCCCCGAAGTTGGGGGAAAATGCCACAGACAAGGTTAAAAGCAGAAAATAATAAAGAAAGAAAATTACTAGCATACAATAGCCGAGTGCTCAACATAAACCAAGTGGAGGGCATCTTGCGTTATGATACCAGTTCGTAACCTGAGAGCCAAATTATCCTATTCCATAAGAAATCAAATTTTAAGGTCTTCCACCGCCTAGGATATCAAATAGTCTGTGGGGGGACTCTGTATGACTATGTTGCCTAGCAACAAAAAATTACAGTTTTATCCTGATTAACGTGTCAGCACTTTTCCTAAGAGTGAAATTATAGCATGAGTAAAGTTATCCTACCCTACCCTGCTTATGTGTTTTTACTATAATTGGCTGGCCAAGAAAAAATTAAATTGATATAACTTTTTTAACTGGAGTTATAGAACCTTCAACAAGAAGCGTTCAATATCTTGATTTCATCTTAGTCGGAATGAGCTTTTGGGTAGTAGGACTATTCCGTTCTCGGGTAACGTATTGTGCGATTTCCGGTTGCCCGAGTGAATGGAGGAAATTTTGTAGGTAAGTTATCAAATTTATGTGTCTTTTCTTAATATTTGGCTTTGTTAGTTTCTTGGCAACCATGTACAAAATTTAGTTGTCCTTTTTTGAATACGTTTAGTTACAAACAGCTTTTAATTCATTCTATTTCTCCCTATTTTTCCCTTCCTTTTCTTGCATTTTAGGATTCCTTTTTACTTCTTTTTTCTTCTAGATTCTTTGGGTGGGAACTCCTACACACTGATGATTGCCTGTGTGGGACCAGCAGACTATAACATGGACGAGACTATTTCAACAATACGTTACGCAGATCGAGCTAGGAAAATAAAGAATAAGCCAATAAAAAATCAAGATCCTATCCAGATGGAACTTGACACTCTTAAAAAACAAGCAAGTTTTATTTTATTTTTCTTTAGATTTTATGCACTGGACTGATGTTCCATTTTTAGATAGCTTATTCACTTTTTAAAATTTAGTTATATATATATATATATATATATATATATATATATATATATATATATATATATATATATATATATATATATATATATATATATATATATATATATTGCATAAATTTGGAAAAATGTTTTTAAGTGTTTTCTAGAGATTTTTCAGCAAGAATTACTTGGAAGACAAACAATTTCTTTTAGATGAAACAAGGAAGCTGGAATCCATTTTATACTGCTGTTCAATCATTAAATAAAATTGAGTGCTATATGATAGAACTTCGTTTAAGAGCCTCTATAAGCTGTTAGTTTTGAAGAGTTCCAGAGCCTCCCCCCTTCTTTGCGCCCTAGCAAGTTTCTAAAAGAAACTTGTGCTACTATTCTCGTTTCATCGCTATTTTATGTCGCTGGGCTAAAAACATGAATCGCCTAAATAAAAAAAAAAAATTCGCTCAGGAACTGTTGAAAATAAAATCCCTCCAAAATAGTTTTTGCACTTCAAAATCGACATCTTCTTTTTCACGTTTCATAGCTGTCTGATTCGTTTAAATAGATCGTTTAGCCTGAACGGCCAGACCGGTTCTAGATTGGAAAAAAAAATAGTTTACTTGGGAATCAGATTTTTATCTAAGCCCGAATTGCGATCCAAAGTTTTAAAGTAATTATCAGAATGCTGTATAAGAGGCAATATAGTTTATGAAAATATATAGATTATTATTATTGTAACAATCATTTAACTATCAGTAATATAACAATTATTAGCTTTTGATTATTTAACTGTAAAATAAATATATATATTCTTATGATTGTTAATATGAGAATTTGTAATAACTTAACTTGTCAGTTTCTCTAGTGTTCTGTAGTCCGAGTGTTTTCTCTTCATGCTCTGTACGATTTCAAGAAAGCAGCGTTGCTTCTTTTGCTCCGGTTTTACTGTTGTTTTCATGTTTGTTTCCTTTTTCTTTCTTTTTTTCTGCTTTTTTCCCCAATTTTCATTGGAAAAATTCTTCTCGCTTTCTCTTCCATTCGTTCTCTTCAATTTAGAAGTGTGTGAATTTGCAATTTATGAATCGAGTAGCAGAAAAATCATTCCTTAATGGAGTAATTATAAAAGTTTTCTTTTAGGTTAAGACACTGGAGTACCAATTGGAAAATTGTGGAAAGGGGACAACGAATTACGAAAATACAACCGAAACAATGCAGCTTCGCGAGCGTATTCGGCATCTGGAAAACGAGAATGGCAGCTTAAGTACAGCCTTAAGTTCAGCTATTGAACAAAGTACAATCAATGAAGAGAAGCTAATATTCCTTGAGAACGCCAACACTGAATTAAAAAAACGTTTGGAAGAGCTGCAGAATATGGCTAATGTCACGTATGAAGTGCTAAACAAGACAGTTGATATAACTCATGAAGCTAAACAGCCACTAGTGAAACACATGGAAGAAGTGAAAGCACACATATCACTAATTCAGGTAGGAGTTTTTTATGACATACACTCAATTTAGTCTCGTTTATAGCTTAGTTTTAGGACTCAGTCTCAAGACTTGGTTTAAAACTTAAGTTTCAGGGGTTAAGACTTTTAGAATCAGTTTTGAGCTTTGTAAAAACTGATAGACTTTTAGTAATTCTATTTTCTGTAGGCAAAGGCTGTAAACATTCCGGGTGTCAAAATCTATTATGGGTAAGACCAAAGGCCGTAACCGCAAAAGCTTCTAAGGCTGTAACCCTCTCAGTTGCCGAAAGTTATTTTGGGATATTCTGGGTAAACCCCTTTGAAAGATCAGGGGTAGGTTTATCAAGTTAACTTTGGTTAAATATCCTCCTGTGAAGGTAGCTGGGCAGGATACTAGACTATTAAGAGGCATAGACATGGGTGCACACATTCCCAGCTCATGAGAAGAGTCCTTTCTCAGGCAAAATCCCTGCAAAGCTCATGTGTGAATTTGCTTTGCTCCTAGCCCTGTCACTCTCGGCTCTTATAAACCATTGCTTTGCATCGGGACATTCCCTAGATCGTGGAAATAGGCCTACATCCGTGCAATTCCCAAAATGAACCCGCCCAAGTTGTGTGATGATTTAAGACCAATCTCCCTAACGCCATGCCTAGCAAAATTGACAAAATATTTCATCTTGCGATGGCTACCATTGTGCTTGATTTTCTGTCTGAAAGACAGCAAAAAGTATTTGCTTTATACGAAGAGGACTATGACTCAGAATGGAGTAAAATAACCTGCGATGCCTTGCAAGGGACGAAACTGGCAGGAATAACGTTTCTTGCCATCATCAACCACTTGCTGGTAGAACATACGACAAATACAAATTTGTCGACGATTTGTCGCTCTTACTTGCCTATCTTCTTCACGGTAATGTCCCCACCAAGCAATTCCCCGAAATCACTTTTGATCTACTAAGTTCACAGTGCTCCGATACGAAATTGACTATTAACTCTGCTAAGTCAAAAATACTTAGACTGAACCCGCTAAAGAGAGATTTTGTCCCCCCTGAAGTTCCTTTCCCTGTTGTGAGTGAGATGAATATATTAGGCGTCATTTTCTCACATGATTGCACCTTTACTACCCATAATAATAGTGTGAACCGTAAAGCTAACTCATCTTTGCAAACCCTTTCAAAAATATGTCGCTCCGGGTGCAACGCCCATAGTCTTCTTCGGCATACCTTTGCTACGTATACCCTATACTTGAATACGCCTGTTCCGTCTGGGGCCTTTTAGTATTGAGAACCGTCTATCTAATGCAGGAACTGGAGTCAGTCCAAAAACGGGCAACCAGGATCATCCTGAGTAATAGAGACATTCCTTACCACGATTCCCTAGCACCCATTGAACTCCAAAGTTTGGAACTCCGTTTGGGTGACCTTATCCTGATGTTTGGCAAAATGTTGCTGTCTAACCCTGCACACCGTGACATTTTATCCCCAGAAGCCCCGACACTCAGCCATACGAGACAGAAGCTAAAACTTGTGCCCGTGCGTGCTCAGACAAACAGCTACCAGAACTCTTTCGTCCCTTTTTTACGTCATTATATAATAGTGCGTAATAACATGTGTTGTAGTTCAACATCAAATTAGCCATTTGAGCCACGATTGCTGTTTAAATAAACGTCTCTCTCTCTCTCTCTCTCTCTCTCTCTCTCTCTCTCTCTCTCTCTCTCTCTCTCTCTCTCTCTCTCTCTCTCTCTCTCTCTCTCTCTCTCTCTCTCTCTCTCTTTCTCTCTTTCTCTTAGGGTAACCCTAAATAAGTCATGAAGCAATCAGAAATTGAGTTTGAAAAATTTTCAAATGAAAGTAAAGAATGGCATCAAAACTTTAAACGAACAGAAACTCCTCGGTATTCGTATTAGCCCCCTCCACTTGGGGTGGGGAGGCGATTGCCGAACCTCCTCCACGTCTTATGCTAAAGTTTGACATGTCCCCTCAATGCTTTAAGAACAGATGGTCTAACACCAGTGTGGTGTGATAGAGGTTTTTTTCTGAATGCCTAGAAAATGGATAGGGTTGTTAGTTGGCATTTAATCTAAGAATAAAGGCTTCAGCTCAAATGTTTTGAAGGTAAATTGGTAAATAAAAAAAAACATTACGAAATGCCTGTATTTTTGCTATCGAAAAATCTGTGAGTGAAGCACTAGGAAATTTTAGCGTAAATAATAAGGGCTGTAGAAGGACAGCTCTCCTCATATACATGACAATTTCTGTTCGTTTGAAGCTTTAACGTAGCTTTTTATGTTAAGTTGGAAAGCAATGTGTTTAAATAGACAAAAGAGCCGGGATCGTCCGCTCTCTGTCCACCAAGCCTATTCGTGGACATTATGATGGCCCTCTATTTTCTTGTTCCCTCGACCCTCAAGAATGACTGACCTTGGCTAAACGGGAGTGGATTTTTTTGTCTGCCCGAGTTAGCATCACGTCATGAAATCTCATTCCAATTTGTTCATTTATGGAAGAAGGTTAACCCTATTCGGTGTATGATACATGGTAAATGGGGATTGTAACTCATATGCTACCCGATTCTTTTATATTTAATGTTCTTTACTAGGTTGCAATTACCACTGCCATCACGATAGGCAAAAGAGCTTGCGGTGCCTTTGTTCGTGCTGCAGGAGGGTAAAAAAATCTTGTCTTTAAATGTATTTAGGGATAAAACCATGTCTTAAATTTTATTCTGCTTACAGGGCCATCAGCCCTGGAATCAGCAAAGTAGAATCCTCATTAAGTGTGAGTAGCTGATTGCACAGTAGCTGCCAGAACAGAGATCAGTAGCTGAAGAACAGTAATGTGTATCAATTCAAGGATCTTTTTGAAGATCTTTTGTCCATCTGAGAATAGTCATATAGAAGAAAAAAGAACAGTCGTTACTATTACCACTAATTATTATTATGCTAAGAAGACCTTTAATACTTAAGTAAAAAAAGAGCGAATTATTAGAGCTACTGTGTATTAGCATGGACTCTCCAAGGCTTAGATTATACAGACGATTTGAGTTTCCCAGGTAAAATGTTAGCACAGTATGATTTTTTGGTGTTTTGAAAGATCAGGGTGTAAGAATCGGTTCAGAAATTAACGGGAGTACAAAGTCGCTTGGAGTAGGAATAAATGAAAGTAAAGAAGTTATGTTAAGTAACCAGAAAATTTATCAAGTGGATGCAGTGAAGATGTGAAAAGTAGTATAAACAAGGCGGAGGGTAACCAAGGCAATGTATTTTTATGGACTTTGTCTTAAGGAGCACAGGAAAGGCAATAGGGGAGCATGGAATCAAATGGGAAGGAAAAATATTCCTAGACTTAGATTATGCTGATGATTTAAGCATCCTAAATGAAATTGTGAGCAAAATGAATGAACTTTTAGAGGTTTTCCGAGTTTAGGGTGCTAGAATAGGTTTGAAAATTAATGTTAAGAAGACTTAATCGCTAAGGCTGGGAATAAGTGAAGATGAAACAGTTACGTTCGGTAACGAAAAGATTGATCAGATGGACAGCTTCACTTAACTTGGTAGCATTATTATTAAAGACGGCAGG
The DNA here is from genome assembly GCF_032884065.1 of Artemia franciscana. NCBI lineage: Eukaryota > Metazoa > Arthropoda > Branchiopoda > Anostraca > Artemiidae > Artemia > Artemia franciscana. The sequence continues at coordinate 16,095,471 of NC_088864.1, forward strand.
AGCTGTGAAGATGTTAAAAGCAGAATAGCCAAGGCTCAGGGTGTTTCTTTCACAGTTGAAAAAAGATGGGAAGAATAGAAAGATGAGTTTACGAACCAAGATTAGAATCTTGGTAGCTACGGTAATCCCAGCTGTCATCGTGGAGCCCGCGAAAGGCAGATGAAGATGTTTTAAACGTTTCCCAGAGGAATTGCCTAAGGATAGTTGTGGGTACCCTTTTGATTGACCGTGTGTCAAACAACACGCTACACGAAAAATTTGGCTCGATCTCGCTTGAAGGGCTACAGTGAAGGCTACATAGGGCTATAATGTCAAACAACACGCTATACGAAAAATTTGGCTCGATCCCGCTTGAAGGGCTACAGTGAAGGCTACATAGGGCTATAATGTCAAACAACACGCTATACGAAAAATGTGGCTCGATCCCGCTTTTAAGGGCTATAGTGAAAAAAAACTTGAGATGGCTAGGATACGTTTTACAAATAAAGGATCACATATTCCCAAACATTGTGCTTTTTGGCCATCCATCTAGGGCCAAACGCAAATCAGATCGCCCTCTAATGGAATTAGAAGGATTTAAAGGAAATCGGAACTTTATAGAAGGGGTAAAGATAGAAGGTTTAAATAGATTGTGTTGGTGGAGTTGTTTATAATTAAGTTGACATTGGGCGGCTTGGTGCTGCAGTGAATTGGTAGTAGTAGTAGTAATAATCGTACGGTAGAATAAAAAAAAATGAGGAACAATTGTTAGAGGAATTTAATATGAATATGCCTTTTTTACCTGTGAGTATTTGTAGGCGCATACTAAAACAAAAACCAGGATAAAAGAATTTACTCTTGTTTCCATTTTTTTCCACGTCATTATTGGCCAAAGGGGAAAAAAGGTAGAAACACTCTTACTCACTGGACTATGCATTTTTGGAAAAGGAGCGCTTTAAGTTTTTAATTTTGCTTTAATCAGAATAGTTGTTTGAGCACTAGGAAAATTTCGTAAATTATCAAAAGTACCGCAGTCTCAAAAACAAATTAGCTGTCAGTAATTCATGGTGTTGTAAAGCTTTTAAATTTTTGCACAAATTGTAAAACTTCTCTGCATCTTTGTATTCACGTGAATTTTTTTCTTCTGGCTATTGAAGGCGCTGCTTGTCATTTAATTTTTTTTTTACTATTTATTATTCTTTTTTTTTTAGCAAGAAAATGTAAATCGAGAGGAATGTTTGCTGAATTTAGAGATAGACATGTCTCGGGCGTCAAATGCCGGAGTCATTACAGAACAATCGGGTAACGTTGTTGAGAGTAATGCGGAAGAGAAGGAGGAAATTCTGCCTTTTGACGAGGACGCAGTGAATGATGAAGAGACAGAGGTCAAAGAGGAAACCAATAGAAATGTTTTGGAAAGAGCAAAGATGTCTAGACAGATTGAGGTAGTCTACTTAATTTATGCAGCTTCATTTAACAAACTGATTCAAAGCAAAATAAATGTTATAGAAAATCAGTAACGAGACTGGTTATAAGGACACTCCCCCCCCCCCTAAGCATTTTCACGGTAGTGACGAATATCATGTAATACGTAATTTGGTGTTGAATCAAATCATAGACAAAGTCTTCACCAGGGTCGCTGCTCTTAACGATATTTTGTCCAATATTTTGTGCACGAATTTTCTGAAGTTTTGCTTCCAGAAGCCGAAGAACTAAAGCAAAATATTTTAAAAATAGCTAAACTAGGATCCTTTGAGCCAAAAAAAAAAATATTCTGATTGTACCTATGAATTGGGCTTAAAAAATGAACTAGATGATTTCTTCCATAACGGAAATTCAAAGCAATTAGTACATTAGGTCCGCACGTAAACATTATTTCTATTTTAGTACAGTGGATTTAATTAATGTTAAATTGGTCTTTAATTGAGTCACGTAATCATTTGAAGAGTCAACCATCAATGAATAAATGTTCTATGAATTGTTTGTATCTAATAATGCATCGAATCATGATATGGGGCTCCTCATTTATCATTTAATATCTTTGCGCAGGATTCGGAGTGACGATATTTGTTTATTATAAATAAACCTAGCAAAAACACAGTGCTGGATAGCGTTGGTTTGCAAAGTCAAGCAATGCGCTGAAGTGAAGCGAATGCAGATGTATAATCTTGTTCTAGGCCATGAAACTTAAAAGGAACTGTTTTTGTATGCTGGCCAGTGGTCCGCGTAGCGCAAGTACTGATCTCCTGGTTCTTTGCCATCAGCTGGGAATACTATGTGTGGTTGGGGGCAAATCATCTAAATCTTACCATGTTTTTCCCCAGATTTCTCCAGGTTCCCATTTGGAATATGAGAGGCTCCAAAATGTATACAGAATTGTATTAAGTATAATTTAGCACTAGATACTTCAAATAATTGTTTTTGTCAAACTTGTGAAATGACCGACCATATTTTCTATCAGAATGTTTACATCTTATAACATAATAGTTCTTCAAGATTTTAGCATGAGTGAATAATCCAAATTTTAGTGGGCAACCACGACTTTTTTCTGATGATCGCCTTTAAACCTTCTGGCTTTTGAAAAAAAAACGCATTTGTGCATACAAATTCACGTAGTAGGTATTCGGATTTTTTTTTTTAAACTCTTTAATTATTACTTGTATGACTGCCCTGAAACTAATGCAAAGAAAATTTCTTATAAAATTAGCGCTGGACTTTTAATCACAGATTTTCTATTAAGTTTCACTGTATATCTCACTCCTAGCAAAATACATGGATTGAAGTGTTGCTCCATTACATTGGCTATCTAGCAAAACTCCACCCACACAATGTCTTTGGATTGGATAGCGCTCCGTTCTTGCTCGGAGGATTAGATTGGACAGTGCTTCCCCCGTGCAATGTCATTGGATATCGTCAACCTTTATGAGACTATATCATCTGATCGGATGGCTTTTGAGGGTTGCAAAAATATGGAATTGGGAAATCTGCAAGAATCAAAAATTTGTACTTGAACACCACATATTGTTGACAACTTTTGTGACAACCACCCATTGTGACAAAATTGTTAACAATCTCTTCATATATAGTAATTTTTCTTTTGAAAATTTGTTGTTGTTTTTTAAATTAAAATTTCGTCTGTTAGTTAATCTTTCTTTTGATAGGATTTGCATGTAAATTATTTTAGCTCGAAAAATGAAGTTTTTACACAATAATTTTTGAATCATTGGAATAAAAAAGGACTAAAAGAAAAGGAAACGCGATGTCATTGTGATAAGCGTATGGTGGTAGAAGGTCCGAGGGAGCGGAGGTAGATGAAAAAAGCCCAGTTGCAATTAACGCTATAAACTTGTATCGAAAAGGTAATATTTTGTGTATGTTGTAGGAATTAAACTGTACTGAACGTAAACGAAATGTATTGCTCTAAATAATTACATAATCCGCACAGTTGCGTGGCAGACATAACTATCAGCCAGGGACAAGATCCCTTACTAATGTCCCCTTTTCTAAAACACATAATATAGAATTTCTGAAAAATCTTATTTTTCATATAAATCTTATTTTTCGTGCCTGGGCATGGCAATCTCTGTGTTCCCCTTTTCTCTCCTCAAACTGGACCTGCTTGTAAATCGTTTTCTCTATTACTTTACCCATTGCTAGATGTGCTTACATAATAGTTTACACCTCAAGAAGTTTCAGTAGAAAATATATCATTCAAAGTGAGATGTTTCACCTTTAAAAAGAAATGAAAGGAAAGAATTTTCAGTAATATATTAATATTTGCGTTAAAGAATTATATTCATATTCAGAGCTAAAATTTCATGGCTAAACTTTCTCGCTATGCTCTGTCAATATCATCACCTAACAAAATAAGAAAAAAAAACAGTGTCTTCATACTTTATTTCAGAAAAAAAAATGGTCAAGAGTATAACCATCTCTCAGTAATCCAGCTCAAAATATTTTCTTCCAGTCCCTACAGAGAAATATCGTTGAGAAAGAGGATACAGTTCGTCGACTTGTGGCTTGTACGGCACTCCAAGTTGACATTGAACATGTACAATCCTTGGAATCTCAGGTGGCCAACCTCCAAAAGGAAAGAGAAGCCCTCGTTAAACAGTTAGAACAGGCTCAGGCTAATCCATCATTGAACAAGTAAGTTGTTTGCTATAGTGAAATAAATAACATCTTTGAATTTTGGTATAGACAAGTACACTACTCAATCAACCAATGATTTATTCGTTAAAAAAAAAGAACACACCTGGGATAAGAAACTGTAATACAGTAATTAGATTTATATTTTGATGTCAGATTAATAATAACGGTCTTTCCCTATAACCTTTGTAAATTTTGTGCAGTGATAAAGATTAAGCGACGACATTATGTGAATTCCGGGTGGTATCTTAAGTGAAAATCAAAATTTTCTTAAGTCTTCCAACATGACTTCTTAAAAAAATTCGAATTTCTTTAGTGAAACGCTAATTCATTTGAATTCTTATCTAAAAGTTGGTATGGTTTACCACTGGATAAACGAAAAACCTTAATTTATGATAATGATTAATGTTACTGAACAACTGAATGCAAGTCGAATAAGACTTTTTTTTTCATCCACGTGAAACCTGACTGTTAAAGGGTATTAGGGCTTACAGTATAATAAGATGAATGAACTGGAATTTATAATTATTATCAACCTAGTAATTTTATCAAAAAATGAATATATATATACACGAATAGGATACCAATATAAAGAAAATGCTAAGTTTTTTTTCTTTTATGATTTTCCGTTTATTAGTAGCATTGGTCGCAGGTTGTTTTTGTAGTACACTGGGCTCAGTTAAGCTTGACGAACAATTATTTTCAGTTTGCTCAGAATATCTTATTAGACGAACAGTAATTGTACACACAGTATGCATACTAATTTATTAATCTGTAAATTTTTCTTGAAAAAAGCTGATTTTTTCCTGGAAATTGGGATACTACCATTGACATACTAAATTGGCGGGAAAAACCGATCTAGATAGGTCTTAACTCAGGGAAAATTCATTTTGTGTCTCAATTTCGGAAAAAACAATTTCTCACTTGGAATAGTCGTACTAAGTTTTGCTGAAGGTGAGAGACTGTGTTAAATATTTTAAAAACTACGTTACAGTTTAATTTGATTGTCGATAGTGTGGAATAATTTTTCATTATAAATATGGAAAGCTATTGTGTGAAAGAAATTAAAAATCTGTTGTTTTTTTTTCACCGAGCAAAGCTGGTAAAATATGGTCAGATGGTGAAATGTGACTCAACGAAAGTTGAAAGACTAACTTCAATAAATAAAATTAGTTTTAAAAAAAAATTTTAACGCTATTAAAAGTTTCCAAAATAGGTGCTGGAAACTGAATCTTTTTAACGAAGAAAAATATTAACTCTTATGCCTATCAGAAACCTGAATTTCACGAATACACTAGTAAAACAATCAGTTTAATATTATTGGAATTGTCATTTGTTTTTATATTGAAATACGTTATATATTTTAAGTGAAATATTTTTTGAAATATTGTCAGAAGTTGAATTACATCAGTAAACCCTGTAAAAACTCCTGAGATGGTAGTTGAACTCTTATATAAAATAAAGTTTTATAATAAAATATGTAACAAGACGGAACTTTCATGTACAGACTTGTGATAAAATGGAGCTTTTAATAAAAAAAAATGACTTTTAATCTTTTAAGACTTAAGTAAAGATATTCATTTTAGATCTATGGAATCTAAAATTTAAATGAAAGAAAATCTTAGTTATTTAATTTGACAGATCTCTGAGACACATGAATGCAGAGGTGAAAGCCATCAGTTTTGTATTTGTCAGCATAAAAAAATTGATATTTATCAGTAAACCCTCCGCTAGTTTTATGGGAATTAATCGCTCTATGTTTGAAGTAATATAAGATTTTCGTTGATTAGCTCCAATTTCAAAAGCTTCTTGGTAAGTGTCGGGATCGGAGGGAGAAGTTTGAACATCAAATTCTATACCTGACAATCCTATTTGCAGTAATTAGAATTAATATCAATAACTAGTAATGACATAGTTAGTAATATTAGTAATTACTTAATGATACGCTGCTAGTTTCGACTTTTAAATGTTTACCAGCTAAAGAGGCAGTTAGTCGTACAACAGACAAAAGTTTTCAGAAAGCAAGTGCCTCTTTCCTATTTTCATCATGTGCCCCCCCTCTAAAAAAAATCTTTTAATTAAAATTAGAATCAAATTGACTGACTAACTCTTTTGTGGATTTTGTAGACTTTCTGAACAGCGTCGAAAGCGGATGGAAGAGCTTGAGCGTCAAATCAGTGATATGAAGAAAAAGATAGTTGAGCAAAATAAGATTCTTGCCCAAAAGCGAAGAATAGAGGCTGATTTGTCGAAACTTACCTCCCAAATTCAGGCAAGTACTCCATTTTTTTCTTTTACGAGAAATATTTGTGTTGTAAACTAAAGGAAGAATCGACGACAAGTGGAACAACGTGACCCAGGGAGGAAAATGTCCAAACTTCTCTGAAGTTGTGAAATATGTGAGAGAGAGAGAGAAAGATGGGTTTATTAATATAAATAACAAAACAAAACAAGCAAATGACCCGAAGCAAAGCTTGTTTGGGCTTACAACCCCAATACACATACAAATAAAAACAATATGAAAAAGGAGAAAAAAATAAAAAAGAAAAGAAAAGGAAAAGAAAAAAGAAAAGAAAAGAAGAAGAAAAAAAATCAATTACCCTGCATTTCAATCGAAACGGAATTACGCTTCAAAAGAGACAAAACAAAAAGAAACAGTAGCGCCAAAAACAAAACCAACATCTTGGCTCCACTTGAGGTCCACTCAACTATCAAAACCATAAATATTAAGTCAAAATAGCTTTAATTCCCGCCGGAATTCAAGAAAACTGTCCATGTTTCTCTAAGTCGTAGGTAAACAATTCCATGCATGGGGTCCTAGATGCCGAATAAAAAATTGAGATCTACGGGTAATAGCAAGCGGACGACGAATTATATCGGACTGTCTCGTAGAATGTGTACGAATATCACTTCCTAATTCAAACATACTTTTAAAACATATTGGTAAACAATTTTGGAAATATTTATATATAAACAGGCTTCGATAAAAAGTAATAAGTCCTGCTAAAGGCAAGATTTTGCATTCTATATACCTCTTTTGTACCGAGTCTTTAAAACCTACACCACATAACACTCGAAGCGCTTTATTCTGCAAAACTCGAACATGATGGAGATGAGAAGGAAATGTACTACCCCAAACATTACAACAATATAGCAGATAAAGATGAATTAAGGAATAATACAGTGTTCTTAAATATCTCTTGGGAATATATACTGCAGCTTTCTTAAAATGCCAACATTCCTAGCGAGTTTAAGGCTAATATAATCTATATGTTCTCTAAAGCTGAGACATTCATCAATTAAAACTCCTAGATATTTTGTACAATTTATTCCTAAAATACTCATATCAGCAATATTAAGTCTGTCCCTTTGCCAGGAATCCCTTGTCTGAGAGGACGCGGGTTCGAATCCCAGTGTACCCAATTCTTCAGTTTGAGACGGGTGTCAGTGGCGTGACTCTGTAAGCCTAGCCAGAGTCGACCCAGCCCTAAATGGGTACCTGGAGAAATCTGGGGAAGGTAAACAGGAAGGGTGTGCGAAAGCACAGGATGGCTGGCCCCCAACCCCCCATTGCACTTCCTGGCTGAAGGGCCAAGAAACGGAGATCAACGCCGCCGGTACGGACTGTAAAGTCTAACGCCGCATCCTTTACCTTTTTTTTACCTATTCAGTCTGTCTATCCAAGGGTAATAATTTGAGCTCCTACCATACAATAAAAAGCAAGATTTACTATAATTCAAATTTAACTTATTATGTTTTGACGATTTCACATGGATCTGTCAGCATTGAGCGGGGTTTCTCCCTTTCCATGTGAGTTCTCAGCGAAGAAAGAGCTTCGATGAATGAGCAAACTTTGAATGCAAAACTGTTTGTGATAAATAGGTGGGGTCGATTTGGAGGACGTGAGCAAAATGTTGCTGTCACTGAAAAATTGATAAAACCGACCAAATCCGTGTCGTAAATTAAAGTTTCTTTAAATGTGTTCTTCATTCTAGGAAAGTCAATGTTTATTCGGCATTTTATGATTTGCCACGTCTGAAACCCTTTTGCAAACTGGCACACCCCTTAGCCAGGTGGTAAAAAAAATTGAAGCGTATACGATCTTAAACCATAACTTTAAATTCTACCACTTTCAGTGCTGTCTATTCGAATTTTAAATCGGACTTCTGGAAGAAATCGTGACTGGTCTGTTTATGAAAGTTAATTTGGTACTCCCTAAGGGCCCAAAGAGCTTTGCCGCAAGAATATGGGAACTCGAGCTAGTAATGTGAGCTTTCAGCGTGTCAACTGGAGCACAATTGGTAAATGATGATCATGTTGATAGACAATTTGAATTCAGGTTTCGTGTCTTTTTACTTGCTAGGATCTTGGCAGCTCTGAGATAATCTAGAAAAGACATTACTCTAGTTTTGATCTGTCGAACCTGGAATATGCCAGTACTAATGGCATACTTCTCTTAAAAGTGTCTGCTTTGCATACGAAAGTATGTCCCCCTGGCAATATTCAAGATGAATACTAGTGAATGAATGAATGAAACTCAATTAACCAAAAAAACACACAATGGTGTCAAAATGGAGCATACAAGGCAAAAAAAGAAGAAGGAGACAAATCAACTTCAATAAGAAAAACTTTTATAAAAAGGCACTAAATAAACTATTTGAAGTATCCAAATTATGTTCAAAACGTAATCTACGCTGCATGACAACAGCAAACAGATCGATAACTGCATATACAGAAACCATACGCCGATTTTTGGCCCACAGAGGTACACCCAGTAGGAACTTAGCGTAACGAAAAAAACTGACCGACAAGCTCCTTTATCTGACGTACTAAAAACATTCCAAACAGGTGACAAAGCTAACAAATGGGGCACGGAAAACGCGTTACAAATTTTAGAAAGCACTCTTCTTTTATAGCGTGCTTTGCAAGGAACACGCTATAAAAAAAATATGGGAACGGAAAAATGCCAAGCTAACAAATGGGGCACGGAAAACGCGTTATAAGTTTTAGAAAGCAGTCTTCTTTTATAGCGTGCTTTGCAAGGAACAAGCATGCCGTATGCCTTGCGAAGCTTTACACTTAGGAATTCTTATATAAAAATGCTCGAGTATGCTTTAAGTCTCTTCCAATGGGTAATTCAAGGTAATTTATGCTTGGCGATAGCTGAACAGGATGACCATCAAGACAAACGATATCGGGGATGGGCCGATTGTGTGGCATACTAATTGACACAACTTCACTCTTTTCAGCATTAAACTCAAGCCCTATTTTCCTAAATTTGGAATTTAAAATCTGAAAATTTTCAGTATAACAGTATTTCACAGTATTTAACAGTATCTCAGTATAACAAAATTTTAGTATAACTATCTCGAGGAGGTGAAAATAGGGGTCATTCCATCATTGCAATAAATAGATTTGACACTGTCTTATAAGGTTGCTCCTTTGATAAATATAGTCATAGACTTTCATTGACAAGATTTCGTCACATCATGAAGAATTCTCCAGGGTTCAAATATTTTCCTGGCTGTATAAGTGAAACTTGAAGTACGGTGTCCGTTTAAAAGTCCTTAGGATTCCATGGGTGTGAAAATCTAATATCTCCCCATAACCCTAGAAGAGAACAAGCTCTTCTAGGATGTTCTAGGTGTCACCAAACACCAAACAAATATCATCAAAATCCAAAATGTAAACAACGTTATCAAAAATGCTACTGAATATTTTGACAATTTAAATTTTTTCTCCCTTTATTATCGTTTTTGCTTGTTGGTGAGAGGATTTCGGTGGTTATGGTGGTAGTTTTTTTTCTCTAGAAAACAACATCCCCCAGAAAAACCCTACGTGTATATAGATTTTAGCCTTTTAAATTTTAATGTGACCGCAAACTCTTAGATGCGGTACTAAAACATTTTTTTTGGGGGGGGGGGGGAGTGTCTCCGCAGGACATAGCTCTATCCCTTAGATTAGTTTCACCTTCAGGTGATCTGGGATTGTTTCCAGGCAATGAGCTTCCATGTGAAATAAAAATAACATTTGTTCGAGAAAATATTTGTTTAAAACTAAAATCTTGAAAACTATAAGCTTGACATGGCTTTCGCCTGGTCTGTCGCATGCACATTAACAGGTGAGCTATATCAAAATATTTGGATATTGTAGGAAATCTGTCCATATCCAATAGATCGTTTCTATCACACCATTGTATGTTTTTACTCCGGTTCGTCTGCTTAAGATATGTAAAACACTCGGCTGCGATGGTATATGATTGTGTAAGTTTATGTTCCGTTATTAGTATATTTCAGATTGTGTGTGACATATTCCTGCGACGCATGGAACTTGGTTGTCAAGAAGCGTCTTTTATTTTGTACATTCCAATATTGCTCTTTGTACTTTCAAGCTGTCTATAGGGTACATGGTTTATAATTACTTAACGCATGAATACAGAGAAGATAAAGAACGTTTTATTTAATGCTATTAAAAGAAAGGCATCACTCAAGTGTCTCTTGAGACTAATGGATGGGGAGGAAGCTGCACTGTCTTACTGGCTTAATGTTATGTTGAGTTTGTTGAATTTGTCGTTAAAAACGAATATTGTTACAATAAATGTCGTTACATTTGTAATGTCGTTACAAACTAATATTGCTTCTTTTTTTTTAATAAAGTGACTGGTGACAGTGGAATATGTTGGAATAAAATTTGCTGGAGTTCTGGGTCTTGTTTACATGTTTGAATACCAAGGACAGTGAAACCAAAATCTTATTCTTTAAATTGTTTAAGTGGAAATTTATAAATAATTTCTGGGACCACACTGGCTAATCATGACAATCGCAAAGAAAATAAGAACGAGGACAATAAACAGTCAGTGAAAAAATTGAAAATTGTGCATCAAATTTTAGTTTTGTGTTTTGCTGAAATTTTTTTTTCTTTTTTAATCAGTTTATTTTGCTCTGAGGACGGTCAAGCGGAGGTCTTGATCGAATAATTTGTATAATTTAAATTTTTTTCAGTGGCTGTTTATTGTCCTCGTTCTTCTTTTCTTTGTGATTTTGTGTTTTGTAGTGGAAACTTATGCAACCATACATATCTTCAAAAAGTAGAAAGAACTTAGGAATTCAATTTTTAGTGAAAAGGGTGTCCATGTGCAGTTTTTGGTAGTAACACATCAAATAAAAAAACGTGGGGGAAAATAAGCCAAAAGCATATTTTTCTCTGGGCTCCTTCCACCCCTTAGTTCGTTTATTTATCCGTTAGTTATCGCCTGTTTTCGTTTTATAGTTGTGTTATCTTTGAGAGGTTCTTTCGTTAGTTAAGTTATGGTTGTGTTGTATTTGTTTTATCTCTCGTATAGTTCTGTTATTTTCCTTTCATTATCTTTTATTTACTCCACTTGTCTTATATTTTAGTGGGTTACGAATTAATTATTATTATTATACTTAGGAGCGTAAAAACGTGTAATTTTCCTTTTAAGGTATGTTTATATTAAGGAATCAGCAGATTTTTAATGTTCGAGTCCTTCGGACGAAAAGTTTTGTCAAATTTAACGAACTAGTTCTGCTTATTGATTTCTAAAGTTCAACATGGCAACTCTGACAAAATGGGGTAATGCCTTAAAAATGTATAATTTTGAAACAAAACTAAGGAAAATATTATAAAGTCATGCTTTTCAGGTGGGAATAGACTTAAGAAGGGTTCTAAAGACAAAAGGTGTTGGGTTTTGATGTCCTTGGTACTTGAATAATTTCTTGGACTTTTTGAAAGATTATTCACTTATCGTCAATTTTGGCTGTGACGAACCATCCGCACCAAAGAGCATGTATAATCAGATTTAAGAGTGTCTACGCTTAAAAAAAGTGATTAAGCGGTAGTTTTCAGAACCATGTTGCCAATATTGTCAGGCACATGTGAAGTACAATGACTTTATTTTAATAAATTTTAACCATGAATTTCCAAATTTGATGTAATTGGTGTTACTGAATTATTTAAAATCTGGGCACTGAACTTATCTCCTTGAAAGTTTTTTTTTTTTTTTTTTTTTTTTTTTTTTTTTTTTTTTTTTTTTTTTTTTTTCATAAAATTTCTATTCCAAGATCTATTATGAAAGTATCAGAATACAGAAAACATTAAAAATATATTTTGGTTGTCACTTCATGGAAGACAATACCAAAGGCAATATTTGATTCCAATGTTTTCCAGCACTTTTTTTGGTTTGTCTAATTTGTGGTCTTGAAATATTTTATTATGGTGTGTATAGTTTTGTACTAGTATATTATGAAAGAATTTATCTTTATTGGATTATTTTAGGATTTGAAGTCTACTCGAGTCAAATTAATTCGGCAGCTTCGCGAAGACAGCGCCAAATTCAGTCAGTGGAAGAAACAGAAAGATCATGAACTAATGCAAATGAGGGAACGTGAAAGAAAACGGGAAGGGGAGAGGATTCGCCAGAATAGAATTCAGTCAAGAAAAGAAACTGTCATGAAGAGGAGACTTGAGGATGCAATAGCTGTTAGCAAACGGTTCAAGGTATAAGCATTCATTTCAAATTTACAATAAATAAAATATTTTGCATTTTTTTTTTTTTTTTTTTTTTTTTTTTTTTTTTTTTTTTATGATCATCTTCAAAGAAAACAAACTATAAAACAAAAATAAACCGAAAATATAAAATTAAAAAGACATAGTTGGATGTTAGTCTAAATTCCATAGATTTAATATCTAAATAGATATCGGGTAGTAAGAACTAGTGCAGTTTCATAGATTGATTATCTGAATAGATACTAGGTAATATTGAAAAGACGTCGTGCAAGTGACTAAAGAGCCTCCATGGTCTAGACAACAATAATGAGAATCAATGGCAATGGACAAGTAGATTTAATAAGCAGGTTTGTTGCTGCTTCAGCTGCTGGTCTGCTGACTAAATTACTGTGTCTATGTATAGCTCCTGGAATTTTTATTACCTGTGCTGGTAAGTTATCAAGTGAAACTTTTGAGTTGGCCAATCAATTTAAAATTATCATAAAACTTTATACTGAGGTTCTCAGTTTCAGAGGTAGTAATGCTGCGTGGCGGCACTTTCGCACGTAATGATACGCATAGACAATACAAAATAAACGACTAATATTGACATTTATTTTAAAGAACCATTGAGCTAGTTCATTATTTTTAGGCTTGATAAAATTTTGTAGAGTGGTGTGTAATTGCGCATCAGCTGTTGTGGAAGAGGGTTGGTGGATTTTTCTGTTGAAGAGGAGGGGCTGTTGAACAGCCTTAGAAACTGCATTTTTATTACCCATTTTCTTAACTCTTAGCCTTCATATGGACATAGAAGGGGTGGTAGCGGTAAAATTCATATATGATGTCCCTTCATTCCTGGGATTATTTATGGACTGAGCCTGTGATACGGGCTCTGTCGGATGACATCTCTTGTCTTACTGCTGGCAATATCTTTTGCTACCTTAGGAGGACTGTTTCCTTTTCAAATATTATTCTTGCCTTAATTGATTAGCTCGATTAACGAATTAATCGATTTAATGAATCAAAAGAAATAATGAATTAAATCAAATTAACGATTAATTCGAATAGTGACTTAGATTAATCTTTATTTTCAAGGCTTAATTACTATTTCTACAACTTTTAATAAATAATTTAAAGATACATTTTAGGTATAAGTATAAAAGCCTAACTAGTTACAAATTAAAATTAATATTTGGGAAAATGTAGAAATGTTAGTTTTCCTTCCTAATAGAAAAGGACTCATACGACAACCATATATATCTTTAAAAACTATAAAAGGTTGAAAATTGAACTTTTAATGAAAAGCACCTCCATGTTCAGATGGCACCAAATTAAAAGAAAGGAAGCATGCATGAAAAACCACCGAAAAATAAGCTAAAAAGAATTGGCACCAGTTGTGATGTAGTTGCCTTTGTGAACACACAGATCTTTAACGTTCGATTTTTCGGATGCAGATTGTTGTCGAATTTCATTGATTAGTTTGCCTTGTTTTTTAAGCTTCAACCTGACAACACTACTGAAAATGCGATGCTGACCTGAAAACTTTATAATTTTAAAAGAAGCAAGTGACAAATTATTGAAAAGGGGGTTTTCAGTTATAAATATACTAAGATGGGTTCAGGAGACAAAATTTTTTATTATTTATTTTTTTTGACTGTGCCAAAATTGTATCCCTTATTTTATCATTTTCATATTCAAGTTTTTTCTTGAAGTTCTTTGCCAATAAACAATCATCTACGTCTATTCAGTTTTTTACTCCGAGTGTTTTATCTCTTTTTTCGAGTTTTTCTTATATGGACTTATCAGCTTTGTTTCTATGGTTATTTTATGTACTCTCTATTCGTCTTCTATATTTAGTGATTTATCTTTAGTTTAGTTATTTTCTGATGATTCATCTTGCAATTTTTCTTTGTTATTATTCCTAAGTTAGCGGCGCCAGATGCTGATTTGCCGCTAGTCTTTCATCGAAGTTTCAGATGACTCTGGAATCTTCTTTTGAAAGAGTCAACAGATAAACTTTTAGGGATAACTTCCCCCTGAAAGATCGTTCCTTATCGAATTGTAACGTCGAATGAAGCTATTTTTAAAATTTTCTGTTCTCGGTGTACCAATCCTAAGGTAAATTAGAACGTGCTGTGTGTCTTCGTGTTTGTCTTGTTGGTTGGACAATTGAGGGCTCAATACGAGAAAGCTCTAGAGGATGAGGTGAATTTATCTACTTGTAGAAGACAGCCATCGACGCTATGTCAAACTTCTCTCTCACTGACTGGAGAGAGTCGTGGGGAATGACTGCATCTGCCCTGATAGCTCTATTCTGAATCTTTTGGAGTGGTATCAACAAAGTTTTTGGAACACCACCATACAGAGGGCATTCGTACTCCGTGATGGATCTAATTCAAGACTTGTAAAATGGGATGATTGGGATGAGTTTTTTTTTGTCAGTTGGAAAAACTGCGCAAATTTGTATCCTCTTATTATTATAAACTGCCAGAATCTGAATAGGTTTCTTTTTATTTTATCTTACTAGGACGCATTGGACCAATTAAGGTGTTCCAAAAAACCCAAAAATCCTACCATTAAATCAGAAGAACAGGTGGAACGTATCAAGTTCCTAATTGAACGTGATGTCAACTACGAATTTAGTTTGAAACAAGCAAATAAGATAACCGAAGCAATGATTCAAGAGAGGAAAGAGTTGGCTAAAGAGAAAGCAGCTCTGAAAAAGCGAATGGGGAGTGCTTCAATGCAAGAAAAGAAAACACTTCAAGAAAAGCTGAATGATTTGCAGAATAACTTGGATATGAGAAGCGGACAAATATTAGAAATACAGAAACTAGCGGCAATTGATCCGGGTAAGTCTTTTTTTATTATTTATTTATCTGAGCTGTTGCCATGACATATTTATTGTAATCCGACTGTTAGAAGTTGTAAAGTAGAAAATCTCACAACCATATAAGTCTTTGAAAACTAGGACAAATTGGAAATGCAATTTTTAATGCAAAACCTATGTACAGTTTTACATTATATTTTATTTAATCTGTTACCATGACAAATCTGTCGAAATCAGATTCGTATATATATATTTCACCACTACTAATAGTACAGGTACTAGGACAGATCATCCAAGATCAGAGCTACCCAAGGCTACTACACTTGTATCAGCTTTTTCTCTACTCTAATGGATTCACTCTGCTCCCTCTTATGGAATTTTCTCCATTAGATCTCTCCTTATGACCTCTTCTTATACCATTTCAGGATTTACTCATTTTTCTTTAGCCTAGATGAATTGGTAAAATGCACGTTTTTTGGCAAACCATCGTCCATTAGTTTCAAAAATAGACCAAACTATCTTGATCTTTATTTCATCGCAGCCATAGGAAGTAGGGATCACGACCGTTTCAGTATTTGGCTTAATCATAAACGGAAAAAACAGAACTGAAATAGAAACGAAAGGAAAACGGAAGTCAGTTATTTCTTTTCTGTTTGATTCTTTCTTTTTCTTTTTTTTCTTTTTTTTTCTTTTTTTTTTCTTTTTTTTCTTTTTTTTTGCCAAACCACAGATACAATCTGTTTTACTTAAGAATGGCCGTTGTAGATATATTTTTTTTTTCCAGTTTATTAAAATAAAAACTTATAAGAAACCTCTTGAAATAAGATAGGTTTATAAGATCGCTTATCTTAAGATCTCTTATCTTACCAAAAGTCTAGCAGCTAAGAAAACTTTTCTAAGAAAATAGCGCATGGAAACCGAAATTCTAAAGACTAAGAAAAGTTCCTAGATAAATAGCGCATGGAAACCAAAAGTCTAAAAACTAAGAAAACTGTCAAGGGAGAAAAAATTATCATTTCGGTAAATTTGCAGTTTAAGAGTGTGGTGAACTTCCCTCGACACTGATGGCACCAAATATACAGCAAGATCACATGCAAAGCATTTCAGGCAAAAAAAATGTTCCCAAAAATTTACCACTTTAACTTACTAAAGTTCTTTAAAGGTTAGTTAACTATTTAGGCATTTGAGAACACTACTCAGTGCGTCCTGATTTCCAGCTATTGACATATGTATGTATGCAATTTCACTATACTCCGTGGAAATTTAAAACTAGTCACTCGAAAATCTGGGCAAGGTAAGCAGTAAGGGTGTGCGAAAGCTTAGGATGGTTAGTCCCCCCCCCATACCCATTGCATTTCCTGGCTGAAGGGGCACGAAACGGAAACTAGCACTGACGGTTTGGACAGTAGAAGTTAAAGTAGAAAGGAATCGAATTCTCTGTTGCCGCTACTTAAGCAAAGCTTATAGTAGTCCTATTTTGCCTCGAAAAGTTCTTCTGTAACCTAGTCGTGTCTATGATCTTGGAAAAGGAGTTGTGCTCTTGATAAAAAGTCTCTGTGTTCGATTTTAGCTAATTCCTTGCCGTGATATAAGTAAGGTAAATAGGAAATATGTTGGGCACAATTTTAACTGTTTATGTTTTAACTCGAAGGGTTCTTCTGTAGCTAAATATTCAAATTGTGTCTAAAGTTTAAATTACAATCCAGCATTAAGCAGAACAATTGAAAAAGCAGGAAAGTATCAATTTACAGTTATTGATAAATATATATATATATATATATATATATATATATATATATATATATATATATATATATATATATATATATATATATATACATAATTTATGAGGAAGATATAGGATTTTTAGGGGGCTGGTACCCTGTATAATATTTGCGTTTGGCCTGGGTACGATTTGAAAAATGTGTTTAAAAAAGTGTTTAAGCTGAAATTAAGAAGCAACATTAAAAATTAACATGAACCGAAATTATTCCGCATATGAGGGGCTGTCCCTTGTCAATCCCTTGCTTTCTGTTCTAAAGTTTGAATTCGTTGTCCCAATTCTTTAATAACTGCTGCTAAAACTCAAGGACCGTTGATTTGGAAAAAGAAGCTTTTTTTAAACACTAAAAATCTTGAGAGTAAAGTTTGAGAAAGGGTAATCCCGTCACATACAGAATAACTACTGTCATTTTTAAATTTTAATGCTACTACTGACTTTCAGTTGAAAAAAAATTGTATATGTTTAATATTATAATGAGGTGAAAACTTTAGTAGTACCTCTGTTTAAAAATTTGATTGTTAATTTTGAAAGTTTAAACAATTCTTTCAAGCAAGAAAGATGGATTCAAGAAAGTAGAAGCATCAAGAGACTTAAAAAATAACATTATTTATGCTTTACGTATCCTCACTTTTTGTTTTAATTCTACGGAAGAATGCCTGGGACTCAATGTCCACTGTTTTGGTTTTTGGGGCTTTTTTGTCTATTACTCGTACTTTACTAATTTTTGACTTGGCTTTCCCCTTTTTAAGGCGGTCGCTTTTTAGCTATTCTAATTTATTGTTATTTCTGTTCTTTTCTTTCATTTCCTTATTCAAATATATATTGCTTTTTGTCTAATGTAGAAATATTCCTGAGTTTGGTGTATTTTTTTCAGATAAATTTTAATTTCCGATAAATCTATAATTACTAGTAATTTGGAAAAGGTTTATTAAACCTTTATAAATCTTATTTTTCTTTTTCTGTGTTCCAGGAGAAAGAATCCCTAATACTCAATGTTCCACCGTTTTGTTTTTGTCCTTACTTTCGCTAAATTTTAGTCCGCTTTTCTTAAATATTCCTAAATTTAGAAATCTGTTTTTTTTTTCAGAAAGGTTTGTCGCTCCAATAAATCATTAGCTTAGTGGCAATTCAAGAAAGGTCTATTAGAATAATTTTAATTATTCTAGGTCTATTATAATTATTTTGTAGGTCTATTATAAATGTTTATTTGTTTTAGAATCCAAGGGCAAGAATGCTTGGGACTCGTTGTCCACAGTTAACGAAATGAAAATTGCGATGAAACTGCTGTTTGATGGATTCTTGGACAGCAAAGACGAAGCTAGCAGCAAAGATGCTGAACTAAAGGATATTAAAGCAGAAATGGCAAAACTACAGGTTTGTATTGTATTTCAGTTTCATCTGATTTAAAGGCATTTTAAATTTGTATTTAGTTTTTAACAAGTTCTAGGAAACAGTGGATTGATGCTATATTTGGCAATCAGGGGTTGGGATTCGCTGTCCCTTTAAAAAAGACCCTGCAACGGAAACATCGATTTGACTCCCTACGTGGAGAATCTTTCGCCAATCCTTATTAAGTTCTAGGAACTGAAAGAGTTTTTTTATAAGTTAATAATCTATTTGCAAGGCTTTTGGCTAGAGTTTAATTTTGGTCTTTCGCTGATTTATCCCCCAATGGCTAATTAAAGAACTTTAGTTATTCAGATTTTAAACTATATAATTGTTTATAAAAGTTATAATCCTAGTAATTATTAATTGTAAACTTTAAAATGATTAATTTATACATACTATTAAAAATAGATGATCTACGTAATAAATAATAGAGCAGTACCATTGATAATTATAGTAGTATCTCTGGGCTAGTTGTTGCTTTTGTTTCATAGTATATTACTATATCCTTTGTCTAGGCCTTGTCTCTCGAGTTTACCTCTCGGTATACACAAATATGTTTTGAATAATGAATAATGATCTTTTTATTAAAATTAATTTGAGGGTGCAGCTAATAAATGAAATTAATTTATGAATTATCAATTAAACAGTAAAATAAAAAATAGAAAAAATAATTAAATAATAATCATTAAAAATAAAAATGGAATAATTAATAAAATAAAAATAATACAAAAATATTGAATAATAATAATAATTAAATTAAGAAAATAATAATCACAAAATGAATTATTAATTAATTAATAAAATGAAAATAGTTTGGTGAATGATTTTTTTTTTTAATATGGCCCGAAAACTTTTGGGCCATATAATAATGAATGGCTAATCATTGGGGATCTTTAAATGCTGTTGCTTCATTTAGCTGATCTTAATATGTGTTACCGTGACACTGATTCTTATCGATTATTTTGTTGTTCATTACTCATGTTTCCCTATGCTCCACTTTAATCAAGGGGTTTTCAACTGTGGGTATTTGCGCTAAAAACCTCGTAGAAAAGTAAAGATAGAATAGGTCCGTTACAAGTTCAATCAGTTTCTGCTTTGCTGAAGAAATATAGTGTCATTTTTTAAGCCAACGTTTCGTTAATTTATGAAAATTAATACTGTTCTAAGATGTAAAATTAAGATTATATTTACCTAGTCAGTGGCGGTTTTAGGGGGAAGAGGGTGCTTACCCCGGGCGCGGAATTTTTAGAGGTGCAAAATTTAAAATAAATAATCTAATGGTTATAATTATTTTCGTGATTTCTCATTTTTTTTATTAAAACAGATTTGAGGATGCAGTTAAAAAATGAAAGTAATTTATAAATTATCAATTAAATAGTAAAATAAAGTAATTGAATTATAGTCGTTAAAAGTAAATATGAATTAACTAATAAAATAAAAATAACACAAAAATATTAAATAATAATAATTATTAAATTAAGATAATAATAATTACAAAATTAATTAATTAATAAAATGAAAATAGTTTTGTTAATGAATGAAAATTGTGTTAAAATATGGCCCAAAAATTTTTCGGGGACAGGGGAGGAGGGTTGCGCTAATCAAGATTTCTGCCCCAAGATTTTAGCGCAAGAGAGGCCAGAACCGTCACTGAATCTAATTCGATTTATCACCATCTGGTACCTAAAACTGAAATTATTTTCGCCAAAAGCCTTCCACAAAATTTGCTCAAGGCTTGAAGGACTATTTTGAAGCATTCATTCACCTTGAATTACCCTCCAACATAGGGTGTTTCTAAAATGAACCATGGAAAACTTATTTAAAAGTTTTTGCCAAAATTTTTCGCCACGATAATAAGGTTGTTGAAGCACCAGGGTAGCTCTAAGGTCAAACCATTTTCAAGTTTTTCAGTTGGTTACGCTCAAGCTACAATAGATTCATATCTGTCAATTAGAAAGACAACCAAGACTTGTTAATGACCTGTGCTCTTCGTTAATTGTAACTTTACACCTGTTCATGGTAGAAAGCTATAGTATTTTGAAAAATTCACTTGGATTTCACCCTAAGTTTAATTGCAGTTTGTATAGAAGTTTTATTATGTGTTTTGAAAATCCTCCATGAAAAACTAATTTAAAGGTGTTTTGAGAGTTTTTGGCAAAAAGTATAGAGGTATCTGGCATCCAGTGTGGTTAGAAAATTCAATTAATATTAAAATTGTATAAAAGTCTATGCAACAGTCACATTATAGCAGCACCTCTCAATAAAAACAGACTTGCATATGACCACTGTTTTATTGTTGATTTTGCAGCGCACCTTTGCTACAGGAGTCGGGAAAGGAAATGGCGGGAGCTTAGTTTGAAAAGCTTAAATCAACTCTAACTTATTCCCAAGTATTTTGTACTAATGCTATCTATTTGTATCTTTTGTTAGATTTTTCATACCGATAGGGAAGTTGATATTCCAAGCTTTAATTTGTCTTTAATCTTTGCTCTGATTGGTGAATCGCAAAAATTATGTTTTAAAGCTGAACTTAGTTTAATTCACTATATTATGCCCGGGTAGGGCCATATCCAGGATTTTGTTCTGGGGAGAGGAGAGATTTACGATGAAAAAACTTTAAAAGCGCATCAAAAATTTGTTTATATGCACTTTTGTTAGGTTTTTACGAGTCGGACAAACATTTCGGGAAAGGGGGGTTAAACACCCTACCGCACTCCCAGATACGGTCTCGTTCTTGGGGAGAATTATTGGCATTGTTTATGTGCATAATTTTGTTATTAACGATACATATGATCCCGGGCTTCAATTAGGTTTTCAAGGGAGATGTGCAAATATTCCAACGCACTCAGTAGATTTTTGGCTTTCGTTAGGTAACGAGAAAATAGAAGAAGTGGCTAGCTTCACTTAGCTGAGCATCATTAAAAAAGATGGTGGATGCAGTAAATATGCAAAAGTGGACTAGTTATGATGCGGGATGACTTTTCACTGTTGAAGAAATTTTGAAAGAATAGAAAGTATTTGAACTAGGATTAAGATACTGGGGGACAAGGTAATGACATTGGGCAATGAAACGTGGGAGCTTTGAAAGGCTGAATAGATTTGCTAAATATTTCCAAGTAGAATTATCAAAGGATTATTTTCGATACTCGTTTAACTGACCGTATATCAACCTTCAAGGATAATATAAAGATCCTCCAGTGCCATTGATGGAGCGCTGGATGTCGACAAAGGTCGACATTTGAGTTACCGGGTCTTTTTAACTGGGGCAGATATAATGTTAGCTCCTGATCCTTGCAGCACCTGAGAGCAAACCCTGGTCCAAATGATTCTTGGGCCAATCTGAGCAGGAATCTACCTGTATGCATTTGCAATATTTATTTTCTATATTTGTTGTAAATTTTCATACATTTGAAGCTAATTTAATTGAAGATACTGATCTTTTATGGAATGTGTGCATCGAGCTATAAACAGCTCGAAAAATGATGTTTTATCCCCGTTCTAGGGTAATAGAAAAAGGGTTAATATGGTTTTGTAGAGAGTTGTCAAGAATCGTGTTTTCTGCCGGGCTGGGCAGAAATCGTAAAAAAATTATTTAAAGGAAATTGAAAATTCATGGGAAGGAGTAAAGACTTGGAACTTATTCGGATGTTGTCCGAACGTGTGCGGCTTTCTTGTCCTCAGGGGGCTTGCGCTGCTATTAGTTGTTGATAGAAGCAGTAGCAGATCATACAAACCTGAGTTAGGCTTCCAACTGTTTTTCTTTTTATTTGGTTATTTGTTATTATAAGTGTAAAGATAAAATCCAAATGTACTATAAAATAAAATAAAATTCTTGATGCCTAGAAAAGCTAAAATTCTTTGAAACTAAAAATAAGAGCGACAGTCTGTGACATTTCCTAACTACTCAAGGTCAAGCTTCGTGCTGTCACAGCCCATACTTTCCTTTTTTTTGTCTTAAAAACTTTCTGGTAGCCATAAAAATAATGGTTTTAACTTTTAGTACATTTGGGATAAAGGCGTTTGAAAAACATTTTGTGTTATTTGCAAATAATAATAAAATCAAACTCATTTCTCAAAATATAGTAAAAACTAAATCTATTGCTGCCTGGAAAAAGGGAAATTCTTTGGAATTAGAAATGAAAGCGACGGGATGTGACATTTTCTAACAATTCAATGTCAATCTTCATGCTGTGTAGCTGTGCTTTTATTTATTTTAGTTTTAAAACTTTCTGGTAGCAAGAAAATAATGATTCTAGCTTTTAGTTCATTTGGGGATAAAGGTGTTTGAAAAACATTTTGCGTTATTTACAAATAAAAAAAATACTAAAATCAAACTCTTATCTCCAAATGCACTAAAAACTGAAAACTAAATCTCTCGCTGCCTGGAAAAAGTGAAATTCTTTGGAATTGGGAATGAAAGCGACGGGTTGTGACATTTTCTAACTATTCAATGTCAAGCTTCATGCTGTTTAGCCGTGCTTTTATTTATTTTAGTCTTAAAGGCTTTCTGGTAGCGAATTTCATTTGAGGATAAAGGTGTTTGAATTTTTTTTTGTCATTTGCAAATAATAATGAAATCAAACTCTTATCTCCAAATGCACTAAAAACTGAAAAATAAATCTATTGCTGAAATTCTTTGGAATTAGAAATGAAAGTGACGGGTTGTGACATTTTCTAACTATTCAATGTCAAGCTTCATGCTGTGTAGCCGTGCTTTTATTTATTTTAGTCTTTAAAACTTCTGGTAGCAAATTTCATTTGAGAATAAAAGTGTTTGATTTTTTTAATTTTTTTTTTGTCATTTGCAAATAATAATGAAATCAAACTCTTATCTCCAAATGCACTAAAAACTAAATCTTTCGCTGCCTGGAAAAAATGAAATTCTTTGGAATTGGAAATGAAAGCGACGGGTTGTGACATTTTCTAACTATTCAATGTCAAGCTTCATGCTGTTTAGCCGTGCTTTTATTTATTTTAGTCTTAAAGACTTTCTGGTAGCAAATTTCATTTGAGGATAAAAGTGTTTGAAATTTTTTTGTCGTTTGCAAATAATAATGAAATCAAACTCTTATCTCCAAATTCGCTAAAAACAAAAAAAAATAGATCTATTGCTGAAATTCTTTGGAATTAGAAATGAAAGTGACGGGTTGTGACATTTTCTAACTATTCAATGTCAAGCTTCATGCTGTGTAGCCGTACTTTTATTTATTTTAGTCTTAAAAACTTCTGGTTGCAAATTTCATTGTTATATATATATATATATATATATATATATATATATATATATATATATATATATATATATATATATATATATATATATATATATATATATATATATATATATATATATATATATATATATATTCTTTATTCGTATGTTTTATTGCGTACTAGCTGTTGGAGGGGGCGCTTCGCCCCCCCCAAGCCCCCCCGCGCGCGTAAGTCGTTACGCGCCATTGTAGTTGTGTCCCTGTGTCCCACCTGTGAATATAGATAGATATATATATATATATATATTTTTAACTGCGTAAAACTTGCGAATATAGAACATTCTTGGCTGTCCCATTGTCTGTGCATATAAATAGATTTTCAGGTTTACCGACTCTTGAACATGCAACATATAATTGTCCATGGGAAAAACAATCTGTATCCAGATCTATACCTCATTATTCTAATGATTGCCCTTGAGCTTTGTTGATGGTGATTGCTAATCGAACTTTCCCTGTGTCTCCGTCGTCATTTATATATCCCCCTGTGCCCCCCGGCGTCCCTGTTGTTGTTGTTTCCCTTTGTCCCGGTCGTCATTTGTGTCCCGGTGTCCCAGTCTGTAATTTCTCTTTGAGTGTCGCGGTCGTCATTTATATTCCCTGTGTCCCGGTGTCCCGGTTGTCATTTTTGTTCCGGTTGTCATTTGTGTCCCGGTGTCCCGGTCTGTAATTTCTCTTTGAGTGTCCTGGTCGTCATTTATATTCCCTGTGTCCCGGTCGTCATTTGCGTCCCGGTGCTTTGTTGATGGTGATTGCTAATCGAACATTCCTTGTGTCCCGGTCGTCAATTATATTCCCTATGTCCCGGTCGTCATTTGTGTTCCGATGTCCCGGTGTGTAATTTCGTCAATCAACAAACATGACGTCAGTCGACACACAAACATGACGTCACTCGACACACACACAGACAACTTATTTATATATATATATATATATATATATATATATATATATATATCATCTTTTCAATCTTTTATTTTCTATCATTTTTTTTTTTAGTCCGATTACGAGAAAGCGATATCAAACACTGAAAGGTATTCAAGAGACATATGTCAACTGCAAGAGAAACACGAACAAGAATTGAAGGCTAAACAGAAAGAATTGGAAGAGCAGGTAAGGAATTCAAAGAATGCTCGGGGCTGGACGAACTGCGACTGGAAATGAAGCCGTAGGACTTGATTAGTTGTATCCATTCCTCTTGACAGATTGCCGAAGATTGTCTTTTTCTGCCAATCGTCTTGGGCTAAACGGAAAGCAGGTCGTTCCCGTCTGGGGTGGGAAGATGTCATAAACAAAGATTTAAAGGAAATGGGAACTTCTTGGGAAGGTATAAAGAGGGAGGCTTTGAATAGATTATGATGAAGGAAGAGCGTGCGTAACTGTGTTGGCCTCAGGTGGCTTGGTGCTGCGGTGAGTTGTTAGTAGTAGTAGTAGTAGTATTCCTCTTTTTAATCTAAATTTAGCTATTTTCCATTCAGGGACTAGTAAACAGTTGACTAACTTAGTTGAGGAAATGTGTAGTTATGTTTATTAGCTGACACTTACTCGAGGAGGGGTTATATTTCCTCAGAAAAAAAGTATTGCCAAAATTGTGAAAAAGTTAATAGAAAGAACAAAAAAAATAAATAAGGAATTGATTATTATCAGTATTATGTATAAGATAAATTGAAGTGTATGAATATATAGTTGATTTGGTTTGGGGGTTAAATCCCTAGAATCCCACTTATTACCGGAGTTTGAATTTCAATCTTTTTTTTTTTTTTTTTTTGCATTGAATGGAACCTTCAAGTGCAGTACTACGTTCAACCCATGTAAAATATATTAAGGTTGTGAAATTATTCATTTTTTCTAAGCTCTTTAGAAAAAATATAGTGCTATAAAAATTAATATTTGTTTTTACCCACCACTTTACAGAAGTGGAGTAAAAAAAAGTAGCAAATAACACGAATAAGGAAAAGGATAATAAAATGCTGAAAAGAGATTCAATTCAGAAAAACAGCGGATAAAACGATGGATTGGAACGATACTTTAGGCTAATCTTAGACTTCATCTAAAGCTCAATAGATCTTAACCTTTTAATTTCAGTCATGGGTTATAACTTAGGGCATACATAAATTTTTTCAGATAAATATAGTATTTAATTTTTTTGCTAGATCTCATGAACAAATTGAAATTATACGAGAGATAATCTGTTTGTCATTTCTGTGTTGCTTATTCGGGCTATTTGTAGTGACACGTGGAGATTATTAAGATGTGAATTTTGTTTATTTGTTGTTTTCTTTATATGATTTGTTTAATATAGCTTTACTCATTTTTTCCCCGTTGGTAAAGGCTTTCGGAAGTGGAGTCAAAATATTCATATCTTTATTATTCAAAGGTTTTTTCTCTGTTTTGTTCTACTGCATTGTTTAAGTATTAAGTTGGTTTTTCTCTATGCTTTCATTTATTTGATAAATTAAGGTCGCGTTACTTCATAAATTAGAAGTTAGCATGTTGAAATTTATAGGACCCTGAGCACATCATTGTCACGCTCACCGGTAAGAACATGCTAAAGTGCGGCTACAGTACTAATAATATATCCCTTACGCATTCTGGTGACACGGTAGCAGGAGCAAAAACTAAATCGGGTTTTTAAACTAATATCTCATCATTTAAATTGTCTGCTTTTGTAGCACAAGTGTGATGCTAAATCACGGACCAGTCCCAAATCTTGCCTTACGTATTCCGGTAAGTTGGGTAATGCTAAATCGGTTAATGTGGGTAAAGTCTGTGCTAAACGTGATAAAGGACTATAAAGACACGGTAGCAGGATCAAAAACTAAATTGGATTTTTAAAGTGTGACGCTAAATTATGGACCAGTCCAAAAACTTGCCTTGTGCATTCTGGTGATTTGGGTAATGGTAAATCGGGTAATGTGGGTAAAGTCTGTGCTAAACGTGATAAAGGACTATAAAGACACGGTAGCAGGATCAAAAACTAAATTGGAGTTTTAAAGTGTGACGCTAAATTATGGACCAGTCCAAAAACTTGCCTTGTGCATTCTGGTGATTTGGGTAATGTTAAATCGGGTTATGTGGGTAAAGTCGGTGCTAAACGTGATAAAGGACTATAAAGACACGATAGCAGGAGTAAAAACTAGATTGGAATTTTAAACCGATATCGTCATTTAAATTATCTGCTTTTGTAGCACAGGTGTAACCCGAAATCACGGACCAGTCTCAAATCTTGGCTTTTCATCGATAAATTTAGTATGGTTGGGGTATAATATATCTAGATTCCCATTAAAAACATCATAAAATATTATTTAATATTAATTTTGTTCAGTAGTACTCTTTAATTACCTTCAGACACAAAACTCTCTCAGTTGTTTTAGAACTATTATCATCTATTTTAGTCTGAAGTATGGATTTTCATGTCTTTCCAGGTAATATGAAGCCTTTCTGTTCAGAACTAAGTCAATTGTGAAATATTATACTATGAAAAAAAAACAGAAAAAACTAATGAAGATGTATTTTTTTTTTCTAACTTTGAAGGTTATTTTCTAGGTGGGAAACAATTGTCAGGTCTTTTTTTTAATATCTTATGTGTAGCCGTTTCTGCTTTAGGTATTTTATGTGGATCCAACCTTTAACTGTCTGAAAGTTGAAAGAGTTTTTTGTTTTTAGCTCTTTCGTTGATTATAGTTTGTGTTGGCTAAGTGTGTAGAACAGACAAGTTAAAAGAATGTTTAGCCTTTTTTCAAAATTAGTCCAGTCTAACTTAAAGCAAAAATCTACCAAGAGATAAGAAAATTCAAATCTCAGTAATACCTCTTTTAATCCTTCTTATAACTTTTTCATTTTTTTTTAATGGTTATTACAAGGCCAAATGGGCCAAATTTGCACAAAATGATAACTATTTGCATAAAGTATTTTACAAAAGGCGGATTCCTTACACCTAGTCTAAATCCAAGACATGCAAGGTTTTTCAATAAGTACGATTGAAGCATCCCGGAGTCTACATCTCAGCCCCGTACTAGGTCAGACAACCCCATCCCTCCCCCTTGATATAAATATATATATATATATATATATATATATATATATATATATATATATATATATATATATATATATATATATATATATATATAAAGCAAGAATCGACTTTTTCTTAGAGAAGCTTGAGTTATCTTTCTGATCTGTTTCTTATTGCATAAATACTGCCGAAAGAATGCCAAAACTAAATTACCTAAATGAAAGTCCATTCATAAGATATTATTTAAACTGACATTGGTCAAAAGATAAAAACAGATATTTCAATAAAAAATGAATGTCAATATAAAAAAATAAAGGCTACATTGAAATAAAAATTAAGCGAAAGAATGCAAAACTTGGGAAGTGCTTGTACCAATTAATAGGAAGAGGGAAGCTAGCCGGGATGTTATGTTTATTTTTTCCGTAATTTGAGGGTCAAAGGTCTTTTTACACCTGAGGGTACGGCAACAAATGGGAGAAAAGGTAGGAACAGGCTATGAAACGACACAAGGTGGTTGAATCTGGGAGGGAAGTGTCTTTTTGGAAAAGTGTGGTCCCTGCCAAGGTTTGTTGTTGCATATTTTTTTCTTTTCAACGGAGGTACAACATACCTCTCCCCTACTCAAGCGTTTCTAACGTGGCTTTTTTTTAGAAGAAGAGAGTATGAGACTATACTTTGAAAATTATTTAGAGGTTTCCCGCTCAGATCTCCCGTGGGAAAATGTCGACTACACTATACATTACAGTTTAATATTGTCGTTAATATAAATACCATTGCAGTCTTCTATAAGCTCTATATTCGGATTTTCTCAACAGTGCCATGCTCTTAAGGGCTTGTCCACTATTTTTCCTAAATATCAACGTTTTTGACAGTCGTAACGGCTGATGATCACACTTTTTATCCTAGCCATTAACGTTGATGACCTAGAGGTCACATATTTTTTTCTACGTGCAGTTTTATCCTGAGTATTAACATTGAAGATCCAAGCGCTAAATGGTGATTTTACTGAATCCGATGATTTTTGAATTATAATCATCGAGCCATTACCCGAACAAGAAATTGGAGCATTGTGCCAAAAAATTCACTTGTTTCGATTTTGAGAGAAACGCCTGAATGACGATTCTATTTTTGTATCTTAATACTGCCTTTGGCGACCGAAAAGCCATATTGTGATGCATTTCTTTTGTGAGATGTCAAAATTAATGAACAGAATACCATATGCTGATTCGGCTTTTTTTTTTAGGTATTAACTTTGATGACCCAAACACCATATTGTGATTCTTCTGTTTCCACCTTACACGGCGATGTAAGTCAAAAATTGACAGAGAAACTTCAGTGCCAAGAAGCGGAACTATTGAAAATGAAAGAGCTAGAAAAAGAATTAGCAGAGAAGAAAAACGAAATAGAGCAGCTGCAGAACGAATTAACCTATTTAAAAGAAGTAAGTGATGCTGTTTTGATTTTAGACAACATTAGTGCCACTATTGGGCTCTTGGGATTTCTCCCTATTTATTATCATCTGCAGTCGGAAAATACTCCCAAGAGAAATTTACAGAGTAAGGCAAATAATGAAAAGTATATTCATTTTTGTTTAAAGGAAGATTGATTCTTAGTTTTACACGGAAGTTTGACCATATATATTATTTGATTGTATAAGTTTTGTAGCGAGTGATGATAGTGAGGGAAAGGAGACTATTAATCCACAGAATGACGTGGACATGGAATACGATCTATTCTTTGATTCGTCTAGCTTCATTTCAACCTTTTGCTTTTTATTGTCAGGAGCAAAATCAATAGAAAGAGATAAAAGAAATAGAGGCCAGATTCTACAAAATATGGCCAGTAATGTGAAGCAAACTTGATTTTTTACCTTTATAATCAGTGGCGTAATTTCAAAAGTTTGATAAAATAATACCACAATTGCTATCATCATTCTTTCCTCGATCTTACAAAAGTAAAGCAAGCTGTAGGCTAACTACTACTACTAACTCTTCACTACAGCACCAAGCCACTTGATGCCAGCACAGGTACGCACACTCCTCCATCCCAATCTATTCGAAGCCTCTTTCTTTGCACCCTCCCAAGAAGTTCCAGTTTCCAATAAATTTTTCTTACGACTTCCTTTCACCCCTTTCGGGAACTAAC
The DNA here is from genome assembly GCF_032884065.1 of Artemia franciscana. NCBI lineage: Eukaryota > Metazoa > Arthropoda > Branchiopoda > Anostraca > Artemiidae > Artemia > Artemia franciscana. The sequence continues at coordinate 16,125,539 of NC_088864.1, forward strand.
TGTTTTTCGTTTGGCCTTTGATGGTTGGCCGACAAGGACGATCTTCGGCAATATGTCATCTTTCATCCAAAGACCCTGTCCTTGTCATCTTAAGCTTTCTCTCATTATAGCCCTAGATATCAGGATTGAACCACATTTTTCTCATAGCTTATTCTTTGAGATATGTTCAGTCAATCGGTAGCCAAAACAATTCGTAGGCATTTTCTTTGGAAAACTTGTAGCAAATCCGTCTTTCGGAGTGCCAATGCTTCAGAGCCAGCAGGCTAATCTCGTGAAAGCGTAACCATGATTTTGACATTTAAAAGCTGGGCTGAGTTAACCGAGATATGTTGCTTTTTAATTTTGTAGAATTTATCGTATATCAAGCCATAAGATCCCTATTTTATTAATATATTTATTTTGTAGTGTTAGATGTTGATAGCATTTGAGTGATTTTTTTTTCAGATTCTTATCAAACTGCTCTTGACTTGAAAATTCTCGAAGATCTAAAATCTTTTCTCCGTACCTTTCATGTTCTTCCTTTTTTTTTAACTTTATCCTTTTGGAACATGTTGATACCACAAATGGAATGTTTTATGGAATAAGTCATCCAAGTTTTTACGACACTCTTATCTATACGAAATGGTCAGGGGAAAAGTATATAAATCGGTTGTAAATAATACATAAGAGACACATAACTCTTAACTTATTCAACAATGGAATGTTAACTCACATATTTAATAATAATAATAATAATTTATTTTTAACCCACATCATAACAAGTTATGGCACTTGTGGAGTAACAAAAAAAAATGAAATACACTACAAGTAAAATACACTACAAATAGAAAAAAACATTACGCTACAATGAGATTAACCGAACAGACGGACCAAAGGATGATGAGGCGATAAACGATAAAAAGCCAATTCCGACAACCTTCCATACATGAGGGCCAACTTTGCACTTATATCAGGGACATCAAACTTGCGAATTATCTTCCTATTGCTATACCAAAGGGGGAGATAAAGTAAAAATTTACAATATCTGAAATAAAAAATCCGAATCTGATTAACATCTTTTTTCTTTAGAAGGGGATAAAGACCAGAAATATAAAGGACAGAATGATCACAAAATGTAGCATATAGTCTACCGAGTGCACGTCTATTATACTTCCCTCGATTAGCAACTATCTTAGAATAGCCCGCTTGAATTTTCTTTTGAACATCACGAACAGTGCACTGCCGTAGGCAAGAAATTGAATTCGTAACAGTAATACCCAACCACCGAAAGGCGGAAACAAAGGGTATTGAAAAACCGCGACAAGCTAAGGGAGCATTAGAGGAAATCGGACCATTAAAAACTAGAAATTCACATTTCTCAACATTAAGAGAAAGACCAATATTAAAAAATAGACGTGAAACTTTTGAGACCATAAACGAGAGACCTTGCTTATTTTTACACAAAAGTAAAAGGTCATCTGCATAAGCAAGATAAGAAACATCTGAGAGTCCAATAAAATAATTTGATCTAATTTCATCTAAAATACCAGAAATGCATTTTGAATATACTAGGTGATAAAACCCCTCCCTGCTTGACACCTCGACATAAACGGACAAACGGAGATCCAGATTTATTAATTCGGAGGAAAGAATTATCATACCAAAAACGAAGAAGAAAAATGACTGAAAGATTTACACCATTATTAAAAAGGAAAAAAAAAGCTTGACTGTGAACTACATTGTCAAAAGCTTTAGAAAGGTCCAAAGTACACATATAAAGTGGCGACCCCTCAGTCATGCTATTCTTAAGGGCGGAAGAAAGAACCCGGTGTGCATGTTGACAACAAATACCATCTTGAAACCCGAATTGATTTGATCCGAAATTTATATTTTCATTTAAATGAGGAATTAAAATATATTCAAGGATTTTACTGAAGTTACACGTAGTGGTTATAGGGCGATAAGATGAACATTGAGAAGGGAGTTTTCCCTGCTTTAGAATTGAGGTGACATTTCCACAAAGAAAGATATCCGGAACCAGAGAAGATGTTAAACATATTTGGAACAACAACTGAAAATGAAATAAAAGAACAACACACTTTGGATTTATATTATTTACACTAATACCATCAATATCAATGGATGAAGATTTCAGTTGCTTAATTACATTTTCAACAGCAGTTATTGATACTGGAATAATATGGCCCTGATGAAGCGAAGGCGGTAGGATTTTAGAAAGTAACCGAGAATAATGTGACTGCACAAAAAAATTAATTTTGGGAAAAATTCCCGAATAGTAAACATACCAAGTTGAACTAGAAATCAAATCACTATTATAAAGATCACTTTTATCCAGCTTCTCAGAATTGATCAATTTAGACCAATCCTTTTTAGAGGCTGGAAATTCCATACCCTTATAACGAATAGATTTAAGGTACTTTTTATAATCATTCTTTGTTTTCTTCTTTATATCCGCAACAGACCCCGTTATAGGTCTACCACAATCAACCCAAATTCGAAGCCAAAGTTTTGCCTTATTTTTAAAATTCTTTAATTCAGGATCGGCAGCCCATATAGATTTCCACGTTTTTATAAGAATATGTTCCTGAGGAACCGCAATTTTTTCAGCTTCTTTCATACATCTAATTATATCATCATAATATCTATCAAGATCATGCTTACTACCCTTTACTTGCAATTAGAGTAGATGATAAGGCACACGAATACAATTAAGCAGTGTAGATAAAGACAATATATAAAGCAATATCGGTTCTTTTCTAAGTACTACATTTAAACCATTTAGAATTCCCAATAGGGGCAACATTGCAAAGGTTACGTTTCAGTTTAGTAGTAAATGAAAGCGATAGATAGTCAATGTCATCAGACTCAATATCAATATGAATAAGCATTTTAGCTGTGACGAACTAATTATATGATCAATATTAGAAACACTACCAGATTGATGGATGTAGGAGTATGATAAATCTTTCTTCAGGATCACGTAAGGGGGCATGCACTCCAATATTTCTCGGTATCGATAACTTTGTTCATCCAAATCCGTGTTAAAGTCACCAAGAACTATAAAATCAAGTTTATTTTCCTTGACACGATTCATCATGGACTTTAAAGACTTGCATGTAATAGCAAATTTATTTATTGACTCCATTGTATTATTTTTATATGGAAGATAAACATTAGCAAACACAGTACTATTTACTCTTACAGCAAGAATGTGCTTATCCGAATAAAAAAGGGATGAGTTCGAAAGATCAATACTTTTTTTTAAAATACAGGCCAGGCCTCCAGAAGGGTGGCCACGGGTGGTAACAGCATCAGAAGTAAAAACCGAATGAACAGAGCTTCGATGAAGGAAATTTCTGCTAGAGGCAGTTAACACATTAAGTTTCTTGCAGGGAGATAACGTCGAAGTTCTCGTACAGATCGTCAATATAAGCATCTTTATTTTTTGTGCCATTGATATTGTGCAATATGATTGAAATTTGTAGTCATTTAGAGGTTTGTTGACTAGCAAAACCACGGAGAACGGAGCATGACATGCTAAAGGACACGTGTTCACCATTGCAATTGGCACATTTTGGTGAGGCATTGCGTGGATTTTCTTTTGAACTAATATGAGGGCCGGCACAACGAGCACATTTGGGCGCAGGACTGGGACAAGAAGACTGGAAGTGATGGGGCGATCGGCACTTAAAACAACACTTTGGAATTTCCTTAAACTCGCTCAGTCTAAAGAATTCATAACCAATTCGTACACCGTCTTTGCAATAAGCTGCTTTAGCAAAAGAATCCACAAAATCAAGCTTAACTGTTTTCGAAGAGCCCAGCCTTTTGGCAGCAACAATACCGCTACAATTTGTGAAAGACTGAATCGCATAATTCTCTAGAACACCTTTTATAATGGCCGAATATTTCTTAGAAATTTCTTTGGTTGACGTACCGGCGAGAATGACGGGAACAGATGCACGGAAGTCTTCGGCAGCAGATTTATCAATATTTACATACCACTTATCGTGAACCGGGCGAATACTGGATACAAGTTCATGGCCATTGATTTTATCAATAGTATTTTTCCTTTTAATTGGATTCGATAGATGAGACGGCACTTGAGAGACGACAATAGTGGTTGACTGGCGATTAGAGCCTATAGGTTTTGGTAACTGAGGGTAATTGAGGCTATAATTGTCCAACTCTGCTGACACAATTTGAACAAGTTGATGAACTTTAGAAACTTTAGAGGCCAATTGTGAATAGGCCATAGCCGGCAACACTGGAACTTCAGTTGGAAGTTTAATAACATAAGTTGGCATAGAGATGCTAGCTTCATCACACTTCTTCAAAAGATCGAGCATGTCTTTAATATTACTGGTTGCAGACTTTGCACTACTGCGGCGAGGGGGAATTTCATCAGGCACAAGTTTCGACCATAAATCAGCCTTAGCTTCAACTATTTTTGGTGATTCAAAAAAATCCACTCCATATTCAATAATTTCCTTCTCAGAAATCGAATTCTGCCAATTACTTTGGACAAAATTTAACACAGACGAATATATTAGTTCAAAGTCATTCAGATCCTCCGATTGTTCGCTAATACTTGGCATCTTTTCAAGGCACCTGTTTTCAACCACCACACAATTTAAACCGTTCAATTTATAAATATAGGTCACTGATATATGACATTACAAATTCCAAGCCAATTGTTGCGAAATAACAAGGTTACTGAATTAATTATGAAGCATAGGTCAGGATTAAAAGTCTCTATAATTCCAAGGCAATTGTTGCGAAATAACAAGGTCACTGAATTAATTATGAAGCTTAGGTCAGTATTAAAAGACTCTATGATCCCAAACCAAATATTGTGAAATGTTAAATTAATTCAATTGACAAGAAACTCACTGATTTAGCAGTGTTCATAAGATATCCAATTTTAGCTGTTAACGCATTGAACTCTGAATTTGTATTTTAGAGTATTTTATCTTAAAAGCAATATAATGAAAGAAAGGTTGAGAAGGCTATTCCATGTTCTGTGGATGAAGGATGACAGATTGCCGAGGATTGTCGTATTTGGCCAACCGTCTAGGGCTAAACGGAAAGCAGGTTGGTCTCGTCTGAGGAGGGAGGATGTCACAAATAAAGATTTAAAGGAAACGGGAACTTCCTGGGAGAGTGTAAAGACGGAGGCCTTGAATAGATTGGATTGGAAGAGGAGCGTGTGTAGCTGTGTTGACCTCAGGTAGTTTGGTGCTGCGGTGAGTTAAAAGTAGTAGCAGTACTTTAAAAGCTGAATGAAGTAGAAAGGGCTCTGACACTTCCTGTGTAGCAGGCTGAACTCTTTTTATGTGTTAAACCTTCAATTTTTTTTTTAAGGTACATTCATATCAAGCTCAGATGGGGTGAAAAAATGGTCTTCCAGCTTTTACAAACGCTTGTTTGGGCAATAAAAACATTACTGTTTGCCGGGTAAAAATGGGCAAATTTCAGTCCTTTCCCCAGGGGCTGTGGGAGTTCTATCATACCAAGAGGCATAGTTATTTCATCTTTCAACTATGCTGAGCAAAATTGATATCTCACAATTTTGATCTAGTGTCTTTGAGAAGAAAGGGGCATACAATGAGGATAGTTTCACTCCAATCTTCTTCCTTTTTTTTCACTTGAAAAGGCACTACCTTTAATTTTCGTCCCAATGAGCCCTCTCCCGATCTTCTAGAACTGTTGGTTCATGATCATACCCTGGGAGGAAAAAAAATACGCATGTGTCATCTTTCTTCTGACAAAAAAAAATATATATATAATCGCACATTTTTGTAGATAAGATCTGAAAGCCTCTTCAGTATGGTTCTTTGATGTACTGAATCTCATACTACGATTTTCATTACGACCCCTTGAGTTCTTAGGGCGAAATAACCCCTCTTTCGAAAATCAGGCAAATTTTGATTGGTAATATTAAACCTAATAAATTTTGTATATGGAATCAGCATGAAAAGTCTATCCTTTCGGCTTATTAATTAAACTCCTTTTTTTCAGGAGTTTCGGTTACTATTGAGCCCGACCACTCCTTAACTGGTTACGCAATGACTTTGAATTCCCAAAATTTTTTGTCGTCTTAAAAACTTATCAATGTTAAGCAATCAACGGGCTATGCTATTTTTTTAATCCCCAGAAGTTGTGTCTGGTACCACTTATTCTTTAAGAGTCCTATTTTTATATTGACGTTGACTTTCTTCCTAAAAGGTATTGAATCAAATTAATTTTTTTTTTCTTTTTTTTTTTTTTTACCATCGAATACCATTAGAGCTATTTTCTGAATGACAAAACCTCCCTCTCGCGCCAACTCTTTTCTGATCTCAAACATGTTATCACTATATTGTGGGACTATGAAAGCATCAAGGCTTGAAATTGTTTATCACCGTTAGATCATTTTTATTTTCTTACCAGTGTTTTTAAACTTTTTTTTGTAGTTTCACAAGACACCTGAGAAGAGTGCTAACAGTTCTAAGCAGAAGAAGAAAGTTAAAACGGGTGACAAGATATGTACCCCTCGCTACACAATTGCTGAGTTTTTCAATTCATCTCAAGACTCGATTGACAGTGGGGATGAAACCGAAGATGACCCTGAATGGCAAAAAACTCCAGGCTATAAACGAGTAAAAGCTATCACCAGCAGGGTATTGTATAATCTTGTTCTGTCTTGAATTATTTACACCAAAGTTTATAAACTGAACTTTAAAAAGGTCATGGTAATCGTTCAAGCTGACACCGATTAATTGTGTTATGGGAGCAGCACTTTGGTTTTGCCCAAAGTGCTGCTTTTCCCTTTTTTTACAATGCTTTCAATTATCGTTCATTGGGAGAAAAAGGTATGGTTTAACAAAAAAAGGTGAAGCTCAAGCCCGATTGATGAATCTGACATTGTATTTTGAAAAGTTTTGGTCTATATTTTGTGAGCTGAAGGGCATTGAGGATTGTCATAGATATGTTATAGAGGATTAGAGGTCTATGACCAAAATGTCATAGAGGATTATTAAGTTTATAAATTAAACCTTAGAAAGGTGTATTCTTGTTATATCTTGAATTTACACCAAAGTTTATTAACTGAGTTTAAAAAGGTTAAGTTATTTGTTCCCGCTGACACTATTTATTTGTGTTATTTGAGTAACACTTTGGTTTTGTTGCTTTGTTTTTCTTCTTTCTTTTTTTCTTTGCTGTCAATTATGGTTTATGGTCAGAGGGGTCTAATGAAAAAGGCGGGTGACAAGTCCTATTAATGATAATAACACTATTTTTTAGAAAGTTACGTATAGTTCTTTCCTGGGACCAAAATTATGGCTTTCGGTTTTCATTGAGCTACTGATTAGGAGTTCTATAGTCTATGTCAGAGAGAATTATTTATGCAATTGGTTGAATTTCACAGACATCTAAGCTTGTGGTTTCTTAGTCTAATTTTATCGATGTTTAGGTATTCGGTATTATAAGTACCTTGGTTGAATCTTATCTTTAAAATGCCAAAAAAAGCATTGCAAAAATACAAAAAAAGCAAATGCAAAACAAGCAAAAAAAAGCAAGTTTGTAAAAAACTCAATATCATCGTTGCTTTTCCTTTTATCTAAATACATTTCATTATTGATGATATTTTGTTTGATTAGAATTATCATTTTCGAAATATTCTTGGAATAGAGCTCATTGCCTTAGACCTTAGCTCCTCCAGAGCCACAAAGGGTTTCAGTAGATGTCCAATCTCTCATTTTCCCTCAACTAGGCCGCTGCGTAGATGTCTTTCTACTCTGTGATGAAACTTATCTGGAGGGCTGTTCTATCACGTTCGTACGTTTTACGAAGCATGCTCTTTGTTCATCTGCGGTGACTCGTGCCTTCCGGTTGCCAGTGGGGTAGCATCTTACGAAGTCAGTGATCTGTGTACGGAGGATTTATCCAAGGTATCGCCATCTGTCTAAGGTTCGTCTTAGGTTGGACTTGATCATTTCCTCTGAAACGCGGTCTGTACCGGGAGCCTTCCGATTTTTCAGTTTTATTATCATATATAAGATTCCTAAGTATTAATTCTTAGCTAATCATTAAAAGTATTTGGGCTAGGTCACTGCATTTGAGCCCTATTGATACTCAAGTGTCATAAATCAATGCTCATACGTATGAAACGAAAATACAAATACCTTCTAGATTGATATACAGTCTATCAAAGTTAAGTAGAATAAATATGGTTTATTTGTTAGTTTTTTTACGCAAGACTTAAGGTATATCCAGAAAAGTACAGTCCCTTCACTTTTTGTAGCTCAACATCGACGAATTTGTCCGAAATCTTCCTGTTGTGCCGCCAAAAATATTTTCGGTTTTGTAATCATTCAATGTTCTTGTACTATTAGTTTCATATCCTTATAATAATTCATTTATTCAAATAGGTATCGTAACGCTAAAAATGAACGCTAAACAAAGCGGTTCTTTATAACAAAGCGTTTTCTGTAACAAAGAAAACGCAAAAAGAGTCACTTGTTAATTGCACCAAGGAACAGGATACGAACGAGTTTGCTAATCTGTTCGTATGACACTTGTCGGGTTTTAGTTTGTGCTTTTACTTGGTAAATCCGCTTATTGGTGCAGAAGGCAGGCAAATAAATCTGCATTTTTCACCAACTAATTTTGCTTTTCCTAGTTGTTTCAATCATTGTGGGATTATAGCGGGATCATGGATTGGACAAAATTGACAAGTTTAACAACTCAAGGCCACTTTCGTTGGTGCAGTAGCTTAGTCCCTACATAGTAATTACGAAGGATGATTTTTTTTTTCACTAATTTTATGTTATAGTGTGTATAAGGCGATATATTTTGGTTTGCATACTCAATTTATACGATAATACCAAAATGTAATAATTCTATATTAATAATTACAAGGTATAAATCAATATATTTGGCTTTAATTTACTAATATGTTTTTAAAATTCCGGTCAAACCATAGTAAGCCTATATTTTTTGCTGAAGTAACTATAATGTATTCTGGAATGAATATTAAGAAAACTGAAGTAAAAAAAATAACCAACCTATTACCTGTCATTTCCCTTTAACACTATAAAGCAAGAGCGTAACTTAGTCTAAATCGAATGTGATTTAGTTATTTCTTAGCTTATTTCTTTATTTTATTCTCAATTTTCTTAATTTTATAGTTATTTCTTATAAATGTAACTTATTTCTTAAAATTCACATTAGATCAGCGAGGAACAAGTTAACAGGTAGATTGGTATTGCATGATTTTAAAACATGCTAGTTATTTTTTAAACTTAATCATTGTTTTCCAGATCACCTTTTCTGTATATACCTTATATGCCCCTGGACAGAACTTACAACCCTTGTCCTGAGAGCTGTAGGGGGGTTTTCATCCTCAAGGACATAATTTCTGGACCTTTGGACCTTTCAAATATGTTGAAGAAAATGACTATCTCAAAACTTTGATTGGATGTATTTAGGAAAATTGTGGGAGGGGGTTAGTTGCACTGCAATCATTTCAACTATTAAAAATAGCACTAGCCCTTTCAATTTTCAATCGAATGAGCCCTTTTTGAAGTTTCTATGACAACTGCTTCGATACAATTTGCCCTGGTCTAAACAAAAAACATAAAGCAAAAAATAATTCGGGAAAATATGAGGTGTGGGGGAGGGGAGGCCCCCTCCGAAGTTTATACGATCACCCTTTGTAATTTAAACTTTAAATGCCCCCAGGGCATATCCATTTGTGGGGGAGGGGGGTCTTCATCCTCAAAGACATAATTTCTGGATCTTTCAACTACCTTAAAAAAACGGCCACCTCACAATTTTGATTGAATGTGTTTTGGAAATCGTAGGCGAGGGAGGGGGGTTAGTTGTCCTCCAATCACTTTTGACTATTTCCAACCGTATTATTCCTTTTCAAAGTTTCTACGACAACTTCTTCCATACGAAGTCCCCCGGTCTAAACTAAAAATAAATAATAATCATAAATAAATAATATATTGTGTCCACATCGCTTTTTACTTAGGCAGCGCTATTACGCTGCTTCTTATTACAGGTCATCGTTCATAAAATGTAGGCTTATAGCCTTTTTTGAATGACGCTTGATGCTTGTGAAAACTATTACGGAGTGATGCATGATAAATAGATGCTAGAAAACTAGAAGCAGTAAAAGTATAACAAACAGGAACTGAGTGAAAGTTGTAACACTGAATTATACTTTTAATGTCATCAACAGTACCGGCAATGTATGCACATTTAAATAGAAAATAATTAAAAATATTTATTTCTTTCCTTGAAAATCGGTAATTGAATTATAAAAATACTTCAACAAATGAAACAAATCAACGATTTACAATAGGCCAAGAATTATAATTGAATAAAAAAGGTAAAAAAAAGACTACTTTCACAGATTGTCTCTGAATAGAGGCCCAAAATTAACAAATTTCCAACTTGAAAGAGAGCTAATCTTTGGCAGTGTTTTTTTTTTTTTTTTTTTTTTAGTGCAAATTGACATTTAAAGTGAATCTCTAATATCCATTATCCACTTGTTGATATGCAGCCATCAAAATACCAAAAAGAATTCTCTAACTGTATAGTTGGATTTAATTGGATGTTTGGCAAGCTCTGATAACCTTGAGGATTTTTCATGGGAAGACTATTTTTCTAACCTGGACAATTATAAATTCCCTTGAGGTCCAAACCTATCCTTTATCATATTATAGCTGCTCTGTGTATCTTCAAAGAAAAACAAACAGCAACCTCATCTCAAATGAAATTTTTCGCAGGATTTGGTCAGAAGAGGCAGGTATGCTACCACGACAGGATGCTACCACGAAAGCTTTTGTAATGTTCAAGGGTCTGCAAGCGTCTAATATAAGACTGTTCCGATAAAATTCGATAAATTTGAAAAAAAAAACTTTTAAGGAAGCTAGGAAATATATTCTTAATTATTTGAACATTTATCTCCAAACTCAGAGCAAAAGTACTTTTTTTTATAAAAAAAATAGTTTTAGTGATCACTTGAATTACTTTTGAAATATATTATCGTAGATGAAACTCACCGAATATAAGGTCAGGTTGAAGCACCTACGCAAACGGTCGTCGAACAGTTATTAATGTTTTGACAGAATCTTGCTGATTAGTGTTGTGACAGTAACAGAGTCGTGCTGACCCTTCCCCATTTTGAAGTTCATGTAAATTTATCATTGTGCAATTTTCTACATGTCTATGGCTTATGTCAAAACCACGCCCTGAGAGTGAAACTGTCATACTGCTTTGAAAGTCATTCCAAGGAAAGAGCAATTAAAGATTTAAAATTGTCTTTTTCAATCGATCATAGCCCAATTAATAGAATTGTTTCAGCTAAACTTTCTTGAACGGTTATTTTGCTTGGACGAAAAGTCTTGAACTGTTAATTAGGATCACAGCTTAGATACCAATACAGTTATGAAAACTCCTATCTTGCCCATGAGAAGCTTTTGGTACAGAGCTCTGAACTTGGTCGCGCTCCGACGCGTACATCGTACTATAACACCATAGGCGGGAACCACAGCTTAGATTGGTAGTAGATTGGATATTGGTATCTAAGCTGTGGCTCCGACTTTTAGATTCAGACTGCCAGTTTCATGTCTTCAGCCGCTACCGTGCACTGTGTCCCAAAAATAAATCGAGTTTTCATAACTTTATTGGTATCTAAGCTGTGGTTAGGATAAAACTAAATTTTATTTCACTAAATAACAAACGTTTTGGCACAACCGTCATACAAACCACTTGAAAGAGCGGAAATAACTATTTAAATGGCAGAGTATCTCCTCAATTTTGGTTCCTTATAGAAAGTAGAATAGTTTTTATTCTTAGGTTGTGACATTCTATTGCAGACAGGGATTCTAATTTCAGGTTTTCCCACATTCTAGTGCGACCTCAATTTTCTAATGACTGTTTTATAGGCTGAGAGACACAGGTGCCATCTAAGTTAAATTGAAGGATGAGAAGAATGAGATGAAAATGAATGACTGATGTGGAATGGGTCTCTTTTGTAAATTTATAATCCAGTATAATTATAGGGATTCTACCTTTGTTTTTTCTCGAAAAAATTCACAGAAAAGGTAAAATAGTCTATGAGATTATGCATTGTAACGATGGTCATGGTTAAATGTTTGAATATCAGAAGAACACTCGTCGTAATTTCTGAAGTGTAAAAGGTATAGTTTTACCGGTGTCGATTTATGTTGCCTGCGTTCTGAAAATCCTGGGGGGGGGGGGGGGGCAGGACAAAATTCATTTCTCAAAATAAAGAGGTGTGCAAATTTGATCGTTTTTCTCAATTTTAACAAATATACAACAACACCAAAAAAGAGGCATTCTTAATTTAAAATACCTCCCTCCGTCCGAAAAGGTTGTTTTTCAAATACAAGAGGGTCGAATGTCCGCCCCTCCAATTGAAATCACTGCATGTAGCTAATTCAACTATTGACTAGTACATCTAAACATGTCAGCAATGCCATCTTTACTTCGCTGCTTCTCTTTCTTTTCTGTGTTTTTTGAAATTTCATTATCATTTTGATTTTTAGTTCCGGACAGACAATAGTACTAGTATCAAAGCGACAATTAAATTTGAAGATTCTGGAGAGGGTAGTATGGAAGCATCAGTGGGCGTTTCGAAGCCGAAAAAGCGTCAGAGTCTTAGCAACTGTCGATGCACTTCTGGCGCTTGTGCCAACTGCCTCTGCGTTAAAGAGAAACGGCCCTGTGATGAGAAGTGTAAATGTTCTGTCATTATGAAGTGTGGAAATTCTTTTGGACACGTAACATTGAATAAGGTAATTTTATGCCTCTTATATTTGGGGCTTTTAGAAACACATCTAACCTATTGCACTCAGAAATAATCCTCCCCCCCCCCCCGTCTCCCAAAACTAAATGTTTTTTCACGTACCTGACTGTGAATCTGTCTTCTTCAGAATTTAGACCTCGTGTTTTTTCCATAGTATCGTGTAATCGAGACTATTAGAGACCAATCTGACCAAGTTCACTTATTTTATTTTTATGGTTTGTTTTATATTTTATGTTTATCCTCATTTTCTTAGGCTTCTAGCGCACAGTATCGTCATCATTTATAGCCAAAAGGCATTCCGATGATATCTTACTTTCTTGGTTTGATGGATCCCCTTTTTTGATTTTAGAATAGGAGAAACTCCCCCCCCCCCCTCACGGAAATATCCATCCATAACGAAATTATTTTATATATACATGGCAGTGGACAGGGAAACATTTTAAACTTTCAGAGAACAACCTGACCAAGGCCACTTTTATTTTTTTGTTTTATTGTCAAATGCATTTCTTTGAATTATGGCTCATTCTCAGGGACACAAATAAGAATTAGAAATTGTCTTTAATAATAACAATAAAACTTTTTCATTAAATACTTTAACACATTTTATTCAGTGACTTCAGAGAAGCCAATGATAAAATCCTGTTCATGCCAAACATTAATTATTGCTCCAAATAAACTTTGTTAAACACCCTTCTGGCCAAATCAAGTTTGAAATACGCTTTGCTTTTGGTGCTCCCTCAGAAATATTGAGACTCTTAACAGTTGCTCGGACGATTTCTTATTTTTTTCTGTTTAATTCGTTCGTCTACTTTTGTTTCCTGGCTAAGCAGTGCTTCCCCTCCCTCTGGAAATGTCCCCTCTCCCTCCAAGACAAATTATTTTGTAGATACCTGAAGACGTCTTCTTCAAAATTCGGAACCTCTATGTTTTTTTTTCAAGATATCATATGATTTAAACTCTCAGAACCTAATCTGACCCTGTTCACTTTTATTTCGTGTTTTAGTGCGTCAAAGCACTTTACTGAATTCTAGCTTGTACTCGGGGATATCTCTAGAAATAAGGATTGTTACTTACAATAATAATAAACTTTTTTATTTGAATACTTAAATTTACTTGTAGAAACCAATTGACTTAGACCATTCCAGTTCTTGAATCCTAAATCCAGTTTAAGTCCCAAGTCCTGGATGGTGGGTGCATTAAAATTAAAACTCGTGCTTATCCTTTTTTTCAGTTAGTGATTCGTGTTAGCGAACGGCCTTATTCTATACTTTAAATTTTAAAGGTGGCTGAGATGCATTTGAGAGCATCACCTTTCAAGGTAAAACCTATTCTGGAATGATCTATTTGCCTCCCTAAACAAAGAAATAGGCCTACACAAATAAGGAAATACGTATTAAAATTTGGGTTCTTCTAAAGAATTGATGCGTGCCAAAAAATATTTACAAAAGAAAAGAGAATCACGTTAAGTAATAGTAATGATAGGGAATCACTTCTCCAAAAATAAGTTGTCGTTTAGGCCGCTATAATAGAATTGCGAAATAGTGTTATTATAGCCTACAATCTGAGAAATTTAACCTTTATTGATTATAAGAGTTAATTACATTAACTAAAAAAAATTAAGCTGGTACAGTAGAATAATTTTTTCGTTGATAATAAAGCATATTAAAACAATTAAAAACAGTGCGAGGAACGGAGATTTGGATTGTATATAATTTCTTAGGCCACACTGCTTTTCCATTTACGAAAAATTAAGTAAGAAAAATGGGTTGTAAATTCAACAAAGCACTGAACAAAAAAGAACATTTTGATTAAAGAAAAAGCTCCAAGTATTTCGGCCCCACATCCGGGAGCCTTTCTCATTCGAAAAGAAAGCGAAAAAAACAGTTTAAGTAAGAGAAAAAAGTTGTTTGTTAAAAATAACTAAAAACAACACAAAAAAACGACAATTAAACACACGAAAAGAAAAAAGTAAGAAGAAACAAGTAAATAAGTAAGAACAACTCACATTATAACTAAAAAAGGAAAAAAACTTGACAAATAAAGGAGAAAAAGAAAATGAAAAAAAAAAACAAAAAAAAATAAAAAAGGTAAATGTATTCAAGCCGAAGTAGCTGAGTTGGTAAAGCGTTATGTTCCAGGTTCTAGGTCCGAGAGGTTCCAGGTTCGAACCTTGGCTTTAGCATTAATACAAAAGAAGAAAAAAAAACTAAAAAAGAAAAAAACTAAAAACAGGTAAAAACTACTAAAAAAACTAAAAAAGTTAAAAAACTAAAAAAATGTAAAAAACTAAACTAAAAAAGAAAAAAAAACTAAAAAAGGGTAAAAACAGCAAAAAAAACTAAAAAGAAAAAAAAACTAAAAACTGAAAAAGAAAAAAAAAACTAAAAAAAGAAAAAAACTGAAAAATAAAGGAGAAAAAGAAAATTAAAAAAAAAAAAAAAAAAAGGGAATATAAATGACGACCGGGACTCTCAAAGAGAAATTACAGACTGGGACACCGGGACACAAATGACGACTGGGACGTGTGTGTCGACTGACGTCATGTTTGTGTGTCAACTGACGTCATTTTTGTCGACTATAAATGACGACTGGGACACAGGGACACAACTACAACGGGGACGCCGGGGGGCACAGGGGGATATATAAATGACGATGGGGACACAGGGAATGTTTGATTAGCAATCACCATCAACAAAGCTCAAGGACAATCATTAGAATAATGAGGTATAGATCTGAATACGGATTGTTTTTCCCATGGACAATTATATGTTGCATGTTCAAGAGTCGGTAAACCTGACAATCTATTTATATGTACAGACAATGGGACAGCGAAGAATGTTGTATATTCGCAAGTTTTACGTAGTTAAAAACATATATATATATATATATATATATATATATATATTCACAGGTGGGACACAGGGACACAACTGCAATGGCGCGTAACTAATATGGCGCGTAACGACTTACGCGCGCGGGGGGCTGGGGGGGGGGCGCGAAGCACCCCCACCAACTAGTTGTTGGGGTGGCGCGAAGCGCCACCCCAACAGCTAGTACTTGATATAATTGAATAATCAGTGTCATATATTAGTTTAATCTTTCATGCAGACATTGTCTTAGTTACAATAAAATATTAAATAAAGCTTGTATTTTGCAATTATTGCTATATTTAAGATATTAGTCATTCCATGAACAGCTCAATACACAGCACATGGTAAAATCTGTTTCGCCTCGGATAGAAGTTGTTTAGTTCTGGCCTAGTTAATATACGAACTAATAAACCATTGTATGAACTTTAGAAATCCAGTCACCGTTGTTTATAATTTGGAATGCTTCAAGTTATGACACACATTTCGAAAGTTTACCTATTGTCTCTATCAGTGATTTTTATTTTAGGGTTCAAAGAACCCCGGAGGTCCGCGAAGCTGTCGTAAGGAATTGTCAGTGGATCCCTCCCTCTGTGTCTCAATGTGGGTACTGGTGGGTTGCGGCAATGTTTTGGTGGGTCATGGACTGGACGTGCACCCTTTGATTAACTACGCATTATAGCCTTAATTTTGAAAAAAAAAACATTTTTCATGTGAATGACGTCACATTCAAATGCATTTAAAAAGCAAAAAAGATCCACAATAGTATTGCTATGACGCTATGCATTGTACATAAGGTGTTGCATTCAGAAAATCATTTTCATTAGATATCAAGTTAATGACCCTATAAGTTTCATTAAGGTGAATACATGTAAAATTTTGAATAAAAAATTTGAATATCACGAGAGATCTAGGATTTTAGAAATGCCTAGGTGGGGCATGGCCTGGAATCGGTTTGGAACTACTGGTTCAAAATAAGAAAACATACACAATATTTTCTGTAAAATCAAATGAATAAAAAAGAGTTTTAAAATGATATATCTCCGTAATATAGATTTATATATTCTACTTTACTAGGCGCAATTTCTATTGATAATCAAGTTTCGGGGAACAGGTCATGATAAAAACTTTGAAAACTGCTAGTCTGTATCTTATATTTTAAAGTCTATGTTTTCATTTATATCCACGTTAGACTAGTGTATTAGAAGGAAATTCAGTTAAATGCGTGGAAACACTGGGTGATATCAAACAGTTCGTGGTAAGGAACTGTAGTAAGGAGGGATCCGGCTCAATAGTAACCGAAACTCTAAAAAACAGATTTTTTTTGTTACGTGAGAGGATCTTTCCATGGAGGAATTTATCATGGGGGGAAGAGAATTTTCATGAAGGGGGCGCTGTATTTTCCAGCATTATTTAAAACAACAAGGTGAAATTAAATTAAAAAAAGTTTTTTTCAACTGAAAATAAGTAGCAAAATTAAAACTTAAAACGAACAGAAATTATTATATATATGATGTGGTTCGTCCCCTCCTCAATACCTCGCTCTTTCCCTCACAATAAGTTTTGCTAATATCTCGCAATAAGT
Organism: Artemia franciscana; assembly: GCF_032884065.1. Taxonomy (NCBI): domain Eukaryota; kingdom Metazoa; phylum Arthropoda; class Branchiopoda; order Anostraca; family Artemiidae; genus Artemia; species Artemia franciscana. Next base: position 16,142,814 of record NC_088864.1, read on the forward strand.
GTTTTTGGTAATTTTAAAAGAGGTATTTATTCTAATTAAACGGCCTTTGTGGTTCAGGGGTCATTCTTAAAGATTTGGAGTAAAATTTGAACTTTAGTGTAAAGAGGGGGGTATTGACGAGAGGGCGAACCCCCTCATATACGTAATAAAAATATACGAATATAGAAGGAAATTCAGTTAAATACGTGGAAACACTGGGTGATATCAAACAGTTCGTGGTAAGGAACTGCAGTAAGGAGGGACCCTGCTCAATAGTAAACGAAACTCTAAAAAACCGTTTTTTTTGTTATGTGAGAGGATCTTTCCATGGAGGAATTTATTATGGGGGAAGAGAATTTCCATGAAGGGGGCGCTGGATTTTCCAGCATTATTTAAAACAACAAGGTGAAATCAAATAAAAAAAAGTTTTTTTTCAACTGAAAGTAAGTAGCAACACTAAAACTTAAAACGAACAGAAATTTTTACATATATGGCGGAGTTCGTCCCCTCCTTAATACCTCGCTCTTTCCCTCACAATAAGTTTTCCTAATCTCTCGCAATAAGTATTTTTATTAATTTTAAAAGAGGTATTTATTCTAATTGAACGGCCTTTGTGGTTCAGGGGTCATTCTTAAAGATGTGGAGCAAAATCTGAACTATAGTGTAAAGAGGGAGGTATTGACGAGAGGGCGAACCCCCTCATATACGTAATAAAAATATACGAATATAGAAGTTCGTTCCTTAAGTTAATTTATAAGTTACGTATATTTATCGCTAACAAAAACATTCATAAATAAAATTAAAAGTTAGTGGTCTTTTTAAGTAAACATAAAAGTTGGACGGCTACTAGGCCCCCTCCGCCGCCCGTTTTTTCTCAAAATCGTCCGATCAAAACTTTGAGTAAGCTATTTAACCAAAAAAAATAAATTAATATTCAAATTTCGTTGTAATTATCCATATACGATGAGCCAAAATCAAATCTTCATTAATTCAAAAACATTGAGAAATTAAATGAAAAAAAAACAAGTTTTTTCAACTGAAAATAAGGAGCAGCATTAGAACTTAAAACAAACAAAATCATTACGTATTTGAGGGGGTTCGTCCCCTCCTCAATACCTAGTTCTTTACGATAAAGTATTTTTAGTAATTTCAAAAGAGGTATTTATTCTAATTAAACGGCCTTTGTGGTTCTGGGGTCATTCTCAAAGAATTGGAACAAAATTCGAACTTCAGTGTAAAGAGCGAGGTGTTGACGAGGAAATACCCTCCCCCCGTCCAAATACATACTAAAAATATACGAATATAGAAGTTCGTTACGTAAGTTAATTTGTAAGTTACGTATATTTAATACTAATAAAAACGTTCGTAAATAACGTTAAAAGTTCTAGTGGCCTTTTTAAGTAACCAAAAAATTGGAGGGCAACTAGGCCCCCTCCACCACCCCTTTTTCCTCAAAATCGTCCGATCAAAATTTTGAGAAAGCCATTTAGCCTAAAAAAGAGTAAAGTTAATATGCAAATTTTGTTTTAATTATTCATGCACGGTGATCTAAAATCAATACCTGCATTAATTCAAACACGTTCAGAAATTAAAAAAAAAAATTTTTTTAACTGAAAGTATGGAGTGACATTAAAATTTAAAACGAACAGAAATTATTCCGTATATGAAAGATAATGCCCCTTCCTTAACGCCCCGGTCTCTACGCTAAAGTATGACTCTTTCTCACAACTATGCTTTTTAAAACAATAAAAAAAACTAGCGTAAAGAGTGGGGCGCTCAGGAAGGGACATTCCCTTTCATATACGGAATAATTTCTGTTCGTTGTATGTTTTCATGTCGCTCCTTACTTTTTAAAAAAAAACTTGTTTCTTTATTTAATAAAGGTAATATCCTTGTCCAAAATTAATTATCCATTTAGCCAATGCAGTAACAATGAAAAGAACAAAATAAAATAAGTATATCTTACGTTTCAAGACACAAGAAAAAAAATTACCTACCATACTCGAAAACATATCACATGTTTTAATTAAACTAAATTTAAAAGTTGACGTACGATTTCACAGAGTGATGACAAGTACATGTATATAGTGGTCGAAATTAAATAGACTGCGGTATATAATTTATTTATTGGCAGAGAAATATACATAAGGCAACTTGTTTATATAAAAATATTAAATATATTTGAAAGATTAAATAATTGAAGGTGATTATAAAGGCTATTATTCTCGAACATCGAGAGGAAAAACAACACAGAAAAGTAACCTGTAGTGACAAATACAATACAAAATATGAAATTATCTGTATCGCACCATAAATGGCGAATACCATCTAGTTGGCATCTCATTTGCCAACTATATGGCAAACGAATATTTCGTCTTTTCTATGGGCGAAAGATCTTATCGAACAATAAATCTAATGGCTAATAATGTTACTAAAGCATTATATATTTGATTTTAAATATTGAAAATAAAATAATACCAGAATTATATTTCACCAGTATATAACAGAAAGTTCTTTTTTTGTATTGAAATTCAATTTTGTCGGCTAGAAGAGCGTATTTTTCCAGTCCTGTTTGAATCAGAAATGAACCTAATTTTTGCCCTTAGGATCACTCTTTTTTCGGATAACGTTAGATCTAGCTGTGGCTAAACCTAGAGCACATCAGCTCAAGTAAATTAAAAAAAAAAAGTCAATTTTCACCAATGTTTCTTCGCATTAAAAAACAGTTTTTTCGGCCCCAAGAACAGACTTTTCAGTTCTGATCTGAAACCAAAATGAACCGATAATTTGTTCTCAAGAATACTTTATTTTTGTGGGATGAGGGTATATCTGGCTGCCGAAGCTAAATTCAGTTCCTTACAGAACCTAGCATACCTCTATACTTATTGACTTGTTAAGCACCTTACTCCTTTACTCCTTCCTACCCAGTCCTGATTTTGAACTTGCAAAATGTTTTATTTAGTACTATTTTGTGAAATTGATGTTAAATGAGCTTTGCCAATTAATTTGCTCTTTTCTTTTAGGAGAACATAGATAGCCAAAATGGAGAGACAAGCAACAATGAGTAAGTACATTCAGCCTATATTTAGCTCATTTTAATTATCATTTATAATTTATAAAAACTTTTCTTCGGTTTTTAATAAAATTCAGCCTTCTTTTTTCTTCATTTTGTATTCATCGAATCTTTTCTTTTTTTTCATGTGGTAAGATTAAAATTTCCCAGGTGTATACATTAATTTCACAAAAAGGTCATTAGAAACAGCCACACATATAATTACTATAAGAAATGTTTTTTAATTTTTACCCACAAATACAACAAAGTAAATGTGGAGTACAGTATAAAAAAAAGTAACAATGCTAAAAGAAAATAGGAAATAACAACAAAAAAACACAATGGACGGCGAACATCACGTATAAACAGAAAAGGTTTCAAATGAGTCGCATCGACCCAAATAGTTTTGTGTTTTACGTGCTAAGGTAAACGCGAGTTCAGCTACATGTGTCGGGTATCTGGCAGCAAACACTTCCTGACAATTTGCCTGCTGTGGTATAATCGTGGAATAACCGAGGGAGGTAGATTAGCTACTTACAGTATCTAAAGTAACCTATCCTAAGTAGCTTCTCGTCCTTGTTGACTGCTGGGAAAAGCAATTGCTGCAAGGGGGGAGGGCAGTAACCGGAATATAGTCGTGCCAGTCCTCTTCTGTTGAAACGTGCATGATTGGAAACAATCTTACCGTACGAAACGCGGCAAGGACCTTGTTTCTTTTTTTAATGGGCCCAGGAGGCCTTAACATTGAAACATGCCAACTAACAATTTGACATGTTTATGGAACATGTCAAAATTGCTTGGCCAGTGTTGACCTCAAAATTTAGGAATTTGCCAAAAGCTGCTCCCGTGTTTTTATCCGCTAAAATAAAGAGTATCGTTAATTCCCTAAATCTAAATCTCAATGATTCCTAAACTCAGTGCCGCAGCACACTGCCGGCTGCTTTTTTAAGTCTCTGAGACATTTAACGAATGCATAAGCATGAAAACTTTTTACTCTGCTCTGGGTAAAATTATTATGGGTTATATGGTTGCCAGCTTTTTTTTTCATTTGTTAAACTAACATCAATTTAAAGTTAAAAATTTGGTGTAGTATATTCAACACTATATGACCCACTTGCAAATCTTGCAAGACTCGGTTTTTATACAGCCTTGACCTGGACCCGTTCAAAGGGTGGTGACTGGGGTAGCTTCCTCAGACACCGTAGCGGGCGGGGGCTGAGGGGTTGCCCACTTTGATCAAATTTTTTACTTTGATTCATTTTTTTATTGTATATTGAGTCAAGAAGGGGGGGGGGGCACTGTAATTAATCTCACCTGAGGCACCAGCAACCCTAGGAATGTCTCTGCTCTGTCCTAAACTTGAATTTAGCTTTCTGCGAATCATAGTTTCTACTCTCAGTTCAGTGCATTTCAGACTCTGATTTCAGAAAGTGTATCTCAGCTTTGAAAGGTGGTTTTTCTTCATTTGATTAGTATATAAGCAAGGCATTGAGCACTAACCTACTTGCGTAAGATATTTATTTAGTCAACATTAGAATTGATGTTAGTCATCGCAGATATTTATAGTAATTGGAATGGACCTATAAAATTGTAGCCTATTATGTCGAATGCTGAACCCTGCTCATGATGTCGGGCAACTTTCATGCGAGAAACCTGTATGCCAGATTGTATGGTAATTATGAAATATTACCAAGAGCAGGAAAATACCCTGCTCTTGGTGTCGGGCAACTTTCATGTGAAAAACCTCAATGCCAGATTGTATAGTAATTATGAAATATTAAATTTGTTAAAACACCAGAAAAATGTAAAGGTAACTGATCATAAGCGTAATTAATGGAAAATATAGAAACAGGGATCAGATGAGATTGACATGCTATCAGACTGAAAGGTGGTGATATTACCTAATATCATTGTTATTTTATAAAAATTAGAAACTATGTCGTATCATTCCAACGTTGATATACGCTAATTGGTGTCTGATAATCCTTGACCTGCCAGTCAAGAACAAGCATTGACAGATTCTGATTTCACAAAGTGCATCTCAGCTTTGAAAGGTGTGTTTCTTCATTTGATTAGTATATAAGCGAGGCATTGAAAGAGCCTCACTGTCGTTGCTGTTTTTTTTTTTTTTTGTTGTATTTTTTTATATAATGATTAGAATTCTTTTTTTAATTAATTTTTAATTTTTAAAAGTGCTTAGTGGCGGGTAATAATCTGGAAATGAATAATTATCAAGCTCCAGTGCTGAAACAACTGACTAATAAGTACACGTTAATTAAAAATATCCTTGGTAGCGTTTTAGGGTTTGTGTTTTCTTGATCAGAAAATGTAAATAAAAAAGAATAAAATACCAAAAGAAAAGAAAAACGAGTATAGGGTTTCATAAGGCCATTAAAAATACTGGACGATATAAAATGGATATTTCGAAAAGACAACCACTTCCCTTTTTTAGCGCTGTAGGAGAAAGTTAGAAGGAAACATGCTCACATTTTTTGAAACTGGAATCAAACCGGATAAAAACAAATAGCACGAAAAGCAAACGCAAAGCAGCAAAAAAAGCCAAAATTATAAAAACTGAAAAATTGAAATGTCAACCAACGCGGAGAACCATCAAAAATATTCCGCACTATAGCGCTGAAGAAGAGAGGCGGTTTTGGGAAATATCTGTTTTGTTTCGTTCAGTAATTTCGTTGGCCTTGTGAAATTCTATTCTCGTTTATCTTTTACATAGTTTTTCTATATAAATTTCTTTTGTTTTTTTTTTTTTATGGCAGGCCCGTGTGGTTTACAAAATACCTATGTCAATAAACAAAGTCCATTATGGAAAGTGTTCAGGGAGGAACAGTCAAATGAATCAATGGTTCCAAGTAATTTGCAAGGACGTTTTATTTCTAAACTTTAATCTCTACAGGATAGTTTATGTGACTAAAAAATAAGCAATCAATCAGTGCAACCTTTTACAAAACAGAACAAACAGTGCGGGTAACTTATAAGAGTAGGAACTGGTGGAAGAGTAAGGACCTAGTAGGAAGAGTAAAAAACACATCAAAATTCCATCTAATGTTTGGCGACACTTGTCATTTTTTCAAGTTTTGTAATGGTTTTTCGGTAAAGAACTGAGATCAGACACTTGTAACTACCCTAATTTTACCAATTACACGAATTAATTTAATTATTCTTATTATTGCGTTGAAAAAATGCATAAGTGTCGCCATTCGCTAGGTGTCGTTGATAGCTTTTCTGTCGACACTAGCTCCAGTTCCAGCTCTTATAAGTTACCCATCCTCTTTAAACGGAAGACAATATCAAAATGGGCTCAAACAGTGTTATATGAAGAAGCAATGATAATAACAACGAAGGGGAATAACAAATAATAAGTTTTAACATTTTGTTTTTTGAACTTTAGAAAATTATCCTCATTTTTCCTTTTTGGTCTTTTAGAAGAAGAGCTACAGGCTCGTCCCCATTAATACCATTTTTATGATTTATTTTTTATGTCTTTTACTTTTCTTTCACTGTTTCATGAGGGTCCTGGCTTCCTCAGTTTACTGTTAACGCATATAACAACAAATTAGTTTACATTCCTGCTTGAAAATGAAGCCTTCCCCGCATTTCTAATTGGAACGAAAAATAAATAAAACTTTTGTGCCTAAGCAATTAAAAACAAATTACTATATTAAAGTGACAAACAAGTCAGTTTTAATGTGAGTTTTACAGCCACGATATATGCTCTTCATGACAATAAAAATATCAAATGGGCCCGTTAGTCTTGGGAATAATCGGGATAAAATTATTAAGATCCACCAGAACTATTGATGATACATAGGAAGTCGATACTTGTCAACGTTTCAGTATCGGGGTCTGTTTTACACTGACATGTAACAAGCTTGTCCTCCAAATTGCAGCAGCTGGGATCAAAAATATACTGCGAAGTAGAGAACAATCCGCTGTACTAGTACAGGATTCCTGGGGATAATAGCTATTTAAAATTATAACGCCAAATTTTCTCGACGATTACGGGTTTTCGGGGAGGGGCGTAAATTTTCTTTTGATTCGAAATGTTAGATTAAATAAAAAAACAATTTTTTTAACTGAAAGTAAGGAGCGACATTGAAACTTAAAACGAACAGAAATTACTCCGTGTATGAAAGGCTGTTCCCTTCTCAACGCCCCGCTTTTTACGCTAAAGTTTGACTCTCTCTCTCAATTCTACTTTATTAAACAGTAAAAAACTTTAGAGTAAAGAGCGAGGCGTTGAGAAGGGAACAACCCCTTTCATACACGGAGTAATTTCTGTTCGTCTAAGTTTTAATGTCGCTCCTTACTTTCAGTTAAAAAAAACTAGTTTTTTTATTTAATTTCTGAACGTTTTTGAATTAATGCATGTTTGATTTTGGCTCTCCGCACATAAATTATTATAATGAAATTTGCAGAATAATTCTTTTTTTGGCTAAATGGCTTTCTCTTAGTTTTGATCAGACGATTTTGAGAAATAAGGGGCGGGGAAGGAGGCCTAGTTGCCCTCCAATTTTTCGGTTACTTAAAAAGGCAACTAGAACTTTTAATTTTTAACGAACGTTTTTATTAGTAAAAAATATACGTAACTTATGAATTAACTTATGTAACAAACTTCTATATTCTTATATTTTTATTATATATATGAAGGGGTTTGCCCCTCGTTAATACCCCGCTCTTTACATTAAAGCTTAAGTTTTGTCCCAATTCTTTAAGAATGACCCCTGAATCAAAAAGGCCGTAGAATAAATAGTCGAATTTACTAAAAATACTTTAGCATAAAGACCGAGGTATTTAGGAGGAGAAGAGACCCTCAGATGCGTAATAATCTCTGTTCGTTTTAAGTTTTAATGCTACTCCTTACTTTCAATTGAAAAAACTTTTTCAGGTTTATTTTTTCTTTCTTTTTTACAGTAATGCTAGAAATCCTGCGCCCTTTTCATTGAATTTCTCTTCCCCCATGACATATTCTTCCAAGAAAAGATCCTCCCACATAGCCCCTTCCCCTCAACCCCCCCCCCCCCCAAAAAAAAAAAATCCCCCTGAAAACGTCCGTACACTTCCCAATAACCATTACTGTATGTAAACACTGGTCAAAGTTTGTAACTTGCAGCCCCTCCCCCGGGGACTTTGTGGGAGTAAGTCATCCCCAAAGACATAGTTATTATAGTTTTCGACTATGCTGAACAAAATGGATGTCTCAAAATTTTGAACCGCTGACTTTGAGAAAAAATGAGCGTGGGAGGGGGCCTAGGTGCCCTCCAATTTTTTGGTCACTTAAAAAGGACACTAGAACTTTTCATTTCCGTTAGAATGAGCCCTGTTGCGACATTCTAGGACCACTTGGTCGATACGATAACCCCTGAAAAAAAAACACGCACCCGTGATGTGTCTTCTGGCAAAAAATACGAAATTCCACATTCTTGTAGATAGGAGCTTGAAATTTTTTCAATAGGGTTTTCTGATACGCTGAATGCTGATTTTCGTTAAGATTCTATGACTTTTAGGGGGTGTTTCCCCCTCTTTTCCAAAATAAGGAAAATTTTCTCAGGCTCGTAACTTTTGATTACAATGACTAAATTTGATGAAACTTGTATATTTAAAATCAGCATGAAAATCCAATTCTTTTGATCTATCTTTTGGTATCAAAATTCCGTTTTTTAGAGTTTCGTTTACTATTGAGCCGGGTCGCTCCTTTACAGTTCGTTACCACGAACTGTTTGATTAAGGTTTTGTGTTTTGAAAACTTTCTGATTGCACAACAGAAAAGTCTCATAAGATGAACTGGAATTTTGTGTCTGTGAAACTGTATTTTAATGTAAAAAAAAAAGAATATAGAAATACAGATATAAACAATATAATGTATGTAAAAAGATAAAATTTAGTCACAGCAGCACAATATTTTCACCGAACGTTACAATATGTACTATCTTTGGAGGGGGGAGGTAATACCCCTTCCCTTTCCTGTGGATCTCCTTTTCTTCCACAAACATAGGTGTGTCAACGTTTTTTAGCATATTCAAGCATTATCGTATTGGATTTTTTGGAATATTCTTATTCTTTTTGACTCTACGAGCGGACAAACTGTAAAAGTAAGATTTAAGTAATCGATTGACCAATTTTATACGAACTTCCTATATTCATGGTCTAATTTACCTGTTTTAACCAATTGTCATTCACTTATCCTTTCCTGATTTAAGTTTAAAGGGAAGAGTAAAAACTTCCATATGGAAACTTCAGCTGGAAAAAAACGCCCAACGTGGGGCTCGAACCCACGACCCTGAGATTAAGAGTCTCATGCTCTACCGACTGAGCTAGCCGGGCTTATATGAATATAAGACGTAAATGTTTTGTAAGTAATATCATAAGTTCTATGCATTAAAAGCTGTTCCTAGGGTTGGTGGTGCCCGGGGAAAAATCAATGGTACTTGTGTGTTATATAATGAGACTCGTGAACTTGTATGGTGAACATTAGACATTACCCGTTTTTCACGGTGTTAATACCAGACAATTAGCTTCGGATCGCTGGGGAAATACATTGTAGCTATATTTAAATTAAATATTTAGTTGGTATTTAAGTTAAGCTAGTTTAGATTACGTACTTAATATTATGTGCTCTGAGCGGCCCTCCTTCCATAATTCTTTGTTGTAGTTTTCACAATTTCGTTAATTAAGTATTATATTTTCATCATATTTTGTTTTATTTGGTACTTATGTATTATACGAGAAACGCTTGAGAATTGAAGTTTGGTTAATGCTAATGAAGGTTAGGTTACACTTCCAAAGATGTTGCTTCTCGTAAGAATGCAAAGTCATGGTGTGTCAATTGACGTCATTGACGTACTGTTTTGTTTTGGGCAACAACCCCTTGGAAAAAATATAATTGACTGTTGTTCGGTCCTTGGCAAATCCCAAATCTTAATTTGAAAATCCATGGTGAGACACTATATTCTATCACTAGTCAGAGCCAACTAACCGGTGTCCTCAAGAATCGCGTTATGAAATAGGTCAAGAATCGTGTTAATAACAAACTCTCTTTTCGTTAGTTTCTTCGCTACTTTAGAAACAAATTTGGACTATAGATCTACACAACAGGGGGGAGGGGTAAAGTGTAGCGGGTCTACATGCAAAATGTGTTAGGTACATAAATTCTGCAAAATATGAAGTAAGAATCGTTTTCTGACTTCAAACTGCCCAAATACTTCCCCCTCCCCCTTATGTGCAAATATATAGCTCAAATTATATATTTCCCATATACTCTATCACTTATCTTTGTCTTGTCCCGCGCTAAGCTGAAAGAAACCCGTTTGCTTTCGAGTTTTGCACAGCGTAAACTTGAGCGAGTGGCGCACAATATACAAGTACCAAAATTTCTTCCCCCCACGGAAATTAAAAAACAAAACTCAAATAAAATTCTCAAATATGGAAAGCCTTATTTTCCACGAGGGGATATTTACCGGGGGTGGTACTTTCCATGGGGGGTATTTTCTGGAGTTTGGGGTAAACGTCGGCCACCGGCAATTTCTTATAAAGACTAGACTTTAAAATTAGTTGAGAGGTATGATAAGTGATTCAAAATTTGGTAACTATGTCCAAAAATAGAGTAAAGTATGTAGTTTCTGAAAATAAATTTACTTTTTTGAAATAATCTTTCGTTGTGTACTTATGTTGACCTTAATTAAAAAATATGGCTCGTATTTTGCTTTAACTTTTTTTTTATTAACTGTTATTCTTTTTTTTTCTAAGACTATTCTTTTGGTAGTCTCAAAATTAATAATTTTTTAGGGTGGTATCACGTTTACATCAGTGTTACGACATTGAATCGTGAAAATCAAAAAGCAAAAATAATTAGACTGCCAACACTTCTAGTAGGCTACATAAACTATGACAATGGTAAGACCCCTGAGTACTTGGCCCCAATCTTTGATTGACAACCTGGCCATTAAGATTTTAATTTCGGCCACTACTAATATCGACAACTGTTAGTCTTTGCCATTAAGTTACGAATCTCAGCCTCAACAATGATACTTAAACCTTAGATGGCATTGCCATGAACGTGCAGTGACTTGGTAAATATTAATTAAAGCTTGTTTTAGTTACATGAAGTATTGCCAAAAAACAATCCTTCAAATGGAGATACGTCCATTTATTAGACAGTGAGAACAGATACTAAAGTCTGGATATTTCGACCAAATATACAGACTTTGTATCTATTGTCACTGTCTAATAAATGGACTTATCCCTATTGGAACGTTTACTTTTTCTCGTCATAGAAAGCCAGTGTGGCCTTGGAAAGAAATATCTAATTTAAGGTATCACGTCAAAAATATCAAGCACTGTGTAGTTTCTATATTTTATATTTGTTTTATTGTTTTTTTCTAGTACTAATTATAAGTTTAAATTGATTGTTATTTTCAGACAAATAAATGAGGATTTCGTTTCCCCGAAGAAAAGAAGAACCGGCAGTTATTCCAATTGATAAGGACCACGTCTCTTGTATCCTTACGTTCTCCGTAGCTTTTGCTTGACGAGAGTATGCATTTCATATTGTAAAATAGGCCAAATTAGCGAAGGTTCTTAAAGGATTCTTCCAGGGAAGGGGATTGGGAGGTTTGATAAAAGTGCTATTTTTCCAGAAAATGTAATTTTTTTTTGTGGGTGTCCTTGTATTTTAGCTAGAGTTTTTAAAAGTGGACTTTTTTTTAATTTCCAGATCCGAATTGCATGAATTTGAAGCAAAGAAAAGAAGGATGATTACCACTTTTAGTCCGATTATAATGTGAATGAAGTTCAGTTCGTGTACTCGGGCCTGACTTTTGCCGTTTCGGAAGAGTTTAATTTGAATTTGAAAATTGTTTGGGTGTACAGTAGCTTTTAACTTGTAATTTATGTATTAAATTAATCATCTTTAAAAACATCATATTATTATCATATAATTTACTCATTTTTTTATTATCATTCATATTTTTATTATTTTTATTATTTTGCATTTTATAATATTATAGTTTTTTAATTTATTATTATTTATTATTAAAGCAAAATTAATGGATTAATTACTAACTCTTAATTATAAATAAGTTAATTGGTAAAGTCCTCTTAGTAGTATTCATGGGTAATTACTGTAAGGTAAATGAGCTCAATTCATTTCGGCATAGCTCTAGAATCCTTACTGAAATTTTTTCGAAGCTTAATCAAAATTCTAAGAGACTTTGCTAGAAATTTTGAAAGCTTAATTGAAAAAAGACTAGTTGCAATATATTTTTTTCTATTTATCATTAATATTGACTCATGAGCAAAATTAAAAGAGTATAGTAGTCAACGCTGCGCTAATAAACAATTAGTAATTCATAATGAATGTCACACGAGACATAGAAATGTTTCCCAGATTGAAAAAAAAAATAACCCTTTTTGTTTTATCTATTGGGCAAAATCCTAAAAATATGTTGTACTATTTAATGCGACTTAAAAGCAGTATTTTGCGAATCCTCTTACGAAAGGTTACCAAAATTGATAGAACCACGATTGGGATGCTTTATTACCTTTATTAGCTAAGGGGGAATGTAAAGAAAAAAACTGAGATTTGTTTTTAGTCTTTTCAATCTGTGTTTATTGTACAACTATGGTAATAAAAAAACGAGTTGAAAGAAGTGTCGTCGAATTGACGTGTGTATTTTATTTTCGTTTTTTATGTCTTTTTAAGTGAAATAAATCAATTTGCACTAAAATTATTATTTATTTTGTTTGTTTTTTATAGGTTCTCAGTTAGTCAAACTACAAATGTTAAACGAAGCCACTGATTTTTGTAGGAAAATATTTTTGTCACTGTGATTAAAATGGTCTGAGTGGCTACTATAGTAAGAATGCTGTGGTCAATAAAAACTTTTTATTGGTATTGACTGCAGATATTACTCTAAATGTAAATGTTACCTATGAACCAATTAATATTGCAGGTCTTGTATATCCCTAAAGTCACATTAGTCCTTTAAATAGTACCTATTTTCTGAGAAACCACCTAAAGTGCTATTTCATTCTGTCAGCTAGTCAACATACTACCTGTTCTGTTCGTTCTTCGTTTCCATTTTCGCTCAGTTGTTACTCGTCTAGTCATCTTTTTTCATGGCACGAAATAAGTTGCTTAGACAGCAGTTTCTCCTAATTCACAAATTTGGAATCTAAATTCACGTATGTTCTGGTCAGAGAGCCTGCTGGATTATAGTGTGCTACTGGCCTTCGAATAAATATCTGTATTTGAACTTTCCCCCTGTATTGGTCATTTATTAGGATATCAGATCTTCTTTTGGAACCATCCGTCCTTTCACCACATGGACGGTCCAAGTTTATTGTCAATGTAACATCGGTCAATTCCAGAAAAATTACCAGCGTGTCTACATGGTGTGAATATAGAAATACCATGTCTCATTCAAGATCATTTTCTCCACGTTTCTGGGTAGGGATCTATATGTGAAGACTCCGTCAAAAGCTCCTAACAATCAGGAACAAATTGTATAAAGGTGATGATCATAGGTCAAATGCATTGATGAAACTAAACACTAGACAGTTACAACTTACAGCTGAGCCAGACAGAATTTCACAGAGTTCCCATCCATGTGTCATAAGTACTCACCATTATGATCAGCATGGTCGAAAACCATGTACAGGGGAATTACAGTCTGCCACCTTGAACAACAAGGAAAACACTTTTTGGCTTGAGTAGCACTGATGTGTTTTCTTTTTTCCAGGGCTAGCGGGTAACAAGAACATCGTAGACAGCTGTTTGATGGCTCATTCGAATGGAAATTCAATATTCTAGTGTCCTTTTAATTGACGAAAAATTTTAGAGGACATCTTTTTGTAAATGTGATGCACTCATTTTTTGAACTTGTCAAACATTTTGATTCAAAAGGGAATGGAGGTCTTGCCTCTTGAAGGGTAGAGAAGTGTACGCTTGTGATTCTGGAACCAACCGAAGTTATATATTAAAAGAAGGATTACTTATTGTAATTAATTTAAGAAAGGGTGCAAATTAATTTTTGAAAAACTTCCGTTTTTCTAAGAGAAGTAAAGAGCGAAGTTGAAACTTAAAACGGGTAAAAATTATTACTTCACAACTTATCTAACATTTGCTTGTAAAAATAGTGCAAATAAACCAATTGGTGATATTTCCTTATGTTTTAGGAATACTGTAAATTAGCGCTTTACTGAAAACGCAAAACAACATAGCAGTTTCGGTACATTAAAAGTAAACCATTTAAGGACACATTTTTTGTTGTGAATACATGTCATTTTCACCCCATTCAGCAACAAAATGGCTAATTGAAAAAATACATTCATTTATCCTGATATTGATTGCTATGTTCATACTCTTTGATCAAGACAATTTGGTTATGGAATGGACTATTACAATGGTCCTTCGTCACTGTCGGACTACAGTCTTGGCCATTGGTTTGCTAAGTTATTCTGCTCTGCATTAACCCTGGCTAAAAAATATATATCGCTCGGGTTGCCACGGATTTTGTGTCCTCTACACTGCACGATTGGGGTTCTGGGGAGGATTTTAAAGAAAGTGTTTAGTAAAATCCCAGATCCAGCATACAATCCCTCGGTGAGCGATTGAAATCAAAACAAAGTGGAAAAGGAAAAGGTCGAGAAACATCTCATCACTCATCAGTCTCTACTCAGGTCTGAAGCGAAAGACATCACTCTTGTCAAAGAAGAAATATAAACCAAGAGAAAAAAGTATTAGGTCGAAAAAGGGTTTCTTTTCCTAGACAGAAATAGCATATCTACCGCACAAGGAGTCCCATCCCTCAGTGACGTCATCATTGAGTTTTTTCAATGCAGAAAATGTTGATGTGAGTGTTAAACATGGTTACTATGAACAATTTTACCTACAACAACCGCTCTCTGAAAGCATTCATTTTCAAATTTATTCCAGTGAAGACTATTTCATGGATCTGACTTCCAATTTTATAGATTTTGCATGTAATAGTAAAAAAAAAATAATCCAACAGTCGAAACCCAAGTGCTGCAGAGGGGTTATCATATGAATGTTTTGTACTACACACTTAGTTTAGACAAATCAGTGACTACATAAATGAAACATTATTGAGCACTAACAACAATCTTACAAACTACTGCAAGTTACATACTATTTATGTTGATGACTCCAAAGTTCTATTAGAAATTGAGGGACTTTGCCATTGGATATGAATATAAAACGGACACTGACTCTACCAATATACTTCGAGAGGTGACAACTAGTGATTTACAATTTTGGGAAAATAAATCATGAAACGTTTAATTATACCCAAATGGTTGCCTCCCTATATGAAGATTGACATAAAGTTACATGGCACCGTCCACTTTTGTTTTGCGAAATGTACTTGCCGGACGCGCCTGATACAACAATCTCTCTCACTTTAGCAATACTTCATGTACGAACACATCAGGTTATGAGTTCTGTTGCTTTGGCAATTGAAAAACTAGAAGTCAGTGGACATAATATCAAGCTGCTCGTTCCTCACATAATGACGAATCAACGTCGTATGGCCACGGGCTCACGTACTTACACTGACTCTTCATTTACGAATGGTGAAATTCATTCAAAACATGCTTTGGCGTTTGTAAAAAGTGCTAGTGCTGTAGGAACATGGACTAATTCCCCACACAAATTTGGAATGTCCGGACTTTCCTTTCTTGCGTGTGAAGTAAATGAAATTCCATTCTACAATCTATCTTTTGATAAATAATGCAGGACCTATATCAATTGACAATGCAATCCCTAGATCAAGATTCACAACTATTGGAAAATGGTATAACCAATACAATGTTTGCAAAAACTCATGGTATCATTGTACTCAAGACATGAGTGGTGTCCGAACGGTTACCGTACGTTTAGAGTGTACCTTTACCCAGCCATAGCATTAATCTCACTAAATCAATTTGAAACCTATTGGGAAATTACCATTACCATTGGGCATGATGGTAGTGCTCTATTAGATTTGGCATCATGACCACAAATCAAATAATCAATGTATTCAACTTGAATCTGTACATGTCCAAATTCAAAATGTATTGTATACCTCGAATTTCCTTGAGCACATTCATGACGCTGTCGATAGCATTATCATTATTGTTTGTAGCCCATCGAGTGTAAAGACGGGTGTTTGATCAATCTTGAGCATTCTGGACGCCTCACATCAAACATTTCCTTGAGCGAAGTGGAAAATCTATTATTGAACATCGGAAGCGAGTAGAAGATTTATCGACCAAAAGCTGTGGTTTTTATGCACTACCATATTCTATATTTCGATGTCGTTGCTATACTTACAGTCAATTTCTCAGCATTTATGTAGACAATCCTCGATTGAATGACTTCATAGTGGAAAATACCCTGTCTTACCTGAATAGTATTGATTTTGGTGCCCTAAGAATAAAGTGTTTTAATAATGTTTGTAAATTTGTTTATTAATAAAAGATGCATACACAATGAAAGTCTTTATCTTTTAAATTTCTTCTTCTACGCGTCGGTGGTCATCACCGACGAGTTGTGATGGCAGATCATTGGGGATCAACTTGAACTGATCTTGGCGTGCAAAGTCAGGGTCACATTTTCTACAATGTAATGCGATCTTTTGGTTCATTTTGTAAAATTCACATGTTTCATTTTGCCTATTTCAAGCGTTATCAGATACGGTATTCTCGTATGAAGAATCACTTTCTGTAACAACCAAATAAAAATCAATAGGCTTATAATCATAGTAGCCATTGTCTTCGCAGCGATGACGTATGTTCAATAACAAACCATACTCCTTTGTTTTTCCAACAATTAAAGCGTAGACCAGGTTCTTCCTCCCAAAACAATTTAAAACCACAACGATACCAGTGTATTAAAAATAAACTGAAATGACGTATAGGTTTTTTCCAATCATATTGGGGTAAGTATTTTTCTATTTATTTTTAGTAACAAGCGGAGCATATGAAATCTTCAGTGTGAGAGTCACAACCCTATTCAAGACAAGAGTCTTTAATTTGCACTGCATATCCTCTATGCAATACATATGAATTGCATAATCTACACTTTTCGTCATAGTCATCAACAATAGTGAAGCTCTCACAGGATGACCAGCTGCCCAATGTATGCAAACATATTGGACATGAGTAGAACATTTTTTTACTGTTGACTCTGTCACTGCTAAATAGAGACTAGGATTGTTCTTTTTACTTCTAGGGAGAGATAGAGAGAGAGAGAGAGCAGGAGTAATAAAATGACATCAGACTTCAAAATCAATTAAACCTATTTGGACAGGTTTTTTTTAAATTGTTGATTCATTTATTGTTGTTATGAAAAACAGAGGCTGAAAAATCGTTCGGATAGAATATTAAATCAACATAGAAAAACTTGAATGTCTAGGTAGTGTTCAAAAGCAAATTCACAATATCATTTTGTTTTGTTTCGATTAGTATGTCAATAAATTGAGTAAATGTGTTTGGCCCGCGACGCATAAGCATCATACAATAATCCAAAGCTGAAGACTCATCTTTCATGATATCGTTGAGCAGTCTGAGATAATTTCTTTTCTGAACCGATAACTTTTTAAACATCATTTTTCATGCTGAAAAATATTCAAACATTTTTCCAAAGTCACAAGATTCCACATGATCTTTTGTCTCTCAAATTCATTCCTATTTTAATTTTGACACTCTCACTGCTGATTACAGACTAACTAACGAAGCCAAAGAATGAGATTCTTTCTACTTCGAGTACCCCCTCCGTCGCCTATTGATTCCCTAGAGTGAGGAGTGGATTCAGATCATTGTCTTCAATATATTTAACCGATGCATTTAATCCATCTTGTACTCAATGTGCATAATTATATTCACTTTTGCTGCAAAACATTTGACGAATTTGATTCAGTATACCACATCTTGGTTGACCGCGCTCTTTCCAAAACTGGAACTACAGCTTTACTTAGCCAGATTTTGGGACGATACCAAGAGGAAGACGGGCCAGTGGAAAAGTTATTTTTTCTGCCTTTAATACACTGACAAATTTGTGCACAATAAATATCCAATAACAAAGGCACAACAACTTTGGTTGTGGTTCCACATTTCACGCCAAAAACTGAGCGGAAGACGAGAATTTTTTGCTAGACTTTTTTGCAGAATTTGATCTGAACTGTCTATAAAAAGTGGGCGGCTAATTTTATCCCAATCCCGATTTTTTATTTTCAGTTGAGTCCTTTAATAGCTCTATGATGTTTCAGTGCCCCACTAGCAGTGAAAAAAAGAGGATATATTAGTGATATCCATTCAAAAGTGATTTTCCTCGTTGCTCAAACCAGAGGACCTGTAAGGTTTTCAGTCATGTTCCAAAAAATATGGGGATCTAAGGGGATGAAAATCGTGGTCGATTTAGGTGGTAGAAATATATGTTCCTCAGAAAAGAAAGAGAACTAATGTAAAGTAAAAGAAAGGGAACAGTAAATTAAAAAAGAATAGGGATGAAAAGAAGAAAAATGAAGGAAAAAATAAATAAAAAGTGTAAGAAAACAAAGGAAAAAAGAAATAAGAATAACTAAAGAAAGGAGAAGAAAAGAAAGAATAGAAAAAGAGATAAGGAAGAAGGTCAAAAGAAATAAAATTTCTTTGAATAGATCTAAGAAAGTAAAACAAGATAAAAGGAAGTGAAGAAAGAAAAGCAATAGAAAAAGAAGAAAGGCAACAAAAGATAGAAATAACATTCTAAAGGAGATAAAAAGAAAAGGAATGATAAAAAAGAAATAAAAGAAGTAAAATAGAATTGTCAACATGTAATAGGAGTACAGAGAAAATTTTCTTTATTTTTACAGCGCAAAAGAAATAAGAAAATGTGTTCTGATATAAAATGAAAATGTAAATAATGAGATCCCCAGAAATATACTGGAATAAGAAAGGGTCAAACTAAAACAATTAAAATCATATCAAGGATGAGAAAAAATTTTCTCTTCACTTATTCTCAACAAAATATCCATAAAATCTAAAACACCCCATTTGACATTCGAAACAAAAAGGATTTTAAAGCGGGGAAAGGCTATTTTTCAGTAGTAGATGTTTTTCTTTAGACATTAAGGCTATGACGGCTGGTGAAGAGGCATGTATTCTATGAGCCGTAACCTTCAACAAGTAGGCATTATTTGCAGTCTCTTAAATTTTCAAACAAAATTCTATATATTTAAACTTCCGAACTTATCAGATTTTATTATATATATCAGAGAATCAAGTAGCAGAATCACTCAAATATGACATCATATGCGAAAAGCGATTGTTCTTCCTACATTTTCTAGCATTTATTTTGGAAGTATTTTATTTTTTCTGGTGCCCTTTTCTAGAAACTTAATTTTTCTCAGCACCCTTATTCTGTTCGTTTTGTTTACTTTTTTTTAAAATAATCTTCGCTATTCGTAGCTTGTTTGAATAATAAACAGCAAAAAAAAAAACAACAACAAAGTTTCCGATGAACGGAAGGACGAAGTTGAAACTTAAAATGAACAAAAACTAACAGTCTTAAACCCGTTCAGTATCTGTCTGTAAAATTGGATACAAATCTTTGATTGCGGCTAGCTTCCTCCTTGACCTCCTTAGGAAGATGCTAAAGATAGATGTGAATCTAGTTAGCCCAGCTCACTTAGGTTCATTTTGCAAGTAAAGATAGACACGATAGTAAGTGGTTAAAAGTTCAAAATGGCCAATAAAAAGCATCTGGACACGAATGCAGATTGAATAAGAGACTAAGACTGATGGCTTAAAGTTAAAGGATAACAATGAACATTTCTGGGTATTTTACCAAGAAATAAATTGGCAGGCTCTTAATAGAATATGGCTATCCCACCTTTTTAATTTTTACCCCTTCAGCCAGATGTGTGATTCGAGAAGACGACCAACAAAACGGAAAAGGGGTAAATTTAGAAATTATTAAAGCAAGAGTAAAAGCATAATTTATTGTCGATGAGTGCTAAACACTAGGCTGAACCGGGAAGGGAGTCCCGGAGAAGTCACCCCTAGCCACCTGGTCACTTAACTTTTTGAAAACATTTTAGTGTCTGGCCAAGGCGAACAAAAAAAACAAAAATTCTCGAGATACTGTTTCAAAAAGGTACCCTCTTTAACTGATTCTTTGGTAGCTCTAATTGCTCCTTGTGCTGATTAGTTTCTACAAATTCCATTACGCCCAGAAATCCAATAGATAGCAACTTTTCGTCTTTCATACGCGTAAAGTGATACCATCTTCTTTAAAAGCAAAAGCCATTCCTTGCTACTTGAGACTTAAGTTTTTTAAATTATGTTGAACATTTGAATATCAAATCAGTTCAAATTCTCGGCAACCTTTCTATATTCAAGACCCAATAGCACAAAAGTAGGCTTGTAGAGCACCCAAATTTAACGAAGCTGTTTTGCTTTCCACTTCTTTGGTACATCCTAGCTTTTGAAGGCATTTAAGCAATTATTTTCCATATTTTAACGTTTGCTTCATATTTTTAATATTTTCCAGGGCTTATGGGTCGAGGCTTTGAGAGTTTAAGAGACTACTTTTCATATTTTAATATATTTTTCATTATTTTCCCCGGGTTTAATAGATCCAGGACATACTAGCTTTTAAGAGTCTTAAGGAATTATTTTCCATGTTTTAACATTTTTTCATATTTTGATATTTTCTAAGGTCTATGGGCCGAGGTTTTGAGATTTTTGAGGAAATTATTTTTCATATTTTAATATATTTTTCATATTTTTTTCCATTATCTTCCCTGGTTTAATGGATCCAGGTCATAAAAACATTCAACCTCGAGAGTAGAGTGGCGCAGCGATACAGTTTCCACACATATCTGGGGGAGGGGCATTTAAAGCAAGTCCATATTAGCTTTTGAGGGCATTTAAGGAATTATTTTCCATATTTTAATGTTTGCTTCATATTTTTAATATTTTCCAGGGCTTATGGATCGAGGCTTTGAGAGTTTTAAGAGATTACTTTCCGTATTTTAATAGATGTGTCGTATTTTTCAATATTTTCCAGGGTTTAGTAGATCCAGGGTATGAAAATATTCAACCTCGAGAGCAGAGTGGCACAGTGATAGCGTTTTCACACACATCTGAGGGCCATTTTGACTACGGACACTCTAGCTTTTGAGGCATTTAATCAATCATTTCCCATCTTTTAACATTTGGTTCATAATTGTATATTTTCTAGGACTTATGAGCCGAGGCTTCGGGAGTTTTAGTAGATTATTTTCCACCTTTTAATATTTTTTCATTGGCCCTGGTTTAATAGATGTAAGCAAGAAAAAATTCAACCTCCAGAGCAGAGGGGCACAGCAATACCGTTTTCACACAAATCTAGGGGCAATTTTGACTAAGAGCATACTAACTATTGAGACTTTTCAGCGATTGTTTTCCACTTTTTACATTTGTTTCATATTTTTAATGTTTACTAGGGTTTATGGGTGGATTTTTTTTAGATTTTTAAAAGATTATTTTCCATATATTTTTTTTTTCATTATTTTCCCTAGTTTAATAGATCTAGGGCAAATATTTTTTCAGCATTTCCCCGGGTTTATTAGATCCAGTGCATGAAAAGATTCAACCTTTAGAGTAGAGTGGTGAGGGGATTCGGTTTTCAAACACATTTTTGGACAATTTTGACTAAAAGTATAGGAGCTTCTGAGGGCTTTAAGCAACGATTTTCCGTATTTAATATTTGTTGCTTATTTTTAATATTTTCTAGCGCTTATGGGTCGAGGTTTTAAGAGATTATTTTACATATTTAATTTGTTTTCATATTTTTCATCATTTTCTCGGGTTTAACAGATTCAAGGCATGAAACAATTCAATCCCAAGAGCATAGAGGTAGAGTGATAGACAGTGATACCACTTACAAAACATAAATAAGCTCTTAAAAAATAGTTAAAAATTCTTAAATTCTTTAAAAAATAAAAAATAAAATAAATGATTTTTGTAAGAAGTATTTTGGATTTTGTTAGAACTCTTTACATTTTGTAAGAACTATTTTTGTTTTTTAAGAAAAACTTTGGACTTTGTCTGAACTTTTTGTATTTTATAAGAACTATTTTGGATGTTGTTAGAATGTTTGTGTTTTGAAGCAATTATTTTGTAGTTTACAGCTCTGTTAGAACTATTTTGGATTTGTGTAAGGTATTTTGTATCTTGTAATATCTGTTTTGTAAGAGCAATTTTGGATTCGTTTAAAGCTTGTTCTATTCTGTAAAAATTATTTTTGTTTTGTAAGAACTATTTTGGATTTTTTTTTTGTATTTTGTAAGAACAAGTATTTTGTATTTTGCAACAATTATTTTTTATTCTTTTAAAACTATTTTGGATTTGTGCAAAGTATTTTTGTATTTTGTGCGAATAATTTCAGTTTTTTAAGCAAATATTTTGGATTTTATTGAAACTTTTTGTATTTTGTAAGAATTATATTTGTTTTGTAAGAACTATTCTGGATTTCCTTTGAACTTTTTTATATTCTTTAAGAACCGTTTTTGATATTGTTAGAATTTTGTCTTTTGTAGCAAGTATTTTGTATTATGCAGCAGCTGTTTTTTATTCTGCTAGAACTATTTTAGATTTTGTGTCAAGTATTTTCGCATTTTTTAAGAATAATCTTCGTTTTGTAAGCAGTATTTTGGATTTTGTTAGAACGTTGTTCTATTTTGTATGAATTATTTCTGTTCTGTAAGTGGTATCACTGTCTACCACTGTGCCACTCTGCTCTCGAGGTTGAATTCTTTCATGCCTTGGATCTATTAAACCCAGGAAAATGATGAAAAAATATTAAAACATGGAAAATAATCTCTTAAAACTCTCAAAACCTCAACTCATAAGCGCTAGAAATGATTAAAAACATGACAAAAATATTGAATATGGAAAATAATTGCTTAAAGCCCTCAAAAGCTAGATTACCCATGGTCAAATTGTCCCAAAATGTGTATATAAACGGTATCACTGCGCCACTCTGCTCTCCAGGTTGAATTTTTTCATGCCCGTGAGATAATAAATCCGGGAAAATGATGAAAAATACTAAAAAATATTAAAACATGAAAAATAATCTCTTAAGACTCTAAAACCTGGGCCCTTAAGACCCTCGATCCATAGATCCTAGAAAATAATAAAATATGAAACAAATGTTAAAGTAAGGAAAATAATTGCTCAAAGCTCTCAAAAAACTAATACCAAGTTTTTACCGAGAGATCAGAATAAATTCTTTTTTTTTGATGTTTTAATCTATATAATTTCTTATTTGTTTAGGGCTTTATTGGATCTTATCTTATCCCTTTTCTTTACAGGCCTAGGAGAATTGAGGGAATTAAAACAATATGCCTAATGCATGCTTAATTAAATATTAACAAATCTTCATCTATCTAAAAATAAAGTCAATGAAACCTTGTCTTAGCAAATTGGGCTCCAAATATTTTACTGGCAGCATTTTTAATCACACCATACAGTATTATTGTACCTTTTAGGAGATTACTGGTTTCTGAAAGGTAGGAGTCTGATCTGCCAAATAACCTGCTTTAACAAAACTATTAACGTTTTTTGACAAGTTTGAACCAGCCTCCTCGGGCTATGCTACAGCAAAAATCTGCTATTTTCTTGGCTTTGCACAGCGACGGTTTTTTATCAACAATTCATAGCAAGTAATGTTGATTGTTGCAAAGAGGTTTTTTTATGGAAATAAAGCAGAGACGTATCCAGTATTTTTTTTAGGAGGGGGAAGGGTTAAAAAAAAACTCTAAAAGTTGCATCAAAAAATTGTTTATATGCAATTTGTACATTTTTACGAGCCGGATAAATATTTTAAGGGGTCAAACTTCCTACCCTGCCACTTTCCCGGATACGGTCTTGAATTAAAGACTGAATGTGGAACTTAAAACGAATAAAAATTATTGTTTGGCAGCTTATGCGATACATATCTACGAAACTATTTCAAATAAACTGAATATTGGCATTTCGCTATATTTGTAGACTTCTAAAAAATAGTGTTGGAAGGAAATTACTCACTAGATCGTTTCTAGAAAAAACGTTGCACAACTGCTGCATCTATAAAAGCGAATCAATTAAAAGCAGCTATTTTCCAGAATCTACATTTTTTATTTATTTATTTATAATGTGAAAGGTATGGTCTCTTCTTGTTACGCATGTCTCCACTCACGAAGCTGGGAAACTTTCAGCGAAAGTCTGGCAGCTTTTTGTTGATGGACAGAATTTTTGCTAATTTTCAACAGAGCCTACATTAACAAAAAGGAATAAAGCCAATGAATAAGATCAAAGTATGGCTATCAGTGCGTTTCAGCTCCTCCTATACTCCCCGAAGTATGAAACGTAAGATATACGCTTTTCCAAAGATAAAAAAAGACCACAGAGCTAGAGTTAGGTTTTTTCTCGGGAGGGGGCAAATTTAGACTTTGCCGCCCCTTGCTATACCATCAGTATTGTTTTTACCCATAAATATTAAAACTTTAGCATGTTTTGCCGCCCTCGGGGCATACCACACAGGGCGCTTGCCTCCTAGATCTGACCCAGCCCTATCATAGTTTAATCCCTCTTTTCCCTTTAATCCCAACCCCATCAACTCAAATTAGAACCCTGCATATGTTCGGACAGACACCCCAAGAATTGTACATGCTGTTTTGAAGTTCTGAACACCTTATTTGAAAAAAATGTTACATTTTGAATGAAGAAAATGGTAACTTATGAGTAACTTCTTTTTTTTTATCTACAGAACTAATGATTTAACTCTGATTTTAAACAACAGATATGGTGGATTATAAAATCACTTATTTGATAAAATGCCTAAGAGTTGATCAGAACTCGGGAAACTATCAAATATTGGAAATTTTCAAACGAAGGAAACAAAATACATTCACAGCCACAATCCGTTATCTCAGTAAGGACCCATATCAGATATGGCTGTGGTTGCAAGAAAAAGATCGGCGGTAGTTTAGGTCTATCGGGAGCAAAAAGAAAGCAGGAAAACTCAGAAAAAGCATTGGAAATTAGCTGGAACAACATTTGGAAACATTTTAGGTGCTAAGAAAGGGAAAGAAAAAGGGGCTTTGGTGAAGATGAGCAAAATTACAAGTAAAGCCAATGAAAAACCTATGAAAACAAGAGCTAAGAGCTCATATGGCACTTGTGACGAGGCAAGAAGAGCTAAGAGCCAAGACCTCATATGGTATGAGCTCTAACAAAATTCTAAGAATCAATAGATTGATTTAAAAGGAAAATCAGAGGCTTAATGCCGGTCAGGATTTAAAATAAAAGCTCTGAGTCACGATGTCCTTCTAAATATCAAAATTCATTAAGATCCGATCACCCATTCGTAAGTTATAAATACCTCATTTTTTCTAATTTTTCCTCTCCCTTTAGACCCCCAGACGTTCGAATCTGGGAAAACGACTTTATCAAGTCAATTTGTGCAGCTCCCTGAAATGCCTACCAATTTTCATCGTCCTAGCACGTCTAGAAGCACCAAACTCGCCAAATCACTGAACCCCTCCCCCCAAATCCCCCAAAGAGAGCGAATCCAGTACGGTTACGTCAATCACGTATCAATGACATTTGCTTATTCTACCAACCAAGCTTCATCCCGATTCTTTCATTCTAAGCGTTTTCCAAGATTTCCGATTTCCCCATCCAACTCCCCCCAATGTCAACAGATCTGGTCGGGATTTGAAATAAGAGCTCTGAGACATGAATATCAGGTTTCCTTAAGATCCGGTCACCCGTTCTTAAGTTAAAAATACCTCAATTTTTCCAAATTAACACCCCCCAGCTCTTCCAAAGAGAACGGATCCATTCCAATTTTGTCAATCACGTATATAGAACTAGTGCTTATTCTTCCCATCAAGTTTCATCCCGATCTCTCCACTCTAAGCGTTTTCCAAGATTTATGTTTCCCTCCTCCAGCCCCCTATGTCCCCGGATCCAATTCGAGTCGAAAATGGAGCATCTGAGACATAAGATCTTTCTATATATATCAAGTTTCATTAAGATCCGATCACCTATTCGTAAGATAAAAATACCCCAATTTTCACGTTTTCACAGAATTTCGGTTTCCCCCTCCAACTCCCCCCAATGTCACAGGATCTGGTCGGAATTTAAAATTAGAGCTTTAAAGTACAAGATCCTTCTAAATATCAAATTTCATTAAGATCTGGTCACCCATTCGTAAGTTACAAATACCTAATTTTTCCGAATTACCCCCCCCCCCCCTCCACCAAAGAGAGTAGATCCAGTCCGGTTATGTCAGTCACGTATCTTAGACAGGTTTTTATTCTTCCCATCCAGTTTCATCCTGATCTATCCGCTTTGAGTATTTTCTAAGATTTCCCCCCCCCCCAGAGACGCTGGATCCGGTTGAGATTTAAAATAAGATTTCTGAGTTACGAGGTCCTTCTAAATATAAAGTTTCATGAAGATCCGATCACTCCTACGTAAGTTAAAAATGCGTCATTTTCTCTAATTTTTTCAGAATTACCCCCCCCCCCCCAATGGAGCGAGTCCGTTCCAATTATGCCAATCACGTATCAAAGACTTCTGCTTATTTTTCCCACCCAGTTTCATCCCGATCCCTCCAATCTAAGCGTATTCAATGATTTTAGGTTCCCCCCAAACTCCCCCCCCCAATGTCACCAGATCCGGTCAGGATTTAAAATAAGAGCTTTGAGACACGATATCCTTCTAAATATCAAATTTCATTGAGATCCGATCATCCGTTCGTAAGTTAAAAATACCTCATTTTTTTATTTTTTAGAATTAAAATCCCCCCCCCCAACTACCCCAGAGGGAGCAGATCCGTTCCGGTCATGTCAATCATGTATCTAGGACTTGTGCTTATTTTTCCCACCAAGTTTCATCCCGATCCCTCCACTCTAAGTGTTTTCCAAGATTTTAGGTTCCCCCCCAAACTCCCCCCAATGTCACCAGATCCGGTCAGGATTTAAAATAAGAGCTTTGAAACACGATATCCTTCTAAATATCAAATTTCATTGAGATCCGATCATCCGTTCGTAAGTTAAAAATACCTCATTTTTTATGTCAATCATGTATCTAGGACTTGTGCTTATTTTTCCCACCAAGTTTCATCCCGATCCCTCCACTCTAAGTGTTTTCCAAGATTTTAGGTTCCCCCTCCCAACTCCCCTCCCCAATGTCACCAGATCCGGTCGGGATTTAAAATAACAGCTCTGAGACACGATATCCTTCCAAACATCAAATTTCGTTAAGATCTGATCAACCGTTCGTAAGTTAAAAATACTTAATTTTTTCAATTTTTTTCGAATTAACCGGCCCCCCACTCCCCCCCAGATGGTCAAATCGGGAAAACGACTATTTATAATTTAATCTGGTCCGGTCCCTGATACGACTGCCAGATTTCATCGTCCTAGCTTACCTGGAAGTGCCTAAAGTAGCAAAACCGGGACCGACAGACAGACAGACTTACAGAATTTGCGATTGCTATATGTCACTTGGTTAATACCAAGTGCCTTAAAAAACCAACATATGAAAAAAAACAGTTAAGTAACAAGCGATTTAGCGAAGAAGGAAACGATGAAGCAGCAGATACAAAAGTTATCAATTTTCGCCATAAGCCAAGATTTATTTGTAAGTTATTAATGAGAACCAAGTAGTTATAGCTTTTTGCGGAACTGGTAGTGGGGAAACGACTCCATTGACTCAGTATCGGCACGAAGAGGGTTAAACTAAGTACAACATGGGAGGGTGCACTCAACTTCGCCGTGTTTCAGGGATGTGTGTTGCAAAACGTGTTTCAAATGAAATGAATGTGGAACTGGGAAAAGAAGTAAAGTATTCTATTCCAACAGGTATCACTTCACCTGATACAGCCATGAAATGTATGACAGATGACATTCTATCACGAGAATCCCTTAGTGAACTGGATTTGGACCATTACAGCGCCATAATTATGGACGAAGCACACGCAAGATTTGAAGCTTATCGTCACATCAGCAACCACGAATGCATCAAAATTTCGCAATTTCTTTGGTTAAGTTCCAACTTTCAATATTCCTCGTAGGACCTTTTTTGTTGAGTAACTTTTTGCGAAAAACTCCGTTGAAGACTATGTAGATGCGGCCGTCAAGCAAACCATTCAGATACATTAAACTGTAAACCTTGGAGATATACTTATATTCGTGCCTGGTCAAGAAGGAATAGAAATAGCTTGTGAAGTCTTGGCGGAACGATTAGCTGAAATAGATGAAGCACCCGAGCTATTAGTTCTCCCCACTTACTCCCGACTCCCTTCTGACCTACAAGCAAAAATTTTCCAGAAGTCTGCCGAGGGTATACGAAAACGTGTAGTTGCTACAAAATATCGCTGAGACCTCAATTACTGTTGATAGCACCATGAATGTTGTTGACGGCGGATATTGACAACTAAAATTTGTATAACCCAAGGATTGGTATAGATACTCTTCAGACTTATCCTATCAGTCAGGTCAATTCAAACCAGCGCTCTGAGTGAGAGGGAAGAATTGGACCCGGTATCGGCTTTAGGCTTTATACTGAGCGCCAATACAAAAATGAGTTGTTGACAACTGTGCCAGAAATTCAGCGAACAAATTTAGCTAACGTTGTGCTCCTGCTCAAATCACTTGGAGTTGATGACTTATTACACCTTCACTTTATGGACCCAAGTCCTCAGGACAATACACTTAATTAGATGTTTTAATTATGGGTCTTAGAGCCTTGAATAATACGAATCACCGAACAGATTTGGGCAGACAAATGCTTGAAACTCCTCTTGATTCCTATTTGTCTAAAATGCTGATTGTATCAGCAAGCCCTGACTGTAGTTTTGATCATTGTGTTCATGCTATACGTACCATCCATATTTTTCAGGCTGAAAGCAAGAAAAGAAGATTCTGATAATATTAGAGAAAAATTTCACCTACCTGAGTCAAATCACATTTACTTTATTCCATATCTATAATCAATGACAAGCACAGAGCTATTCTTCATCGTGGTGCATGGATCACTTTGTTCATGCAAAGGCTACACGCCTTGTTCGAGAAGTCCATGCTCAGCTGAAGGAAATCATGGAAACAAAACAAAAATACCGATTGTATCGTGTGGGACAAAATGGGACATAATTTGAAAATACATTTGTTCTGCATAAATTCACCAAGCGGCTAGATTAAAGGTTCTTAGTGAATATGTCAACTGCAGGACAGGAATGCCGTTTCACATGTACTCTACTTCAGCATTGTTTGGAATGGGCTATACCACTGATTATGTTGTCTATCATGAACTAGTGATGACATTAAAAAAAAAAATCATGCGCAGAACCTAAATGCCGCTGATGGCCCATGGCTTGCCAGACTAAGGCTAATGCTTTACTCTGTAAAGGAATCTGGGGTTGGTTGTGTACAGAAATGAAGTCAAGCACAAGAGCATATGAGTCAAATGGAAGAAGAAATGAAGCTAGCTCAGGAGTCAATTCGAATGCCTCATGAAGAACAAGAAAAAAGAGAGTCAGCGGTTAGAAAGGGCAAAGAAATATTCACTCCAGGAAAAGTTGTTGGATCTCCAAGAAGAATTCCAGGACGCTTTGGTTTTTAGTCTTATTCGTCACGCATCTGTGATTTTGTATTATTCGCTGTAAGATAGATTTTGAAATGTTTTTAATATCGATTATACGAAAATAAAAGCTTGTCATAAAATAAAAGTTTGAAATACCATTCAGTATCGTATTTTTTATTCAGTTAATCCTTCAGCGTTACCTAGAAAGAGTTCAAGGTTTGATATTTTTATATTGTCCTTCAAACTTTTGTCTTTATTTTTATTCTGCACTGAAGACGGTAGAGCGGTGGTCTCGATCGATATAGTTGCACATTTTCCATCAATGTTTTACTGCTTTTCATCACCCTTCTTCTTTGCGATTTATTTTTCTTTGCTTTGTCATGCGTAGCCAGTGTGGTCTCAGAAATGATTTGCTTGGAGAGTTTGTACGTTGGGTGAATTAAACATCCAGGAATAAATATACAACCCAAATAAAGTGTAATCTCACCCATCCCCGATCAGACAAAATTAATCCTTAATTTTTTTGCTGATTTTAAATAAGCAAACTTACTAATTTAAATGTACCTATCATAAGAAAGTCTGTATTTAGAGTCCACCAAGTTATAGATTTTGTATTTCAACGGGTCTTGGTGAATATAACTTCATATTTGATCCAGCGACTAGTTGTCTTCTTAACGCGACAGACTCATAATAGGAGGAAACAGTGGAGAAAAATAATAATAATAGCTATCAACAAAAAAAAACAATACAAATCTTGGGGGTATACGAAAAGGTTCGCAGAAACTCGCATTAAGAATCTAAAAGAAATAAGAATGTAATGACCGAAATAAACAAATCTAAAAATCTCCAAAAGAACAAATCTCCGTGGAACCACTGGCAGCAGGAGGCATACCAAAATCCTAGTAAAATTAAGTATAAAAGAAACAACAACAGGCCAAATACACAGCCTAACGTACAATTATACACCAACCCTGTGTTACAGTTCAACACCAGAATGGTGCCAATTTGCTAAAGCTGTTCGATTGACATGTTCAAAGTTCCACTTTTGGGTTTCACTTCTTGTATCACATGCTGCTACGAACAATTCCCGCCTCTCTGGATCGTGATCCAGACATCTAGGGTTGCCACCATGGACAAGCCACATTTTATCCTAGAAAAAAAAATCAATACACGGTTAAACCATGGTTTATCCCAGACTAACAAGATTATCAATTTATTATTTTAGAAAAACACTGGTATTACTTGAACATTACCGCGGCGTTGGCTGAAGCACATACGACACTCTCCCTCCATTGCATCATGTTCTGCTTTGGTCATCTTCCATGAAAATCTTCAAGGATTTAAGGATGTTTACCATAATTGCATCAAAACTTTCTCTCACCTATACCACCTTTTTTCTTTTACTGTTCAGTAGAACTATTCAAGGTATTCAGTGTTTTTGAATCCCAATACTTGTTAGTAATCTATCTCTTCATCGAAAGAATGCCCGTCAACAACTAATCACTATAAAGCATTTCAAGCGTTACCAAAAGAAATTCAAAACAAAAACATCTTGCCTATTCTTCTGTTCTCTCGTTAGCACTCATTGTATGCGTAAAACTTAGCTGAACTCACCACTACAGACGACTCAAATACACCGCATAGGGTCGGAAAATATTTATAATAATGCTTCCACTTGCTTTTCATCAGAAGCTCAAACCCAAATCCCAAAAATTATACTCTAAAAGTCTAAAATCCTACCAAGACTTACTTTCATGCTAGGCAAAGGACATTCACAAACAGAGTACCCAGAAAACCGAAAAATGTCCAGGCCATACTTCCGAGGAAGTCATAACCGGCATTCACAAGTGCCTCTTAAAGATTTACAATTCGGTAAATATTTTTTAAGCTTATATCGCCAGTACGTCTGAATTCAATATCGTCGAAGTACCTAGATTCAAAATTCCAAAATACGGATTAAAAATGTTAGTATCTTCACCTTACAAGAAATTTGACTTCAGACAAACCAAAATATTGAAATATACGGTTATAGAAACACTGTGAATTTTATTTTTTCTTCACTTATTTGCACACTTGTTGGGGTTTCAACCAACAAATTGGCCAAATAAAAACTTACTTGGGGATTAGACAGACTGCATTTTGGAGCCCCAGCTTTTAGAAGTCTTTAGAAGCTTCAACGTCACAAAATGTCAGGAGAAGAGGTTCAGATCAGGGACAAAGAAAGTCAACCAATATTTTGATTTTCTATTATGATTATTTGCCTTTAATTACCGAATCGGTATCTAAGTCAGCAATAAGTTAAACCAAATTCCGAAAAGTTCTGAAATTTTGACCAATAACAGATTTTCAAAAGTCCCGACATTAATCTTGCCGAGGTTTAAAAATGCTGAACTTTAGGGTAAATTCTGGAAAGTGGAAGCATTGACCCCAGAATTTTACTCTTCTATCAGTCGAGATGAAAAAGCATTTGTTGTTAACGTGTCCTACAACTCCCTTTCGTCAGAACCCACATTCATATCTTTAACACTCCTCAAACAACAGACATCACATTTCTCTGATGCTGCTGCATCACCTACGTTCATACCATCTCGGGTGGCTCCCCTACTCTAAAATATTGTGTAGGTTTGGTTAAAATGTATTAATGAACAAAATAAATAAAAATGATGTCTGAGCATTGCGTGCGAAAATAATACAATACGGCGCAAATAGTAGATCTCAGCCCCCCCCCCCCCCCCAAAAGAAAAAAAAATCTCGGAATTTACAAAACTTTTATAATTTCCTTTAATTGCCTTAAAAACTTTTACATAAAAGTTTCTTGCAATCTCTACGAGTATTTCTTTGGAGGAATCCTTCCATTAAAGCGGCTGTAGACTTTAATTTTTTAAATACCGGTATAATAACCCAAAAACTATATGCAGCCAAATTTTTTTTTTTAAGAAAAAGATGAAAAAAAATTGCATACAACTGACTTTTTTGTTCAATTGTGTCTTTCGATTTAACTGTCAAAGTTTAATCCTTGCAAACAAAATGGAAAAGATAAATAATTTGAGCTTAGGAAATAAGATAAATTTCTGTCAAAAGTCTCGAAAGGTCGTTTTCCAGTTTCGGGGAAAAACAACAAACAGAAAAAAAGAGATCAAGAGAACATATTTTAAAAATTAAACAAGAGCTAAGAGCTCATATGGTATGAGCTCTAACAAAATTCTATGAATCAATAGATTGATTTAAAAGGAAAATAAGAGGCTTAATGCCGGTCAGGATTTAAAATAAGAGCTCTGAGTCACGATGTCCTTCTAAATATCAAAATTCATTAAGATCCGATCACCCACTCGTATGTTATAAATACCTAATTTTTTCTAATTTTTCCTCTCCCTTTAGCCCCCCAGATGGTCGAATCTGGGAAAACAGCTTTATCAAGTCAATTTGTGCAGCTCCCTGACACGCCTACCAATTTTCATCGTCCTAGCACGTCCAGAAGCACCAAACTCGCCAAATCACTGAGCCCCTCCCCCCAACTCCCCTAAAGAGAACGAATCCAGTATGGTTCCGTCAATCACGTATCAAGGACATTTGCTTATTCTATCGACCAAGCTTCATCCCGGTTCCTCCACTCCAAGTGTTTCCCAAGATTTCCCCCTCCAACTCCCCCCAATGTCAAAAGATTGAAATAATTTGAAATAAGAGCTTTGAGACATGAATTCCTTCTAAATATCAAATTTCATTAAGATTCAATCACCTATTCGTAAGATAAAAATACCCCAGTTTTCACGCTTTCCAAGAATTCCGGTTTCTCCCTCCAACTCCCCCCAATGTCACAGGATCTGGTTGGAATTTAAAATTAGAGCTTTAAAGCAAAAGATCCTTCTAAATATCAAACTTCATTAAGATCTGGTCACCCTTTCGTAAGTTACAAATACCTTAATTTTCAAAATTACCCCCCCCCCCCCCCAACTCCACCAAAGAGAGCAGATCCGGTCCAGTTATTTCAGTCACGTATCTTAGACAGGTTTTTATTCTCCCCATCCAGTTTCATCCTGGTTTCACCGCTTTAAGTATTTTCTAAGATTTCTGGTTCCCCCCAACTGCCCCCCCCCCCAATTACGCTGGATCCGGTTGAGATTTAAAATCAGACATCTGAGTTACGAGGTCCTTCTAAATATGAAGTTTCATGAAGATCCGATTACTCCTTCGTAAGTTAAAAATACGTCATTTTTTCTAATTTTTCAGAATTAACCCCCGGCCCCAATAGAGCGGATCCGTTCCAATTATGTAAATCACGTATTTAAGACTTCTGCTTATTTTTCCCACCAAGTTTCATCCCGATCCCTCCAATCTAAGCGTTTTCCATGATTTTAGGTTCCCCCGCCCCAAACTCCCCCAATGTCACCAGATCCGATCGGGACTTGAAATAAGAGCTCTGAGACACGATATCCTTCTAAATATCAAATTTCATTGAGATCCGATCACCCGTTCGTAAGTTAAAAATACCTCATTTTTTCAAATTTTTCAGAATCACCCCCCCCCCAACTACCCCAAAGAGAGCGGATCCGTTGCGGTTATGTCAATCATGTATCTAGGACTTATGCTTATTTTTCCCACCAAGTTTCATCCCGATTCCTCCACTCTAAGTGTTTTCCAAGTTTTAGGTTTCCCCCTCCCAACCCCCCCCCCCCAATGTCACCAGATCTGGTCGGGATTTAAAATAAGAGCTCTGAGACACGATATCCTTCTAAATATCAAATTTCATTGAAATCCGATCATCCGTTCGTAAGTTAAAAATACCTCATTTTTTCGAATTTTTCAAAATTAATCCCCCTCCCCAACTACCCCAAAGAGAGTGGATCCATTCCGGTTATGTCAATCATGTATCTAGGACTTGTGCTTATTTATCCCATCAAGCTTCATCCCGATCCCTCCACTCTAAGTGTTTTCCAAGATCTTAGGTTTCCCCCTCCCAACTCCCCCCCCAATGTCACCAGATCCGGTCGGGATTTAAAATAACAGCTCTGAGACACGATATCCTTCCAAACATCAAATTTCATTAAGATCTGATCAACCGTTTGTAAGTTAAAAATACTTCAATTTTTCTATTTTTTCTGAATTAACGGGCCCCCACTCCCACCCAGATGGTCAAATCGGGAAAACGACTATTTCTAATTTAATCTGGTCCGGTCCCTGATACGCCTGCCAAATTTCATCGTCCTAGCTTACCTGGAAGTGCCTAAAGTAGCAAAACCGGGACCGACAGAATTTGCAATTGCTATATGTCACTTGGTTAATACCAAGTGCCATAAAAACAGGTAAAACAAGTTAAAATAATTTAAAAACATGAATTTTAAATTTAACCGGTCATGAAAAACATAAAAAAAGTAAACGAGCGAATATATGCAAAATATAAGCACACAATAATGGTCTTTCTGTCTTAATAGCCGCTCAGGTACTTCTATATTCGAGGGAAATAATTTTTTTCAAGGGGTGGAATAATAAACAAATTATTCAATAATTTGAACAAGAAATGACTGAAAAAATGAATAATATTGAAGACATCAGAGAGGCAGGTACCAAACCCCTTTTGTATGCTCCTGAGCCAACAGGATCACACGACATTCACAATGCTAGTAAGACATTTCCTAAAATTCGTCCTGCAAAGGAATATGAACTCTCAATTGAGAATTTCAGCTTATTGGTCAAGGACATTTCCGAGAATACCTGAATTTTTAATGCAACAAGTACAAAATATCAAAAAGTTTTTTTTTCCTCTTCGAAATAATTATGTAAATTCAAAGAAGCCCATCCTTTACAAAAGAACTAAGCAACAATTCAACTAAAAGACTGCCATTTTTCCCTTTCAAAAAAGTAGCCCCAGACCCAGTCTGCTATGGGTCAACATTGCCGACTCTGTACCTGAGCGAGGTTTAGTGTCTTTCTGAGTGTTACAATAAGACAAGACTGTTTCATAATGAACTATACATAATACAAAAAAAATCCGGTAGTAATTCCCACAAAAGCTCCATGGCCGTTTAAGGATCAGAAAGACATACAATTCCTTTAAATATTAATTTAAAGATAGGAAAAGAGAAATGAAAAAAGGGAGACAAAGAGGATGTGCTAAATCCAAAAATAAATTAAACAGATTCCGGGCAACCTTTGTTTTATTTTTTACAATCTGCTTTCGAATGACTCCTTCGAGCTGATTCAGGCATCACATTCCATACTGAAAACATTTTACCCCAGTTTACTGAAAAAAAAAGTACATTTTAAATGTTTTTACTTTTTTATTTTAATTAATAAAAAAAATAAAAAATTTAAGGAATAAATATCAGTATATGTGTATTAAACTGATAATCCATGGTCATTTGTTTGTTTTTTGTTTTTTTTTTTCAGTTAAGTGCAAATTATGTTCTGGTCTTGAGAAGGCATGGGGGTTGTCAGCCTTACTCATGTTAATTTTTGCTTGTTTTGAGTTTGACTGGGTTATTTATTGTGATTTCTGTTCATTTTGGGTTTCATTTATTTATTGGTGGTGATTTGTGGTAGTTTTACGCTTGGAAGATTATTTGACTTTATTTTTGCTCATTCTTGGTTTAATGGAGCTCTTTACTTTTCTTTGAAAAACTTGTCTTGTGGAATTTTTTTTTAAATTAATGCACAATAAGATTTAAATTTATGGACAATAAGATTTAAGTTTATGGAACTTCAGTTACCACAAATGGCAACTGAGCCAACAGATTTTTGCTCGTTTTGAGTTTGACTGAGTTATTTATTGTAATTTTTGTTCCTTTTTGGGTTTCATCTATTTATTGATGGTGACTTGTGGTAGTTTTACGCTTGGAAGATTATTTGAATTTATTTCTGCTCTTTTTTGGCTTAATGAACCTTTTTACTTTTCTTTGAAAAACTTGTTTTGCGGAATTTTTTTTTTAAATTAATCACAAAATAAAACGATGAAAGAGAAGCCATTTTTTTGACAATCTGTTTTTGAGTGATACATTCGAACTGATTCAGACATTGCATTCCATGCAATATAACTTTTGGTTACAAGGTTGAGGTCTGACCTTAGAGAGAAGGTGAAAGGAATTTGAACACTACTCAGAACACGAAGATGATAATTAGCTTAATTGCAGGTTAACACTAAGGGGCTCAGGGAGGTCACGGTAAACCTGAAAGGACGAATAATATTAACTCAAAAGAAAATATAGTGATTCGAGGTAAAGCGTGGGGACAGCTCCTAAGCGACTAGTTATCGGAATGAGGTTTCTAGTCTTTTTTATGTCTTATAAAGGAGTTTTAATAGAGAGCGTAAAGTTGACATCCATACTGTAGACAAGGCGAGGGGGGATATAAGGGTGCAGATAAGGGCAGAAGGATTGCAGGGCCTCTGCCTTCTTCTGTAGTGATCTTTGCTACTTAAAAACTAAGCTTTACGTAGGCTACTCTCCTCACTCACACAACGTCACTTTTTTACGCGTGATTCAGCTGATACCGTCGTATATTTTATGATAAAAATAAATGCTAATATCATCTATTTCAGCATTGTTTTGGCTATGAGCTTAAACATCAAATAATGTCACAAATTCTTCATTGTTCTTGTAATCTTTGTTCCAGGACTTTCCGCAAGCAACTGATAGTATTTATTCATTTTCTATACTTTTTTCCCTTTTCTTTTAATTTTGAGGCAGTAACACAAAAAAGTTTATCATTTTATCAAATTTTATCATTATTTTATGTTTATTTTATTATTATTTATTTTATTTTATTATTTATATTTGAATAATTCTTATGATGTTTAATTATTATATTTTAATTTATATTATATATTTAAATTATTATATTAAAATAATTTTATATTTATTATATTATTTAGATTGTAGATCAGTATTTTAAGTTTATCAAATTTTATTAAATTAATCAAAGGGTTTATCCTCAGCCTTACGAGCTGCATGCTCTCTATTGAAGAATCGATTTTGTTTTCACCTATTAAATATTCTCCTTACACCCTCCTGCAATTTTCATTTTTTTGGATGATTAAATTTAGCAGCAAGTGCTAAGTAATACTACATTCAGTGAAAAAAAAAAGAAAAAAAAGATCAATTCCCTGGTGATGGGACGCCCACTTTAAAAAACCGCCTACACCAAATGGTGCTTGCCAAGCATGGTAGAAACTGTAATTAGCGTACACCAGGTGGCAGAAAGTACCCCCCCCCATTGTTACCTGGTAGAGACTCGGATTTTGATAAAAAATAAAATATTGTCTGATTCACCAAAAGCGATTTTTTGTTTGACGAGATGAAATTCCATGTGAGCTATGGAACTTCCCGAGAAAATGGCGTTTTATGGGATAATTTCAAAATTTTGCGTCGATTTATTTGTATTTAGATAATGAATGTTTGACTTATATTTACTAATAGAGCAGAATGTAAAGATTCAGAAAATGACTAATTTCGATTGATTTTTTTCTTATTTGGCTTCATTAAAAAAACAAACAAAAAAACTGAATATATCTAGCTGAGAGAACAGTCTAATAAGCGCGTTATGCAGCCTGATAAAACACTATAAAGCACCAAAGTGGATCTTTTTTTTTTTAAATAAAATCGTTTCTACCGCTTCTCTTTACGCCGTTTTTAAGCGCAAGATGACATATCATGACAAAGCAAAATGTCTTAGATGTCATATCGCTCGCTTCATTCCATATTTGAATCCAATATTCATCATCATTGTGCGTCGCTTCTGTGGAAAACCGCCGACATGTACCAACGCGATGTTCCTTTGACCATGTCAAAGGTATAGTTAAAAAATACTATATAGCTCCCTCAAAAATGGAATTCCAATCATCAAGAATATACCAAAATTTTCAGAATAATTAGGAAAATTTCCCACCAAAGTAAAAGAGTAGTTTTTTTTATACGGAATTTAGAGGAAATCTAGAAAACCACCAGAAATATTTGAGAAAAGTAATATTTTGGGGAATTGTGTATATAATACAACGGCAGGTTTGGAGCAAAGATTATGTTTCATTCGTATCAAGTTTAAACGGCTCACCATATCGTATCGCCATAGTTGATTGCCACCGCTACCATGGCAGCCCCATAATAAAACTGGAGCTTGATTTTCAGAGCTGGATACATCCCAACACATCGTACGCTTACCAGGACGCATATCTTTGTGCCAAGTTAGTGAAAACTTCTACAAAAAAAAATGTCCTTTACAAGCACGCAAGCACTGATTGAGACGAAAGGAGAGTTAGAGCACTTGCTTTCTAAATTTTATTGCCCTTTT
Source organism: Artemia franciscana (assembly GCF_032884065.1). Classification (NCBI taxonomy): domain Eukaryota; kingdom Metazoa; phylum Arthropoda; class Branchiopoda; order Anostraca; family Artemiidae; genus Artemia; species Artemia franciscana. The sequence goes on from NC_088864.1 coordinate 16,181,734, forward strand.
CCATAAATTTTGAAAAAATACCTTTTTTATATTTGAATTTCAAATTTGAACAACAAATTTGTCTTCCTTCCACATTTTCCTGAATTGGAGACAATGGGCATGCATATATTTGCACATATTTCAGTGTAAGACTTCAAATAATTATCACATTATGTAATTTGCCCACACTTTCAAAAAAGTAGCCCCAAACCCCGTCTGCTATGGGTCAATATTGCCAAAAAAGTAGCCCCAGACCCCGTCTGCTATGGGTCAATATTTTTTGAAATGTAATTTTCTCACACTTTAGTTGGTTTTTCTTTCGTTCAAAATGAACGTAATATAAAATAATGTAATACTAGCATACAGAAATAGCATATTTAGAAAACAGAACGGTAAGTTCAGATTCAGAAAATTCAAAGGTAAGTTCACACTGAAAAACGGTCTTCTCTGAAAAAATAATTACTTAGCCTATCGAAACAGCTAATAATAATTTAGATTTAGAGGCTCTCTTACTCCGTGCGTTTTTTTCTTACTTGTATATCATTCTACAGTTCTTTTTCATTTTCACAATTATTTGCAATTATAATGTTTTAATTTATTTCTTGCTAAGACTCGTGATTTGAATTCCAAATGTCATTAGGAATGGGACTTAACAGTAAACAATAAAAGAGAGGCTTGCCTGAATGTTAAAACACCAAATTGTCAGCTAAATTTATATTTTTACTTAGAAAAACCTTTTTCAAAACACGCAACTGTATCCGGATGCAGTAAAAAATAAATACGGCCAGTCTTCGAAGTAAAAACTTCGAGTAACAATATTTATAAAAACCAAGCAGTATAAAATTAAACACCTTTAGTAAAATACTTTCCATAGACCTGAGTCTCTTCTGGTACTTAAAAAATGAAAGTCTTTAGCTGCTTTAATGGGAGGATTCCTCCAAAGAAATACCCATGGACATTGTAAGAAACCTTTTTGAAAAAGTGGCTTGGCTACATACCCAGGGCTTTTTTTGGAAAGGAAAGCGCAAATTCGTAATAAAAAGATCATTAAAGGAAATTACAAAAAGTTTTGTAAAATTATGAGCTTGGAGGGGGACGGGGGGCTGAGATCTACTATTTAAATCGTATTGTATTATTTTCGCACGAAATGTTTGAAATCCTTTTTATTTATTTTGTTCATTAATACATTTTAACCAAACCTACACAATATGTTCGAGTAGGGGAGCCACCCGAGATGGTATGAACGTAGGTGATGCAGCAAGAAGAGAAAAGTGATGCGTGTTGTTGAGGAGTGTTATAGATATGAATGTGGGTTTCAGCGAGAGGGAGCTCTAGGACCCGGTAACAGCAAATGCTTTTTCATTTCGACTGGCTGGTTTTGCTAAAAGCGTTTCATTAAATGCACAACAGTTTCCACGTTAAAATTAGCACGAATTTTAAAACTGGTATAATGTGTGATTACTGATCTTTCGTCAATTTTATTAGGAACTGAAATTTACTTATAAATTCCATTTTGCGTGTTCGATTTTAATTGGACAAGTCACTTTTACAGAGGAGTAGTCAAATTAGAGTAAGTTGGTAATAGCAATAACAATAGCTTACTGGAAAACCGCAAGCAAGGACTGTGACAAAAAAACAAACAAGACGCCAACCAACAGTAGCAATAGAATGTTTATCTAGCACTTAGTATATAGCAAACAAATACTTAAATGCAATCCAATATAAACCTACAAAAACACCTTTATGATCTAGTCCTATTCTCTGGAACTTCCGCGTTTACTAATTTCCCCTAAATATTTTTTTTAATTATTTCTACCCAAATATTATTACAACTAATATACTAACCGTAAACAGGGTAAAAAAAAATCCAGTATCCTACTCAGTTGGTTTCAGTTCATTTTCTGATCGGTTGTGAATTACGCCCGGGTCAAATTGTAGTCACCCTTGTCGACAAAGTTAAAATTATCCTTGACTAAACGACCAATTATGCGTAGCCTTTTTAACTGATTGAACCGAAAAATTTTTCATCTTCCAAGAACAAGATTTATGATTGACCAACCAGAGTCAAGAGTTAAGGCACACTTTTTTTTAAACTAGAAAAGATTTAAAGCTTCCAAAAACAACTTTTTGATCTGTATCGGCGATCTGGTAAAAGATACAGACACAGTAGAACAGAATAGTTGAAAAAAAAAGTTTGGAGAGATTAGCTGATTTCTTTTGTTTTCAGTTCTTGCATGCATTAGTTCTAGTTATAAAGATATCATTTGCTTTCCTTTCTTTGATATGGACTTAAATAATTTCTTAGACCACACTGTCTTTCCGATTATAATTGAAACAAAATGGAATATAAAAAACGGGTGCAACCTTTCAATAGGACAGAAAAAAAAGGTGGTATCTGTTTTGTCCTGGTTTAATGCCTTTGGAAGCGTGCTATCAGAAATTGAAGTATCTTGCCACGCTTTTGTTTTGTTTTCATTTTGCTTTTGTACAGCGATTGTGTTTCCTTTCACTCTTTTCTCACTTTAATTTATATCTCCCGTTTAAGCTAAGTATTTAAGATGTGTCTTTTTGTTAATTTTCCTTTTTCTCATCGATAAAGGCTTCCACACGTAAAGCCGAAATGTTTGAACTTATTAGTGCATTTTTTTTTCACCGTCTTATTAAAAAGTATACCCACTTTCTCGGTACTTTCGTTTCGTTTAATAGTTAATTTAGATTTTAATATTGAATACAAAATGTATAAGTACATTTTTAATTTATAGCTTTAATTTCTCGATTGTGGTAAACAAAGTGTGCGAGTCCATTCGAGGATCTTTGACTAATAATTAGGGAAGTTTTAACTCAACTCTCCCTTATCTTTTTTTTTATTTTAAGGAAGATATCCCTTTTTCTGAAGTTATGTACGGTAAGACCTTACTATACTTTTTCGAGATTTGATCTCTACTCAGTTTTGTCTACCTACTTGCCAACCGTCAACAAGCGCCTCTAAACCATAGAAACGTCTCTATTGTTCTTCTAAGAATGTAGTAAGTACATCACAACTAATCATTTTTCTGGGGCTATAATGAAAGAAAGATTGAGATGGCTAGGCCACGTTCTACGGATGAAGGATGACAGATTACCGAAGATTGTCCTTTTTGGCCAACCGTCTGGGGCTACACGGAAAGCAGGTCGTCCTTGTCTGGGTTGGGAGGATGTCATAAATAAAGATTTAAAGGAAATGGAACTTCCTAGGAGGGCGTAGATAAGCTTTGAATAGATTAGGTTGGAGGAGGAGCGTGCGTAGCTGTGTTGGCCTCAGGCGGCTTGGTGCTGCAGTGAGTTATTAGTAGTATTAGTAGCAGTAGTAGTAGTAGTAGTATTTAGATCAGAGTATGTAGAGGATATACTGGCCATGATTGGATCCAAAAGTGGCACGGCATCTTTAGCTCAGAGACTACAATACTTAAATATTCGCTCTCTATCAATAAAATATTCGAATATCTATCTGTTTATACATAAAATATTTTCTATGAACAAAAAGGTACATGAGCGAGGTCAAGTAAAAAGACGGCAGAGGAGAAAAGGAGACCTTGAACCTCTGATTTCCCACTACACATTAAGATAAGTTTCATATTTTCTTGTATTTTTGGTGTAACATGCCATTTTTTCGTTCTTTTTAATTTGGGCCTCCTCCACAATACCGGGCCTTGGAAACAACATCCTACATACGTACCTGAAACGTAGATTTTTTTTTTCTTTCTTAAGATACGTTATTTGACGAAGATTAGGCGACATGGAATAGTTTCTTATTCATTTTTCTTAATAATTTATTCCAAAAAAACTATAATTCTTTACGTATGGGCCTAGTAATGAAGTCAGAGATGAAAAATCAAATAATAATAATGGAAATAGGGGCAAAAGAGGATGAAGAAGGAAACACCAAGGAGGGTGAAAAGCAAAAACGGAAGTAAATAGAAATTAAAAGAGAAAAGAATGTCCAAATGCTGACATTAAATAAAGTAAAACGTGGAAAAGCTAAAAGCAACATAAAACAACATAAAATAATAATTAGGTAAGTTTACTTCCAGAAATGTAAAATAAAGAAAAAGAAGGAAGATCAGATATTGAGACGCATAAAGTCTTTTACATCTTCTAGAGATTACTTATAAGCTTTTGTACAAACCTTAAGCTTCTGATATAGACTACTTTACATTTCCCCTGCCTTTATACCATCTCAAGCAATCACAAGAAAATACAAAACTCAACGTACAATAAATAAATACAAAAGAAAAATAGAATCAGTTGAATTGCTTACTTGTTCACCAGATGAACCCGGCCTGTCTTTTAAGCATACATCTAAATTAAATCTTTCGTTCTGGTTTTTGAATTTGGTGTCAATACACAACGAGGGGTCTGCAACACTTCGTATCTAAAAATAGAAGATAATACTGAACAGCGAAGGAAGGTACAGCTCAGCTATACTTTAGTTCAGTTGTTCAGCTCAGCAGCGACTTTTACTCAAGCTACTTATTATTATTCAACTGAAGGTATGTTCAGACATACAGCTCAAAGCAGTATCCAGACTTGTAAAACGTCACATATCTCGGGAAATAACAGCACCTAATGTTCTCTCCTTTTTTGTATAACTAATTTTTCGTTCTCTTTTAACGTTCTGTGATAAACCGTTACTTTTTTGAAGAAAACGTAGAAATCAGAAACAAATACCAGAAATAAAATCCAGAGGTTATAAACTATCTCTGGATATTAGAACACATTTTGAGAGTGTCAAAAGCTACAGGTTATATGATACATTATATTGTCATTTCAAGTCTGCCATCATTATAACATAGACAAGGCAGCATTTTTCCATTACCATCTCTGCAGGCTGAGTGCCCAAAATAATATCCGAAGAGAACAAATAGTTTATCCCTTATTAGTACTGAATGTGATGCAATTCTTCCAGTTTGTTTCAACTTACCATGAAAGCCGCTATATTGCTTGGGGCACACAGTCTGCTTTCTTTTTTTGACTCGACTAAACAACGCTATTTATACTCCACGCCAAGGGTCTTGTTACAGAATAACCTTCATAACTCCTACAGCACTCTTCTCCTCAGTCTCATGTTAGGAGATTTTTTCGTAATTTCCTATCACTTTCATATAACTTCCTTTTTGTGCAGTTTTTTTGGCTGGATGGCCCCCACCACCCATTACACTTCCTGGTTGAAGTACCACTGGCTGAAACGGAGATCAGCACCGACTTGTGGGTCTAGTGCCGTCATACATACTTATTTTTGATTGCCCCTCCCTCAAGAATTCTTGGGTACCTACCCACTATACTTTGCGCACGAAATAAACCATATAAAACCAAAAATATGTACGGTATACGGGGTGGCATGTAGACTTAATTCGTAAAATAGTATTTAGCCATAATGTGTTTTTGACAAAATTTGTTCAGAAAACTGTATCAATATAACAGTTTGAAACCATAATTAAAATGGAAAATACAAAATTTTTCGATAGTTACCTCGCCAGTGGCAAAATCAGGAGGCTCAATAGGTGGATACTTTTTAGGCAAGTCAAAAGCAACCTCTTTCATGAACCACTTAAAAGGCTTACAGTTGAGCCGTTGACGAACTGCCTTTTGCTCAGTCAGATCACCTGGATCGATGTCCCTATAATGTGGCTTTCTTTTGTAAAGATACTCGGCATATTCATCCATCCACACTTCGGCCACTCGACGATAGTTCTGAAAAAAAATATACAGGGATAAAAGTTAAAAATATTAACATTACAAAAACAATAAAATTAAAGACAAAGCGTTTAGTATGATTGATAGTATATGGTGAACATGAAATCTGTCCTTTAGAGAGAGAACAAGTTTACCAAGTTCGTATTTTTTGTTTTTTTTAGGTATGAAAAGAGGTTCCTCATTTATTTGAGCCACACAGATAAATAGACATTACTCTCCGATATCTGCAGTGAAAAGTATTCTTCAATTTCATTGGTTTACATTATTGACGTGTTTTCGCAGAACATTCACACTATTCCTTTATGGCATGCCAGAAGGAGCTCCAACTTCTCTTTTTAAAACCTCGTTGGTTCCTGTGTCATATAAAAAGCCAGGAAAAGGTTGAGAATTTTGAATTTCAAAAATTTTGAGTTTTACACAATTTTTTTTTAACAAGTAAACTCTTGTCTTTTTCTCTGAGTTTTAGTGGTTTTCTTGATACATCACGAAACAGGAGATTTCTATAGTATTCTTTTGCGGCAAAGGGTTTCTTCCAATGGTATTAATTAATTTTTGAAATATCGGATTAGAAATATAAATCGTTGTAATAACACATCAAAATTAGAATTTACGGGAGCCACATTCCACACACTCTAGGTACAAAAATCAATGAAGAACTAAATGACAAAAGTATCCAAGATTAAGCGTTCCTAATATTACAAAGCAATGCTATTTCAGGAAAATAATGATATGATATATGGGTTAACCCCCCCAAACTTATTATACTACATAACTATCTTCTATATTATAAACATGCTGTATATATGGAAACGAGGAGGGATCAGTCCTTCACTGGTTGTCATTTCGACTATGTTATGACCGTATTCTACATGTGCGAAAGAGTGAGGGGGCAATCCTTTCAAGCAAATTAGGCTTAAAACATACTTTTTCACATTCCCAGAGGTTTATAACAGTATGTTGAGTATTTGAGAAGGAAACTACGACTATCACAGCCCTATCTGTCAGGCGCCCTCATAGATAAGCTTCTACAAACTAAAGCTAAGAAAAAGACCAACCAAAACCACAAAAGTTGCTTAACTCTTTTTCTTTCTGAGCGGGTTAAACAAAAAAAAATTGAGGCAGTTTCATTTTTTTTTTCAAAATGCTTCAACTGTGTTTAACCGTAAATCTTTTTTTTTCTCTTTTTTTAATCAAGAGAACAATTGGAAATTGGTAATTTCCAAATAGTAATATCACATTTTACGGGAGCCACATTCCGCACGCTCTAGGTACAATAATCAATCAAGAACTAAATGGCAAAAGTATCCATGATTAATTGAACTTGGTACTTGGAAATTGGTACTTAAAAAGGTATTATGTGACGTTCTTTATCAAACCGATACTCATAGCCTACACTCTTAGACTCAACACGTTGTATCTGCGTGTCTTATCCATTTTCTGGTATACTTTTGGTGCTCAAAACGCTCAAAAGTTTCCATTTTTCCAAAATATGATTGACTAGTTATCCTGCTGTAAGCTCTTGCCTCAAATCAAGCTTCGATAAGAAATCACGGCCCCTTCTTCATGACCATTTTGTTTGAGACCTGAAATATTCTTCTTATAGAGTTACCGTTGAAAAGATTTGAGGAGCCTCCCCCCACCCTCCCTGAGAGGTTGGGCTGGCTCAAACTGCCGGAAGGCATGGCTAGGATAATAACTCTTACATAACACTTAGTTCGGTTAAAATCTAGTAGATGTGGCAAGGATTTAACGACCTCCTTCCCCACATGTGCTGATTAGGTACAGACCTCAAAGAGTAAACTTCTCAAGGAGATCAGATTAGGCCTTGCTCGCCTAAGAGATATGTTAAAGCTCTGACAACTCCTTCAAAATGTGAAAATAAAAATTGGTTGTTACTTCTTATCAAATTTGGTTGAAATCTGAAAACCTTTTCTTGCTAGATGTGGAAATTTGAACAATCCGTCTTTCTCTTGCAGAAGAAAAACCCTCTTATGAATTTTTATCTCTCCGTTTCTGAGCTGCAGATGGCTGATCAGGAGAAAAACAAAAACTTGTGACAGTCAGAAAATGTTTTTGATATTTTCCAGGGATGTAACTTCCTTACATAAATTTGAAATCAGAGAGCAGATACGTTACTAACAGAGTAATAAGAAATAATAATAAAAAAGACAGAAGAATCAGTAATAAAAGGTAATTAACAAAAATCCTTCGAGTAATAAAAATATAAGTTCCTTTCACTGAAAAAGGAGAAAATTTGAAATTCAGGGTGAGGACATAAAAAAATGAGTTGTTTTAAAAATACAAGCTTTGGCAGAATAAGAAATTTAGAAGCCACCATTGGCGAAAAAAAACGAAAAAAAGAAGAACCTAGCAACAAATTATAGTAAGTGACTAAAAACTTACCCTTCCAATAAAGTCCCCTTTGGCATTATTAGGGAACGGTGCAAATTTTCTATAGATGTGACCAATACGTGAGCATGGGTGGTCTACCATAGTGCCACCACATTGCCATAGCTGAAATGATGAAAGAATAGGTTAAGTATAATTCTTGCATTTCCCTTCTCCCTTTCATACTTGCGATCTTGGTGAAGCTGACTCCACAAAAACCAGACTCCAATGATACAGTGAGTTTTAAAGATCTAACAAAGGATAGTTACCACTCATGCCAGCCCATACGACAAATGGTGGCCATTGCATCCAATACTAAGCATATACAAGGGAAAACGGAGGGAGGGGTAGGAATAAATACCATTTTTTTGTGAACTCTTACGTATTTTAGTGTTTTCATAGGATATCACCAATTTTTTATTACTTCCTTAATTTGACCCGTTTCACATATCCCCTCTCCCCTAAAATGCATTTCTGTGTACATGCAAATTCTGCATAAATTCAACCCAAACTATAAAACCCAATGCAGAGAAGTCTATGGACAGATAGTTCAACTCAGACCTAAATGCAGAGAGATGGTACTCCAAACCCTTAAACCCCAACCCCAGTATCTAGATGTTTTCTAGCTCTCCATGTTTCAAATACTACTCATATAATTCACCTGCTTATTGTTTTATCGCTTTAAAATGACCAAGCATGTACGTGCCTGGCTTAGCCCATGAAAATTAAACTGCATTGCATTCCATTTGAATTAAAATGGAATTAGTTGTGGGCATCAAGTCATGGCTAATTGTACAAAAAGCCAAGACAGATAGTTCAATAGAGTGAGAAAATGTAATTATTGAAAACCAAGGGTTTTAATTCTTAGAAAAAAATGTTAAAGCAGAATTTTAATTTCTAATTGCATAAAGTTTCATTTTTATTCTTTGGAAAAATGGACCAGTAAATGTATAAAGGGGACAATTTTAACACAAATGGATTCGAATCCATTTATTTGGAATTGTTAAAAAAAATTGTGTGTTAATTGTTAAATAAATCTGCGTCCGCTAACTTCAAAAGAGGATTAACTCAACACAAATCGATTCGAATCCATTTGTTTTAAGATCGTTCACAAGAATTCTTTGAAAGAATTCTTGTTCAAAGTTAGTCTTGTTCAAATTACATTTAGTTGTTAGAAAATTAATTGAAAGAAGTCTTGTTCAAATCGGTGTTCTACCCCCTTGCTTTGCAAATCCATACCTTATCCAATAAAAACCAGCTACAGGTCTACCCACAGACATTCTTCCAGGGAGAGAGGTATTTTGTCTTTTACTTGTAACTGTCTTTGTGCTTCATAATCCTACTTCAATATAACTACGCACTTGTAAACTATTCTGCTGCTAGTTGTATTGATGCTGCAGCATCCACTACACAGAAGCTGAGAGTATCAAGATACCCTGATTTATTTATGGCGGCAGAATTATAAATATTTTCAATTTACCATTTGGTTTAGTTAATAAACCAAGTTTCTGATTTTAAAGAAAATAGATTCCTGAAGGAGCCATGATGAAGCAGCAACACCATATTGACAATAATTCAAGCACTAAATGAGATACAGAGTTAATACCATTCGAGAGAGAGCCCACTTTCATAATTCACATACATCAGGTGGCGCGAATCAAGCTTGGCGGAACTCTGCGACACACGGAACGTTCTGAGATGTACACCAGGTGGCGGAAACTGGGTATCCCTCAGTACCATTTGAAACCTGGGTTATCTCCCACAAACTACAATATAGCCACAATAGCCATTGAAATAACTTATAGCTAAGAATAAAATCATTACCAAAATAACCAAGTAAATGCTGAAGATCCTGCTAAAGCGTCTCTGACGGTGACAGATGCTGAAACTAGTATAAATTTATTATCATTTTCAGAAGTTATTCAGCCTACAATTATATTCTCCGGTAAACTAGCAATACCCTATCGGTTACAAAAAAAACTTTCTTAATTAACAATAAAATCTCACCTCATGGTGAGATGTTAACGATAGCTTTCGGTGCGATATTTGCCACCTACCCCAAAACCCCAACCTCACTACTATGAGAGCAAATGATCCTTTAACATTTGCCCAGCCTAAAACGTTGGGGGAGCCATATTTGTCCCACTTAGTATCTCAAAGCAAGCAACGCTTAAAACTAGTCCTTTGTCTGTTTCTTTTTTTCTTTGCTCCAATTACTTCTCTAAGAGACTTTAGCCAGCAATTTAATTAGGAGACTAAACTTGCCTTGTCAAAAATAGTTGAAGAATCAGAGTTTTTCAAGAGGGTGGAGGGCAACGCTAAAGTTCGACTTTTTGCCCCAGTTCTTTAAGAACAATTGTTGAAACACTTGAAAAGTTTAACAGAAATAAAAAAAAATTAAAGCGCCAAAAAACTTTATCGAAACGAGCGAGGAAATGGGGAGGAGGTAGTCCCACTCACATACGGAACAAATTCTATTCGTTTTAAATTTTGACGTTACTCCTTACTTTCGTTGAAAATAACTCTTTTTTATTCAATTTTTGACTGTTTTTCAAATAATTCCATGAAATCAACCTTCCCCCTCATAAAAATTCTCTCCACGAAAAATTCCCCAAGGAGTCCTCTTGAGTAGAATTTCCTCTAGACAATTGCCTCCTTACTGAAAATACCGCCTGAAAAATTGTCTGCAGACAATTCTCCCAAGAAAATTTTCCTTACTTTCATTTGATAAAAAAATGTATTCAAAATTTTTTTACGTTTTTTAATCATAACAGAAATCCTCCCCTCCGTGGAAAACTTACTAAAGAAAAGAAAGTTCCTTTTCAATGGAAAGAAAATTACCTTTAAATAGAAAGTTCCTCCCGAGGAAAATTCCCACATGGAAAGTTTCTTCCGTAGAAAACCCCCCGAACAACTCCCCGACTAAGACGTCTCCAGACAATTTCCCCAAAACATTTCCTTCATACAAAAACTTGAGTAGCCAAAGAGAAATTAAAACAAACAAAAGAATTCCATACATGGATTCTGGCACATTCCCTGTTTAAAATTTACCATAAAAAATCCTCCTCCCACTGTGTAAACTTTCCTCCCCGCGGAAATTGAAGTCATGATAAATTTCCCTCCCAAGAAATGACCGTTTGTTTCCCAATAATAAATACTATATGTACACAATGGGCAAATTGCACAGCTTAGTCCTTACTCTAGGAGCTGTGGGGGTCATTTCGTTGCCACAGACATTGGTTGTCTGTTATTGGACCTTTCAACCATGCTAAGCAAAATGGCTGCGTCAAAATTTTGATCAGATTTCTTTGGGAAAAACGGCGTGGGAGAGGGGGGGGGCTAGTTAATCTTCGATCTTTTCAGTTACTTAAAATGAGCACAAGAACCATTTTATTTCCGCAGGAATTATCCCTCTCCCGATACTATAGGACCATTGGTTTGCTAGGGTCGCCAAGAAAAAAATGTGAAATAAACATGCCTCCGTGATCTTCCTTCTGGCAAAAATAGAAAATCGCACATTTTGGTAGATAGGAGCTTGAAACCTCTACGGTAGAGGTTCTCTAATGCGTTGAATCTGATGGTATGATTTTAATTAAGACCCCTCAATCTTTTGAGAGTGTTTTTCCCCTTTTTCGAAAATCAGGCATATTTTCCCTGACACGTAACTTTTGATGAGTAACATTAAACTTAATGAATTTTATATATTTGAAATCAAAATTCTTTTGATGACTAATTTTTATCCTAGTTCTTTTTTTAGGGTTCCAATTACTCAGATGCGAGTTCGTGAACACGAACTTTTTGGTATTTGAGTGTCTTATGTATTAAAATATACAAGACAGAAGGTTAAAATATTATTTCGCATATAAAGAGGGGGAGGGAGAAAAATACTATTGCACTAAATCAGCATAAGAAAAAATAACTCACGTAAGAATTAATCAATTAATATAGACCATTTCATTTGATTCCACTTTTATCACTTCTGACTGAGTTATATTTTCTAGTTACATTTTTGATTTAAGGGAAGTTGATTTCAATGTGGGTTGAATTTAACGAGGACTCAATTGAATGGGATTAGACTAAAAGGGGGTTAATTTGCGGGAAGGTTGAGTTAAATTTACAGGAGGTAAATGAGTTTTGAATTGTATGGAGATTGAGTTGAATGATAGTTGAGTTGCCTAGCGGTTGAGTTGAATTAAACGGGGGTTGAGTTGAACAGGGGCTAGGTTGAGCAGGTTGATTTAAGTGGGTTGAGCTAAACGAGAATTCAGTTGCACCGGACCCCCCCTCCCAAGAAAAAAGTTCAATCAATTGATGATTGTTTCCGTCAATGATACGCAAAATGACGAAGACAAAGAGTCGAGTTTTTAATTCCAACCAATTTTAAGACCTGAAGATGTGGCTTTGACCTGAAAATGAGATCGCATACATAAAATACCTTAAAGTACCTTTCTACTCCCTGGACCCCATCTTAGGTCTATTTATACCTTGATACCACTGTTTTTTAAGATTTTTCTTTTGGTTCTTTCAAAATTGTGAAAGTAAATTGAGCAAAATTAAGCAAAACTTGTTTATATATATATATATATATATATATATATATATATATATATATATATATATATATATATTATATATATATATATATCATGAAAAGAGAAATCACCAATGCTACAGCACAAACACAAAAAAAAAAAAAAAAAAAAAAAAAAAAAAAAAAAAAAAAAAAAAAAAAAAAAAGGAGACAGAAGGAGAAAAGGAAGACTGTTTTCCTAAATTAGTGATTAATATAGACCAGCACTTGAATGAGGCCTTAACCCTACTCATCCATACAATCATATATATATATATATATATATATATATATATATATATATATATATATATATATATATATATATATATATACTAGCTGTTGGGGTGGCGCTTCGCGCCACCCCAACACCTAGTTGGTGGGAGCGCTTCGCGCCCCCCCAAGCCCCCCCGCGCGCGTAAGTCGTTACGCGCCATATTAGTTACGCGCCATTGTAGTTGTGTCCCTATGTCCCACCTGTGAATATAGATATATATATATATATATATATATATATATATATATATATATATATATATATATATATATATATATATATATATATGTTTTTAACTACGTAAAACTTGCGAATATACAACATTCTTTGCTGTCCCATTGTCTGTGCATATAAATAGATTGTCAGGTTTACCGACTCTTGAACATGCAACATATAATGGTCCATGGGAAAACAATCCGTATTCAGATCTATACCTCATGATTCTAATGATTGCCCTTGAGCTTTGTTGATGGTGATTGCTAATCGACCATTCCCTGAGTCGCCATCGTCATTTATATATCCCCCTGTGCACCCCGGCGTCCCCTTTGTAGTTATGTCCCTGTGTCCCGGTCGTCATTTATATTCCCTGTGTCCGGTCGTCATTTGTGTCCCGGTGTTCCAGTCTGTGATTTCTCTTTGAGTGTAGAATCATGAGGTATAGATCTGAATACGGATTGTTTTCCCATGGACCATTATATGTTGCATGTTCAAGAGTCGGTATACCTGACAATCTATTTATATGCACAGACAATGGGACAGCAAAGAATGTTGTATATTCGCAAGTTTTACGTAGTTAAAAACATATATATATATATATATATATATATATATATATATATATATATATATATATATACTAGCTGTTGGGGTGGCGCTTCGCGCCACCCCAACACCTAGTTGGTGGGGGCGCTTCGCGCCCCCCCAAGCCCCCCCGCGCGCGTAAGTCGTTACGCGCCATAATAGTTACGCGCCATTGTAGTTGTGTCCCTATGTCCCACCTGTGAATATAGATATATATATATATATATATATATATATATATATATATATATATATATATATATATATATATATATATATATATATATATATATATATATATATATATATATATATATATATATATATATATATATATATATATATATATATATATATATATATATATATATATATATATATATATATATATATATGGTTTTAACTACGTAAAACTTGCGAATATACAACATTCTTTGCTGTCCCATTGTCTTTGCATATAAATAGATTGTCAGGTTTACCGACTCTTGAACATGCAACATATAATGGTCCATGGGAAAATAATCTGTATTCAGATCTATACCTCATGATTCTAATGATTGCCCTTGAGCTTTGTTGATGGTGATTGCTAATCGACCATTCCCTGTCCCGGTGTCCCGGTCGTCATTTACATCCCCCTGTTTCCCCCGGTGTCCCCGTTGTAGCTGTGTCCCTGTGTCCCGGTCGTCATTTATATTCCCTGTGTCCCGGTCGTCATTTGTATCCCGGTGTCCCGGTCTGTATATACATTCGTTTTTTAGTTTTGTTTTTCTCCTTTATTTTTTTCCTTTTTTTTTTCTTTTTTAGCTTATTTAGATTTTTAGATTTTTTAGTTTTTTATTAGTTTTTAGTTTTTTTTTCTTTTTAGTTTTTTTGTCCCGGTCGTCATTTATATTCCCCTGTTTCCCCCGGTGTCCCCGTTGTAGTTGTGTCCCTGTGTCCCGGTCGTCATTTATATTCCCTGTGTCCCGGTCGTCATTTGTATCCCGGTGTACCGGTCTGTATATACATTCGTTTTTTAGTTTTGTTTTTCTCCTTTATTTTTTTCCTTTTTTTTTCTTTTTTAGTTTATTTAGATTTTTAGATTTTTTAGTTTTTTTATTAGTTTTTAGTTTTTTTTTCTTTTTAGTTTTTTTGTAGTTTTTACCTTCTTTTTAGTTTTGTTAATTTTTTTTTTACTTATGTCCTGGTCGTCATTTATACTCCCTGTGTCCCGGTGCTTTGTTGATTGCTAATCGAACATTCTTTTTGTCCTGGTCGCTTTCTCTTTGAGTGTCGTCATTTAGTTTTTTAGCTTTTTTACTTTTTTTATTAGTTTTTAGTTTTTTTGTAGTTTTTGCCTTTTTTTAGTTTTTTCAGTTTTTTTTTTAGTTTTTTATTGGTTTTTACCTTTATTTTAGCTTATTTTTCAGTTTTTTCCTTTTTTTTAGTTTTTAGTTTTTTTAGTTTTTTACCTTTTTTTAGTTTTTTTAGTTTTTTTAGTTTTTTAGCTTTTTTATTTTTTTTATTAGTTTTCAGTTTTTTTGTAGTTTTTGCCTTTTTTTTAGTTTTTTTAGTTTTTTAGCTTTTTTATTAGTTTTTAGTTTTTTTGTAGTTTTTGCCTTTTTTTAGTTTTTTTAGTTTTTTAGCTTTTTTATTTTTTTTATTAGTTTTTAGTTTTTTTTGTAGTTTTTGCCTTTTTTTAGTTTTTTCAGTTTTGACGTCACCTGATCCAGTTTTTTCAGGTGACGTCACCTGATCCACGATCCACAGATCCACAGACAACTTATTTTTATATATATAGATAGTTTTTTTTTTTTTACTTATGTCCTGGTCGTCATTTATACTCCCTGTGTCCCGGTGCTTTGTTGATTGCTAATCGAACATTCCTTTTGTCCTGGTCGCTTTCTCTTTGAGTTTCGTCATTTATTTTTTTCTTTTTTAGTTCTTTTAGTTTTTACCTTTTTTAGTTTTTTTTAGTTTTTTAGATGAAAATTTTTTTTAGTTTTTTCCTTTTTTTCTTTTTAGTTTTTTATTGGTTTTTACCTTTATTTTAGCTTATTTTTCAGTTTTTTCCTTTTTTTTATTTTTTTTTATTTTTTATTTTTTTTAGTTTTTTACCTTTTTTTTAGTTTTTTAGTTTTTTTAGTTTTTTAGCTTTTTTACTTTTTTTATTAGTTTTTAGTTTTTTTTTTGTAGTTTTTGCCTTTTTTTAGTTTTTTCAGTTTTTTTTTAGTTTTTTATTGGTTTTTACCTTTATTTTAGCTTATTTTTCAGTTTTTTTCCTTTTTTTTTAGTTTTTTTTTAGTTTTTAGTTTTTTTAGTTTTTTACCTTTTTTAGTTTTTTTAGTTTTTTTAGTTTTTTAGCTTTTTTATTTTTTTATTAGTTTTTAGTTTTTTTTGTAGTTTTTGCCTTTTTTTAGTTTTTTTAGTTTTTTAGCTTTTTTATTAGTTTTTAGTTTTTTTTTGTAGTTTTTGCCTTTTTTTAGTTTTTTTTAGTTTTTTAGCTTTTTTATTTTTTTTATTAGTTTTTAGTTTTTTTTGTAGTTTTTGCCTTTTTTTAGTTTTTTCAGTTTTGACGTCACCTGATCCAGTTTTTTCAGGTGACGTCACCTGATCCACACATCCACAGACAGACAGACAACTTATTTTTATATATATAGATAGATATATATATATATATATATATATATATATATATATATATATATATATATATATATATATATATATATATATATATATATATATATATATCTATATTCACAGGTGGGACATAGGGACACAACTACAATGGCGCGTAACTAATATGGCGCGTAACGACTTACGCGCGCGGGGGGGGCTTGGGGGGGGCGCGAAGCGCCCCCCCAACAGCTAGTATATATATATATATATATATATATATATATATATATATATATATATATATATATATATATATATATATACATATATATATATATATATATATATATATATATATATATATATATATATATATATATATATATATATGTATATATGTATATATATAAGTAGTAATAATATAAAAAAAAATAAAATATAAAATATATAAGTAGTAAATATAAATAAAAAATAATAAAATAAAATAATAATAAAAACAATACAAGTAAAACTAATAAAAATATATAATATAATAAAATAATACAAATAATAATATAATCATAAAATAGTGATAAAAATGATAACAGTAAAAATAAATTAAATAAAAAAATTAATAAGCAAAACGCTTTTCGTCCGTAACAAATTAAAAGATTAACAACACTTTGGCTCCCAAAGACGCCTTCCAATGAAAGTTAAACCTCCTTAAGCTGTATGACGGCATATATTCTTAGCTTAGTTTTTGCAGGTTTTTCAGCCACTTTTTTCTCTAAACTTGGCACCTGCTACTACCGAAAAAATGCAGAACTACATACGGAGGTCTTTTTCACTAAAAAAAACAAACAAAAAGAACTCCAAATTTTCTAATTTTTTTAAGACCTATTCACTTTGTAGGTTTCCACTTTATCGATAAAAAAAATCGTACTTGATTTTCACTGTCACTGGTACTTTTAGCTCTCCAAATACATGGGGTCAATACTTTCAAAGTGTATAACACTATCATGTTCCCCCATTAGAAAGGTTAGAGCTCCAATGTGTTAACTGTAAAATAAGTAATTTAGGAAGAGCATTAGAGATATTATACATAACATTATAATAATAATATTATTATTTATTATTACTATTATATATTATTTTTAAATTATTATTTATTCTAATTATTATTGGGAAGAGCATTAACGGAGTAGATTTGGATAAAACAGTGCAGAAATCTTGAACAAACGGTGAAAAGCTTGGTGTATATGAAGAGTAATTCATTCGCCATTTGGAAATTAACATTCTCGTTAATTATCATTATATGATATTCATAAAATTTTTAATTTTTTTCAGTGATGAATAGTTATTTCAATTTCTTTATTATTTTTTCACTATTTTTTCAATTATCTTATCTATTATTGTTCATTTACAATATATATGATAATAAAATATAATAATTATTATGTATAATATTATATACAATACTACAATAATATATTATATTATACATAACATTATAATAATATATCACTTATAATTCATTTATAAATAATATTATCATTCATAATATTATTATTATTTATCATTATTTCTATTATTATTATATATATATATATATATATATATATATATATATATATATATATATATATATATATATATATATATATATATATATATATATATATATATATTATCATTATTTTAAAATCATATATAAATAAATAGATTACTTTACAAAAAGAATTTAGTACTTAATAATAAATAGATTACTTTATAAAAAAAAACAAAATTAAGTAAAAGGTTTATCTACTCCCATGCCTTTACATTACTTTTGAATCGACAACTTGAAAACCCAACACACTAAACTTTGTTACCAGCATTTTTAGTATAGTCTCTAACTGACATAAGTCTACAGAGTACATTAGAGAGACTATATTCTCTAATATTAGAGAGTATAGTCTCTAACAAATTACTGAATTAAATATAAAAAAGTTATACAAATGAGGTGTCTAAATTTCGAGTTTAAATAAACATAGTTTAAGTAATAGTCTAATCAAAATAGAAAATAAAGGCTAGTGTATAATTTACAGCATTGTGAGCTTCCCTTTTTTTGGTGATAATAAATAAATAGCAATGTGATATGCATATACTGGAAATGACAAAAAAATTATACAACTACAATATGAATACCATCTCGTACTTAGTTGAAGAAAAACTAAGGTCATTAGAGAACCAGTTACCCTTAAAAACTGCTGAAAATTTATCATTCCCTTAAGAAATGTACATCTCGTATTTAGTTGAACTAAAACTAAGGTCATTAGAGAACCAGTTACCCTTAAAAACTGCTGAAAATTTATCGTTCCCATAAGAAATGTGAAAACCATTTCCTACTTAGTTGAAACAAAACTAAGGTCATTAGAGAACCAGTTACCCTTAAAAACTGCTGAAAATTTATCATTCCCTTAAGAAAATCTCAAATCTCTGCTGAATGGTAAAATGCTAATAAGATAGTACCGATGAAAAGGCAGCATCCCGGAAATAGGTAGATCATCCTACATAAGTAAATCATTAGTCCGAATGTAACGACATATTACCTTAAATGATAGCTCATACTGTTCACCACCCCAAATTTGTAATCCTTCGTCATAGCCTCCAAGTTCCCAGAACCATTTGCGGCTTATGGCGAAAAGGCCACCTGCCATCACAGGACTCCTATCACAAGAGTAAACGAAAATTATTACATATTGCAAGATAAAAAACGAGTGATGCTCACAGGTAAGTAGGTGTGATGTCCCCGGGTCTGATTATAATTATTTTGAAGAAGGCCCAACTTCGAAGACACACAAAGAATTATGAATTAATTTAGAAATAAAAATCTATCTTTTTGTGGGAGAAAAGAGGGAGTGAAGGGGTTCACCCCCCTGTACATACGTGTCCAAAACAGAAAATTATTATTAAACATTATACGTACGTACGTGCTCAAAACAGAAAATTATTATTAAACATTTTAGTCTAACTTAATTAAATACGTTCTTCATCGTAGTTTCGCCTTCATCGGATTATTTAATTGAAATCGAATAGTTGTGAGCATCAAGTCATGGCTAATTGTAGAAAAAGCCAATACAGATAGTCTGATTGAGTGAGAGGTAAATCTGACATTAACCCCCCTTTTAAAGCCATCGCGGGATTAATATTGTCAGATTACACTTAAGCAAATGGTTGAGACAAAACAAGCCTCAAAATTCAGTTCATAAAAATCAGCCAATTTCAGATGCAATATGCACATCAGTGTCCTTTCTGAAAAGAACCTGCTAGTTTATTTGGATCTAAAACTTTTATTTTATATTACAAGTGAAACAAAAACCTTCTCCCTGTAAATATTGAAGACTTCTCTATTTGTCCAATGTACCCTAATTTTTGGAGAATCCATCAGTTTAACACTGGTTCCGCAAGTCCAACCCTTCTTCGCCCCGAAGCACAAATCCGTCGACACGTAAGAGGACATGACATCTAAAATTATAATACATCGATAATTATCGGGGCAATGTAGAAAGCTTGTCTAAGTTTCCTTACATTAAAATCAATTAAGGGTTTCGAATTAAAATCAAGTAGTTGTGGGCATCAAGCCATGGCTTATTGTAGAAAAAGCCAAGACAGATAGTCCGATTGAGTGAGAGGCAAATCTAGCCTATGCCCTTATTAAGATTGTATAAAAATGATGTTAGTTCATTTGTTAATAGATAAGTCTATCTATCATCCGTCCATGCGTCATTCCTAGGGCAGAAGAACTAAAGTAGATAGTCATAGAACTAAGATAGTCATAGAACCTATAGTTTTCCAAGTGTTTGGTTAACACTTGACAAAAACGTTCAGTAGAGACGCGTCTTGTTTAAATGTACTTTTCGGGAGTATTGATTTCACTTTCGTTCTCTTTTCTTCGGGAAGGGGGATTGGGCTAGAACATGTAAATTTCAGATACATGTGTGCAGATAGAATTATACCAGCGGTATTCAATGACATCAAAACAACACTTAAAACGGTTTTTTGATATTCTTAGTGGCTAAAACTGCGTTCCATGTGCCAAGCCAGAGACGTAGAGAAAGAGGGGAGGTCTTTCGTCAGGCTTCCAGTCAGTACTGCATCCATAAACGTAGAGACTTTTGAAATATTTTCTTTCATTTCTTCAATATACCATGTAAATCACATATTTTATGTTAAATATATTTTCATTCAAATTTACATGAAAATGTGACTGGCAAATAATTTATCCCTTCCCTTTGCAGACGGTTCAAAGGACCCACCCCCTCCCTCTTGTCTAGTTTTTTCCCACAAAATATAACATCCCCTTACACTTTATTTTCCTCTGTTGACTTTATTTTAAATTTGATAAAAATCAGGGTTTAAATTTGATAAAAATCAGGGTTAAATTTGAAACCCTGAATTTGCGATTTGTGAGTCATTATCCGAAGTTTTATAGTCTGAATCCTCCCCCACATACAGCAACAGGGGTGACTCGAAGGGAGAGGGGTGTGAAAGGATGATTTGACCTCCCCCCTCTCCCACCCCACTTTTTGTGAAGTCACATAAGTCGTTTATTTTGACCTCATTGAGGTCTCAGATGCTCAGTTAGAGACAGTCTGTTGTATTTTCCTTCTCCTGTAAAGACCTGTACACTAAGTCGTATATTCTCAGGAAAAGGATGAATGTAAAAACCTACATATTTAAACTTAAAAATAACATTTTTGAACCACACCTAAGCTGTCCATCAAATACACTAGTGCATCTCACCTGCTTAGAGGCAGGTTTTCTCGAACGCAGATATACCAGCGATCTTTAAAATTCTCAAGCATCTTTGCAAACCAAGTGAGAAAAACGTGTGGAATGCGGGATTTCTGGAGACAGACTGGTGGCTCGTCTTGGATGCCCTACGCACATCTGAAGGCAGAGGAGGACTTAAGGGTGCACCTCTGGAGGCACGGGAGGATCCTAAAGGGGGAACTTTTTCAAAAAATCTCATAAATTTTATATTGCGGAGACTAAAAAAAATATATCAAGGGAAATGACAAAGAATAGCAATTACTCACTTAAACGGCTCTGCAGGTCTTTTTAAGTCTTCAGGAAGAAGAGGAAGACGTTTGTAGAAAAACTCCCAGTCAAAAGCTCCTCTAGCTCCTTCATCTTGGGCACGATATTCAAATGTCTCAAAGTCAATCACATCGATAAATGGACACACTACTGTTTTATAGTCCCTCGCAATAGGATCTGAAACACAACAAACTAACGTGATGTAGATCTTCAATAAATACTGGTGTCGTAAAGCTAGTTTTTCTTTTACGTTGCTAATATTTGCGTAGGGCCTGGCACCCTAGAGGTAGTTTCAAGCTAGGTAAGAATTAAACTTTGCCTTCCACCAAGATTTCGCGTCACTCATAAGAATTTTTGGAGCCAAATTATTCAGCTCGGCTCTCTTTGGGGTCAATTAAAAAAAAACTTTTCTGGCCACAGCGTCTTTGAAGTACTTTACAGGATAAAAAATCAGTTTTGATAGAAGCTTCCTAACTGTTCAAACAGTTGTTTAATGCTTAAGAAAATAACTATAATTTTTCAATCAACATACGGGTCCAAATTTAAAAAGGACGCTTCCCGGTTGTTTGGCCTGGATAAAGTTACCACCTTCATTCAGTCAGATAGATAGGTGGTCTAGCTAGGGTCTAAGGCCGAGATTCCCAAAGTGGAGCGCAGGCCCACCGGTGGGGATGGCAATATTTTGGTGGCTCATGGGCCGGACATGGATCCCTCGACTGAGTATACTTTACAGCCTTAATTCTGAACAAAAACAAACATTTTTCATGTGAATGACATCATATTCCAAAATGTATTTAAAGAGCAAAAAAGAGACATTAATGTATTGCTATAACTTTATGCATTGTATAAAAGGTGCTGTATTCAGACAATATTTTTCATTAGTACAATATAATAAATAAATAATTTTATTGCCCATCAAACAGTTGATGGGTACAAACCCCCTCCTACACATAATAAAAATATAAGAATATAAAAGTTTGTAACGTAAGTTAATTCTTAAGTTACGCATATTTTTTACTAATAAAAACGTTCGTTAAAAATTAAAAGTTCTAGTAGCCTTTTTAAGTAACCGAAAAATTGGAGGGCAGCTAAGCCTCCTTCCCTACCCCTTATTTCTCAAAATCGTCTGATCAAAACTAAGAAAAAGCCATTTAGCCAAAAAAAAAAAAAATTAATATACAAATTTCATTTCAATAATTTAAGTGCGGAGAGCCAAAATCAAACATACATTAATTCAAAGACGTTCAGAAATTAAATAAAAAAAAACTATTTTTTTTAACTGAAAGTAACTTAAAACGAACACTTAAAACGAAACTTAAACGAACGAAAACTTAAAACGAACAGAAATTGCTCCGCATATGAAATGGGTTGTCCCCTCCGCAATCCCTCGCTCTTTACGCTAAAGTTTGACTCTGCCACAATTCTACTTTTTAAAACAATTAAAAGCTTTAGCGTAAAGAGCAAGGGATTGCGCAGGGGACAACCCATTTCATATACAGAGTAATTTCTGTTCGTTTCAAGTTTTAATGTCGCTCCTTACTTTCAGTTAAAAAACTAGTTTTTTTAATTAATCATAAATAGACACGAAATGTCACACAATGGAGTATGAGAAAGATAATAAAAAAGGAAAACGGCTATACGAATGACCCAAAAAGTTAACAGAAAACAATTAAAACAGACAATAAATAAACAATATATTGAAAGGCGCTGGCTAAAAGCTTGAAAAAGACTATGCTTATGATCAAATGATGAAGCAAACCGGTGCTTTCATCTCATTACAATCATTAAAGGATTGCACAAATTACACTTGGCTAAAAGTCTAGTGTTACGTGTCCAAAGTGGTAAACCCAAAATATACTTCGCATACTTAACGAAGAAGGATCTAATACGCTTCTTATCCCTATCTGTAAAAATAATCCAAAAAGGCGAAAGCGCTAGCAAGGTCAATATCACAAGAGGAAAGCCCAAAAAAAGAAATCAAGTTAATGGCCGTTTCAGCTTCCTTTAGGTGAATAAACATAAAATTTTGAATAACAAAATTTGAATATGACGAGAGGGACATCATGGTTTTAGAAATGCCTAGGTAGGGCAAGGTCCAAAGTTGGTTGGGAACCACTGGTCTAAAGCAATAAATTCTCTAATATACTGAAGAGTTACTAAAATAGAACAACTGTACCGGAGACCTGAAACGAGAAAACCTGATGAACGAGAGACTGATAAATCAGCTTCTGTTCTCACCTCGATGATTACTTTGTCACTTGTGACATTTATATAGCCTATGACACTCCTATAATTAAACATCGCTTAGTTTGACTCTAACATAACGAAATACTAAAACTATGGACCAGAGCGGAAGCAAAAGTTTACCCACACAGAAATAACAGAGGCAAGAAATAAACACAAAAAGAAAAGGGAAAAATTAACGAGGCCAACAGTAGGAAACTAAGATTCTTAACTTTCAGTTTATATACCAATGAAGTTCAATTCTATTCAAATATAGGAAAAAGAGAAAAGATACAATGATGTATTCAAATATGAATACGGACAATAGAAGACAAATACGTCAGAATATTCCCCCACAAAGCCCTTTCGCCCGGAATGCAGGGTAATTTTTATGAAAAGAGAAAAATTGAAAAAAGAGTTATAATATAAAGCTATACAGCATGAGTTTCCAGCATGAAAACCCGTCGAAAATTATCAGGAATCGTTATCAGAATTTTTGAATCTATATATATGTATATATAAATACATATATATATATATATATATATATATATATATATATATATATATATATATATATATATATATATATATATATATAACTACTTTCCTTCCAAATAATTTTCAGAATTTTGAAAACTACGTTTTCCTTGGCTTTCTGTTTCACCGGCTCTTTCTTTACCTTTTTCGAAATATCAAATCTATATTACACTCAACCCAAATTTTAATTTTGTGTTTTACAGAAAAAAAACTCCTAATAAACCAGGCAATTGAAAAACAGGTTTTCCTGTGATCTTTCCAACATGTCACTAAAATACCAAAAGTAAACACGGTATAAAACCCATGTTTTAATACATACACATTGACAGCGCAAATTTTCCAAAGTCATTTTTATACTATAATAGGCGAACTATATACACTGGACTATATACGGTAGGTAGGGACGGTACGCCAGGAGTATATAGGTAGACGAACTATATACGCTGCGAAGACTGTGATCACGTATAAATTCAAATGGCGTTGACAGCACAAATTTTTCAAAGTAATTTTTTGTACTACAATAATTATTACAACCGCATTTTTTTCAATTATAAAATTATAGAGTATATTAGCTTTCCCTAGATGCTCAGGGGGCTGTTTAGATTTAAAAAAAATCCAACAGCTTATTTGAGTAGATTTGATTAACAAAAGAAGAATTACTCATCTCCCGTTATTTCCCCTTTACCTAACACCTTTCACAACAATTGTCTTTCATTACAGCCTCGTAACAGTTATTTATTTCTATCTTGAACACAGTCTTAAAAATATAGTCAAGCTCCGTTCAAAATCTGTTTTATCCTAATGGAACGGTCAGCCGATTATTTCGTATCGCAAATCTGGAGAGGAAGATCAAGCGGACAGAGAAACAATCTTGGGCAGACATTCAAGAATTGCCTGGACCCTGATCGTGGTTTGATTCTTTTTTGTTATCTGCTCTTTTTTTCGGTTTTTAACTAACTGAATTTTTTTCTCACAATCAAAAATATAGAATTACACCTCCCCAACTTATTTTTCTTTTATATTTATTTTAATCAAAAAAAGGAGTAGGCCATAGGCTTGTCTCGTTACTAAAACTGAAAGAAAATATAGCAATAAAACCATACAGGTAAAAGTCCCATACCCTGTCACATTGCAAAATAATGACAACAAAGAAAAAAATACAGACAGCTCTTCTGATTCTGAGTAACAAAGCCACAGATATTTAAGTCCCATAGCTCTTCAAAGGTCTTTTAGATAACAACAGTATTTCTGATAACAATATATACAACTAACTTTGCAAAGAACAAAAAGGACAATAAACGAGAATTGGCTATCTGGGTGTTTATTGGTACCATAAATAATGAATAAATTCCGTAGGCTTATCGCATTACAGAAGCAAACAAATACTTCACAATATGCGAGGAAACGAATTCATGGCGCCCTCTTAGGGGGCCCTAAGACCATAAATACTATGGTTCTTTACACTTCCTTTCGGAAAAAGAAGTTCCAACCAAAGCTGTTTTGAAAGTTGTAATGTTGTTTTTTTTTAAACAATATGGTCTGCCATCATGTTGCCATGATAGAATGGACCGATTTACAAAAAAAGAACAACAATTTTCCAGATACATAACCCGCTTCATTATAATTATCCTTTAGCCCATCCTTGCAGCAGTTTTTTACCTTGAACATGGTGTCACAGTGTATTCAAGCACAAGTCAAAAATTCGTTTTATAATAATACTTAGTAAGTAACGTTCCAGCAGCGTTCTGGATTGGACAGGAGTAACTAACTATAAAATGGGACTATTTTTCGTTTGTTTTTTTCCGTTCTGCATTTATTTTGCTACTTCTTTTTTTCCTTGCTTGGACCTTTTCAACTATGAAATTTACAGAATAATTTCCATGTTTTCTTTGTTTCAAATTAGTATTATATATTTTACATTTACTTATCAATTTTTTTCCGTGTATCATAGAACTTTGTCCTAGGGTTGTCTAGGGGTTGTCTAGAACCACCCAAAATTCGTTTCAAAGTCGAGTTTTCCAAATTTTCTTCAGGAACATCTCTTGTTTTCCCTGTGAGTACGTACTTTAAGGGGGGAGGGGGGTTGGAGGATATTTTTTTTCTTGAACATTTTTTTAAGAGCAAAAGACTTAATACTCATGGTAGTCTTCTAATTAGCAAGTTCCCAAACAATTTTCATTTAGAAACTACTTTAAAAAACCTGAAGAAGAGTTTGAATAAAAGTGAAAAATGTCCATATCTGCATATATAAAAAAAGAAGACCGAATATTGACCTTAATAACCCTAGACGCTAGAAACAAAAATTATCTCATCCTCTGCCCCCCCCCCTCTAAGAGTCATAGCCGTTGCCACCTATATAAAGTCTCAACTTTGAACTTAGTATTACCAAGAAGAGGTGGTAACCAATTATGCATGCATTCAGAATGAGAGTCCAGGAATATCATCACATCTCCTTTGGCAACTCTTGCACCTTCACTTCGCGCAACAATCAGACCACTTCTTTCGGCCAAATGCACCACCTTCACCTTTGGAAGATTTTTTCTCACGTAATCATCAAGAGGCTTCTTCAAAAAATCTAAAGAAGTAGAAGTCATTAAGACAATGTTAAATAGTCACGCCACAAGAGATCAGTAAGAACATGGAAAATGCAACCCTAAAAACATTAAACGTTTTGAAATAACCAAAAGAGAAATCATAGAAAATAAGTTTTTACATATGAGCAAATCTGTGATGGAGCAGCCGGTCTTGATACAGGTATACCCACCGCAGCCTACGCAACCAACCCAATCGAAACGCTTCTATTAACTGAAAAGGAGAAGTAGCAAGCACAAGTCTCTACCTGTCGGAAACGCTAATAATAATCCAAATAATGTTATAGCCAAATTTTTAAAATGTTTGAATGGAGACTATCGGGAAATATAGAGTTAGGGTATTCATACAATTCCTAGTGTAACAGATTATTTGGTTTGGAGCGAGGCTCAGTGGTGTGACTCTGTAAGCCCCGAGTTGACTTAGCTCCAAATAGGCACCTGGAGAGATCCGAGGAAGGTTAACAGGAAGGATGTGGGAAAGCAGAGGGTGGTTGACCCTAAGCCATCCATTACCAATCCAGTTTGATTATTACTTTTCAAGTATTTAATTTTTATTGCAGTGACAGCCAAAAAGCCATCCAAAATACAGATAGAACGCATGATATAGTATATCTGATAGTATTTTAAATATCTTTAGCTTTTCCACATCTTAGTAAGGCGTAGAAAAGGTTGTGGAAATTTATACCGAAGGTTAAGTGTCTAACTTCTTTTGCACTGGAATAAATTAGATGTATGACAAGCGTCTGATAAGATACAGAATCTATACATCGTCGAATGGCCGAGGAAAATAATAGATGTTTTCCTGAGGAAATGACTAAGCATGGTCTCAGTGGTCATGTCATGTGATAATCTAGAAGAATCCCTGATTCTCAAATGCCGAGATGATAGTCATATGACAGTTCTGTACGTATTATACGGAACTGGTATTGTTCCAAATTAACTTCAAGATGTGCTAGAAATCAGACAACATCAGAGAAAGCAAGAGAGAGGGAGTGAGGAGAGAGAGATAACCCTTTCGTATGTAATAAGACGTAAAGGTACCAGAACCATCATATAGTTATATAGTGAGCTAATAATGGTAATGTATGAAAAAAGGACACGCTAACATGAATTTTTACTAATGAAGCATTTAATGATTATCAAATGATACTCTTCCCCATGAACTCATGGATGAGTGCGTGTATGAAAGTTTGTATAGTTGAAAACTATGAAGATAGAAATAGATAAAAAAATAAAACGTAAGAACATGCAAATTTACAAGCTCTTTTCTGCAAAAATGAGGAATTTTGTAACTTTTTCAAAAAGAAATATCACAGATGCGTTTTTATTTGTTGTTTTATTATGGTGATTTTAGAACGATGGTTTTATGGATTTTCTGGATGGGCTTGAGTTGTTTACCAATCCAGTCTAATGGGTTTGGTCCATATGTTGACCGCAAAAGGTACGGACATGCTGAACATTAATTTATAGTTAAAAATATTTTTTTATTCAGATTCTTTCTTCAGTCTGTCAAATGACAAACTCATGAACCAATGAACCAATAGCTGTAAAATAATAGAAGGAAAAATAACAGAAATTGTAAAAAAGAACACAAAAATGGATAAAATATACAATATAAGAATATAAAACAGATAAATAGATATTCATTTTTATATTATACTCATTAATATATTTTGCCACAATTATTATGCAAACATAATGTTCAAGTCCCCCTTTCTCAAAAATTAGTTTACCTTGGAATGCCTATTGGAAAAATATGAAAGAAACTGTGAAATTATCCCTCGAAAATTTGAAGAAAAAACTGAGAATTGCTTATGCTTCAATTGTATCTAATATTAAACACATTGATAAATTAAATCTTGCGAAAATTTATAATAGCCTAGTTGTACCTCATCTCCTTTCTCTTTGTCCGGTTTGGCACTTTTTTAGTGAACCTCAGAAACTATCTGTTCGTAGAATATATTTTCGTTATGCTAAATTCCTTCTCAGTTACCCTCCTTGGACTAGAAATAGTTACTTAATGAACAAATTCCGCCTAGTTTCTCCTACATCTATTATTGATAAAAGGCTTCATGATTTTCGTTCTTCTATGTCGATAGTGTCTCACCCATGGTCAGCATCACTTATTTAATTGTTTGTTTGTGTTGATTTGTATTTATTTGTAGCTTGTTTTTATTTTATTTTTCTCTTATTACTCCATCTTAAGGGCGTTCCGCCCTCTTTTTTGTAGATGGGTTATAAATATATTGATGGATTGATTGATTGATAATTTGCAGTTCGCTTAGTTACCGAATAATTTCTGAATAATTAGAATTTCCGAATAATTTCCGAATAATAATTACCGAATA
Source organism: Artemia franciscana (assembly GCF_032884065.1). NCBI lineage: Eukaryota > Metazoa > Arthropoda > Branchiopoda > Anostraca > Artemiidae > Artemia > Artemia franciscana. The sequence continues at coordinate 16,210,846 of NC_088864.1, forward strand.
ATTTCTTTCGTTCCCTTTGTTTCAGGCTATTTAGGCTGTAAATTCAGATGAGCTTTGCCGTTTTTTCTTTTCATTCACCTTAGACTTCCTCTACAGCCAAGATACGGCTAAAGAAGTCCGTCTTGAAGAACTCTTGTCCTGTGTTGGAGCACATCAGAGCTGTAAATTGTTGCACCATTCCACTGGAACATCAATGGCTCAGATCACCAATTTCTGTTGAATATTGGATCAAGATGCTGAAGGTGCTTGGAATGAATGTCTTGCATAGAGACTGTTCTTTAAAATACAAATACGATTCCCTTGTTCCTGGGTGATTTCAGTAACTTGAGTATTCATTCAGCGCTCGGCGTGCACTTGAAATAGAGTTTCTTGGATTATTATTAACGTTTCCTACAGGTAGAGACTTGTACTTGCTACTTCTCCTTTTCAGCTAATAGAAGCGTTTCGATTAGGTTGGTTGCGTAGGCTGCGGTGGGTATACTTGTACCAAGACCGGCTGCAAAACTGTGATTTTCTATGATTTCTCTTTTGGTTATTTCAAAACGAGTTACGGATAATTACTTGGATTATCCTGCTTATAACCCACTTTATAAGCAGAAATTAAGTATTAAGTTTTAGCACCCCGGGGTTTGGCTATTCTACTTGTAATATCTTCACTGCATTCGCCTCTTTACTAATAATACTACCCAGAGCGCACTATTGGCCTAATATTGTTTAACTTTACTTCAAAAAGTAATACAAGAAACCGAGAGAATTGTTGAAGACAAGAAACAAATTCACAATAGTCTGCAAAGGAAACGAAAAGGGCGAAATATAAAAATATAGAATTATGCTGAAAATGACAACAGCGATAAACTTTTATTATCCGATTATCCTTAATTCTTAGAGATATAGGTGTTAAGTTTCTATTAAACCAATCTAAACAATCAGATTTCATTTTCACTGTCTTTGGTACTTAAATAATCATTTCATCTCAATAAATAAAAAGTACAATAATGTCTTTTTCTTAGTAGATTTCTTTTTCCTTTATAATTTATTTATTCACCTTTGCTTAAAATTCTTATTACTATTTCACTGTTATTTATTTTAAAGGTCCATCACTGTTATTTATTTATTTGGGCTGCACAGTAGCTTTTTGTTTTTCCAAACCAAACCTAATAAAATTTACATATTCCGAAACAGTAAAAATGGCGATTCGTTTGATGCATAAATTGTTACCATTTCTTTACAGGCTCTGTTTTACGATTATGTTTGAGAAGATAATAGAAAATTAGAGGAAAGATATATGTAATTTGTTTAGCTTTAGATGTTTTTTAGGCCGTTATAACATATATCATGGACTATATTATCATAGAGCTCAAGGAAGTATAACTTTCTATTACTCTCTATGACTTTAACTCTGTAAAGTATAATTCTTTATGATGTTCCAGTGTCCCGCTAGCAGTGGAGAAAGAAAAATTAAAAAAGGGGACAAATGCTATACGTAAGCAATGGGCAAATGTCAAAACTTAAGACCTTTCCCCCGGGGGCTGTGGGATATCATATTATCTCCAAAGACATAGTTATTGGATCTTTCAACTATGCTGAACAAAATGGCTATCTCAAAATTTTGATCGGACAACCTTGGGGGAAAAAGCCGTGGGAGGGGGCTAGCTGCCCTTCAATCTTTTAGTTTATTTAAAAAGGGCAATAGAACTTTTAATTTTCGTTTGAATGATCCCTTTTTAATATTCAATCACAGTAAAAAAAAAAAATACTGTATAAGCAGGCCATTCAAACACGTAAATTTTCGAAGTCTATTGGTTAGATTCTAATAATGGAAAAAAACCAAAGGGGGTCTTGACTATAACGAATTTTCTGACAGTAGAAATGTTTCCAAATTAAGATTTTATAAAGTTTTCTTAGTTTTTATTTTTGCAAATTAGGTAGATGAAATTTCTATAAGCTTTGGTCTGAAATATAGCGTTCATTTTTACTACTAATTTACTTTATTAACCCGTCCTCCGATTTTCAAATATATAACCTTAAAGCCCTACACTATGAAACTAAAAGACGTTCAGTTCACTCAAAACAGAAATTACAACCCCTCTCCTGGGGGGTTTGGAAAACTTTGCCTAAGGATTCTTAATAAGAAACCTTTATTGCAAAGGATCTTGATCAAAGAGTAGGGGTAACTTATAATAGTGAGCACTGGCGACAGAGTCGACAAAAATAACTTACATTTATCACTACCTTAATTTTACCAATTTCACTGATCGAATTAGTCATTTTTGTTACTACATAGAAAAAAGTCAAGTGTCTCCAAACGCTAGATGGTGTTGATAAATTTTTTTTGTCGACACTAGCGCCAGTTGTCACTCTTATAAGTTATCCATTTTCTTTGGGTCTTGACTATAACGAATTTCCTGAAAATAGAAATGGTTCCAACGTAACATTTTTATAGTTTCCTTCCCTTATTTTTTTTTTTTTTTCAAAATATATAGATGAAATTTTGTAAGCTTTGGAGTCCAAAATCCACCTGCGTTGCAAATTCACTTTATCATCCCTCCTCACCCCCTGGTCAGATATATAAGCTTTATAACCCTAGACTATCAACTAAAAGACGCTCAGTTCACACAGAACTGAAATTATAATTCGGTGAATTTTCTTTTGACTAATTATTTTGAAATAAAAGTTGCATATAAGCAATTTGTTGCAACTGACGCCTTTTCTTAATTTATAATTCAAAATGAAGCCAAAAAAAAATAGAACGTTTGGCAAAACTCCTATTGCCTTTAATCAAAATAGAGTAACATTTACTAAGAAAATAGTAATAATAACAATAATATTATAATATAGAAGTCTGCAAACCGAGATTAGAATAGTAGAAGCTAGAGTGATGGCAGTGGTGAAATATGGCTCTGAAGCCATATTTCTGAAGCATTGAAGCATTGAAGCATTCTGAAGCATGGGTTTGAAGAAAGATCTAAAGGAAATAGGAACTTCCTGGGAAAATGTAAAGGGGGAGGCTTTGAATATATTGGGAGAAGTGAAGCGTGAAGCGAGAAGAGGTGAAGCGTGCATAGCTGTGTTGGCTTCAGGCGGCTTGGTGTGGCGGTGAGTTGTTAGTAGTATAATATAGAAAATAGTAAAGACTATGGAAAATAATAATAATGTACTTTTCTAAACAGTAGTTGCCCCAAAAAGCGAACAGGAAAGACTCATCCCTTTGAGCGCTGCTTCAAGTATCAGTAAGTTCGGATTTTCACCCAAAAAGTGTAGTTAGCCATCTCCAGTTTGGTCAAACTTAAAAACAGTTTCTGTAAATATGCTTTTGCCATTTCTTTCTTCTCATAATACGTATGAAGGCGGAAGCAGAATACAGCGACAAGACACTCCCCCCCCCTCAGAATTTTTTTTAAGAAGAAACCAAGTTTTGGAGATATTAAATATTCGTTTCTAGAAACCACAAATTTTCTACATAGTCATTAAGATAGATCACTAGTTTAAAGAATATCTACAGAAGCGGAAAAGTTTCCTTGAATTTGAGGAACTCTCAACGCAAATTTTAAGAGAAAATGTACCAAAAAATGTATAAAAGAGCGTCCCAAAACATAAAAAAAATGTCCAAAACACCTACTGTTTAAAAAAAATGGTAATTTCACAAATAAAATAATAAGAACAAAATAAAAAAAATAGTAAATTACAAACAAAAATTAGTATATATGTTACAGTGAAAGATCATAGTTTGGAGAATGTCGACTTTTACTGGTGGACGTCAATATTCATAAAGTAGACATTTTCCATTTCGGTCTTTCAGGGTGATATATATAAAAAACAAGATTATTAAATTCACTAAGTTTCATTTGTAATGCCCAAATTAATATTGGCAGAAATAAAGGAAAATTTGGCAAAATTCTTGAATTTAGAATAAATTAATATGTAACTTTATATTAGGTAAAGTTACAAATTTGCAACGAACTTCTTTGTAAATTTAGTAGAAATTTTAAGTAGCATTTTCGGATTTACAACAAAAGATCCAGAGCAACTTTCAAGTAAAAGTTCATAAATTGACATAGGGCTGATCCAGGAATGGTGGAAGACCCCAGTCCCCTCAAGATTTTTCCTGGTACCCTCATTCCGTTTTTTTTTTTAATTAGCTAGTCAATTTGGTCAGTAATCGGCACTTTTTCACATTGCCCCCCCCCCTCCAAGATTTTACTCTAGATCAGCCTTTTCAAAACATTCATCATTTATGTACAAATAATATTAGATTTACTAGTTTCTCAAAGAAACACGAAAAAAACCTAGAAACTGCACTGAAACTTTATTAGTTAATTGCAATGATCATTAGAAAAATTCATAAGTCCCTTTTTACTTGTTCCTAGTAAAAATGCTAAATAATTTGTGTAGCGATCGTGAAAAGACGTTTCCAAGCATTTATCAGCATTGCATCTCCAGCCCCACCCCCCTTCCAGGAACAAGGGTGCTCATTAAGTATGGGTAGAATTATCAACAAAATGACTCAAATACAGCGCGTCCTTCTTTAAAAATGAGACAACCCAAAAAAACCATCTAATTCGGAAAACAAAAAATACATCTAATTTGGGAAACAGGGATATTAAAATGGAATTACGGTGAATATAATTAAAAGTTATTGCTAATTCATTAATTTATGTCTTTGTTAGGGAAAATGAGGAAACAAAAAGATATTACCTTTGGTACTGGCATCGTCAACAAGGACTATCTCTATTAAATTAGCTGGTGCTCTAGCCATACAGCTATAAGCAGTCCGAAGCAAAGTGGACCAATGCTCATTGTGAAAAGGCACAACAATACTAGCTGTTGGCAACTCAGCTAAATATTTATTGTTGTTACATCTGAAAGAAAACCATAATTAGGTTTATAATTAAAAGTAGAGTCATACCAGGACCCACCTAAGGGGATTCCTTCCGTTCCATAGAATTCATTGACCCCCTCACCCTTAGATTTTGAAAAATATCTTCATTTTTGCCAAACTGAAAAAATGCTTTAATTAAAAAAAAAATCGACCAACCAATACAGACAAGAAAAACAATTTCCCTTGCACAAATTTGTAAAATACGTTTTGCACCCCTTCCCTCCTCCGTAAATTTTATTGAATTAATGTCCCTGACTAATTATAGTACTTAAAGTTATTTGAAAAAATTTAAACATATATATTGTTGCTTTAAATATCTGAATTAATAGAAGTGTCCGTGCTCCCTTTCTTAAAGCTTTTTATACGAGGATTTTATAAGAGGTTTCCCAGAAGCAGCCTCGTAAAGAGCAAACCACAACGAATAGTAACCGAAAACTTAAAAATGAATTAAAAAAACTCTATAAGAAAAATTTGCCGTTTAATGCTGAATCAAGAATGGTAACTATTATTTCAGTTCATCAAAGATTATTGCGGAAATATTTTCATAGGAATTTGTCAAATAGCTTAAAATTCATCAAAATGGCACCAAATCAAAAAGAAAATAAACTGATATTAAAAAGCATTGGAATTATAATAGTCAAAAACCATAAACAGAGGTTTTCAGTCCCTCAATTTAAAAACGCGAGACAAACATACTCTAGCTCGTATGCCATTGGTGTGTCCCTTTTTTGCATTTTTTTTTCTCCAGACCCTAGTTTGACCTCCCCATCTGAAATTTAGTTTCTTCAAAAATCTCGCCAAAACTGAGATAAGCCTGCATAGTTAAAGCATCCACAGAAACGGGTCAGTCTGAAAAATACATAAAGGTATCTTTACCTTGGCTCATTTTTCAGTTTTCACTGTAATTTTCACTTGATTTAGAAAAATTGGCTCCAACTTTGCCCCCTCCCAAGATTTTGACATTACGCCACTGGTCTTGATTACTCGCCCATAATAAATATAAATATAACTTAACGTCAGTGAAGTTCTCTTTTAAATCTTTCGTTCACAGTTTCTAGCATTCTATGTATATTTTGCTGTAATAACATTTTCTCACAATAGATGCTCTGATTGCTCGGCTCTGATACTTTTCTTGGTATTTCTTCCGTTTAGCCTACTCACTTGACCCATTTCCGCGCTCACTAAAATGTTTTCACGAATTCTTAGAAAGGAGCGATACCTCCAAAAATGTTGTTTGCTCTTTAATAGGTTCCAGCTTTCAGTGTGGTATATCTAATGAATGTGAAATGTGGCTTGTTTGATGTTTACCAAGAGAGAACTTATTTGAGCAGAAATTAAAAGTTTTTTAAAATGAACATGAAATTAATTAAAGATATTGAAAGGAATTAAAGGAGATTAATGAAAAAGCGATTGTTTCTCAGCGAAGTGGTGTTCTCAGTTATTTTGTATCATTAAGCAATGATTTTGGCCCGAAAACAAACAAATTAAGGTTTTGACATCAAATTAATTGACATTCGACGCTCAAATCAGTGTGAGGAAAATGAAACAATATTCCTGTGGCAATTACATACATACAAATAACTAGTACCGAAGAATTTTTTACAGATATCAGGACTTAATAAAGGTCTGAAAAACGGGTTAAAGGCTTATTTGTTCTGAAAATCGCAAATTTAGCCCGTGGAAGCTTAAGTGCTACCCCTCCTCCCTAGAGATGCCCCTTTCTATATTAATGTAAACACCCCCTATAAAAATGAAGTATAGTCATCTAAAAAATACACTTGAAAATGATAAGATTTGGTGAGACTAGGTTTTCAGGAAACAAGAATAAAAACCGTTTTGCTTTTGCAGTAGATTCATAACAAAGAAAAAAAAATATTATGAACTAGTGCAAATGGTCAAGCTAAGTAACTAGAGTAACACACAAGTAAGAACATACATTCATAACAGAAATTCATGTATTGATGAATAAACCATCAGAAGATGTAAATAATAAATCATAGTCAAGTATGGTCCAGCTGCTGAATTCATAAATTAATCCAAAGATGATATGACGTACACCCCGAAAGTAAAGAAAGTTTTTGTATAAATTTTGTTTATATTCTACCTGATGCTTAGGTTACTTCTCTACGTAGCAGTTAAAATTTTACAGGCAGCGAAAAAGCATGTGCCAGACATCACCTCTTACTTGCTACCTAGTTTGAATGATGTCGGGTACAGACGCAATAAACTGATACCCCAATTATTATGATAGAGGTTGAGAAGAGTCAATACGACACCCAATCATCTGTTTCTGAATTCTTATCATAAAATTCAAGGAATAAAATTCTTTTTTTTTTCAAAAATGCTCAACACAGAAAATTTCCTATAAGACAGTTTTTAGAATTTATAGAAAGAATGAGTGTAGTCCTAAAATACGAATCGCCTTTCAACTCTGCCTTTGTGCTCATCAGTCGCAGCAGAAGCCCAGCTCGAGTGTTTCTCTTTCACATTTCCATTCACTCGTTTATCTTCTTAGTTGGATTATCTTAAAGACGGTTTCGGCGATCTCATCATCGGAATCCAATCCCTACCCCGGGGTGCTGCAGCTGAAATCCAATTCCGGATCCCCTATTATCAAGCAGAGCTAGAACAAATGTCTTGTTTTTGTGTTTGTTTTTGTTTTTTTCAACTGAACCTGTAAAAAATTACTTCCACAGAAAAGGTGGCATATTCTTGGTAAATTTATTTCTAAGTCCCTAAACACAAAAGGCAAAAATATACACTTCCTTCCACAATGTTTAGCTTTTTATTTTCTTTAGTTTTTCAGTTGTTTTTTTTAGAGACATCTTTCAAACCAAAACTTGAAACTTAAAGCTAGACTCTGTCAGGAGTTCGATTTTTACTCCTGATTAATTAAAAAAAAAACAAGTTTTTTCAACTGAAAAGAGCAATATTAAAACTTTAAACGAACAGAAATTGTTACATAAATGAGAGGGTTCACCCCCTCGTCAATGTCTCAATCTCAACGCTTAAGTTCGAATTTTGTTCCCATTCTTTAAGAATGACCCCTGAATCACAAAAGTCGTTTAATTAGAATAAATGGCTCTTTTGAAATTACTAAAAAAAAACTTTGGCGTAAAGATCGAGGCATTGACGAGGGGTCGAACCCCCTCCTATACGTAATAACTTCTGTTTGTTTTAAGTTTTAATATTCATCCTTACTTTCAGTTTAAGAAACTTGTTTTTTATTTAATTTCTAATTGTTTTTTAAATAGTGCTAGGAAACCCGACACCCCCTTCATGGAAAATTATCTTTCTCCATGAAAAATCCCTCCATAGAAAGATCCTCCCATATTACCGCTTCCCCCACTCCCCCCCCACCTATCAGAAAAAATTCCCTCAAACGTCTGTATACTTCCCAATAACCAATACTATGTGTAAACAATGGGCAAAGTCAATAGCTTGCAGCCCTCCCCCGGGGACCGTGGGGGATTAAGTAGTCCTCAAAGACATAGTTATTAGATTTTTCGACTATGCTGAACAAAATGGATATCTCAAAATTTTGATCCAGCGGCTTTGGGAAAAAAATAGCGTGGGAGGGGGCCTAATTGTCCAACAATTTGTTTGGTCATTTAAAAAGAGCACTAGAGCTTTTAATTTCCGTTCAAATGAGCCCTCTCACGACATTCTAGGACCACTGGGTCGATTTGATCACCCCTGAAAAAAAAATAATAAACACGCATGCGTGATCTTTCTTCTGGTAAAAAATACAAAATTCCGCGTTATTGCATATAGGAGCTTGAAACTTCTACAGTAGGGTTCTCTGATATGATGAATCTGATTATATGACTTTCATTAAGATTCTGCGACCTTTAGGGGGTGTTTCCCCCTTTTATCGAAAATGAGGCAAATTTTCTCAGGCTCGTAATTTTTGATAGGTAAAACTGAACTTGATAAAACTTACATATTTAAAATCAGCATAAATATTCGATTCTTTTGATGCATCTATTGATATCCAAATTCAGTTTTTTAGAGTTTTGGTTACTATTAAGCCAGGTCACTCCTTACTTACAGTTCGGTATACCACAAACTGTTTGATAGCAGGATCTCACGCCATTATTATTATTTTCATTATATTTTCATTATTCTTTATTATTCATAATTTAAGTTCCTAAGCACAAAAGGCAAAAATATATACTTCCTTCCACAATTTTCAGTTTTTTTACACTTTTTTTAGAGGCGCTCTTCAGACCAAACTTGAACTTAAAGTTAGACTCTGTCAGGAGTCAAATTTTCACTCCTAACAGCAGGATCTCACACCACCAATAAAAAAAAGAGAAAAGAAGAAGAAAAAGCGTATCTCGGACAATAGATTAAACTAAGTCGCAAGAAGAGGGAGGGAGGGTAAACAAACGACATAAAACGACTTAATGAGAGACTGTAAATGACGATTTAATATGTTGTCATTCCGAATATTCTTTTGTGGCGAAATTCGAGTTTGGTTCCCTTCGATATAGAGTTGATAATACAGCACATATCAAATGAAGTGCCGCCCGGACTGTGTCGTAAATACATTAAAAAACATTAAAATTAAAACAGAATATTAACAAACATTAAGATTAAAAATACAAACCTTGGATTCTTTTGAAAGCCAAATATGATATAACAAGACAAGTATGTTTAATAGGGTCAATTATGAATCTTGACAAAGTACCCCCAGGCGCCTTTTGAATTACGAACGCCGAACTGTTGTAATGTGAACATTTTTTCTTGTGATTGTGATTGGTCTTTTCTCTTTTTAATGAGGAAAACTTACCATCCAAACAGAGGAAAGGGCACCAGTAATCCATAGTTTTAAAATTGAATTTTCCTATTTGGCATCAGATTTTTGTCTTTTTACCAAACACTTTATTTTAAAATTATTATTTAAATAAATTATAATGCCATTTTACCAAAATATTATTTTGTAACAACATTATATGTCATTTAACACTTTCCAAACCAGTCCCCATGACAAATCTTCTGCTAAATAGGGATTCCCTTGATTATATGCGTAAGTAAATGAAGATTCTTACTCAGCATGTCTGATATCAGGAAGGCTACGATTCAATGCAATCTGGTCAGAGGCAAAGCCATTAAATCCATTAACCTTATAAATTTCGTCTTTTTTCTTTTCCAAGTCAGGTGGTAAATGATATGCTTGGCCGTGCTCGCCAGGACCAACCCTTTTCTCATCTGCTTCCATCAATTCATAATTGTGCCAATCAATTACTTTGTTTGAATGCTCCAACTACGAAAAATAAACAAGATTATTTATTTATAAAAAACAAGATATGACAAGATATTATTACTTTCTAGACAATTTCATGCTTTTGTCGGGTTTTACAAATCAACTTCTGAAATCGAAATCTCTTGAGTTTTCATCTCTAATTATCGTGACATCCTAAGCTTAGCCTCTGTTTGTCCTCATGAATTCTTGGAGTGTACACTCAACCTATATCATTACCCCAGCCCACCTATTCCTTCTTTCCTTGTCTTTAATTTTGAGTATATATATGAATTATGTTTTAGCAAATTCCTCAATAATGCAACACTATCATGTTAGCTAAGTAGCAAAGTTGTGCAGAATTGGACAGTTTTTCAAGTGGCTAAATTCTATAGGAGCAAACTAATTAATAATTATAAAAAAAGATGCAGCAAAAAAATATTATCAACGTTTACATACTTCTAGCTCCTCAGAAAGCCAATAAAATTAAGATTACAGTAAATTAGAATCTCGAACAGGTGAACTTCGGTAATTGATATTATTATATATCAAATACTCAGCTTAATTTTGTTAGTTTTTTTCCAAGACTGTTCAAAACACATAGTTATCACTACAGTCAAGAGTTTGGCTACTGCCTGTTTCCCTTACTATACACGTTTAAGGTCTATTACCTATTTGGCGTTTAAACAAAAAAAAATGTCTTACAAATATTTTATTTTGTACTGATTACAACATTGAAAATGAAACAAAATATTGAGCTAATGAGCATTCATCAATTAATATCATTCATTCACCTATTCCTTCTCTTTAATTTTAAGCATATGAGTATATCGAGTAAATGAGAGATATTGATTTGAAGTTTGAGTTGATTATGGTTATGTCGTGATTTTTAATGGAATATATATTTTTACTTGTTATTGCCGTATGTCTACAAAACTGTAAAATTTTTCTTGGTGCGGCAGCATTTTGTAAGTTATCTCTATGTTAAATTTTTACATTCGTGTGGTATACCTTGCCCCCCTCCCCCAGATTATGAGGTCTAAAACTGCTACTGCATACATATAGTAACCAAAAACATTTTTTTACAACACACTTCAAGCTTTAAATTTATCTCTGAAAGTCTTATTATCTTAGCTTATCTACTTTCAAAGACAGAAAAAGACTTTAAAATTCATCTATAATTAAACCAAAAAAAAACATATGATTTTGTCGTGGAGGAGCCTTTTTAAATATCTGGTTTAGAAATCAAATCCTTTTAATTTGAGCAGAAGTTTAAACTATAATGAGAGTTTCTTTATTGGTGGTTTTAATTAGTATGTTTACCTACTGCAATTAAAACAACCTATTGATATTAGGCTATTGTAACAATAAAAATTGGATTGAGCTGCAAGCCCCAAATATGCTTTAAAAGAGCTATATTAAATATAGTCTAATGAAGCAAGATTTTTTATTATTAGTATAATAGTTAGTATCCAAGGAGTTTTCAAACTTAAACATCCTGTTTGCTTTCCTGGCAATATATCCCATCCCCACAAATAGCCATAGGATATGCAAAACACTAGAACAGTGAAATTCTTGCTTTATAATATGCAGGATGAACATCAATCAGATTATCATGTTTCTTCTAATTGTTATCCCCTCTTCAAAATCATTTCAAATACTAATTTTATTTAATACTGTAATCAATCACAGACAAAACTAGATTTGGTCAAATTGGGACTGCATAAACCTGTTTTAACAAAGAACCTATAATGCATCATGAGATTCAATTGATGAAAGAATACATTATTAAGGTTATATTTACAAGGCAACCATGATGTTTGTAAAAAGCATAAAATAAGGAATCTCTAATTTTATTAGCATTTTTCTCCATTAGTCGTCAATCACTAAATATTTGTCTTGAAACCTAACCAGTCAAAATTGAGCAAATTCATGAGCAATAGCATACGTCTATTCCTCAAGTTGACACTTTTATAACACAAAGGTTGAAAAACGTCACTGCCCTTTGTAGGGGGAGGGAGTGGAGGTAAGAACTCTAAAATATCTTGCCAGGGGAGCATTGATACCCTTGGATGCATCCCTGACGGTTTCAACCACTAGCACAACTACTTTCCAAAATCAGCAAAAGCCCCTAACCTGGAATTTTACCCTTTGATGTCTCTACAAACCTAGTGGAGCAAAAATTACTTTACCTTACCTCAATTAATACTTAACAGCAAAATTAAGATCTATATTGATCTGCTCTGTGTCAAGGATTGTGAAATTGTGAAACCTGTCAAACCTAGAACTAGAATCTAAATGAATACCTAGGTCACAGACATTTTCAACAGGTAAAATCCAATGTCCAGCAAGATGGTAATGGTAACTTTGTTCTACTTTGCAAAAGTAATGGATAACCCTACACTTATTTTTGTTGACTTAACATGGAGTTGACAGTACTCCAAATGTGCACTGCATCCAAGTCTTTTTGAAGCAATGAAGCTTCATCTGAATTTGTGAAGGAGCAGTAAAGCTTTACATCATCTTCAAACATTTAACTGTGGAATGGCAGACTAGAAGAGGCAGGTCATTGATGAAAAGGCAGAAAAGTACCAGACCAAGGCAACCATCTTGTGGAACCCCACTTAAAACCATCTCAGCAGAGGACAAAGCATCACCTACAATAGCTTGCTGCATCCTGCCTGTTAGATAATGACCAATCCAATTCAATGTTCTGGCACCAAGGTGATATACCTCACACTTTTGAAGTAAAAACGGAATGGAAATTTTATCAAGTTCCTTAGAAAAATCTAAATAAATGCAATCAAACATAAGACCTTCATCTGCAATTCTATGGAAATCAGTAACTACTTCCAAAAGTTGTGTATTACATGAACATTTTTTATGAAAACTGTGTTGAAATGGCTGCCAAAAAAGATTTGATTCAAAATAATTTTTTATTGTCTTAACAATTAGTTTTTCCATAACTTTGGAAAAAATTTATATGTTTGATATTGGCCTATAGTTTTTAAACTGTGTTTTTGTGCCACTTTTATACAGGGGTTTGATTATTGCTTTTTTCCATGCCAAAGGGCAAGTACCAGACACCAGACATAGATTATACAAATATGTCAATGGTTCAGTAAGTACTATTGCAAGTTTGCAGATCATATGGTTCAAAAATCCACAAATGTCTGGTGATTTATTTGTGTCAAAATGCTTCAGGACCTCAAAAACTTGTTGATCATTAAAATCAGAATCATCAAAATCTATTGTGAAATTGGTAGTAAAAACAGGATTAGTAGGAGTTTCACTGAGGGGTTGTGCAAAAACAGATGAAAAAAGTTTATTAAAATGTTCAGCTTTTTCATTATCATTGTCTATATTTGTTTGTGTTTCTGAGTCAGTGAATGAAGTTGAGGATGAAGACTGTGAAGTTTGGTTTTTTCTTATATATTTCCAAAACCTTTTTGGGCAACTTTGAGCTGATGCAATGATAGAAGATTCAACGGCCTCACAATTTGACCAAAGAAGCCAAGTTGCTCTATTTCTTCCTCTTTTATATCTTATCCATGACTTGGTGCTTCTTAATTTAATATGCTCATGCCAATTATCATTTCTTTTTCTCTAATAGCTTGTAGAATGTCTTGAGGAAGACTCTGCCTATTTTTACAGAGCTGCCTATTAACAATAGTCAGAATAAACTTGTCTTGACCTACTAACAAAGCTTCATGAATCAGCTCAAATACTTCATTAGCAACATATTTATTTTCCTTCAACTGTTCCATGATATATAATGATAAAATGAAATTTTGGAAGGACTCATATTCACCTTTAGTGTAATCATACTTGAGAATCTGCTTTTAAGGAGTAGAATAATCACCTGGACATTCAACAGCAGTTTAAGAATGGTGTGATCACTTCTTCCTAATGGATGTTGGAATTCAATATTTCTAACATCATCAGGAGATTTTGTTATTACCAAGTCAAGGACAGGAGGAATCAAATCATCCCAAAATCATGTAAACTCCTGAATGTGTTGGTAGATATGTGTCCTGCAATTATTGAAGGAAATGATGCTCAAATGATTGATCAGAAAGGGAGGTAGTTTGAGTTTTCCAATCAATGAAAGGTAGATTAAATCATCCGCCACTAATACACTTGCACTAACCATTGAAACATTGAGAAGATAGTGTAATAAATGTACATTATTGCTCAGAGATAACTCACTAACACTAGGACTTCTATACACTGCAACAATTCATCCTTTAAGGACACTAAACATCCTTTAATACTCAGAGCTAAGGGATCATTTACTTCTGTGTACTTAGACAATGAATGGACATATACAAAAATTCCATGTTTATAGTGGATATTCACTAATAATGGAAGTTTTTTTAATTTTTTTTTATTTAAATAATGTGCAATTAAAATTTAAATTAAAATGTGCAATACACTCTTTATTTGCAAATTTTATTATTGAATTTTCCCAAACCCTAAAGTTAATCCAAGCAAAAATTGATCAGAAAGATCAAACTTGATATATCCATTATTAAATATGGAAAGCAAAAATTGATATATTGTTTTAGACCTAATTAAGATATTGCCCAACACTAGCGCAGTCACCTGTCTTAAAATTGGGGTGACATGGGTCAGCATTCAGTCTATGGGTAGAATCCCATTTTATGGGGATTTCTTATACTTGAGAGTATAAGTGATTGAGATAGGTGAATACAACTCTAGTGGCTCATGCACCCAAAAAGGTAAAAAGTTGTCTTAATTATAAAACAGAGGGGGGATAGCAATGCAAGAGCCCAAGTGTTATTGCTGCCCTATGAACATATTAATTTTGTATCTGAATTTGATCCCTTGGAAGGGTGATTCAAAATACCTGCCTCTACACCTACTCTCTTTAAAAGAGCACCAACTTTTGATGACCTTTTACAGTCTTGCCACTATAAAAGTAAAACTGTGAAGAACAGATCAAAGCTACAGCTAAAATAAGGCACAAGAAAAGGGTTTTGAGTCTCAAACCTTTGCTCAATCTTGAGTTGTTAAGTTTTAAGGATTTCTAACTCTTTTTTGTAAATTTAGGGGGACATTGACATGGCTTAAAATACTGCCAAAATAATAGGAAATATTGTTTCAAAGACTAGAGCCAATGAAAAAGAGACCAAATAGGCTATTAAGATAAAACTCATGTTTGTCAAAAGTATAAAAAATTATATTATCTTGATGTATTAGTCTCTTACTTTTATACTAGGTTAGATTTAGCCTACAACAAAATAATTATTGAATCAAATTGCATAAATTAGTTGGTAAATTTATAGCAGTTCATATAACTGACTTACCAATAAAATGAACATACCACTTGATGCCTTTTTTATGCTCTTTACAAATATAATAATTGCTTCTACCATGAATTCAAATTTAAGCACTTTTTAACCTAACCTTTTTATAAATAATTTTAGCACTGAGAAAATATAGCATCATTTTTTCAAAAACAAAAAATGGCACTGAGAAAACATAGGCCTAGTATTTTGTAATGGAAAACAAGCAATAACTCATAGCCTACTTTAATTGAAAATTTATCTTTTTTAAGAGCTCAAAAAGTGCTTAAATTTAAATTTGGAATAGAAGCAATCATTATATCCATAAAGAGCATAAAACAAGGCATTGGGTGGTATGTTCACTCTAATGGTAAGTCAGTTATATGAACTGCCATAATTTTTTGAAAATTCATCATTTTTAATAGCTCAAACAGTGCTTAACTTTGAATTACGGTAGAAGTGATTATTATATTCGTAAAGAGCATAAGAAAGGCATCGAGTGGTATATTTACTTTATTGGTAAGTCAGTTATATGAGCTGCTATATTTTACCAATTAGTCTAGGCCCAGGCTGGAGCAAGGTAATAAATGAAGTGATGCAGGCTTGGTCAAAGTAACCTGACACCATTTGATAGCTGCTGACAATCTTACCTCCCAAAAGTTGATATCTTTTCCCATTTTTGCTGCCAGTTTGATTCTTGCCTGAATCTGACGAACTGCATCCTCCCAACTATCTCTTGGAGTAAAGTGACTGACAAGAGTCACAAGACCAAACAAAACGACAACATACAGAAGGGCTCTGAGAAAATTTCTAACATTGAGTCTCATTTTCAAGTGAATATAACAGAAAAAATTAGGCAGTAACTGAGGCTAAAATTCACATTTAGAACTCAACTGGTTTACAACTCAAAAACCTGTAAAGCCGAAATTTTTCTATTCAAAATCGACTTTTTTTAAATATGACGCTAGATGGTATTCATCTGAATAAGCCAAGAGCCTATGAAAAACAACATTAAAAGAAAATATCATGGCAAAATAGATACAAAGATACAGAAAAGCATAAATTACTCTGGTGTCATTAACGTTAGTTTTTCCATGAATAGCTTACGAGTAATTTTGCATGAAAAACCCATAGTCATTTGAATTTTTGCTATTTTTCCACCTCTTCAAACTGTTTTTCATTTTGATGCTAATTTCTTCTCCTTCAATAATCCCCATAAACTAGTGAATCAGAATTTATTAGAATCAAAAGGTAATTGATGGTCCCTAAACTGACAATCAATAAATCAACATCTTAATTTCCCAGAAGAATACACAAGGGTGTAAAATGGAGCAATAGAGTGAGAACAAAAGAAAAATAAAGAAAAAAATTCATACACTGACAAGAGATTGTTGCAAGTAACATAACATACAAATGGCACAAATAACAAATACTAACACAAAGCAGGATAAAGGCCATCTGACTTATCCAGCTTACACTGAAAGTGGATACAATACTGCTCTGCTGTTTTTAATGGCTCATTTAACTCGTCAGCTGAGACTGGAGATTTGTTTCTGGCCTGTAAAGGTTCATAAGAGAAAATTTGCAAAAAAAAAAAAATACAGAGTGGATAGTTGTTTTAGCGCTAGCTGAGAATTTATTCCAAAATTGATTCAATGCGATGAAAAGAGGTATGGCGAAAGAATTGTGTATATGGGACTAAATATGACTTCTATAGCAGGCTATACAAGAGACTCAAATTTCAAACGCTTTTCTGAGCTTCCCACCTAGATGTGTGGTGAGGAGTACCCTCGTTGATTTCACATTATGTCGAATTGAAAAATTAATGGAGGTACATAATTGAATAATTCAATTACCTAGTTGTAAGCAGTCAACATTGCTTGTAGGTTTACCGCTCCTTAAACTTCAAACCAATTTTGTCATATTCCCTGCTAAGTATACAAAAATTCTTCTCCAATATCTTAATTAGATATATAATTATATCTTAAATAGACATAAATAGTATTTTCACTGAAATATTCACTAAGTGTTTAGCACAAGATTAGCCTATCCTTCCCTCTCCTATAGTGTGTTTACCTCACCTTATTTGCGGGAAAAAAGCCATTATGAAGAACACAAAATTTTCCCTTTTTTGAGAGTCATTTTAGTACTTTTTTGTTATGAAGTTGCATTCAAATAAAACTGTATATAGATTTTTCCATTTGACTTTTGTGTGATAAAAACTTACATCTTCTCTTCACCATTTTGATGTTTAAACACTTATTCATAGATTTATAAACTCTGAGACAGAATTTAGGAAAACAAGGTAAACTTAGCCAGGTATTATCTTAAATAGATTTAAATTTAATAAGAAACAGTGCTTGCAAATGATTTTGTTTATTCCAAATTTTTGCTGTTATTTTTCTTATTTTCGGGAAGCTAATTTTTTACAGCTAATTTTCGAAAGCAATAGTTTAAAATGAAGCTTGAAATTGTCAATAAAATTTATTACCACGTAATTATTTATATACAGTATTTGCTATTCGTAGTGAAAAAATTACAAATAATATTTAAGAATGTTGAGCTTTTTTGATCATTATGTCGAATAACCATTTTATTTAAACAATTACTTGAAAAATCATTTGAAAACGCGTAAATTCATTAAAAGCGTGTTGCAAAGACAGAGAGGAATACATTGATGTATTTTAGTCATACAGTAAAATATTTTCTTGCGGATAGCAAAAATAAAAATGAATTTAATATCAGAGCATTTTACATAATCTTAAAATCAAAGAAGCAGATTTTAACTTTTTGCTTGATCGATTTGGAGTGGTGAAAAAAAATCAATAAAAACTAGCTGTTTAAAAGAACTTTTAGCTGCAAAAAAGTCATTTGCGCATTTTCAAAAATTTGAAATAGGGCTGGTCCTAAGCCCATGCTGTAATGTTGTAACTAGTTTTCCTATGGTTGGTTAGCTTAAATGGAAAAATAGTGAAAAATATTGCCTCATTTGTAAGACTTCTTTTCCTTATGGGTTGGGTTTCAAGAGACCAGGGATTCTTCAAAATCAGTAAGGCTCCTAAATCGCTCATGGTATCGTATAAACTGTTGACAATTAAATTTTGTAATTATAAGTTTTGTCATTAGCGATTCAAATTTGAAATCATACCGGTTTTAGCATGATAACCATTTCAGTTTTTACTCTGAACTATACTTATTGTAATAATTCCTGCCATTATTTACTGTCCATTTCATCCTAGAAAAATCTGAACGGATCAAAATGAATTCATGTTTGAAAAATGGGCTCAACGAAGAAATTTTGTCCATATCAGTGCCATCTGTTACTCAGAGTATTCAGAATTGATCTTCAAGATTAAGCTGATTACAAAACTATTTTTAAGTTTAACATAAGCAGATATATATTGGAGAGGAAGCTCAGTTTTACGGTGATTTAAAGAGGAGATAAATATTTTCTTAGGCACCAATGAAGAAATAAATTCAAGGAGGAATTTAGAGAGAATTTTAAAGAGGAAATAAATATTTTCATGGGCAATAATGTGGACAATTTGGAATTTGACAACGGTAGATGTGGGGCTAGATTAGGACCTATTGGAGTTCGTATCTTAGTAGAGTTTTCTGGCTTCTTTTCATTTACATTTATTAAGGTAGGCATACATGCTATGGAAATTTAGGCCGTTATATATAAATAAAACTTCAGGTTCAGGTCCTTATCTCTAATATTGGGTCTTAATAAATAATGGGTCTAAGTTGAGTCAATTTTTAATAAAAGAGGACATCTGTCCTTATAATGAAAAGGAGGAGGTGTCGAGATGAGGTGTTTTTGCCTTTGTAATATGTCAAAGTTTAAAATTGACGAGGTCTAGTTTGCACTGATATCGTTTTGAAATACCTATGAAAAAGAATGAATAGATAAAGGTGGCCTTAGCGGTTCTGCATATAAAATATATTAACAAAATAAATTTATTGCAAGTGCCTTCAATGTAGGTTCAATGTAGGTATAAATCAACCTTAATAATTTCTTTGGTACTTGTACGATATACCCCCTGCAGCTTAAGTTGTTCATGCATTGACGCACTGTAAACCGGTTTATTTCGTTAGTATCTTTCTACTTAGCGTGAGAAACGACAAAGAGAAGTGACAGAATAGATGGGAAACATAGAATTTGTGCTATATATTTTCACAAAAGGGGGGTGGTAAAGTATTTGGACATTGTAAAAACAGAAAACAATTTTTTTCTTCATAATACCAGAATAATTGTAACTAGGACATTTTGCATGCATACCCGCTACATTTTACCCCCACTTCTAATGTGCAAATATATATCCCAAATTTGTTTCCAAAGTGTTATATTTTATGATACTTAGGTGTAATTTATTAGGATAAACCTAATTTCACTTCTTGGGCTGCAGGGGTAAATCATAGAAGTACCATTTCTTTTACCCTTGCAGAAATATGAGCAAAAACAAACCTGACAAAAAATTATTAAATCAAGGAGGTGTTGAAAATATAGTCAGCCAATTTAATTTAGTGTTGGCAGTACTAGATTTACGTGCGGAGTAACTCATTCTTAAATATCTCAAAACAAAACAAAAATGTTCTAGTAAGCAAAATGTTATGCATCTCGTTTAAAAGTGTATATTTTACAACCATTTTGCATCTAGTCCCCGGAAAAACTCCGTGGGGGGATATTATATGGTTTTTTCCAAAATGTCCAAAATAAGCATCTGGGTTAAAAAACTTCAGCTGGGTCAATTTGCTTTGGTTAAAGAGGCACCATTATGTCTCTCAAAGGAGGTAGCACATAATAAAATATAGTCAATTTCTGGTATAAGTTTTTTTAAACCATGAAAATAATGCTTATAGGGACACAATCTAAAATATCCTTAAAATTTGTTTTGATCTCTATAATCATCGAACCCTGAAACTATTTCTGTTACCAAAGCGGATATGATGGTAAACGACTATCTCTTGGTCTAATCGTTACGAGGAGGAGAATATGCATAGAGAATATGAATATGGGTTTGAACTCAATGAGCCAATGAACTTCACCAATTTTTTTTTGCCAAAATAATATATTCGTGATGAGATGCTCTAATTCTAACAGCAGAAAATATAACTAGACGTAAATTACAGAAAATAACAACAGCTGCTTCTAGTTGCTGTAGTTGCTATAGAACTATTTTATGAGATGCTCTAATTCTAACAGCAGAAAATATAACTAGACGTAAATTACAGAAAATAACAACAGCTGCTTCTAGTTGCTGTAGTTGCTATAGAACTATTTTATTCACTTTAACATACATTCTATTTTATTCTAATTTATCCTATTCTTTGACATTTTCTTTTTACATTTTTTAATTTAGATGTCTTCCTTTTTGGTAAAATATTCATTTGATTGTACTTTTTATTTTTTGATTGGCCCTAGTTCCGCTGTTTTTACAATATTTTTGAAATTTTGCAATTTTTCAATATTGTTTATTTTTTTGTAATTGGTTTTTAATAGTTGAGTTTTTAGTAAGTTTTTGATTATTAAGACTGTTTTTTTTTGCAAACAAGTTTAAAAAAAGGTTTCAGTTACTTTGTGTGGTCTCTGTTAGATTTTACTGAAGACGCCTACCGCCAAAAAGTATTCAATTAAATTTAGGTTTATCAAGGGGATCTGTCCGTATTACCGCAAAAATCAACTAGGAGGCGAAAATCTTCAGTTTCGATTTCAGCTTCGATTCAACTTAAAAAAATATACTACTAAATTTAATTATATAAAATAAATAAATTGAAATAAAATATAAAATTATACCTGTTTAGAAAAAAATGTACTATAGAGAAGTTCAGAAAAGGAGTTCCTGAACTTGAATTTAATTTTTTTTTTTTATTCATACCCTTTTAGTAGGTCATTAAAACCATTAATATTTCAGACAAGTAGCACAGTTGACGCATTGTAATTTGATTTAATTATAAATTATTAAGAAGCTTAAAATATAAAACGTACAAAAAATCTGCTAAACTGGTCAGGTAGAAGAAAGTCACGATATTTTTATCCAATTTTTAATATTGCACCAAAGATCACAAACAAGTAAAAAGAGATTTAAGGGAGAAAAAACAAAGGATATGTCTATCGATAATTTTGAAAATGAATTTTTATGCTCACAGAAGTTCTTTAGTTTTTTTTTCTAGCCGGGTATATTCGCAGTGGCTTAATTACTACAGGAGTAGTTTCATCTGCTGTGTAGATGAAAACAAATGTGTTTTAAGTACTACATAAAAAAAACCTGTTTTGCCCACTGGACCCCTCTTAGGTCTATTCATAACTAAAACTACGATTTTCTAGATTTCTCTTTTCGTTACTTCAAAATTGTGAATTTATTTTCCATGAATAAAGATAAATACATGAAGTCATAATTTCGTCAGTGTTACCAAATTCAACCGTCAAAATAAGCAAGCAAAAACAATTAGTTGAATTTGACAACGCTTTTCATTATACAAAAATTTAAATAAAAAAAAATAGCTCGCAACTGAGAAAAAGTTGATAAAGACGAGTTGTGAGGACGGCTGCTGATTCCTCACTTTCCTGGTGTTCATTAAAAAGTTTGATTTATGTTGGTGAAAGCATTGATAGTCTGATAACATTGAAAGTACAATAGTTATAGCCAGTTGGCAATTGAAAGAGAGAAAGAGAAAGAAAGAAATCTATTTATTAAAAAAATAGAATGAACAATATATAGAATTGGTTGGATATTAAACTCTAAAGAACCAGGGTGGCTAAAATAAGCTCAAAACTCCTCACTAAAACAACAATACCATAAATGGTATAACTCATTTTCTTAATAGGTTACTTAAGAGTTTTAAGTATTTTATTTAAGAAACCCCTTTCAAAATATTTGAACTGGCAATTTTAAATGTTTATAGTGAAAAAAGAAATCACCAATGCAACAGCACAAACACAGAAACAAACGCACACCACACAACCGAACATAAAAAAACATAAACTATAAAAAATTACAATAAATAATATATAATAAATAATTTATAAAGTATAATGAATAATATATAAAATATAAAATCAAAAAAGAAAGACAAAAGGAGAAAGGAAGACTGTTTTTCTACTTAATAATAAATATATATAATTACTTGAACTTTGCTACGGTGTAATTTATATAGTGACTTAGAAAGAAAGCTAAAACTTAATATTCACTTTCTAGCGCTCACTTTCCTTTATCCTATAGCCCTTGGATAGGATTAAATAAAAAAAACAAGTTTTTTTAACTGAAAGTAAGGAGCGACATTAAAACTTAAAACGACCAGAAATTACTTCGTATATGAAAGAGGCTGCTTCCTCATCAACGCCTCGCTCTTTACGCTGAAGTTTGACTCTTTCTCTCAATTCTTCTTTTTAAAACAGTAAAAAACTTTAGCGTAAAGAGCCGGGCGTTGATGAGGAAGCAGCCTCTTTCATATACGAAGTAATTTCTGGTCGTTTTAAGTTTTAATGTCGCTCCTTACTTTCAGTTAAAAAAACTTGTTTTTTTTATTTAATTTCTGGACGTTTTTGAATCAATGCATGTTTTGATTTTGGCTCTCCACAGAGGAATAATTAAAACAAAATTTGCATTTTTTTGGGTAAATGGCTTTCTCATAATTTTGATCGAATGATTTTGAGAAAAAAAGAGCGGGGGAGGAAGCCTAGTTGCCCTCCGATTTTTTGGTTAATTAAAAAGGCAACTAGAATTTTAAATTTTTTACGAATATTTTTATTAGTAAAAGATTTACGTAACTTATAAATTAGCTTACGTAAAGAACTTTTGTATTCTCATATTTTTATTACATATATGAGGGGGTTCCCCCCTTGTCTGATCCTCGCTCTTAACACTAAAGCTTAAATTTTGTCCCAATTCATTAAGAATGACCCCAGAATCACAAAAGCCGTATAATAAATAGTTGAAATTACTAAAAATACTTTAGCGTAAAGAGCGAGGTATTAGGAGGATGTGAGCCCCTTAAATGGGTAATAATTTCTGTTTGTTTTAAGTTTTAATGCTGCTCCTTACTTCCAGCTGAAAGAACTTTTTCATATTTATTTTTTCATTTTTTTTTTAAATAATGCTAGTAAATCCTGCGCTCCCTTCATGGAGATTGTCTTCCCCCATGACAAACTATCGATGGAAAGTTCCCCCAGCATATCCCCCTATTCTCAACCTCTCCCCCAACCAAAAAATCCTCCTGAAAACGCCTGTACACTTCCCAATAAACATTACTATATGTAAGCACTGTTCAAAGTTTGTAACTTGTTGCCCCTCCCACGGGGACTGTGGGGGAGTAAGTCGTCCCCAAAGACATAGTTATAAGGTTTTTTGACTACGCTGAATAAAATGGCTATCTCAGAATTTTGATCTGTTGACTTTGGTAAAATAATTAGCGTGGGAGGGGGCCTAGGTGCCCTCCAATTTTTTTGGTCATTTAAAAAGGGCACTAGAACTTTTCATTTCCGTTAGAATGAGCCCTCTTGCAACATTCTAGGACAACTGGGTCGATACGATCACCCCTGGGAAAAAAAAAACAAACAAAAAAACAAATAAACACGCATCCGTGATCTGCCTTCTGGCAAAAAAATACAAAATTCCACATTTTTGTAGATAGGAGCTTGAAACTTCTACAGTAGGGTTCTCTGATACGCTGAATCTGATGGTGTGATTTTCGTCAAGATTCTATGACTTCTAGGGGGCGTATCCCCCTATTTTCTAAAATAACGCAAATTTTCTCAGGCTCGTAACTTTTGATGGGTAAGACTAAACTTGATGAAACTTATATATTTAAAATCAGCATTAAAATGCGATTCTTTTGATGTATGTATTGGTATCAAAATTCCATTTTTTAGAGTTTTGGTTACTATTGAGCCGGGTCGCTCCTTACTACAGTTCGTTACCACGAACTGTTTGAAACAATCATCCACAAACAAAAGAATAACCGCAGGAATGGTTTGTTATTAGCTTAACGCCAGAGGAATCAACAGGACACTAGGACATAACGCCAGAAGTTAAGGACTTGGGGTTGCTAGAAGATGTTGTAAATCTTCCAGAGAGCTTTTACTATTCTCCTTTTATTCTTAAAAGTGTTTTGTATAAATTAGTGTTTTGTTGAGAATAGCCCTTGGATAAAGGGTCCAAATATTCATTTGAAGTTTGAGCAAGTTTCACTGTCTTAAAAAAATCCCTATTGTTTTACCTGTTGTTTGTGTTTTTGATGCAAGGGCTACGTGGCTTTCGTGGCTATTTGCGTAAAAATAAACATAACGAGGCAAGCATGAGCGGAAATTCTCTGCTTTTATTCATCACCCAAATCCTTTGCCGTCATCCTAAAAATTTTCTTCGTCAAAAATAACTGGTCTTTGCGCTGGGAATACCTAAACATATTTTTCAAGTTTTCGCTATCCCGCAAACTTTATTTTGCGGTGTCAAAACAGCATATTGTACTTGTATGATATGCGTCCTACCCAGTGTTCTTCTAATATGATTCTGACGCTAAATCCTAACGAAATAAACCGAAGTAAGATCAAATATAAACTGGTCTTTGCGCTGGGAATACTTAAACATATTTTTCAAGTTTTCGCAATCCCTTGCTCTTTACGCTAAAGCTTTTAATTGTTTTAAAAAGTAGAATTGTGGCAAAGAGTCAAACTTTAGCATAAAGAGCGAGGGATTGCGGAGGGGACAACCCATTTCACATACGGAGTAATTTCTGTTCGTTTTAAGTTTTAATGTCGCTCCTTACTTTCAGCTAAAAAAATTAATTTTTTTTATTTAATTTCTGAACGTTTTTGAATTAATGCATGTTTGGTTTTGACTCTCCGCACATAAATTATTAAAATGAAATTTTTATATTAATTCTTTTTTTGGCTAAATGGCTTTCTCTTAGTTTTGATCAGACGATTTTGAGAAATAAGGGGTGGAGAAGGAGGCCTAGTTGCCCTCTAATTTTTCGGTTACTTAAAAAGGCAACTAGAACTTTTAATTTTTAACGAACGTTTTTATTAGTAAAAAATATACGTAACTTAAGAATTAACTTACGTAACAAACTTTCATAACCTTTTATTTTTATTATGTATACGAGGGGGTTTGTACCCTCGTTAATACCTCGCTCTTTACACTAAATCTTAAGTTTTGTCCCAATTCTTTATGAATGACCCCTGAATCAGAAAGGCCGTAGAATAAATAGTTGGAATTACTAAAAATACTTTAGCATAAAGAGCAAGGTATTTATATCCTTCTAAATACCTCGCTCTTTATGCTAAAGTATTTTTCGAACCCCTCATATGCGTAATAATCTCTTTTCGTTTTAAGTTTCAAAGCTACTTCTTCCTTTCATTTGAAAAAACGTGTTCATGTTTATTTTTTATTGTTTTTTTTTATAGTAATGCCAGAGAATTCTGCGCCCTTTTCATTGGATTTTTTTCCCCATGACAGATTCCTCTAAGGAAAGATCCTTCAACATAGCCCCCTCTCCTCAGCCCCACCCCAAAACAAAATAAAATACCCCTGAAAACGTCTGTACACTTCCCAATAACCATTACTATATGTAAACACTGGTCAAAGTTTATATCTTGCAGCCCCTCCCCCAGGGATTGTGAGGAAGTAAGTCATCCCCAAAGACATAGTTATTATGGTTTTCGACTATGCTGAACAAAATGGCTATCTAAAAAATTTGATCCGTTGACTTTGGGAAAAAATGAGCGTGGGAGGGGGCCTAGATGCCCTCCAAGAGTTTTGGTTACTATTGAGCCGGGTCGCTCCTTACTACAGTTCGTTACCACGAACTGTTTGATCATAATAGCTAGGCTGCATTAATTCAAAAGGCAGTAGGTAACAAAACATAAATTTGATCAGAGAAGTGCAAACTGAAAGACATGTTCTGGGTTATTTATTTCTTATTACTAGGTGCAGTAATTGTTCTAAATTAATTGTTTTTCAGACTTTCAAGGTATGATAAAACAGTCTTGACGTCGTAAACTACGAGTTCCAATTGTTTTTGTTAGTAAGAAAAGAAGATGAAACTTGTTTTCGAATAAAAAAGCTAAGCATCTAACGAAATTAAATAAATGAAATGAAAGAAAATGCATTAAAGTGACTTTTGGAAACTGATGTCTTTGAGGGTATGGGATGTCTAGCAAGGTTTCTCGGAAATGTTACATAAAATGCTTCGAAATAATGCTGAAAAGCATAAATCCAATGATAAATATCCGTATTTTGGGGCGGGGGATTCAGATTGATTAAGGGTGAGTTTAGTTTATGACAGTAAAAGTAGGAAATATTTTAGTCAGTGGCGTAGGCTATCTACATTACCTAGTTATGACTCTGCTGAGTTTATAAAAACGAGCCTAACGCTTACAACTTGAAAAAAAGGGGCAGTTCTTCCTTGAAAAATTACTTCTAAACACCAAAATTCTTGTTAGTTTCATCATAATCTCCGTAAATGCTTATCATTTCATAGAGGGAGAATAAATCCCCATTTGTGAATATCCCATTTGAAGAAAAACTAAGAAAGGTATTTTGTGTCAGAAAATGTTTTTGATGTGGGTACTCTTGAAGAAAGGGGCTGCTCCTTCTTCAACGCCTTGCTCTTTGCACTAAAGTTTGACTCTTTCTCTCAACTCTACTTTTTAAAACAGTAAAAACTTTAGCGTAAAGAGCAGTGCGTTGAAGAAGGAGCTGCCCCTTTCATATACGGGGTAATTTCTGTTCGTTTTAAGTTTTAATGTCGCTCCTTACTTTCAGTTAAAAAACTTGTTTTTTTATATTTAATTTCTGAATGTTTTTTAGTTAATCCATGTTTTGATTTCGGCTCTCCGCAGATGAATAATTAAAGCGAAATTTGCATATTTATTTATTTGGCTAAATGGCTTTCCCATAGTTTTGATCGAATGATTTTGCGAAAAAAGGAGGGGAAGGAGGCCCAGTTGCTCTCCAATTTTTTGGGTACTTAAAAAGGCAACTAGAACTTTTAGTTTTTACGAACGTTTTTATTAGTAGAAGATATACGTAACTTATGAATTAGCTCACGTAACAAACTTCTATGTTCGTATGTTTTTATTACGTATATGAGAAGGTTCGCCCACTCGTCAATACTTCGTCAATAACTCTTTGCATTAAAGCTTAAATTTTGTCCCCTGAATCACAAAGGCCGTAGAATAAATAGTTGAAATTACTAAAAATCCTTTAGCGTAAAGGGTGAGGTATTAGGAGGAGGTGAACCACTTATACGCGTAATATTTTCTGTTCGTTTTAAGTTTTAATGCTACTCCATACTTCCAGTTGAAATTTTTTTTTCATATTTATTTTTCATTGTTTTTTTTTAAATAATGCTAGAAAATGCTGCGCCCCCTTTATGGAAATCTTCTTCCCCCATGACAAATTTCTCCATGGAAAATATCCCCCACATAGCCCCCTCTTCTCAACCCCCCTCCAAACCAAAAAATCCCCCTGAAAACGTCTCTACATTTCCCAATAACCATTAATATATGCAAACACTGGTCAAAATTTGCAACTTGCAGCCCCTCCCATGGGGACTGTGGGGGAGTAAGTCGTCCCCAAAGACATAGTTATAAGATTTTTCGACTATGCTGAATAAAATGGCTATCTCAGAATTTTGATCCGACTACTTTGGGAAAAAATGAGCATGGGAGGGGGCCTAGGTGCCCTCCGATTTTTTCGGTCACTTAAAAAGGGCACTAGAACTTTTCATTTCCGATCGAATGAGCCCTCTCGCAAAATTCTTGGACCACTGGGTCGATACGATCACCCCTGGGAAAAAGAAAAAAAAAAAAAAAACAATTAAACACGCATCCGTGATTTGTCTTCTGGCAAAAAATACAAAATTCCACATTTTTGTAGATAGAATCTTGGAACTTGTACAATAGGGTTCTCTAATACGCTGAATCTGATGGTGTGATTTTCATTAAGATTCTATGACTTTTAGGGGGTGTTTCACCCTATTTTCTAAAATAGGGCAGATTTTCTCAGGCTCGTAACTTTTGATGGGTAAGACTAAACTTGATGAAACTTATATATTTAAAATCAGCATTAAAATGCGATTCTTTTGATGTAACTATTGGTATCAAAATTCCGTTTTTAGAGTTTTGGTTACTATTGAGCCGGGTCGCTCCTTACTACAGTTCGTTACCACGAACTGTTTGATTAAATTTCTGTATCACTTTATCAAGGTCAATTTGCACTTCTCTTTCAATTGCCAACAGTACAAGTAAAGATAATCTTTCTTACCTCGTGGTCTTGCGGCAGTACATCTTCAACCATCGAAGGCAAGAAAAAGATCTTTCGAACGGCACAGAATTCATAGGAATTCAGAGGAAACACACATTTAACCGCTTTCTACGCCAAAACTTTCCACTAAAATAATGTATCGTTCTAACTTGGTCTTTTGCGATTACTACTTTTCAATCTTTATGAAATATCAAATTTTATTTTCAAACTATGAAGTGAAGATAATTTTTCTTACCCCGTGGCGTTGAGGCAGTATATCTTCAACCATCGAAGGCAAGAAAAAGATCTTTCGAACTGCGCAGAATTCATATAATACACACATTTCAAGCATTTTTCAGCCAAAACAGATGCTCTCTCTAGAATGTTTTTAATTTTTAAATCTTCAACTCAGTAAAAGCACTGTAACTCAGACATGCATTGTTCAAAATCGAGCTTATAGTACAAAGCTTACACTGTCCTTGTTCATTTCGGTTGTACCTATCATTACACATTAGTTGTCCAAAACGTCCTAACTGTTCTCTTCTAGCCTACTTTCAATATCTGAAGGTACAACATAGATAACAAAATACAAAACTGTATTTTCGAAAAACTCTAGCGCTGTCTCATATGGAACAATTGTACCCCCACATAATTTCACTGGAGCTTTACGTTGCTGGGGCAATTCAGGACCTCTAAAACCATATTTATTAGCTAATTCTGAGCTTTAAGGCAATCATAAAGTATCATATGACACACACAACGTGTAGATTGTTAAAAAAAAACTTGTTTTTTTCATGCAATATTTATCTTTAATATCTTGAATATTTAATATCTTTTTTATTTGATTTCAAGGGCTGAAACAAGAGTGACACATGGCAAAATACATGGGAAACATATAATTTGGGTTATATATTTACATACTAAGGAGGGGTGTGTGAACTATAGTGTTGCTGCAGTCAAATGTTTTAATTACAATTATCCTACATATTATGAGGTAGGTTTAAGACTTGTTTTTGAACATGTTTGTTTCTGAACTACCTCAATTATATACTTGAAAAAAAATTAAGGAGGGGGTAACCTTTTCTTCTTTTTTTTCATGAAAATACCCAATAAAAAATTATTTTTGAGATCAAGCGATGGGGGCAAATCCAGAAGGAAAATCCCCCCGTGATTGGTGCCACTGGAACTATTTTCAGTAGCAACAGCATTGTAGTACCATTCAATACTTGGTTTTAGGTTCTGAGCCCTCTGTAGCTCGGAATCCCTTCGGCACTGCCCTACGGGATAGCCTAGACCAAGTATTAAATAATTGTTTAATCTAGCTTAAAACGTAAAATTAACATACTATAGTCTAATTTAGATATTGAAAACAGTCGAACTTGTTTCTCACTATAATCTATTTCAAAAACTGGACCTGCTAACAAGAGCAAAGAAGAAGATGACCTATTTCCTTGATGATTAGACTTCAAAGGCGGTATCTTTGTATAAATATTAATGTGGAAGCACAATGGACCACTATTTTTTGCATTTTTTTACATTAAAAACAAGCTGGGATTAATTTTTAAAAATATCTGGTCGAAGTAAAGAGTGAATTTGCAGCTTAAAACGAGTGACAATTTTAAAGTTACTTAATGAATCATAGTTTTTCTCCAAATTACTAGGGGACAACTGCCCCTCCCACCTTTCCCCCCAAAGGACGCCA
Organism: Artemia franciscana; assembly: GCF_032884065.1. Classification (NCBI taxonomy): domain Eukaryota; kingdom Metazoa; phylum Arthropoda; class Branchiopoda; order Anostraca; family Artemiidae; genus Artemia; species Artemia franciscana. Next base: position 16,241,228 of record NC_088864.1, read on the forward strand.
TTGGGTGGGGGGTAAAGTATAGCGGGTCTGTATGCCTAATGTCCTAGGTACAATTATTCTGCATATTATGTATTAAGAATTGTTTTCTAACTTCACACTATCCAAATACTTTACCCCTCGCCCGCTAATGTGCAGATATATTGCCCAAATTATATATATTTTCATCTATTCTGTCACGTCTCCTTAACCTTGTCTCACTCTAAGCTGAAAGAAACTAACGGAAAAACCGGATCCCATACCGCGTCAATGAATGAACAACTTAAGCGGTATGGCGTTTGTCATACAGGTACCCAACATATTTTTTAGTGTCTAGACCCCGTTGCCTAACTATAGACCCCCCCTAGACCTTTGTGCCACGTATTCAGTTATGGCGATTTTATTTCAAATGGCTGGATGCCTTCTGAATAACTACTTACAATTTGTTTTAAAGTACACGAGTTGACATTCGTCTAAAAAAATCCATTACAAGACGTTTCAAATTGTCTCATCATATAATCTCAAAGTGCTGAAATTCAGTGTCAGAAGAATTAATAGACAAAAAAACTACCATTTTCACCCCTGATAGGAAAAGTATGAAATTCAATGTTACACGGTAGCACGTGTTTTTATCTTATTCTTTTCATCAGTCAACCCCTCGAATTTCACGGTGCTATGGATTTAATTTCCAAAGCCGCTTTTACTTCTTGTATTTTTAAAAAGAGATTTCCTGTAGAAAACATTTGGCCAGCGCATCTCCTCCGGCCAGGGGTACAACAGACAGTGGACGCTCTGCTTTTGGGGGGTGGGTAACTGAAGCTGTTAATTACCTACCTCATTGGCATATGGTACTTTGACAAATGCAATTAAACAAGCACTAGGTATAATAAAACACCCATTGGTGAGCGAGGGTTGAGTGCAAATTATATTAACTAGTTTTAATTATTTAAGACCTATTAATTTATCGTCTGCTTGATATTAAAAGGAAAACATAGTCCTTATGGGGAAACGAGCTTTAGATTCCCTTGAATTTTTTTATATATAATTAACTTCACTCCTATGTTAGAGAAATTTGTATGAACAAAAGAAAAATTAAGCAAACTTTTTACGGTTGTATGAAACAGTTAATGGTAAGGAACTGAATGTAAGGAGCGACAGGGCTCAATAGTAACCGAAACTCTAAAAAAACAGAATTTGGATATCACTAGATATATCAAAAGAATTGGCTGATTACATATATATATATATATATATATATATATATATATATATATATATATATATATATATATATATATATATATATATATATATATACAAGTTTCATTAAATTTAGTTTTACCCATTAAAGGCTACGTGCCTGAAAAAAAACTTCACTGATTCTCGAAAAAGGGGGGAATACCCCTTAATAGTGAAGAAATCTTCTCAAAAATCAAATCATCAGATTCAGAGTATCAGAGCATCCTACTGTAGAGGAGTCAAACAACCATCTTCAAAAATTTTTAACCAAAAGAAAGATCATGGATGCTTCTTTATTTATTCTTTGCCCACGGGTGATCGCATTGAGCCAAAGACCCTAGAATATCTAAAAAGAGCACTTTCACACGGAAATTTAGTCTCAGAGTCCTTTTTAAACGGCTAAAAAGATTGAAGGGCATCTAGACCCCCTCCCAAGTCCCCTTTTTACCAAAGTCGTCCGATCAAAATGTTATGAAAAATTAAGCAAAGAGGAAACGGGTTTTAATTTCGACAAAGCAGTGAACAAAAAATAAAATATAAAAACAAAACTACACTTTAATTAAAAAAATTTAAATAATCCGAATATTTCAGCCCCACGTCTGGGAGCCTTTCTCAACGGTAATAATATTAAAATTAAATTGGTCTTTTGCCACCCGTAGGCTAGACGTAAATAATTTCTTAGACCACACTGCTTTTCCATTTACAAAAAATTAAGCAAAGAGAAAACGGATTTTAGTTTCGACAAAACAGTGAACAAAAATTAAAATATAGAAACAAAACTACACTTTAACTAAAAAAAATAAAAATAATGCGAATATTTCAGCCCCACGTCCGGGAGCGTTTCTCAACGGAAAAAAAAATTACAAACGACAAAAAAGAAGAAAAGAATGTCCTCCTCTAACTTGATGATAAAAATTATCTCTAAATTTGAAGTAATTAGTATACCTGCTAGTTATTTTAACCAAATATAATATAGATTTTATCTCAATACCTGCAGATAATTCTTCTTTCTCATTTTTATGTTCATCAAGTTTTTTTTTGGATAAAACAAATACGGGTTTATCGAAAGGTATACACGTATTCATTGATTTTATATCAAAACCAAAAAGTCCAGATTCATTTGATATTTCAATATTTTCAAGTTTATCTTTTAAAAATTCCGAGTTTTTAATATACAAATTTTGAAGATATAATAAAGGTTTAAGTGTCATTGCTACCCATTTTTCGATTTTTTTCTGTTGGCGAGTTCATTGTTGATACTAATAGGTCTTAGAGGAATACCTGTTTTATGTATTTTTGGCAAGCCATATATTCTTGGGCAGACTGATTCCCTCAGAAGAACTTGTAATACATCTGTGGTGTACTTGGATTAGTTTTGAGGCCTTCTAAGTCCTTTCTTAATTTTGCTACATACGATTCAGTTTGGTCTGAGTTAGGTTTTTAGTATGTTGAAAGATCGTTTAGAATTATTTCTATTTTACTATCATAATCATCTTTTTCTAGGATTACTACCGTATTGCTCTTATCAGCTTTCGTTATTATTGGAGAATCATCTTTTTTAAAATCTTTCAAAATTTTTGTATCTTTGTTATTAAGATATTCTTGAAAACTGCCAAAAATTTTTTTAAATATTAACGACTTCCAGTATTAAATCATCCACACTACAAATATCTTTTGAGAACACGTGAATCCCTGTCTGAATCTTTGAAATTATTTCTTCTACCGGTACTTTTTTAGGATTTAGTCCGAATTTTATACCTTTTTCAAGGTTTTCCTTTTGTTCTTTGGTTAACTCCTTTTTGCTTAAATTAACCATACATGGTCTTAGGAAATGCTTAGGTTTATATGTTGATTAAATAAAAAAAACTAATTTTTTTAGCTGAAAGTAAGGAGCGACATTAAAACTTAAAACGAACAGAAATTACTCCGGATATGAAATGAGTTGTCCCCTTCGCAATCCCTCGATCTTTACGCTAAAGCTTTTAATTGTTTTAAAAAGTAGAGTTGTGGCAAAGAGTCAAACTTTAGCGTAAAGGGCGAGGTATTGCGAAGGGGACGACTCATTTCATATCCGGAGTAATTTCTGTTCGTTTTAAGTTTTAATGTCGCTCCTTACTTTCAGCTAAAAAAATTAGTTTTTTTTTATTTAATTTCTGAACGTTTTTGAATTAATGCGTGTTTGGTTTTGGCTCTCCACACATAAATTATTAAAATGAAATTTGTATATTAATTCTTTTTCTGGCTAAATGGCTTTCTCTTAGTTTTGATCAGACGATTTTGAGAAATAAGGGGTGGAGAAGGAGGCCTAGTTGCCCTCCAATTTTTCGGTTACTTAAAAAGGCAACTAGAACTTTTAATTTTTAACGAACGTTTTTATTAGTAAAAAATATACGTAACTTAAGAATTAACTTACGTAACAAACTTTCATAACCTTATATTTTTATGATGCGTACGAGGGGGTTTTTACCCTCCTTAATACCTCGCTCTTTACACTAAATCGTAAGTTTTGTCCCAACTCTTTAAGAATGACCCCTGAATCAGAAAGGCCGTAGAATAAATAGTTGAAATTACTAAAAATACTTTAGCATAAAGAGCAAGGTATTTATCTCCTCCTAAATACCTCGCTCTTTGTGCTAAAGTATTTTTAGAACCCCTCATATACGTAATTATCTCTGTTCGTTTTAAGTTTCAATGCTACTTTTTCTTTTCATTTGAAAAAACATTTTCATGTTTATTTTTCATTGTTTTCTTATAGTAATGCTAGAGAATCCTGCGCCCTTGTCATTGAATTTTTCTTCCCCCATGACAGATTCCTCCAAGGAAAGATCCTCCAACATAGCCCCCTCTCCTCAGCCCCACCCCCAAACAAAATAAAATCCCCCTGAAAACGTCTGTACACTTCCCAATAACCATTACTATATGTAAACACTGGTCAAAGTTTGTAACTTGCAGCCCCTCCCCCAGGGATTGTAGGGGAGTAAGTCATCCCCAAAGAAATATCTATTAAGGTTTTCGACTATGTTGAACAAAATGGCTATCTCAAAATTTTGATCTGTTGACTTTGGGGAAAAAATGAGCGTGGGAGGGGGCCTAGATGCCCTCCAATTTTTTTGGTCACTTAAAAAGGGCACTAGAACTTTTCATTTCCGTTAGAATGAGCCCTCTTGCGACATTCTAGGACCACCTGGTCGATACGATGACCCCTGGGGAAAAGAAAAAAAACAAAAAAACAAACAAACAAACAAATAAACACGCACCCGTGATTGTCTTCTGGCAAAAAATACAAAATTCCACATTTTTGTAGGTAGGAGCTTGAAACTTCTACAGTAGGGTTCTCTGATACGCTGAATCTGATGGTGTCATTTTCGTTAAGATCCTACGACTTTTAGGGGGTGTTTCCCCCTATTTTCCTAAATAAGACAAATTTTCTCAGGCTCGTAACTTTTGATGGGTAAGACTAAACTTGATGAAACTTATATATTTAAAATCAGCATTAAAATGCGATTCTTTTTATGTAGCTATTGATATCAAAATTCAAGTTTTTAGAGTTTTGGTTACTATTGAGCCGGGTCGCTCCTTACTACAGTTCGTTACCACGAACTGTTTGATATATTTTATTTTTCATATTCCCTTTTTAATTGCAAAAATTGTTGGTTTAACCTTTCCCTCAATAAACTCAAAACATGTTCAAAAGAATTTTTGGAAATTGATATAATTTATTAGAAATCATACGCATTAAGAACCGCAAAAAATATTAAAAATATATATATATTTCTTTTACAACTTGTGATCTCTGGAAACGTTTATCTTTCAACACATGGTCTATATTTAGTAAATTTACCTTTCTCGTGTGATTAGTCTCATTATATGTATTTAAATGATTCTTGAAACGAAACGATTTTGGAATAATTTTACTTACTTTACACTTTTCTAAAAACTTTTGTTGTGTAATTATATTGGCATGTTTTTTTTTGCTAAATTCAAAAATATTAAAGTTGAATTGGTGTTTTGCCACCTGTAGGCTAGACGTGAATAATTTCTTAGACCACACTGCTTTTCTATTTACGAAAAATTAAGCAAAGAAAAAACGGGTTTTAATTTCGACAAAGCAGTGAACAAAAAATAAAATATAAAACAAAACTACACTTTAACTAAAAAAAAATTAAAATAATCTGAATATTTCAGCCCCCGTCTGGGAGCCTTTCTCAACGGAAAAAAAGTTACAAACGACAAAAAAGAAAAAATGTTTTTAAAAAAATAACAAAAAAAGAAAAAAAACCGACAACTAAACACACACAAAAAACAATAAATAAGTAAGAACAACTCACATTATAAACAAAATTTCCAGCACTAATGGTAATAATTTAAGACAACACCAAAGCAAACGTTTATGATGAAACCATGGGTTCCTTTTCTCTGCAAAATCCGGTGTATAAATAGGAATCTATTAAAGGTGAAAATTTTAACAAAACAAAAGAAGGTCACCCAACACCAGGTCCTCCACCCCTAAATAAATCTTACAGGTTAATGAAACAAATTTATGAATAATAACTTGAATGGATTTTTTCATTTGCTAGTTTAGCTGCAGTCCGTTGACTTTTCACAGCATTGACCTTACTTTGACTTTCGTTCGCAAGGACAATTATCAGGACAATCACGTAAATCACTACTCGTTGAAGTTTTTAACTGGTCTTTAATTAAACTATTTTAAATTGAATTTATCTTAAAATCCTCTTCATCTCTATTAATACTAACACCACCATAGATAATCCTTTTTGTTTCTATAATTTCTCTGAAGTTTTGTACAAGTCCTAGACATATCAACAATTTTTGTCTGATCAAACAGTTCGTGGTAACGAACTGTAGTAAGGAGCGATCCGGCTCAATAGTAACAAAAACTAAAAAAAATGAATTTTGATATCAATAGCTACATCAAAAGAATCGCATTTTTGCCTTATTTAGGAAAATAGGGGGAAACACCCCCTAAAAGTCGTAGGAACGAAAATGACACCATCAGATTCAGTGTATCAGAGAACCCTACTGTAGAAGTTTCAAGCTTTGACTTAACTTGACTTAAGGCTCCTGCCGCATGGGGTGCGGCGTAGAGAGCTTCGCAACTTGACTTCTCCAGGCGGACCGGTCTGCTGCTAAATGAGGCGCCTCGTCGACAGCAATGTTGGCCATCACCAAGAAGTTGTCGAGGCTGTCTTTCCACCTTGTCCGAGGTCTGCCCCTCGGGCGAGACCAGCCATGGGCTTTTGGGTCGAAGTCGTACACTATTCGGGCTGGCGTTGATGTCGGCATTCGTAGGAGGTGTCCGAACCATCTGAGAGACCTCTGCGCTATCTGGACGGAGAATGGCACCTGGGAGGTGAGAGTAAGCAACCTTGCGTTGCTAACAAAATCATCCCCACCGGAATCCCTCGATCCGGCGAAGCTGTTTCGTCTGACAGACGTCTATCATTTTAAGGATGGTTGATTTGAGGGGCCAGGTTTCCGCCGCGTAGAGCAGGACGGAGCTTACGGATGCGTTATAGATTCGCATTTTCGTACGCCTTGAGATGTGCGGCATTCTCCATAGACTGTTGAGTCTACCGACGATGGAAGAGGCTTTCGATATTCGGCTGCATACCTCTTCGTCTACGGAGCCATCATTGGACAGCACAGAGCCGAGGTAAGTGAAGTTTTTAACGACTTCAACAAGTGTTCTGCAGACAGTTATGGTATCAGGGTGCGAGACTGGACCTGGGGGTTCAATTGCCATAATCTTAGTTTTGAGCCAGTTGATTATCAGCCCCACTTTTGCTGCCTCTTCCTTCAGGACTTCCAGAGCGTCGGTCAGCTGGTCGATTGAGTCGGCAACGAGAGCAAGATCGTCTGCGAAGTCCGCATCCGTCAGAATGCGATCTCCAAACTGCAGACCAAAGGGCAGGCGATTTGTAGTTCTTGTCATCACATAGTCTATCACACAATTGAACAATGCCGGGGCGGCGGCACACCCTTGGCGAACGCCAGTTTTGATATTGAATGTCGTGCTCCGTTTTCCGTTGACTTGGACGCAACTCTCGGTCTCTTCGTACAGCTTTTCAAAAAGCTTGCAGTATTTATCTGGTAGACCCGTCGATCTAAGTATTAGCCAAACAGAGTTGCGATCAACGGAGTCAAAAGCAGCTTTGAAGTCTACGAAGGCCACGTATGCGTTCCTCCTGAATTCTCTAGTTTTCTCAATTAACTGCCGCATAGTGAAGATTTGTTCGACAGTGGACCTCCCTGGCATAAATCCGGCCTGCTGAACTCTCCTTTTTCTTCGGAGGATACTCGTGCATCTGTCTAGCAGGGTCATGGCAAAGAGCTTTCCAGGGACTGAGAGAAGGGTTATACCTCTGTAATTAGAGCAGATGCTCTTGCTCCCCTTTCTCTTCCAAAGGGGCAGGATTATGCCAAGTCGCCAGTCCTTCGGGACCCATTCTGTGCGCCACACCACGGAAAACAGCATTTGCAGCCAAAGTAACATCGCCGGTCCAGCATACTTCAGGAGCTCAGCGGATACTCCGCATACGCCTGCCGCTTTGTTGTTCTTTAGACGTTTCAAAGCAGAGTAGATTTCTGCTGTCGTGAAGGAAGTCTCTGGTTCGTTTGACGGCACTTCCTGAGTGCTGGCAGCTAGGCGTGCGAGTTCCTGGTCAGTCTGTGCTACAGCATCGGCATTGAGGAGACTTGAGAAGTGGTCTTTCCATCGACTGACCTGAGCGGCCTCGTCACTAAGTGGCTGGCCGTCCGCAGAGACAACAGATGCAACTGAGGGGGCTTTGTCGCTTGTGAGGTCACGGAGGTGCTTGTAGAGGCTCCCGACGTCCCCTTTCATGGCTGCGCCCTCCAGCTCGTTTGCCTTCCTTTCCACAAACAGTTTCTTGTCTCGCTGTATCAGCTTGTTGCGGACACCATTGAGGCGCCTGTAGGTCGGCATGTCGCCCAGAAGCCTTGCCTTGCGTCTCTGCTCAATGACGTCAAGCGTATCGAACTGAACCCAGGACTGAACCCGCTGACTCCAGGACATTCTTCTTAAACGAGATCCATGCGTCCTCAGAACTTTCAAATGGCAGGAGTGCGTCGAAGCGGTTCGAGACATCAATGGCATACTTGGACCGTATCTCTTGATCGGAGAGACGAGAGACATCAATCTTGGTTGGTCTAGGTTGCGAGCGCTGGGCTTGGAGTCTCAGTCGCATATTAGCTACAACGAGGCGATGGTCAGTGTTACCAATCTCGGCTGACCTGTACGTCCTGCAGTTACTAATCGAGGATCTCCATCTCTGTGAGACAATGATATAGTCGATCATTTTTTTGGTACAGCCATCGTTGCTGTACCATGTGTATTTGTGGATATCCTTCCTTGCGAACAGCGTGTTCGTAATGACAAGGTTATGCATGCTGCACAGTTGAAGGAGCCTTAGCCCATTGTCATTTAGAGGGTCCGGAATAACTGGTCCGATGACTTGCCGCCATAGGTCGTGGTTGTCGCTCACTGTTGCATTCATATCACCCAAAAGGATGACAATATCGTGGGGGGATATCTTGGACAGTTCATTAGCCAGGGCAGAGTAGAAAGTTTCTTTTGCTTCGTCGTCGGCTTCATTTGTCGGAGCATAGCAGACAAGGACTGTCATTTTTCCTTGCTTATGACTCAGTCGAGCATTAGCTATTCTATCCGAGACGGGAGTAAATGACAGTAGACACTTTATGGACTTGTTATCAAGTAGTAGTCCGACCCCATTTCTCCTAGTCGTTGTCTGTCCAGACCATAGAAGGTGGTATCCCTCACCTATGGGATCAGTCCCATTCCCGACTAGGTGGGTTTCTGTTATTCCAGCAATAGAGATGCGGAATCGCTTCAGTTCCATCGCCAGAAGCGTCTTTGCTCCGGGAAAGTTCAATGTCAATACATTCCAGGTGGCAATCCGGAGGCCACTATGGTCAAGGAGATTCAAACGCTGGTCACTTCTCAGTCCAGGGGCGAGCAAGGGTCGTGATGGGATAAAAGAAGATCGGTCATCCGAGGCAGTTGCTAAGCTATTCATTGCAATCGATTTCAGGTGGAGGGTTGCAGGCCCAACCGACCCTAGGCCTGGATTCTGATTAGAGCCAGGATTTACCTGGATACTGAGAATCCTGGGGTGGGCTCCACCCACCTCATGAGGTTGAGGCCACCCTGATCGGAGCGATTAGTTAGGGGAAACCCCATATCCAGAGGTACGTGGTCAACAGACATTGTCTGCATCATTCCGGACGAACTCCATCACCTCCAAGCTCCTATCTACAAAAATGTGGAATTTTGCATTTTTTGCCAGAAGACAAATCACGGGTGCGTGTTTATTTTTTATTTTTATTTTTTTGTTTTTTTTTCCCAGGGGTCATCGTATCGACCAAGTGGTCCTAGAATGTCGCAAGAGGGCTCATTCTAACGGAAAAGAATAGTTCTAGTGCCCTTTATAAGTGACCAAAAAATTGGAGGGCATCTAGGCCCCCTCCCACGATCATTTTTTTCCCAAAGTCAACGGATCAAAATTTTGAGATAGCCATTTTGTTCAGCATAGTTGAAAATCATAATAACTATGTATTTGAGGATGACTTACTCCCCCACAGTCCCTGGGGGAGGGGCTGCAAGTTACAAACTTCAACCAGTGTTTACATATAAATTAAATAAAAAAACAAGTTTTTTTAACTGAAAGTAAGGAGCGACATTAAAACATAAAACGAACAGAAATTACTTCGTATATGAAAGAGGCTGCTTCCTCATCAACGCCCCGCTCTTTACGCTAAAGTTTGACTCTTTCTCTCAATTCTTCTTTTTAAAACAGTAAAAAACCTTAGCGTAAAGAGCGAGGCGTTGATGAGGAAGCAGCCTCTTTCATATACGAAGTAATTTCTGTTCGTTTTATGTTTTAATGTCGCTCCTTACTTTCAGTTAAAAAAACTTGTTTTTTTAATTTAATTTCTGAACGTTTTTGAATCAATGCATGTTTTGATTTTGGCTCTCCGCAGAGGAATAATTATAACGAAATTTGCATTTTTTTTTTGCTAAATGGCTTTCTCATAATTTTGATCGAATGATTTTGAGAAAAAAAGAGCGGGAGAGGAAGCCAAGTTGCCCTCCGATTTTTTGGTTAATTAAAAAGGCAACTAGAACTTTTAATTTTTTACGAATCTTTTTATTAGTAAAAGATTTACGTAACTTATAAATTAGCTTACGTAAAGAACTTTTGTATTCTCATATTTTATTACATATATGAGGGGGTTCGCCCCCTCGTCAGTACCTCGCTCTTTACACTAAAGCTTACATTTTTTCCCAATTCATTAATAATGACCTGAATCACAAAAGCCGTAGAATAAATAGTTGAAATTACTAAAAATACTTTAGCGTAAAGAGCGAAGTATTAGGAGGAGGTGATCCCCTCGTATGGGTAATAATTTCTGTTTGTTTTAAGTTTTAATGCTGTTCCTTACTTCCAGCTGAAAGAACTTTTTCATATTTATTCTTTCATTTTTTTTTAAATAATGCGAGAAAATCCTGCGCTCCCTTCTTGGAGATTTTCTTCCCCCATGACAAATTATCGATGGAAAGTTCCCCCAGCATATCTCCCTCTTCTCAACCCCTCCCCCCAACCAAAAAAATCCTCCTGAAAACGCCTGTACACTTCCCAATAACCATTACTATATGTAAGCACTGGTCAAAGTTTGTAACTTGTTGCCCCTCCCACGGGGACTGTGGGGGAGTAAGTCGTCCCCAAAGACATAGTTATAAGGTTTTTCATCTACGTTAAATAAAATGGCTATCTCAGAATTTTGATCCGTTGACTTTGGTAAAATAATTAGCGTGGGAGGGGGCCTAGGTGCCCTCCAATTTTTTTGGTCACTTAAAAAGGGCACTAGAACTTTTCATTTCTGTTAGAATGAGCCCTCTTGCAACATTCTAGGACAACTGGGTCGATACCCCTGGGAAAAAAAAATAAATAAAAATAAACACGCATCCGTGATCTGCCTTCTGACAAAAAATACAAAATTCAACATTTTTGTAGATAGGAGCTTGAAACTTCTACAGCAGGGTTCTCTCATACGTTGAATCTGATGGTGTGATTTTCGTTAAGATTCTATGACATCTAGGGGGCGTTTCCCCCTATTTTCTAAAATAACGCAAATTTTCTCAGGCTCTTAACTTTTGATGAGTAAGACAAAACTTGATGAAACTTATATATTTAAAATCAGCATTAAAATGCGATTCTTTTGATGTAGGTGTTGGTATTTAGAGTTTCCATTTTTTAGAGTTTTGGTTACTATTGAGCTGGGTCGCTCCTTACTGCAGTTCGTTACCACGAACTGTTTGATAATGGTTATTGGGAAGTGTACAGACGTTTTCAGGGGGAGTTTTTTGGTTTTGGGGGAAGGGTTGAGGGATGGGGCTATGTGGGAGGATCTTTCCTTGGAGAAATATGTCATGGGGGAAAACAATTCAATGAAAAGTGCGCAGGACGAATCTGGTCACGTTAGAAAAAAACGTCAAATTCAGAGCTTAATATACAATGCTGAGTGTTCGGAGCCTCTCTATTATGGAGTATAATTTGAAAATAACATAACTATACGAGCGATAAAACATATATACCACAACCATAACTCAACTAACGAAAGAACTGCTAAGAGATAACACAACTATAAAGCGAAAACAGGTGAAAACTAACGGGAAAATAAACGAACTAAGAGGTGGAAGGGGCCCAGAGAAAAAATATAATCCTTTTCCAATTTTGAGCCTAACTTCCGCAAAGGAGTAATAATGTCAGAAGCCCCGAAATACCGAATTATTTTCTTTTCAAATAGTTCGTGGTAAAGAACTGTAGTAAGGAGCGACCCGGCTCAATAGTAAACGGAACTCTAAAAAACGGAATTTTGATGCTAAAAGATACATCAAAAGAATTGAATTTTCACGCTGATTCTAAATATATAAGTTTCAAATAATTTAGTCTTTGTCATCAAAAGTTAATTCACATGTGGGACATAGGGACACAACTACAATGGCGCGTAACTAATATGGCGCGTAACTAATACGGCACGTAACGACTTACGTGCGCGGGGGGCTTGGGGGGCGCGAAGCGCCCCCACCAACTAGGTGTTGGGGTGGCGCGAATTTTTCCCCCCTTTTTTTCTTTTTAGTTTTTTTTGGGTTTTTACTTTTTTTTAGTTTTTTTAGTTTTTTCTTTTTTTCTTTTTAGTTTTTTTTTTATTTTTATTTTTTTTTTTAGTTTTGTTTTTCTCCTTTATTTTCCATTTTTTTCCTTTTTTTTTCTTTTTTTAGTTTTTTAGCTTTTTTAGTTTGTTTATTAGTTTTTAGTTTTTTTTCTTTTTAGTTTTTTTGTAGTTTTTACCTTTTTTTTAGTTTTTTTAGTTTTTTTTTTTACTTATGTCCTGGTCGTCATTTATACTCCCTGTGTCCCGGTCGTCATTTGTGTCCCGGTGCTTTGTTGATGGTGATTGCTAATCAAACATTCCTTGCGTCCCGGTCGCTTTCTCTTTGAGTGCCCCGGTCGTCATTTATATTCCCTATGTCCCGGTGTCATTTGTCATTTGTTTCCTGATGTCCCGGTCTGTAATTTCGTCAGTCGAAAACATGACGTCAGTCATTATTCTAATGATTGCCCTTGAGCTTTGTTGATGGTGATTGCTAATCGAACATTCCCTGTGTCCCCGTCGTCATTTATATATCCCCCCTGTGCCCCCCGGCGTCCCCCTTGTAGTTGTTTCCCTGTGTCCTAGTCGTCATTTGTATCCCGGTGTCCCAGTCTGTAATTTCTCTTTGAGTGTCTCGGTCGTCATTTATATTCCCTTTGTCCCGATGTCCCCGTCTGTAATTTCGTCAGTCGACAATCTTATCCACCAGGAAATAGAATTCGAAGCTATAATCACCTCTCCCGAAGCCGGGATTCGAACCTGGAGCCTCATTAGTCATAGAGAGACATAAAGCCTGATCATGACGAGGCACTCTACCATCTGAGCTACTTCAAATTTTAAAAAAATTATTTCTTAGATCTTAAAAATAATTTACATTCTTATAGTTCTTTTTACCTTATTGATTTAAAAGAGCAGTACAATACCATTGGTTTAATTCGAGCTAACACTGTTTACACATTTCATTTTTATTCTAAAATCTTACATACAAACATAAACAAGGTTGCACCTACAATTTGGTCGGCAAGGGAGAGCTATCAAATGAAAATTAAAAAGGAATAGCAAATCTTATTAAATACATTTTGTTACGAAAAAAAAATTCTTGAGTAGTTAATAGGAGTCATATCAAAGGAGTTGGTACGTTGGGCTAAAAATCCTAGGTCAAAGGAGTAGTGGTTCATTTCATGGCGTGGCATGTTATATTGTTTGAAAGAAGAGTCAGTAGGTTGAATATAAGCTTAGAAACAATCAATCCAGCTCTAGATGGGTGCCCCCTTGCTATCTTTGCACTTCTTGGCCGTCTTGACATTAAACACAAAATTAAACTTGAATCTTTATACGTAACAAAATGTATTTAATAAGATTTTTTATACATTTTAAATTTTCATTTGATAGCTCTCCCTTGCCAACCAAATTGTAGGTGCAGCCTTGTTTATACTTGTATGTAAGATTTTAGAATAAAAACGAAATGAGTAAACAGTGGTTGCTCGAATTAAACCAATATTATTGTACTGCTCTTTTAAATTAATAAGATAAAAAGAACTATAAGGATGTATATTATTTTTAAGGTCTAAGAAATAAATTTCTATTATAATTCGGATCGAACAGAAACTACTTTACAAACCAGACTAAAACCCAAAACCAAAATAAATTACTTCATAATGACATCATCATAATCTATACATATCTATATATATAAAAATAAGTTGTCTGTGTGTGGATCTGTGGATCAGGTGACGTCATGTTTCGGCTGACGTCATGAAATTAGTTGCCATCATTTTTGCTTTGAAGGTGACGTCATTCAAGTTATATAAGACATATGTTCGCGTAGAATTCTATTAATGTTTAAGTTTACAATGACTGATGAAGATGCTCAATGAGTCTATGCCAAAAAACTTGCTGCTGATAGTTCCTCGGCACGCTTTCTTTTCTGACTTTCTCTATAAGCTGTTTGTCTGTGTATCTGTCGAGTGACGTCATGTTTGTGTGTCGACTGACGTCATGTTTGTCGACTGACGAAATTACAGACCGGGACACTGGGGGACACAAATGACGACCAGGACACCGGGACATAGGGAATATAAATGACGACCGGGACACTCAAAGAGAAAGCGACCGGGACACAAGGAATGTTCGATTAGCAATCACCATCAACAAAGCACCGGGACGCAAATGACGACTGGGACACAGGGAATATAAATGACGACCACGACACTCAAAGAGAAATTGCAGACCGGGACACCGGAACACAAATGACGACCGGGAAAAAAATGACGACCGGGACACAGGGAATATAACGCCGGGGGGCACAGGGGGATATATAAATGCCGACGGGGACATTAAAAAAGGTAAAAACTACAAAAAAACTAAAAAGAAAAAAACTAAAAACTAATAAAAAAACTAAAAAAAACTAAAAACTGAAAAAGAAAAAAAACAAAAAAAAGAAAAAAAAACTGACAAATAAAGGAGAAAAAGAAAACTAAAAAAAAATGAAAATAAAAATAAAAAAACTAAAAAAGGTAAATGTATTCAAGCCGAAGTAGCTGAGTTGGTAAAGCGTTATGTTCCAGGTTCTAGGTGCGAGAGGTTCCAGGTTCGAACCTTGGCTTTAGCATTAATATAAAAGAAGAAGAAAAAAAAATAAAATAAAAAAGGCTAAAAAACTAAAAAAAAACAAAAAAAAGGTAAAAAACTAAAAACTAAAAAAGAAAAAAAAACTAAAAAACTAAAAAAGCGTAAAAACAGCAAAAAAAGCTAAAAAGAAAAAAAACTAAAAACTAATAAAAAAAAACTAAAAACTGAAAAAGAAAAAAATAAAAAAGGAAAGAAACTGAAAAATAAAGGAGAAAAAGAAAACTAAAAAAATAAAAATAAAAAAAAATAAAAAAGGTAAAAACTACAAAAAAAACTAAAAAAAGAAGAAAACTAAAAAGCTAAAAAATAGGTAAAAACAAAAAAAAACTAAAAAGAAATAAAGGAAAAAAACAAAAAATTTCTTTCATCATATACCAATTCAAAAACGAATGTATATACAGACCGGGACACAGGGAATATAAATGACGACCGGGACACTCAAAGAGAAATTACAGACTGGGACACCGGGAGACAAATGACGACTGGGACGTGTGTGTCGACTGACGTCATGTTTGTGTGTCGACTGACGTCATGTTTGTCGACTATAAATGACGACTGGGACACAGGGACACAACTACAACAGGGACGCAGGGGGGCACAGGGGGATATATAAATGACGATGGGGACACAGGGAATGTTTGATTAGCAATCACCATCAACAAGGCTCAAGGGCAATCATTAGAATAATGATGTATAGATCTAAATACGGATTGTTTTTTCCCATGGACAATTATATGTTGCATGTTCAAAAGTCGGTAAACCTGACAATCTATTTATATGTACAGACAATGGGACAGCGAAGAATGTTGTATATTCGCAAGTTTTACGTAGTTAAAAACATATATATATCTATCTATATTCACAGGTGAGACACAGGGACACAACTACAATGGCGCGTAACTAATATGGCGCAGAACGACTTACGCGAATCTATCTATGTTAATCTATCTATGTGAATTATTATAATTCACAACTACAACGGGGACGACGGGGACACAGGGAATATTCGATTAGAAATCACCATCAACAAAGCTCAAGGGCAATCATTAGAATAATGAGGCATAGATCTGAATACAGATTGTTTTTCCCATGGACAATTATATGTTGCATGTTCAAGAGTCAGTAAACCTGACAATCTATTTATATACACAGACAATGGGACAGCCAAGAATGTTGTATATTCACAAGTTTTACGTAGTTAAAAACATATATATATATCTATCTATATTCACAGGTGAGACACAGGGAAACAACTACAATGGCACGTAATTAATATGGCGCGTAGTGACTTATGCGCGTGGGGGGGCTTGGGGGGCGCGCGAAGCTTCTCCACCAACTAGGTGTTGGGGTGGCGCTTGGCGCCACCCCAACAGCTAGCTATAATATAAGTTTTACTTTTTAGGTCATTCATAGTTATATACTACTAGCTGTTGGGGTGGCGCTTCGCGCCACCCCAACACCTAGTTGGTTGGGCGCTTCGCGCCCCCCAAGCCCCCCCACGCGCGTAAGTCGTTACGCGCCATTGTAGTTGTGTCCCTGTGTCCCACCTGTCAATATAGATAGATTCATATATGTGTTTCAAACTACGTAAAAATTGCGAATATACAACATTCTTGGCTTTCCCACTACTGGGAGCTTTCCGTTTCCAATTACCAGCAATTGATCTGAAAATGTTTGACCAGAGTCATCGTTTTGCAATCGGACACGCATATTTGTAGTTAATTTTAATATTTTTACTTGTGCCCATAAATTAGAATTTTTCAGGCAAGCATTCATTTCGTCTGCAGGAGTTAAACTACGTAAAAATTGCGAATATACAACATTCTTGGCTTTCCCATTGTCTGTGTATATACAAAGCCGTATGTACTAATAATGACGTCATATGCAAACGCTCTTTTTACAAACAAACAAACATGCATACACACAACTCGTTTTTATATAGATAGATAGATAGATAGATACAATACAAATTAACTGCGTAAAACTTGCGAATATACAACATTCTTCGCTGTCCAATTGTCGCTGCATATAAATAGATTGTCAGGTTTACCGACCCTCGAACATGCAACGTACAATTGTCCATGGGAAAAACAATCAGTATTAAGATCTATACAACATTTTTCTAATGATTGACCTTGAGCTTTGTTAATGGTGATTGCAAATGCTAATCGAATTGGGAATTGCAATCTTTTAAATTGAAAAGGCAGATCCGTTGGAATCATGGGGATGCGAGGAATAAGAACAGCCTCACCCTCAAAAGGCCCTGTCAAGATTGTGGCCTCTATTAGGTTTTCCTTTTTTTTTTTTACGGCAAGTCGCGTGCCATTGCAAAGCTTTGGTGGGTTGATATTTCTTAAAAGTATTATTGGTACGCCTATTTTTAGTTGTAGCACGTGTGGTGGAAACCCTGAAAGATCTATGGAATTTAAAAATTCAGATGGATAATTAACCGCTTCATTTGGTTCCAAAACTGTGTCGACTGACTTGTAAAGGACTGCCTGGTCTCGAATCTTGGTCAAAACAATATTGTTGATTTTGTGGACGTCTATATTTTTGGGTGCGAGAATCGCTCTTTCACTTAGCCATTTATTATTTTTATAATTTTTTAGAATATTCGGAAATACTTTTTCAATCAATTCATTTTTGGACATCACTAAATTACAGAAATCAGCAGGTAGTTGTATACGTCCTGAAATTGAGTCTACTGGGAGCTTTCCGTTTCCAATTGCCAGCAATTGATCTGAAAATGTTTGACCAGAGTCATCGTTTTGCAATCGGACACGCATATTTGTAGTTAATTTTAATATTTTTGCGTGTGCCCATAAATTAGAATTTTTCAGGCAAGCATTCATTTCGTCTGCAGGAGTTGATCTAGGTATTATAGGTAATGTTTGCCTGAAATCTCCCGCAAGCAATATTAATGTGCTGCCAAAGGGTTTCGACTTCCCTCTCAAATCTTTCAAGCATTGATCCAGAGCCTCGAGCGATTTTTTGTGTGCCATTGTGCACTCATCCCAAATAATAAGTTTGCATTGCTGCAATACTTTACCCATCCCAGATGATTTGGAAATATTGCACGTGGGAGTTTCTGTAGAATGCAAATTCAGAGGCAATTTCAAAGCGGAATGAGCAGTTCTTCCACCAGGCAGCAATGTTGCGGCTATTCCGGACGACGCAATTGCCAACGCTATATCATTTTTTGATCGAATTGATGCCAGAATCAGTTTTTTCACATACGTTTTACCAGTACCTCCTGGCGCATCCAAAAAGAAAATTTCTCCAACGTTGTTATCGACACAATGCATTATCGTATCATGAATGTCTTTTTGTTCCGACGTTAACTTGGAAATGTTATTTTGTACATACGACAATAGATCACTCGTACTGTAACTTTGTTCACGATCCAATTCTACACATGTCGAAACAGCAGCGATACGGTTAGGTGAAGGCATTCCCAAATCCTGAAGAGGTTTGTTTGCCATACGTACGCACAAATCTTCTATAATAACTAAAGTGTAGTTATAAATTTCTGATGTAAAATCAAAAGTCATATCTGACGTCTTTAACTGTTTTCGATGGAGTATATCTTCGGACATTTTTGACTTATAATTTTCCCATAACTCTGTAGGAGCTGATGGAGAGCAAGTTGTTACAATGATGCCAAACAATGCACGAATTTGACTTGGGGTTGGCGTTTCGCACGCGTCATTGATGCAGTTATCCCAGTGTTGGTCATTCTCCAATAAATTCAGAGCTTGGCATGCACTACGGTAAGTGTCATGTATAGTACCGTTTACAGTTCTCAAATACTCAAAGGATGTCGGACCGGGTACATTCACCAAAAGCAGGCGTAGAAAGAAGCATTCATGTTGATTGGGGTGAATGGTGTAGAGTCTTCCTATCGTGGTATCTTTGAAGATGGTAGGTTGGCCGTCGACTGACTTACCCTGTTTTCGACGTTCAAATACTTTATTTTTAGTATTCCACGTGTAATACGAAGGCACTTCAGCATACAGCAGTTTTTTTGCAAAAGAATCATTTTTGCAAAGCGAAAAAAAAGCTGTTAATTTTGTATCCAGTGGATTCAGGGCTCTTTGTTGCACGTTGGTTTCCGAGAAATAAACACGTTGACCATTCTGTAAATGTACCGCTAAGTGAACAACAGCTGGACTACGTTCATGTATCGGAAATGAAAGAATTCGCCAAATAGCTTCATTACTGCTTATGTATCTTCCAGCCTGATATTGTACGATTTCGTCGAAATCTTTGATTTCGGGCTGCAAGCCAAAAACTGCCATGTCACTGCCTTTGTTGACGTATTTACATATGTATTTGATTGCCTTTACGGAGTTACAGTATTCAACGTTTATGTGTGCATTAAATGTTTTTGATAATAATGGAGAATATGGAACAACCCACTGGTTATCTACTTCGATGGTGGTACCGTTACGCTTCTTTATTATTGCTGTTTTACCGCCATCTTCAGTAGATCTTCTTCTATATTGTGGGTAACCATCATTGCCAGTAATTGTGTTGGATACTAAAAGTCGAGGATATTGCTTTGTGCACCTTCCTTTGGCCATGCATGGTGAATTTTCGTTCAGTGCACCGCAAGGTCCATGTATCATATTTTTTACATTAATATCATGTAACCCCTTATCGACATTTTTATCAGGTATTTCAGCGGAAATCACATCATCAATTTCGTTCTAAGTAATTTTTTTATGTAGCCAGATTAGTATATGTGCGTGTGGCAAACCTCGTTTTTGCCATTCCACTGAGTACATCCAGCATCGCACTGACCCAAACACTTCAAGTTTTACTATGTAGTTTATCAGTGATTTCAACTTTTGCCGGAAGACACGGGCCGTAATGTCATGCCTATGAACCGCCGATTGTCCTTGAAGCAAAAGCTGCAGTATCTCGTCCCAAGATTGATTACATGTAAATGTAATAAATAAATCTGGACGACCATAGAGACGAACATACGCAATAGCATCTTGAGCATATTCATGCATATGACGGGGACTGCCAGCATATGACGAAGGTAAAATTGTTAAACCTCCAACGTTTGTGGTATTACCGTCATTTATAACTGCATCTCGCAAATGAATGTATTGTTCAGAGCGGAGCTTGGTCTGATTCAGGCGGATATATAGCAAACGTTCTGATTCAATTTTAGCATACATATCAACGACAAATTGGTGAAACAATTCACGGCATTTTAAAATATAATTTTCTTCTTCCTGCCGAATCATTAGTCTATAGGAATAATAATGCATTGCACTGCATTTCTTATTCATTTCTTTGTTAGTGGCTGGATTCATCAATTTGATATTAAAGTGATAGCCGTCGGCTCCATCCCAAAAAATGATAGGATATTGTAGGGCATCGTAGCATCGATGAATTTCAGCAATTCTTAACAACTGAGCGTTTCGCATATGAAGAATAATATCTCGAGGTAAAAACTGATCACCGACCACAACGATTGCCACTTCATCGATAGTTGGAGCATTGTATCTACGCACATGTTGGCCAGGAGGCGTTTTGTCAGCGGAAATAACAATTTTATGCGTATCAGTAGGCATCAAATCGATGGCTGTTTTGAACAGACGCACTAAATTATTATTTTCGTGGAAAAGATGTTGCAATTGGGAAACGATTGTCCTTTCAATGTTGGGAGAAATTTCGCAACGTGCATTCAATTCAGAATTTCTATCACTGATGAAGTACAATTGTAAAAATTTATGATTCTCGCCTGAGAATGGTAGAAGGGACCCTGCTCTATGATAAATTTGCCCTTTTACTTTGAAAGTAGACATAAATTGATCTGGATTTTCGATTTGGGCTCCAAACGACGTCATTTGTAAACATGGGTTGTATTTTCTGATTTGTGACAAAAAACGCTTAGATTCTGACGTAGTTCCAGTAAGGAAAGTCTTCAATGGCTCTGGTGGTGCAGCCAATAGAGGAAGTTTAACTTTTCCTGAGGCGCAACACATTCCCATTGTTTCACCATTGAATTTCAAGGCCTTGCAATAGGGACAAATTTTAGACATTGTCCCGATTTGAACACATCTACTCAAGCTATAATCATCGACTGGGCTGTACCTGAATGCCAGGCGATAACTTTCAGGTTGCTCTGATTCCTCGGCACGCTTTCTTTTCTTACTTTCTCTATCAGCAGCAAGCCTGATTTCTTGCTGTTCTTGTGATTCCTCGGCACGCTTTCTTTTCTTACTTTCTCTATCAGCAGCAAGCCTGATTTCTTGCTGTTTTTGTGATTCCTCGGCACGCCTTCTTTTTTCACTTTCTCTTTTAGCAGCAAGTCTGCTTTCGCGTTGCTCTGGTAGTTCATCGGTACGCTTTCTGTTCTTTCTTTCTCTATCAGCCACAAGCCTGTTTCCTTGCTGTTCTTTTGATTCCTCGGCACGTTTTCTTTTCTGACTTTCTCTATCAGCAGCAAGTTTTTTGGCATAGACTCTTTGAGCATCTTCATCGGCTTTTGCCATTGTAAGTTCATCAGTCATTTTAAACTTAAACATTAATAGATTTCTACGTGAACATATATGTCTTAAATATCTTTAATGATGTCACCGTCATAGCAAAAATGACGACAACTAACTTCATGACGTCAGTCGACACAGAAACATGACGTCACCTGACAGACACACAGACAGACAACTTATTTTTATAAGATACTAGCTGTTGGGGTGGCGCTTCGCGCCACCCCAACACCTAGTTGGTGGGGGCGCTTCGCGCCCCCCCCCAAGCCCCCCCGCGCGCGTAAGTCGTTACGCGCCATATTAGTTACGCGCCATTGTAGTTGTGTCCCTATGTCCCACCTGTGAATATAGATAGATATATATATATGGTTTTAACTACGTAAAACTTGCGAATATACTACATTCTTTGCTGTCCCATTGTCTTTGCATATAAATAGATTGTCAGGTTTACCGACTCTTGAACATGCAACATATAATGGTCCATGGGAAAACAATCTGTATTCAGATCTATACCTCATGATTCTAATGATTGCCCTTGAGCTTTGTTGATGGTGATTGCTAATCGACCATTCCCTGTCCCGGTGTCCCGGTCGTCATTTACATCCCCCTGTTTCCCCCGGTGTCCCCGTTGTAGTTGTGTCCCTGTGTCCCGGTCGTCATTTATATTCCCTGTGTCCCGGGTCCCGGTCATCATTTGTATCCCGGTGTCCCGGTCTGTATATACATTCGTTTTTTAGTTTTGTTTTTCTCCTTTATTTTTTTCCTTTTTTTTTCTTTTTTAGCTTATTTAGATTTTTAGATTTTTTAGTTTTTTTTATTAGTTTTTAGTTTTTATTTCTTTTTAGTTTTTTTGTCCCGGTCGTCATTTATATCCCCCTGTTTCCCCCGGTGTCCCCGTTGTAGTTGTGTCCCTGTGTCCCGGTCGTTATTTATATTCCCTGTGTCCCGGTCGTCATTTGTATCCCGGTGTACGTCCTGGTCGTCATTTATACTCCCTGTGTCCCGGTGCTTTGTTGATTGCTAATCGAACATTCCTTTTGTCCTGGTCGCTTTCTCTTTGAGTGTCGTCATTTATTTTTTTCTTTTTTAGTTCTTTTAGTTTTTACCTTTTTTAGTTTTTTTTAGTTTTTAGTTTTTTTAGTTTTTTACCTTTTTTTAGTTTTTTTAGTTTTTTTAGTTTTTTAGCTTTTTTATTTTTTTTATTAGTTTTTAGTTTTTTTGTAGTTTTTGCCTTTTTTTTAGTTTTTTTAGTTTTTTAGCTTTTTTATTAGTTTTTAGTTTTTTTTGTAGTTTTTGCCTTTTTTTAGTTTTTTCAGTTTTGACGTCACCTGATCCAGTTTTTTCAGGTGACGTCACCTGATCCACGATCCACAGATCCACAGACAACTTATTTTTATATATATAGTTAGTTTTTTTTTTTTTTACTTATGTCCTGGTCGTCATTTATACTCCCTGTGTCCCGGTGCTTTGTTGATTGCTAATCGAACATTCCTTTTGTCCTGGTCGCTTTCTCTTTGAGTGTCGTCATTTATTAGTTTTTTCCTTTTTTTTTTTAGTTTTTTATTGGTTTTTACCTTTATTTTAGCTTATTTTTCAGTTTTTTCCTTTTTTTTAGTTTTTTTTTATTTTTTATTTTTTTTAGTTTTTTACCTTTTTTTAGTTTTTTTAGTTTTTTTAGTTTTTTAGCTTTTTTACTTTTTTTATTAGTTTTTAGTTTTTTTTTGTAGTTTTTGCCTTTTTTTAGTTTTTTCAGTTTTTTTTTTAGTTTTTTATTGGTTTTTACCTTTATAGTTTTTTTAGTTTTTTAGCTTTTTTATTTTTTTTATTAGTTTTTAGTTTTTTTTGTAGTTTTTGCCTTTTTTTAGTTTTTTTAGTTTTGACGTCACCTAATCCAGTTTTTTCAGGTGACGTCACCTGACACATCCATCCACACATCCACAGACAGACAACTTATTTTTATATATATAGATAGCTGTTGGGGTGGCGCTTCGCGCCACCCCAACAGCTAGAAAAACATAAAAACGTAGTTAAAAACATATATATATATATATCTATCTATATTCAAAGGTGGGACACAGGGACACAACTACAATGGCGCGCAACTAATATGGCGCTTAACGACTTAAGTGCGCGGGGGGGGGGGGTCTTGGGGGGCGTGAAGCGCCACACCAACAGCTAGTTATAATATAAGTTTTACTTTTTAGGTCATTCATAGTTATATACTATTGAATGACGTTCGGGGGTACTATTCTATGGGCTTCAGGCCATTATTTTAGAATGAGATGTGTTTGTCTTTTACTTTCAGAAAATATTTGATACATGATGTAAAAGTAAAATAGCAATTACAAGAAAATGAATGCTGAGGCCAGGATTTGGACCTGTTGCCTCATTCAAGAACCTCGAGCCCTGGACTTCAAAGATGATATACTAAGAATTTCAGGAGAAAAGAATTGTGAACTAGAGGAAACTCAGGAAAATTTTATCCACCAGGAATTAGACTTTGTAGCAATAACCACTTCTTCCGAAGCCATGATTCGATCCTTGAGTCTAATTAGTCATAGACGCACACGAAGTCTGGCCATGATAAGGCACTCTAGCATTTGAGCTACTTCGGCAACTAATTATTTGTTTTTGAATCGGTATATGTTGAAATAAATTAACATAAGAAAAATCCTCCAGTCCTGAGTTCATTTCATGTTTTGTATTTTTAGATGTTGCATAGGTTTTCTTCGTTTTCAAATTTAGATCTGAAAAAAAGGTATAGTCTAGGAAGTGTTTGAAATTCTGGAAAAAAATCTTTAGTAGTTATTAGAGGTCATATCAAAGAGGCTGGTATGCTGGCTAGTAATCCTAGGTCAAAGGAGTACTGGTTCATATCCTGGCGCGACGTGTTGTATCAAACATTTCGTGGTAACGAACAATGGTAAGGAGCGATGAGGCTCAATAGTAAACAAATCTTTAAAGAAATGGAATTTTGATGCTAATAGATACATCAAAAGAATTGGATTTTTATGCTGATTTAAAATACATAAGTTTCATCAAATTTAGTCGTACTTATCAAAAGTTACGAGCCTGAGAAAATTTCCCTTATTTTGGAAAATAGGGGTAAACACCCCCTAAAAGACATAGAATCTTAATAAAAATCACACCATCGCATTCACCGTATCAGAGAACCCTACTCTAGAATTTTCAAGCTCCTATCTACAAAAATGTGGAATTTCGTATTTTTTGCGTTTTTTTTCGATTACGGGTGCGTGTTTATTTGGTTTTTTTTTTCTTTTCCCCAAGGGTGATGTATCAACCCGGTGGTCCTAGAATGTTGCGGTAGGGCTCATTCTACTGGAAATTAAAAGTTCTAGTGCCCTTTTTAAGTGGCCAAAAATATTGGAGGGGACCTAGACCCCCTCCAACGCTCATTTTTTCCCAAAATCAACGGGTCAAAATTCTGAGATAGCCATTTTGTTCAACATAGTCGAAAAATCTAATAACTATGTCTTTGGGGACAACTTACTCCCTCACAGTCCCCGGGAGAGGGGCTACAAGTTACAAACTTTGACGAGTGTTAACATATAGTAATGGTTATCGGGAAGTGTACAGACGTTTTCAGGGGATTTTTTCTGAAATTGGATCTTGTACCAGGAATAGGGAATCTTTTAGGATTTTTAAAATTATACCGGCTTCACGAAATTTAAGTTTTAAATCCTTGATTTCCCTTGGATTCTGAGCTTTATCTTGCACATAAACTAAGTACCCTTCTCTCGAAACTGGTAATTCTACAGCATTTTTATTATACTGGGCTCTTTGAGACTTTCTCTGTTTTCTAATTTGTTCATCACAAATCCTGTAAATTGTGAACAAATTTCCAACTAGATTAACCATATAATCCTCATAGCTATCAAAATAATCTATGAAGGAAGTGCAATTGAATATCTAAAAATGAAAGAGGCTGTCTACCAAAAACCATGTGATGTGGTGAATATTTAGTTGTGGAAGAAATAGTAGAATTCAGTACATTCTGAACGTAAGGCAAATAAGTATCGCAGGAACTGGGATGATCCTGACAATAAGCTCAAAATGTAGATTTTGGTATCTTCACACGATTTTCACATAGCCCATTCGATTGAGGATTATAACCTGACGAAAAATGATGTTTAACTTTCAATGTTGCACACATCTATGAAATTAGATTTGAACGGAAGGACTGGTGGGAATCAGTGATCGAAACTTCAAAAAGACCAAAGTATGCCTTCAGTGACTCGCAAAGGAAGTTACACATAGTCTCCACTGTAATTCTTGGCACGGCTTTCAAGATACAAAACTTTGAAAAATGGTCAACCCCAACTAAAATATGACAATTTCCGTTTTCAGTAGGTCCACCAAATGCACCCCCCATGGGACCATCAGAGTCTACCGAAAACACACGGAACGGGTCTTTTGGCTCTTCATCATTTACTAGCATAGGTTTGATTTTCTGGTGCATTTTATTTCTACGCAGGCACAAATTACAATTTTCGCAATACTCTCGAACTTTAGTGCTCATTCTCTCAAACATAAAGATACGGCTCACTCGGTCTAATGTTTTCTCCATAGACATGTGACCACCAATGAGTAAGTGATCATGAGCCAGATTTATTGCCGAGTCTACTAGGACACTTGGCGAGACTAATTTGGCTGTTCTGGGGATCCCTTTGTCCTTGCCAACGCCTTCTAGCAGATAACAACAAAGAACACCATTACCCAGAAACAGGCCGTCAAAAACACTCAGCAGCCAAGACGCAAAACCACAATCTACTCCTTTCCCAGGTACGGAGCTCTTTTCCGCCCTGTCGGCTGTTAATACCCAATGTGTAGAACTCCTTTCCACCATGTCAGCCGTTAACTCCCCAGGTACAGAACTCTTTTCCGCCTTATTGGCTGTTAATATCCCATGTGTGGAACTCCTTTCCACCATGTCAGCCGTTAACTCCCCAGGTACGGAACTCTTCTCCGCCCTGTCGGCTGTTAATATCCCATGTGTGGAACTCCTTTCCACCATGTCAGCCGTTGACTCCCCAGGTACAGAACTCTTTTCCGCCCTGTCGGCTGTTAATGTCCCATGTTTGGAACTCCTCTCCACCATGTCAGCCGGCTTCCAGATATTTCTGGAATTATCTGGAAGATACACCTGGTCCCTCGGTCAACCGCAGTCCGTCCCTTCACCAACCTTATCTCTCTCGACACAACGCCTCACTACGTCAGTGCCTAATAGATTATCAATCATCTGGTCCGTCGGTCAACTGTAGTTCGCCCCTTCACCAGCCTCATCTCTCTCGACACTGCACCTCTCTACGTCAGTGCCATATAATATATATTACCAACTTCTCATCATATTTTTTTTCACTAATATGTCCGTCTAAAATACTAATCCAACCCTTACATCCTATACTAAAAAAAATATACCTCTCCTCTGGTCACGTTTTACGTCAGTCCAGTTCTGACGGAGTCCTTTATTCTGTCCTGTCCAAATTTAGTATCTACGGTTGCTGATAAAATTCCTGCTTTTCTTCACGAAGTGCGTTTTCAATGACCCAATTATTCTTTGATTCATATTAACCTTGTTGCTGTTACTCTTGGTATGTATATCGGTTATATTATTTCCCGAAATATCTACCATATTTACACTGACACTTTCTTTGGCCATTAAATTACACACATTATTCAAAAATTTTACGACTGAAGTTGGATTATAATCCCCACTTAAATTCAAAGGGGCCTTTAAACCTTTACTTTTTATTTGATTCCAAAAGGATGAAGCAATGTCTCTATCAAATTCAGGATCTGAAGGATCCAAAATTGGAATTGCGCTCATTTTAAAAGAAAAAAAAATAACTAAAAGAAATTAATTAATTAAGAATTAATTAAAAACGAAACAGTTAAAGCTGTAAAAACAAGACGAAATTGTTACTAAACACTCCTAAGAGATTTCCTTCTCGCGTGAGAACTTAAAATGCATGACACAATCGTAAATTGTCTTTCGACATTCTTCACTTTTTTTCTCTAAAACTGGATTCTGGGGCGGAAACCTGGAACTGATGTTGGAACTGGAACCTGGAACTGATGTGGGAACTGGAACTGGATCCTGGAATCTTTGACGATGAAAAACAGCAGCAAATCTCAACTTCCGAAGTTAAACAATGAAGTTTCTTAGCGCATATCAATAACACAATTGTGCAAGAACCGAAACAGCTTTCAGCGGATAGTCTCTACGCCACAATTACAACTGACAAAGATATATTTAACCAAATTGGAAGGTAAAGAAACTTACAACTCAACCACAGATTGAAATTTAGAGGATGGCAAGTACTCTAATCCTCTTCGGCGAAAACTGCAGCTCCACTCTGTAAAGTTTTCTCTATTTCTCTCTGTAAAGTGTGACCTTCTCTGTGCTCTCTTCCTTAGAGTCTTATGGTAGCGTCTTATGACTTACGCGGCCGGGGGGGTTGGGGTGCGTGAAGCGCACCCCAACCCCCTATCTATGTGAATTATTCACAATGTGAATCTATCTATGTTAATCTATCTATGTGAATTATTATAATTCACAACTACAACGGGGACGCCGGGGGCACAGGGGGATATATAAATGACGACGGGGACACAGGGAATATTCGATTAGAAATCACCATCAACAACGCTCAAGGGCAATCATTAGAATAATGAGTCATAGATCTGAATACAGATTGTTTTTCCCATGGACAATTATATGTTGCATGTTCAAGAGTCAGTAAACCTGACAATCTATTTATATACACACACAATGGGACAGCCAAGAATGTTGTATATTCACAAGTTTTACGTAGTTAAAAACATATATATATCTATCTATATTCACAGGTGAGACACAGGGAAACAACTACAATGGCACGTAATTAATATGGCGCGTAGTGACTTATGCGCGTGGGGGGGCTTGGGGGGCGCGCGAAGCTTCTCCACCAACTAGGTGTTGGGGTGGCGCTTGGCGCCACCCCAACAGCTAGCTATAATATAAGTTTTACTTTTTAGGCCATTCATAGCTATATACTACTAGCTGTTGGGGTGGCGCTTCGCGCCACCCCAACACCTAGTTGGTGGGGCGCTTCGCGCCCCCCAAGCCCCCCCGCGCGCGTAAGTCGTTACGCGCCATATTAGTTACGCGCCATTGTAGTTGTGTCCCTGTGTCCCACCTGTGAATATAGATAGATTTATATATGTGTTTCAAACTACGTAAAAATTGCGAATATACAACATTCTTGGCTTTCCCACTACTGGGAGCTTTCCGTTTCCAATTGCCAGCAATTGATCTGAAAATGTTTGACCAGAGTCATCGTTTTGCAATCGGACACGCATATTTGTAGTTAATTTTAATATTTTTACTTGTGCCCATAAATTAGAATTTTTCAGGCAAGCATTCATTTCGTCTGCAGGAGTTAAACTACGTAAAAATTGCGAATATACAACATTCTTGGCTTTCCCATTGTCTGTGTATATACAAAGCCGTATGTACTAATAATGACGTCATATGCAAACGCTCTTTTTACAAACAAACAAACATGCATACACACAACTCGTTTTTATATAGATAGATAGATAGATCCATGCGTATAAACTTGCGAATATACAACATTCTTCGCTGTCCAATTGTCGCTGCATATAAATAGATTGTCAGGTTTACCGACCCTCGAACATGCAACGTACAATTGTCCATGGGAAAAACAATCAGT
This sequence comes from Artemia franciscana, assembly GCF_032884065.1. Lineage (NCBI taxonomy): Eukaryota > Metazoa > Arthropoda > Branchiopoda > Anostraca > Artemiidae > Artemia > Artemia franciscana. The sequence continues at coordinate 16,270,533 of NC_088864.1, forward strand.
ATTAAGATCTATACCACATTTTTCTAATGATTGACCTTGAGCTTTGTTAATGGTGATTGCAAATGCTAATCGAATTGGGAATTGCTATCTTTTAAATTGAAAAGGCAGATCCGTTGGAATCATGGGAATGCGAGGAATAAGAACAGCCTCACCCTCAAAAGGCCCTGTCAAGATTGTGGCCTCTATTAGGTTTTCCATTGTTTTTTTTTTTACGGCAAGTCGCGTGCCATTGCAAAGCTTTGGTGGGTTGATATTTCTTAAAAGTATTATTGGTACGCCTATTTTTAGTTGTAGCACGTGTGGTGGAAACCCTGAAAGATCTATGGAATTTAAAAATTCAGATGGATAATTAACCGCTTCATTTGGTTCCAAAACTGTGTCGACTGACTTGTAAAGGACTGCCTGGTCTCGAATCTTGGTCAAAACAATATTGTTGATTTTGTGGACGTCTATATTTTTGGGTGCGAGAATCGCTCTTTCACTTAGCCATTTATTATTTTTATAATTTTATAGAATATTCGGAAATACTTTTTCAATCAATTCATTTTTGGACGTCACTAAATTACAGAAATCAGCAGGTAGTTGTATACGTCCTGAAATTGAGTCTACTGGGAGCTTTCCGTTTCCAATTGCCAGCAATTGATCTGAAAATGTTTGACCAGAGTCATCGTTTTGCAATCGGACACGCATATTTGTAGTTAATTTTAATATTTTTGCGTGTGCCCATAAATTAGAATTTTTCAGGCAAGCATTCATTTCGTCTGCAGGAGTTGATCTAGGTATTATAGGTAATGTTTGCCTGAAATCTCCCGCAAGCAATATTAATGTGCTGCCAAAGGGTTTCGACTTCCCTCTCAAATCTTTCAAGCATTGATCCAGAGCCTTGAGCAATTTTTTGTGTGCCATTGTGCACTCATCCCAAATAATAAGTTTGCATTGCTGCAATACTTTACCCATCCCAGATGATTTGGAAATATTGCACGTGGGAGTTTCTGTAGAATGCAAATTCAGAGGCAATTTCAAAGCGGAATGAGCAGTTCTTCCACCAGGCAGCAATGTTGCGGCTATTCCGGACGACGCAATTGCCAACGCTATATCATTTTTTGATCGAATTGATGCCAGAATCAGTTTTATCACAAACGTTTTACCAGTACCTCCTGGCGCATCCAAAAAGAAAATTTCTCCAACGTTGTTATCGACACAATGCATTATCGTATCATGAATGTCTTTTTGTTCCGACATTAACTTGGAAATGTTATTTTGTACATACGACAATAGATCACTCGTACTGTAACTTTGTTCACGATCCAATTCTACACATGTCGAAACAGCAGCGATATGGTTAGGTGAAGGCATTCCCAAATCCTGAAGAGGTTTGTTTGCCATACGTACGCACAAATCTTCTATAATAACTAAAGTGTAGTTATAAATTTCTGATGTAAAATCAAAAGTCATATCGGACGTCTTTTACTGTTTTCGATGGAGTATATCTTCGGATATTTTTGACTTATAATTTTCCCATAACTCTGTAGGAGCTGATGGAGAGCAAGTTGTTAAAATGATGCCAAACAATGCACGAATTTGACTTGGGGTTGACGTTTCTTACGCGTCATTGATGCAGTTATCCCAGTGTTGGTCATTCTCCAATAAATTCAGAGCTTGGCATGCACTACGGTAAGTGTCATGTATAGTACCGTTTTACTTACTTACTTAGACTTAGGTCCTCCCACGCCTGAGGGCGCATAAGGCAGCAACAGTGGTTCGCCACGACGACCTGTCCTGAGCCTTCGACCAAAGCTCCTCCATCGAAGACCTCGCCAGCTTCGCCTCCTTCTCTAACATCCTGCCAACTGTCATTTTGGGTCTCCCTGACTTGCGGAGGCCGGGGGGTATCCAACACCATATGTCATGAGGTAGCCTTCCATCACCCATTCGCACCATGTGCCCCCAATACATCCATCGTCGCTTTTTAATGGTATCAAGGATGGGGGTATGATTTGTTATGGTATAAATCTCATCATTTCGTATTCTCTCAGTCCAATGTATATTCAAAATATATCTTAAGCAGTTATTATCGAATGCCCATAGTCGTTTTCCTAGTTGCGCAGTGATACTCCAAGTTTCACAACCATATGTAAGAACGGAGAGGACATTGCTATTATAAATTCTGAGTTTTAGCTTCTGGGAATATTTACTATTTCTCCAAACATTTCTGAGACAATTGAAGGCAGAGCCAGCCAATGCTATTCGGCACAAAATTTCTCTTTCAGGATTGGCATCTTGCGTAAGAATGCTGCCTAGATATTTGAAGTTCTCTCACTACTTCAATTTCCTCATTGTTGACCAAAAGTCCCTCAGCTAAGTCAAGAATGACTGCATTTGTTAGCTTGGTAGTCTTGTTAGCGTTTATGGAGAGTCCAACAGCATTTGCCACACGCTCAAGTTCATTTATATTGTGTTGTATATCTTCTGATTCGTGAGCGAAGAGTGCAATATCGTCCGCAAAAACACCATCATGGAGGGTTCTTAGTGGGTTTAATTGTAGACCCTCACTGAAGCTACATCCACGAAGCACAAAATCTATGACTATGGCAAATAACAGTGGCGATAGAATGCAGCCCTGCCTTACACCCGACTGAACGGTAAACCAGTCCGTTAGGCCACCCTCGGTTTGTACTGCACACTTAATATCGAGGTAAAGCGCTTTAATTATATTTACAATTTTAATCGGGATCCCGTAATGTATTAAGATTTTCCACATGGTCTCGCGGTGTATCGAGTCGAAGGCCTTGAGAAAGTCAATAAATACTACGAGTAATTGAACCTGCCATTCGTTAGATTCTTCGAGCAGGATTCTCAGGCTAAATATTAGGTCACAACACGATCTGTTTTGGCGGAATCCATGTTGTTCATCTCTCAGAACTTTCTCCACTTTACTTTGAATTCTATTGAGAATAATTTGGCACAAAACCTTGCTGCCTACTGATTGTAAAGCGATGCCTCTCCAATTGTCACATTTAGTCTTTTGTCCTTTTTTGAAGAGTTTTATAATTACTGCCTTTGACCATTCACTCGGGATTTTTTCATCTTCCCAAATACGTGACAAAAGTTCAAACATGGGCACTGCTAGGGCGTTTCTACCACATTTCAACAGTTCTGGGGGTATGCCATCGTTACCGGCTGCCTTTCCGTTTTTCAAAGTCATTAGAGCATCTTTTACTTCACTCAGCAAGAGAGGTCCGGAATATATTCCAAGATCAAACAGTGTTTCTTCAGGGATATTTAAAAAGGTCGTGGGAGGCACCTGTTTTAATACCTCGGTGAAATGTTCCATCCAACGTCGGTTTATGTCATCCGTCTGGGTTAATAGGATGCCTTCTTTGTTTTCAACTTGAGTTGAAGAAGCCTTCGAAATACCCGCAAGCTCCTTCGTTATAGCGTACACAGTACGACTATCTCCTCGCCTGGCGGCTACTTCAGCCTGATCAGCCATAGTTTCGAGGAACACCCTCTTATCATTCCTTGTCCGTGTTTTGACTTGTTTATTGAGACGCTTATACTGCGCTTTTAAATCATCAAGATATTCTCTAGTGCATGTCCTATTATGCTTATGTCTATCTACGAGAATTTTGGCTTCTGCCCTTTGATCAATGATATCCCAGGTACTTTCAGATATCCACTGCTACCGTACCGTACGGTACTATAGTACCGTTTACAGTTCTCATATACTCAAAGGATGTCGGACCGGGTACATTCATCAAAAGCAGGCGTAGAAAGAAGCATTCATGTTGATTGGGGTGAACGGTGTAGAGTCTTCCTATCGTGGTATCTTTGAAGATGGTAGGTTGGCCGTCGACTGACTTACCCTGTTTTCGACGTTCAAATACTTTATTTTTAGTATTCCACGTGTAATACGAAGGCACTTCAGCATACAGCAGTTTTTTTGCAAAAGAATCATTTTTGCAAAGCGAAAAAAAACTGTTAATTTTGTATCCAGTGGATTCAGGGCTCTTTGTTGCACGTTGGTTTCCGAGAAATAAACACGTTGACCATTCTGTAAATGTACCGCTAAGTGAACAACAGCTGGACTACGTTCATGTATCGGAAATGAAAGAATTCGCCAAACAGCTTCATTACTGCTTATGTATCTTCCAGCCTGATATTGTACGATTTCGTCGAAATCTTTGATTTCGGGCTGCAAGCCAAAAACTGCCATGTCACTGCCTTTGTTGACGTATTTACATATGTATTTGATTGCCTTTACGGAGTTACAGTATTCAACGTTTATGTGTGCATTAAATGTTTTTGATAATAATGGGGAATATGGAACAACCCACTGGTTATCTACTTCGATGGTGGTACCGTTACGCTTCTTTATTATTGCTGTTTTACCGCCATCTTCAGTAGATCTTCTTCTATATTGTGGGTAACCATCATTGCCAGTAATTGTTGTGGGTACTAAAAGTCGAGGATATTGCTTTGTGCACCTTCCTTTGGCCATGCATGGTGAATTTTCGTTCAGTGCACCGCAAGGTCCATGTATCATATTTTTTACAATAATATCATGTAACCCGTCGAGGATATTGCTTTGTGCACCTTCCTTTGGCCATGCATGGTGAATTTTCGTTCAGTGCACCGCAAGGTCCATGTATCATATTTTTTACAATAATATCATGTAACCCCTTATCGACATTTTTATCAGGTATTTCAGCGGAAATCACATCATCAATTTCTTTCGAAGTAATTTTTTTATGTAGCCAGATTATTATATGTGCGTGTGGCAAACCTCGTTTTTGCCATTCCACTGAGTACATCCAGCATCGCACTGACCCAAACACTTCAAGTTTTACTATGTAGTTTATCAGTGATTTCAACTTTTGCCGGAAGACACGGGCCGTAATGTCATGCCTATGAACCGCCGATTGTCCTTGAAGTAAAAGCTGCAGTATCTCGTCCCAAGATTGATTACATGTAAATGTAATAAATAAATCTGGACGACCATAGAGACGAACATACGCAATAGCATCTTGAGCATATTCATGCATATGACGGGGACTGCCAGCATATGACGAAGGTAAAATTGTTAATCCTCCAACGTTTGTGGTATTACCGTCATTTATAACTACTGCATCTCGCAAATGAATGTATTGTTCAGAGCGGAGCTTGGTCTGATTCAGACGGATATATAGCAAACGTTCTGATTCAATTTTAGCATACATATCAACGACAAATTGGTGAAACAATTCACGGCATTTTAAAATATAATTTTCTTCATCCTGCCGAATCATTAGTCTATAGGAATAATAATGCATTGCACTGCATTTCTTATTCATTTCTTTGTTAGTGGCTGGATTCATCAATTTAATATTAAAGTGATAGCCGTCGGCTCCATCCCAAAAAATGATAGGATATTGTAGGGCATCGTAGCATCGATGAGTTTCAGCAATTTTTAACAACTGAGCGTTTCGCTTATGAAGAATAATATCTCGAGGTAAAAACTGATCACCGACCATAACGATTGCCACTTCGTCGATAGTTGGAGCATTGTATCTACGCACATGTTGGCCAGGAGGCGTTTTGTCAGCGGAAATAACAATTTTATGCGTATCAGTAGGCATCAAATCGATGGCTGTTTTGAACAGACGCACTAAGTTATTATTTTCGTGGAAAAGATGTTGCAATTGGGAAACGATTGTCCTTTCAATGTTGGGAGAAATTTCGCAACGTGCATTCAATTCAGAATTTCTATCACTGATGAAGTACAATTGTAAAAATTTATGATTCTCGCCTGAGAATGGTAGAAGGGACCCTGCTCTATGATAAATTTGCCCTTTTACTTTGAAAGTAGACATAAACTGATCTGGATTTTCGATTTGGGCTCTAAACGACGTCATTTGGAAACATGAGTTGTATTTTCTGATTTTTGACAAAAAACGCTTAGATTCTGACGTAGTTCCAGTAAGGAAAGTCTTCAATGGCTCTGGTGGTGCAGCCAATAGAGGAAGTTTAACTTTTCCTGAGGCGCAACACATTCCCATTGTTTCACCATTGAATTTCAAGGCCTTGCAATAGGGACAAATTTTAGACATTGTCCCGATTTGAACACATCTACTCAAGCTATAATCATCGACTGGGCTGTACCTGAATGCCAGGCGATAACTTTCAGGTTGCTCTGATTCCTCGGCACGCTTTCTTTTCTTACTTTCTCTATCAGCAGCAAGCCTGATTTCTTGCTGTTCTTGTGATTCCTCGGCACGCTTTCTTTTCTTACTTTCTCTATCAGCAGCAAGCCTGATTTCTTGCTGTTTTTGTGATTCCTCGGCACGCCTTCTTTTTTCACTTTCTCTTTTAGCAGCAAGTCTGCTTTCGCGTTGCTCTGGTAGTTCCTCGGTACGCTTTCTGTTCTTTCTTTCTCTATCAGCCACAAGCCTGTTTCCTTGCTGTTCTTTTGATTCCTCGGCACGTTTTCTTTTCTGACTTTCTCTATCAGCAGCAAGTTTTTTGGCATAGACTCTTTGAGCATCTTCATCGGCTTTTGCCATTGTAAGTTCATCAGTCATTTTAAACTTAAACATTAATAGATTTCTACGTGAACATATATGTCTTAAATATCTTTAATGACGTCACCGTCATAGCAAAAATGACGACAACTAACTTCATGACGTCAGTCGACACAGAAACATGACGTCACCTGACAGACACACAGACAGACAACTTATTTTTATATATATAGAAGATTGAATGACGTTCGGCGGTACTATTTTATGGGTTTCAGGCCATTATTTCAGAATAAGATGTGTTTGTCTTTTGCTTTCAGAAAATGTTTGATACAAGATGTAAAAGTAAAATAGCAATCACAAGAAAATGAATGCTGAGGCCAGGATTCGAACCTGAAACCTCATTCAAGAACCTGGAGCCCTAGACTTCAAAATTGATATACTAAGAATGTCAGGTGTCAGGTATGACATTCAAAATGATGCTGGGACCAAACACCGAACCAATAACCAAACGCCGAAGCCAGGATTCGAACCTGGAGCCTCTTAGTCACAGACAGACATAAGCCATAATTATGACGAGGCGCTCTACCATCTGAGCTACTTCGGCTAATGTTATGTTGTTTTTCAATTGGTATACGATAAAAAAATGAACATAAGAAAAATCCTCCAGCCCCGAGTTCGTTTCATGTTTTGTATTTTTAGATGTTTCAAAGGTGCTCCTCGTTTCCAAATTTAAATCTGAAAAAAGTATAGGCTAGGAAGTTTTTGAAATTCTTGAAAAAAAAACAATTCTTCAGTAGTTATTAGAGGTCATATTAAAGGAGTTGGTACGCTAGGCTAAAAATCCTAGGTCAAAGGAGTACTGGTTCATTTCCTGGCGTGGCATGTTATATTGTTTGAAAGAAGAGTCAGTAGGTTGAATATAAGCTCTGCAATAATCAATCCAGCTCTAGATGGGTACCCCCTTGCCACCTTTGCACTTCTTGAACGTCTTAACATTAAACAAAAAATTAAACTTGAATCTTTAAAACGTAACAAAATGTATTTAATAAGATTTTTTATAAATTTTAAATTTTCATTTGATAACTCTCCCTTGCCGACCAAATTGTAGGTGCAGCCTTGTTTATGCTTGTATATAAGATTTTAGAATAAAAATGAAATGAGTGAACAGTGCTAGCTCGAATTAAACCAATGTTATTTTATTGCTCTTTTAAGTCAATAAGGTAAAAAGAAACTATAAGAATATATTTTATTTTTAAGATCTAAGAAATAAATTTCAATTATAATTCGGATTGAGCAGAAACTACTTTACAAACCATATTAAAACCCAAAACCAAAATAAATTTCTATATTATGACGTCACACAACTACAACGGGGACGCCGGGGGCACAGAGGGGATATATAAATGACGACGGGGACACAGGGAATGTTCGATTACCAATCACCATCAACAAAGCTCAAGGGCAATCATTAGAAAAATGCGGTATAGATCTGAATATGGATTGTTTTTCCCATGGACAACAATCCAATATGTTGCCTGTTCAAGAGTGACACAAATGACGACCGGGACACAGGGAATATAAATGACGACCGGGACACTCAAAGAGAAATTACAGACCGGGACAAAAATGACGACCGGGACAAAAATGACGACCAGGACACCGGGACACAGGGAATGTAAATGACGACCGAGACACTCAAAGAGAAATACAGACTGGAACACTGGGACACAAATGACGGCCGGGACACAGGGCATATAAATGACGACCGGGACACAGGGACACAACTATAACGGGGACGCCGGGGGGCACAGGGGGATATATAAATGACGACGGGGACACAGGGTATGTTCGATTAGCAATTACCATCAACAAAGCTCAAGGGCAATCATTAGAAAAATGCGGTATAGATTTGAATACGGATTGTTTCTCCCATGGACAACAATCCAATATGTTGTACGTTCAAGATTCGGTAAACCTGACAATCTATTTATATGCACAGACAATGGGACAGTGAAGAATGTTGTATATTCGCAAGTTTTACGTAGTTAAAAACATATATATATATCTATCTATATTCAAAGGTGGGACACAGGGACACAACTACAATGGCGCGCAACTAATATGGCGCTTAACGACTTAAGTGCGCGGGGGGGGTCTTGGGGGGCGTGAAGCGCCACACCAACAGCTAGTTATAATATAAGTTTTACTTTTTAGGTCATTCATAGTTATATACTATTGAATGACGTTCGGGGGTACTATTCTATGGGCTTCAGGCCATTATTTTAGAATGAGATGTGTTTGTCTTTTACTTTCAGAAAATATTTGATACATGATGTAAAAGTAAAATAGCAATTACAAGAAAATGAATGCTGAGGCCAGGATTCGGACCTGTTGCCTCATTCAAGAACCTCGAGCCCTGGACTTCAAAGATGATATACTAAGAATTTCAGGAGAAAAGAATTGTGAACTAGAGGAAACTCAGGAAAATTTTATCCACCAGGAATTAGACTTCGTAGCAATAACCACTTCTTCCGAAGCCATGATTCGATCCTTGAGTCTCATTAGTCATAGACGCACACGAAGTCTGGCCATGATAAGGCACTCTAGCATTTGAGCTACTTCGGCAACTAATTATTTGTTTTTGAATCGGTATATGTTGAAATAAATTAACATAAGAAAAATCCTCCAGTCCTGAGTTCATTTCATGTTTTGTATTTTTAGATGTTGCATAGGTTTTCTTCGTTTTCAAATTTAGATCTGAAAAAAAGGTATAGTCTAGGAAGTGTTTGAAATTCTGGAAAAAAAATCTTCAGTAGTTATTAGAGGTCATATCAAAGAGGCTGGTATGCTGGCTAGTAATCCTAGGTCAAAGGAGTACTGGTTCATATCCTGGCGCGACGTGTTGTATCAAACATTTCGTGGTAACGAACAATGGTAAGGAGCGATGAGGCTCAATAGTAAACAAATCTTTAAAGAAATGGAATTGTGATGCTAATAGATACATCAAAAGAATTGGATTTTTATGCTGATTTAAAATACATAAGTTTCATCAAATTTAGTCGTACTTATCAAAAGTTACGAGCCTGAGAAAATTTGCCTTATTTTGGAAAATAGGGGTAAACACCCCCTAAAAGACATAAAATCTTAATAAAAATCACACCATCGCATTCACCGTATCAGAGAACCCTACTGTAGAATTTTCAAGCTCCTATCTACAAAAATGTGGAATTTCGTATTTTTTGCGTTTTTTTTCGATTACGGGTGCGTGTTTATTTGTTTTTTTTTCTTTTCCCCAAGGGTAATGTATCGACCCGGTGGTCCTAGAATGTTGCGGTAGGGCTCATTCTACTGGAAATTAAAAGTTCTAGTGCCCTTTTTAAGTGGCCAAAAATATTGGAGGGGACCTAGACCCCCTCCAACGCTCATTTTTTCCCAAAATCAACGGGTCAAAATTCTGAGATAGCCATTTTGTTCAACATAGTCGAAAAATCTAATAACTATGTCTTTGGGGACAACTTACTCCCTCACAGTCCCCGGGAGAGGGGCTACAAGTTACAAACTTTGACGAGTGTTAACATATAGTAATGGTTATCGGGAAGTGTACAGACGCTTTCAGGGGTTTTTTTCTGGAATTGGATCTTGTACCAGGAATAGGGAATCTTTTAGGATTTTTTAAATTATACCGGCTTCACGAAATTTAAGTTTTAAACCCTTGATTGCCCTTGGATTCTGAGCTTTATCTTGCACATAAACTAAGTCCCCTTCTCTCGAAACTGGTAATTCTACAGCATTTTTATTATACTGGGCTCTTTGAGACTTTCTCTGTTTTCCAATTTGTTCATCACAAATCCTGTAAATTGTGAACAAATTTCCAACTAGATTAACCTTATAATCCTCATAGCTATCAAAATAATCTATTGAAGGAAGTGCAATTGAATATCTAAAAATGAAAGAGGCTGTCTACCAAAAACCATGTGATGTGGTGAATATTTAGTTGTGGAAGAAATAGTAGAATTCAGTACATTCTGAACGTAAGGCAAATAAGTATCGCAGGAACTGGGATGATCCTGACAATAAGCTCTTAATGCAGATTTTGGTATCTTCACACGATTCTCACATAGCCCATTCGATTGAGGATTATAACTTGACGAAAAATGATGTTTAACTTTCAATGTTGCACACATCTATGAAATTAGATTTGAACGGAAGGACTGGTGGGAATCAGTGATCGAAACTTCAAAAAGACCAAAGTATGCCTTCAGTGACTCGCAAAGGAAGTTACACATAGTCTCCACTGTAATTCTTGGCACGGCTTTCAAGATACAAAACTTTGAAAAATGGTCAACCCCAACTAAAATATGACAATTTCCGTTTTCAGTAGGTCCACCAAATGCACCCCCCATGGGACCAGCAGAGTCTACCGAAAACACACGGAACGGGTCTTTTGGCTCTTCATCATTTACTAGCATAGGTTTGATTTTCTGGTGCATTTTATTTCTACGCAGGCACAAATTACAATTTTCGCAATACTCTCGAACTTTAGTGCTCATTCTCTCAAACATAAAGATACGGCTCACTCGGTCTAATGTTTTCTCCATAGACATGTGACCACCAATGAGTAAGTGATCATGAGCCCGATTTATTGCCGAGTCTACTAGGACACTTGGCGAGACTAATTTCGCTGTTCTAGGGATCCCTTTGTCCTTGCCAACGCCTTCTAGCAGATAACAACAAAGAACACCATTACCCAGAAACAGGCCGCCAAAAACACTCAGCAGCCAAGACGCAAAACCACAATCTACTCCTTTCCCAGGTACGGAGCTCTTTTCTGCCCTGTCGGCTGTTAATACCCAATGTGTAGAACTCCTTTCCACCATGTCAGCCGTTAACTCCCCAGGTACGGAACTCTTTTCCGCCTTATTGGCTGTTAATATCCCATGTGTGGAACTCCTTTCCACCATGTCAGCCGTTAACTCCCCAGGTACGGAACTCTTTTCCGCCTTATTGGCTGTTAATATCCCATGTTTGGAACTCCTTTCCACCATGTCAGCCGTTAACTCCCCAGGCACAGAACTCTTTTCCGCCTTATTGGCTGTTAATATCCCATGTGTGGAACTCCTTTCCACCATGTCAGCCGTTAACTCCCCAGGTACGGAACTCTTCTCCGCCCTATCGGCTGTTAATATCCCATGTGTGGAACTCCTTTCCACCATGTCAGCCGTTAACTCCCCAGGTACGGAACTCTTCTCCGCCCTATCGGCTGTTAATATCCCATGTGTGGAACTCCTTTCCACCATGTCAGCCGTTAACTCCCCAGGTACGGAACTCTTTTCCGCCTTATTGGCTGTTAATATCCCATGTGTGGAACTCCTTTCCACCATGTCAGCCGTTAACTCCCCAGGTACGGAACTCTTCTCCGCCCTATCGGCTGTTAATATCCCATGTGTGGAACTCCTTTCCACCATGTCAGCCGTTGACTCCCCAGGTACAGAACTCTTTTCCGCCCTGTCGGCTGTTAATGTCCCATGTTTGGAACTCCTCTCTACCATGTCAGCCGGCTTCCAGATATTTCTGGAATTATCTGGAAGATACACCTGGTCCCTCGGTCAACCGCAGTCCGCCCCTTCACCAACCTTATCTCTCTCGACACAACGCCTCACTACGTCAGTGCCTAATAGATTATCAATCATCTGGTCCGTCGGTCAACTGTAGTTCGCCCCTTCACCAGCCTCATCTCTCTCGACACTGCACCTCTCTACGTCAGTGCCATATAATATATATTACCAACTTCTCATCATATTTTTTTTCACTAATATGTCCGTCTAAAATACTAATCCAACCCTTACATCCTATACTAAAAAAAATATACCTCTCCTCTGGTCACGTTTTACGTCAGTCCAGTTCTGACGGAGTCCTTTATTCTGTCCTGTCCAAATTTAGTATCTACGGTTGCTGATAAAATTCCTGCTTTTCTTCACGAAGTGCGTTTTCAATGACCCAATTATTCTTTGATTCATATTAACCTTGTTGCTGTTACTCTTGGTATGTATATCGGTTATATTATTTCCCGAAATATCTACCATATTTACACTGACACTTTCTTTGGCCATTAAATTACACACATTATTCAAAAATTTTACGACTGAAGTTGGATTATAATCCCCACTTAAATTCAAAGGGGCCTTTAAACCTTTACTTTTTATTTGATTCCAAAAGGATGAAGCAATGTCTCTATCAAATTCAGGATCTGAAGGATCCAAAATTGGAATTGCGCTCATTTTAAAAGAAAAAAAAATAACTAAAAGAAATTAATTAATTAAGAATTAATTAAAAACGAAACAGTTAAAGCTGTAAAAACAAGACGAAATTGTTACTAAACACTCCTAAGAGATTTCCTTCTCGCGTGAGAACTTAAAATGCATGACACAATCGTAAATTGTCTTTCGACATTCTTCACTTTTTTTCTCTAAAACTGGATTCTGGGGCGGAAACCTGGAACTGATGTTGGAACTGGAACCTGGAACTGATGTGGGAACTGGAACTGGATCCTGGAATCTTTGACGATGAAAAACAGCAGCAAATCTCAACTTCCGAAGTTAAACAATGAAGTTTCTTAGCGCATATCAATAACACAATTGTGCAAGAACCGAAACAGCTTTCAGCGGATAGTCTCTACGCCACAATTACAGCTGACAAAGATATATTTAACCAAATTGGAAGGTAAAGAAACTTACAACTCAACCACAGATTGAAATTTAGAGGATGGCAAGTACTCTAATCCTCTTCGGCGAAAACTGCAGCTCCACTCTGTAAAGTTTTCTCTATTTCTCTCTGTAAAGTGTGACCTTCTCTGTGCTCTCTTCCTTAGAGTCTTATGGTAGCGTCTTATGACTTACGCGCGCGGGGGGGTTGGGGTGCGTGAAGCGCACCCCAACCCCCTATCTATGTGAATTATTCACAATGTGAATCTATCTATGTTAATCTATCTATGTGAATTATTATAATTCACAACTACAACGGGGACGCCGGGGGCACAGGGGGATATATAAATGACGACGGGGACACAGGGAATATTCGATTAGAAATCACCATCAACAACGCTCAAGGGCAATCATTAGAATAATGAGTCATAGATCTGAATACAGATTGTTTTTCCCATGGACAATTATATGTTGCATGTTCAAGAGTCAGTAAACCTGACAATCTATTTATATACACACACAATGGGACAGCCAAGAATGTTGTATATTCACAAGTTTTACGTAGTTAAAAACATATATATATCTATCTATATTCACAGGTGAGACACAGGGAAACAACTACAATGGCACGTAATTAATATGGCGCGTAGTGACTTATGCGCGTGGGGGGGCTTGGGGGGCGCGCGAAGCTTCTCCACCAACTAGGTGTTGGGGTGGCGCTTGGCGCCACCCCAACAGCTAGCTATAATATAAGTTTTACTTTTTAGGCCATTCATAGCTATATACTACTAGCTGTTGGGGTGGCGCTTCGCGCCACCCCAACACCTAGTTGGTGGGGCGCTTCGCGCCCCCCAAGCCCCCCCGCGCGCGTAAGTCGTTACGCGCCATATTAGTTACGCGCCATTGTAGTTGTGTCCCTGTGTCCCACCTGTGAATATAGATAGATTTATATATGTGTTTCAAACTACGTAAAAATTGCGAATATACAACATTCTTGGCTTTCCCACTACTGGGAGCTTTCCGTTTCCAATTGCCAGCAATTGATCTGAAAATGTTTGACCAGAGTCATCGTTTTGCAATCGGACACGCATATTTGTAGTTAATTTTAATATTTTTACTTGTGCCCATAAATTAGAATTTTTCAGGCAAGCATTCATTTCGTCTGCAGGAGTTAAACTACGTAAAAATTGCGAATATACAACATTCTTGGCTTTCCCATTGTCTGTGTATATACAAAGCCGTATGTACTAATAATGACGTCATATGCAAACGCTCTTTTTACAAACAAACAAACATGCATACACACAACTCGTTTTTATATAGATAGATAGATAGATACAAATTAACTGCGTAAAACTTGCGAATATACAACATTCTTCGCTGTCCAATTGTCGCTGCATATAAATAGATTGTCAGGTTTACCGACCCTCGAACATGCAACGTACAATTGTCCATGGGAAAAACAATCAGTATTAAGATCTATACCACATTTTTCTAATGATTGACCTTGAGCTTTGTTAATGGTGATTGCAAATGCTAATCGAATTGGGAATTGCTATCTTTTAAATTGAAAAGGCAGATCCGTTGGAATCATGGGAATGCGAGGAATAAGAACAGCCTCACCCTCAAAAGGCCCTGTCAAGATTGTGGCCTCTATTAGGTTTTCCATTGTTTTTTTTTTTACGGCAAGTCGCGTGCCATTGCAAAGCTTTGGTGGGTTGATATTTCTTAAAAGTATTATTGGTACGCCTATTTTTAGTTGTAGCACGTGTGGTGGAAACCCTGAAAGATCTATGGAATTTAAAAATTCAGATGGATAATTAACCGCTTCATTTGGTTCCAAAACTGTGTCGACTGACTTGTAAAGGACTGCCTGGTCTCGAATCTTGGTCAAAACAATATTGTTGATTTTGTGGACGTCTATATTTTTGGGTGCGAGAATCGCTCTTTCACTTAGCCATTTATTATTTTTATAATTTTATAGAATATTCGGAAATACTTTTTCAATCAATTCATTTTTGGACGTCACTAAATTACAGAAATCAGCAGGTAGTTGTATACGTCCTGAAATTGAGTCTACTGGGAGCTTTCCGTTTCCAATTGCCAGCAATTGATCTGAAAATGTTTGACCAGAGTCATCGTTTTGCAATCGGACACGCATATTTGTAGTTAATTTTAATATTTTTGCGTGTGCCCATAAATTAGAATTTTTCAGGCAAGCATTCATTTCGTCTGCAGGAGTTGATCTAGGTATTATAGGTAATGTTTGCCTGAAATCTCCCGCAAGCAATATTAATGTGCTGCCAAAGGGTTTCGACTTCCCTCTCAAATCTTTCATGCATTGATCCAGAGCCTTGAGCAATTTTTTGTGTGCCATTGTGCACTCATCCCAAATAATAAGTTTGCATTGCTGCAATACTTTACCCATCCCAGATGATTTGGAAATATTGCACGTGGGAGTTTCTGTAGAATGCAAATTCAGAGGCAATTTCAAAGCGGAATGAGCAGTTCTTCCACCAGGCAGCAATGTTGCGGCTATTCCGGACGACGCAATTGCCAACGCTATATCATTTTTTGATCGAATTGATGCCAGAATCAGTTTTATCACAAACGTTTTACCAGTACCTCCTGGCGCATCCAAAAAGAAAATTTCTCCAACGTTGTTATCGACACAATGCATTATCGTATCATGAATGTCTTTTTGTTCCGACATTAACTTGGAAATGTTATTTTGTACATACGACAATAGATCACTCGTACTGTAACTTTGTTCACGATCCAATTCTACACATGTCGAAACAGCAGCGATATGGTTAGGTGAAGGCATTCCCAAATCCTGAAGAGGTTTGTTTGCCATACGTACGCACAAATCTTCTATAATAACTAAAGTGTAGTTATAAATTTCTGATGTAAAATCAAAAGTCATATCGGACGTCTTTTACTGTTTTCGATGGAGTATATCTTCGGATATTTTTGACTTATAATTTTCCCATAACTCTGTAGGAGCTGATGGAGAGCAAGTTGTTAAAATGATGCCAAACAATGCACGAATTTGACTTGGGGTTGACGTTTCTTACGCGTCATTGATGCAGTTATCCCAGTGTTGGTCATTCTCCAATAAATTCAGAGCTTGGCATGCACTACGGTAAGTGTCATGTATAGTACCGTTTTACTTACTTACTTAGACTTAGGTCCTCCCACGCCTGAGGGCGCATAAGGCAGCAACAGTGGTTCGCCACGACGACCTGTCCTGAGCCTTCGACCAAAGCTCCTCCATCGAAGACCTCGCCAGCTTCGCCTCCTTCTCTAACATCCTGCCAACTGTCATTTTGGGTCTCCCTGACTTGCGGAGGCCGGGGGGTATCCAACACCATATGTCATGAGGTAGCCTTCCATCACCCATTCGCACCATGTGCCCCCAATACATCCATCGTCGCTTTTTAATGGTATCAAGGATGGGGGTATGATTTGTTATGGTATAAATCTCATCATTTCGTATTCTCTCAGTCCAATGTATATTCAAAATATATCTTAAGCAGTTATTATCGAATGCCCATAGTCGTTTTCCTAGTTGCGCAGTGATACTCCAAGTTTCACAACCATATGTAAGAACGGAGAGGACATTGCTATTATAAATTCTGAGTTTTAGCTTCTGGGAATATTTACTATTTCTCCAAACATTTCTGAGACAATTGAAGGCAGAGCCAGCCAATGCTATTCGGCACAAAATTTCTCTTTCAGGATTGGCATCTTGCGTAAGAATGCTGCCTAGATATTTGAAGTTCTCTCACTACTTCAATTTCCTCATTGTTGACCAAAAGTCCCTCAGCTAAGTCAAGAATGACTGCATTTGTTAGCTTGGTAGTCTTGTTAGCGTTTATGGAGAGTCCAACAGCATTTGCCACACGCTCAAGTTCATTTATATTGTGTTGTATATCTTCTGATTCGTGAGCGAAGAGTGCAATATCGTCCGCAAAAACACCATCATGGAGGGTTCTTAGTGGGTTTAATTGTAGACCCTCACTGAAGCTACATCCACGAAGCACAAAATCTATGACTATGGCAAATAACAGTGGCGATAGAATGCAGCCCTGCCTTACACCCGACTGAACGGTAAACCAGTCCGTTAGGCCACCCTCGGTTTGTACTGCACACTTAATATCGAGGTAAAGCGCTTTAATTATATTTACAATTTTAATCGGGATCCCGTAATGTATTAAGATTTTCCACATGGTCTCGCGGTGTATCGAGTCGAAGGCCTTGAGAAAGTCAATAAATACTACGAGTAATTGAACCTGCCATTCGTTAGATTCTTCGAGCAGGATTCTCAGGCTAAATATTAGGTCACAACACGATCTGTTTTGGCGGAATCCATGTTGTTCATCTCTCAGAACTTTCTCCACTTTACTTTGAATTCTATTGAGAATAATTTGGCACAAAACCTTGCTGCCTACTGATTGTAAAGCGATGCCTCTCCAATTGTCACATTTAGTCTTTTGTCCTTTTTTGAAGAGTTTTATAATTACTGCCTTTGACCATTCACTCGGGATTTTTTCATCTTCCCAAATACGTGACAAAAGTTCAAACATGGGCACTGCTAGGGCGTTTCTACCACATTTCAACAGTTCTGGGGGTATGCCATCGTTACCGGCTGCCTTTCCGTTTTTCAAAGTCATTAGAGCATCTTTTACTTCACTCAGCAAGAGAGGTCCGGAATATATTCCAAGATCAAACAGTGTTTCTTCAGGGATATTTAAAAAGGTCGTGGGAGGCACCTGTTTTAATACCTCGGTGAAATGTTCCATCCAACGTCGGTTTATGTCATCCGTCTGGGTTAATAGGATGCCTTCTTTGTTTTCAACTTGAGTTGAAGAAGCCTTCGAAATACCCGCAAGCTCCTTCGTTATAGCGTACACAGTACGACTATCTCCTCGCCTGGCGGCTACTTCAGCCTGATCAGCCATAGTTTCGAGGAACACCCTCTTATCATTCCTTGTCCGTGTTTTGACTTGTTTATTGAGACGCTTATACTGCGCTTTTAAATCATCAAGATATTCTCTAGTGCATGTCCTATTATGCTTATGTCTATCTACGAGAATTTTGGCTTCTGCCCTTTGATCAATGATATCCCAGGTACTTTCAGATATCCACTGCTACCGTACCGTACGGTACTATAGTACCGTTTACAGTTCTCAAATACTCAAAGGATGTCGGACCGGGTACATTCATCAAAAGCAGGCGTAAAAAGAAGCATTCATGTTGATTGGGGTGAACGGTGTAGAGTCTTCCTATCGTGGTATCTTTGAAGATGGTAGGTTGGCCGTCGACTGACTTACCCTGTTTTCGACGTTCAAATACTTTATTTTTAGTATTCCACGTGTAATACGAAGGCACTTCAGCATACAGCAGTTTTTTTGCAAAAGAATCATTTTTGCAAAGCGAAAAAAAACTGTTAATTTTGTATCCAGTGGATTCAGGGCTCTTTGTTGCACGTTGGTTTCCGAGAAATAAACACGTTGACCATTCTGTAAATGTACCGCTAAGTGAACAACAGCTGGACTACGTTCATGTATCGGAAATGAAAGAATTCGCCAAACAGCTTCATTACTGCTTATGTATCTTCCAGCCTGATATTGTACGATTTCGTCGAAATCTTTGATTTCGGGCTGCAAGCCAAAAACTGCCATGTCACTGCCTTTGTTGACGTATTTACATATGTATTTGATTGCCTTTACGGAGTTACAGTATTCAACGTTTATGTGTGCATTAAATGTTTTTGATAATAATGGGGAATATGGAACAACCCACTGGTTATCTACTTCGATGGTGGTACCGTTACGCTTCTTTATTATTGCTGTTTTACCGCCATCTTCAGTAGATCTTCTTCTATATTGTGGGTAACCATCATTGCCAGTAATTGTGTTGGATACTAAAAGTCAAGGATATTGCTTTGTGCACCTTCCTTTGGCCATGCATGGTGAATTTTCGTTCAGTGCACTGCAAGGTCCATGTATCATATTTTTTACAATAATATCATGTAACCCGTCGAGGATATTGCTTTGTGCACCTTCCTTTGGCCATGCATGGTGAATTTTCGTTCAGTGCACCGCAAGGTCCATGTATCATATTTTTTACAATAATATCATGTAACCCCTTATCGACATTTTTATCAGGTATTTCAGCGGAAATCACATCATCAATTTCTTTCGAAGTAATTTTTTTATGTAGCCAGATTATTATATGTGCGTGTGGCAAACCTCGTTTTTGCCATTCCACTGAGTACATCCAGCATCGCACTGACCCAAACACTTCAAGTTTTACTATGTAGTTTATCAGTGATTTCAACTTTTGCCGGAAGACACGGGCCGTAATGTCATGCCTATGAACCGCCGATTGTCCTTGAAGTAAAAGCTGCAGTATCTCGTCCCAAGATTGATTACATGTAAATGTAATAAATAAATCTGGACGACCATAGAGACGAACATACGCAATAGCATCTTGAGCATATTCATGCATATGACGGGGACTGCCAGCATATGACGAAGGTAAAATTGTTAATCCTCCAACGTTTGTGGTATTACCGTCATTTATAACTACTGCATCTCGCAAATGAATGTATTGTTCAGAGCGGAGCTTGGTCTGATTCAGACGGATATATAGCAAACGTTCTGATTCAATTTTAGCATACATATCAACGACAAATTGGTGAAACAATTCACGGCATTTTAAAATATAATTTTCTTCATCCTGCCGAATCATTAGTCTATAGGAATAATAATGCATTGCACTGCATTTCTTATTCATTTCTTTGTTAGTGGCTGGATTCATCAATTTAATATTAAAGTGATAGCCGTCGGCTCCATCCCAAAAAATGATAGGATATTGTAGGGCATCGTAGCATCGATGAGTTTCAGCAATTTTTAACAACTGAGCGTTTCGCTTATGAAGAATAATATCTCGAGGTAAAAACTGATCACCGACCATAACGATTGCCACTTCGTCGATAGTTGGAGCATTGTATCTACGCACATGTTGGCCAGGAGGCGTTTTGTCAGCGGAAATAACAATTTTATGCGTATCAGTAGGCATCAAATCGATGGCTGTTTTGAACAGACGCACTAAGTTATTATTTTCGTGGAAAAGATGTTGCAATTGGGAAACGATTGTCCTTTCAATGTTGGGAGAAATTTCGCAAGGTGCATTCAATTCAGAATTTCTATCACTGATGAAGTACAATTGTAAAAATTTATGATTCTCGCCTGAGAATGGTAGAAGGGACCCTGCTCTATGATAAATTTGCCCTTTTACTTTGAAAGTAGACATAAACTGATCTGGATTTTCGATTTGGGCTCTAAACGACGTCATTTGGAAACATGAGTTGTATTTTCTGATTTTTGACAAAAAACGCTTAGATTCTGACGTAGTTCCAGTAAGGAAAGTCTTCAATGGCTCTGGTGGTGCAGCCAATAGAGGAAGTTTAACTTTTCCTGAGGCGCAACACATTCCCATTGTTTCACCATTGAATTTCAAGGCCTTGCAATAGGGACAAATTTTAGACATTGTCCCGATTTGAACACATCTACTCAAGCTATAATCATCGACTGGGCTGTACCTGAATGCCAGGCGATAACTTTCAGGTTGCTCTGATTCCTCGGCACGCTTTCTTTTCTTACTTTCTCTATCAGCAGCAAGCCTGATTTCTTGCTGTTCTTGTGATTCCTCGGCACGCTTTCTTTTCTTACTTTCTCTATCAGCAGCAAGCCTGATTTCTTGCTGTTTTTGTGATTCCTCGGCACGCCTTCTTTTTTCACTTTCTCTTTTAGCAGCAAGTCTGCTTTCGCGTTGCTCTGGTAGTTCCTCGGTACGCTTTCTGTTCTTTCTTTCTCTATCAGCCACAAGCCTGTTTCCTTGCTGTTCTTTTGATTCCTCGGCACGTTTTCTTTTCTGACTTTCTCTATCAGCAGCAAGTTTTTTGGCATAGACTCTTTGAGCATCTTCATCGGCTTTTGCCATTGTAAGTTCATCAGTCATTTTAAACTTAAACATTAATAGATTTCTACGTGAACATATATGTCTTAAATATCTTTAATGACGTCACCGTCATAGCAAAAATGACGACAACTAACTTCATGACGTCAGTCGACACAGAAACATGACGTCACCTGACAGACACACAGACAGACAACTTATTTTTATATATATAGATTGAATGACGTTCGGCGGTACTATTTTATGGGTTTCAGGCCATTATTTCAGAATAAGATGTGTTTGTCTTTTGCTTTCAGAAAATGTTTGATACAAGATGTAAAAGTAAAATAGCAATCACAAGAAAATGAATGCTGAGGCCAGGATTCGAACCTGAAACCTCATTCAAGAACCTGGAGCCCTAGACTTCAAAATTGATATACTAAGAATGTCAGGTGTCAGGTATGACATTCAAAATGATGCTGGGACCAAACACCGAACCAATAACCCAACGCCGAAGCCAGGATTCGAACCTGGGGCCTCTTAGTCACAGCCAGACATAAGCCATAATTATGACGAGGCGCTCTACCATCTGAGCTACTTCGGCTAATGTTATGTTGTTTTTCAATTGGTATACGATAAAAAAATGAACATAAGAAAAATCCTCCAGCCCTGAGTTCGTTTCATGTTTTGTATTTTTAGATGTTTCAAAGGTGCTCCTCGTTTCCAAATTTAAATCTGAAAAAAAGTATAGGCTAGGAAGTTTTTGAAATTCTTGAAAAAAAAACAATTCTTCAGTAGTTATTAGAGGTCATATTAAAGGAGTTGGTACGCTAGGCTAAAAATCCTAGGTCAAAGGAGTACTGGTTCATTTCCTGGCGTGGCATGTTATATTGTTTGAAAGAAGAGTCAGTAGGTTGAATATAAGCTCTGCAATAATCAATCCAGCTCTAGATGGGTACCCCCTTGCCACCTTTGCACTTCTTGAACGTCTTAACATTAAACAAAAAATTAAACTTGAATCTTTAAAACGTAACAAAATGTATTTAATAAGATTTTTTATAAATTTTAAATTTTCATTTGATAACTCTCCCTTGCCGACCAAATTGTAGGTGCAGCCTTGTTTATGCTTGTATATAAGATTTTAGAATAAAAATGAAATGAGTGAACAGTGCTAGCTCGAATTAAACCAATGTTATTTTATTGCTCTTTTAAGTCAATAAGGTAAAAAGAAACTATAAGAATATATTTTATTTTTAAGATCTAAGAAATAAATTTCAATTATAATTCGGATTGAGCAGAAACTACTTTACAAACCATATTAAAACCCAAAACCAAAATAAATTTCTATATTATGACGTCACACAACTACAACGGGGACGCCGGGGGCACAGAGGGGATATATAAATGACGACGGGGACACAGGGAATGTTCGATTAGCAATCACCATCAACAAAGCTCAAGGGCAATCATTAGAAAAATGCGGTATAGATCTGAATATGGATTGTTTTTCCCATGGACAACAATCCAATATGTTGCCTGTTCAAGAGTGACACAAATGACGACCGGGACACAGGGAATATAAATGACGACCGGGACACTCAAAGAGAAATTACAGACCGGGACAAAAATGACGACCGGGACAAAAATGACGACCAGGACACCGGGACACAGGGAATGTAAATGACGACCGAGACACTCAAAGAGAAATACAGACTGGAACACTGGGACACAAATGACGGCCGGGACACAGGGCATATAAATGACGACCGGGACACAGGGACACAACTATAACGGGGACGCCGGGGGGCACAGGGGGATATATAAATTACGACGGGGACACAGGGTATGTTCGATTAGCAATTACCATCAACAAAGCTCAAGGGCAATCATTAGAAAAATGCGGTATAGATTTGAATACGGATTGTTTCTCCCATGGACAACAATCCAATATGTTGTACGTTCAAGATTCGGTAAACCTGACAATCTATTTATATGCACAGACAATGGGACAGTGAAGAATGTTGTATATTCGCAAGTTTTACGTAGTTAAAAACATATATATATATCTATCTATATTCAAAGGTGGGACACAGGGACACAACTACAATGGCGCGCAACTAATATGGCACTTAACGACTTAAGTGCGCGGGGGGGGGGGGTCTTGGGGGGCGTGAAGCGCCACACCAACAGCTTGTTATAATATAAGTTTTACTTTTTAGGTCATTCATAGTTATATACTATTGAATGACGTTCGGGGGTACTATTCTATGGGCTTCAGGCCATTATTTTAGAATGAGATGTGTTTGTCTTTTACTTTCAGAAAATATTTGATACATGATGTAAAAGTAAAATAGCAATTACAAGAAAATGAATGCTGAGGCCAGGATTCGGACCTGTTGCCTCATTCAAGAACCTCGAGCCCTGGACTTCAAAGATGATATACTAAGAATTTCAGGAGAAAAGAATTGTGAACTAGAGGAAACTCAGGAAAATTTTATCCACCAGGAATTAGACTTCGTAGCAATAACCACTTCTTCCGAAGCCATGATTCGATCCTTGAGTCTCATTAGTCATAGACGCACACGAAGTCTGGCCATGATAAGGCACTCTAGCATTTGAGCTACTTCGGCAACTAATTATTTGTTTTTGAATCGGTATATGTTGAAATAAATTAACATAAGAAAAATCCTCCAGTCCTGAGTTCATTTCATGTTTTGTATTTTTAGATGTTGCATAGGTTTTCTTCGTTTTCAAATTTAGATCTGAAAAAAAGGTATAGTCTAGGAAGTGTTTGAAATTCTGGAAAAAAAATCTTCAGTAGTTATTAGAGGTCATATCAAAGAGGCTGGTATGCTGGCTAGTAATCCTAGGTCAAAGGAGTACTGGTTCATATCCTGGCGCGACGTGTTGTATCAAACATTTCGTGGTAACGAACAATGGTAAGGAGCGATGAGGCTCAATAGTAAACAAATCTTTAAAGAAATGGAATTGTGATGCTAATAGATACATCAAAAGAATTGGATTTTTATGCTGATTTAAAATACATAAGTTTCATCAAATTTAGTCGTACTTATCAAAAGTTACGAGCCTGAGAAAATTTGCCTTATTTTGGAAAATAGGGGTAAACACCCCCTAAAAGACATAAAATCTTAATAAAAATCACACCATCGCATTCACCGTATCAGAGAACCCTACTGTAGAATTTTCAAGCTCCTATCTACAAAAATGTGGAATTTCGTATTTTTTGCGTTTTTTTTCGATTACGGGTGCGTGTTTATTTGTTTTTTTTTCTTTTCCCCAAGGGTAATGTATCGACCCGGTGGTCCTAGAATGTTGCGGTAGGGCTCATTCTACTGGAAATTAAAAGTTCTAGTGCCCTTTTTAAGTGGCCAAAAATATTGGAGGGGACCTAGACCCCCTCCAACGCTCATTTTTTCCCAAAATCAACGGGTCAAAATTCTGAGATAGCCATTTTGTTCAACATAGTCGAAAAATCTAATAACTATGTCTTTGGGGACAACTTACTCCCTCACAGTCCCCGGGAGAGGGGCTACAAGTTACAAACTTTGACGAGTGTTAACATATAGTAATGGTTATCGGGAAGTGTACAGACGCTTTCAGGGTTTTTTTTCTGGAATTGGATCTTGTACCAGGAATAGGGAATCTTTTAGGATTTTTTAAATTATACCGGCTTCACGAAATTTAAGTTTTAAACCCTTGATTGCCCTTGGATTCTGAGCTTTATCTTGCACATAAACTAAGTCCCCTTCTCTCGAAACTGGTAATTCTACAGCATTTTTATTATACTGGGCTCTTTGAGACTTTCTCTGTTTTCCAATTTGTTCATCACAAATCCTGTAAATTGTGAACAAATTTCCAACTAGATTAACCTTATAATCCTCATAGCTATCAAAATAATCTATTGAAGGAAGTGCAATTGAATATCTAAAAATGAAAGAGGCTGTCTACCAAAAACCATGTGATGTGGTGAATATTTAGTTGTGGAAGAAATAGTAGAATTCAGTACATTCTGAACGTAAGGCAAATAAGTATCGCAGGAACTGGGATGATCCTGACAATAAGCTCTTAATGCAGATTTTGGTATCTTCACACGATTCTCACATAGCCCATTCGATTGAGGATTATAACTTGACGAAAAATGATGTTTAACTTTCAATGTTGCACACATCTATGAAATTAGATTTGAACGGAAGGACTGGTGGGAATCAGTGATCGAAACTTCAAAAAGACCAAAGTATGCCTTCAGTGACTCGCAAAGGAAGTTACACATAGTCTCCACTGTAATTCTTGGCACGGCTTTCAAGATACAAAACTTTGAAAAATGGTCAACCCCAACTAAAATATGACAATTTCCGTTTTCAGTAGGTCCACCAAATGCACCCCCCATGGGACCAGCAGAGTCTACCGAAAACACACGGAACGGGTCTTTTGGCTCTTCATCATTTACTAGCATAGGTTTGATTTTCTGGTGCATTTTATTTCTACGCAGGCACAAATTACAATTTTCGCAATACTCTCGAACTTTAGTGCTCATTCTCTCAAACATAAAGATACGGCTCACTCGGTCTAATGTTTTCTCCATAGACATGTGACCACCAATGAGTAAGTGATCATGAGCCAGATTTATTGCCGAGTCTACTAGGACACTTGGCGAGACTAATTTCGCTGTTCTAGGGATCCCTTTGTCCTTGCCAACGCCTTCTAGCAGATAACAACAAAGAACACCATTACCCAGAAACAGGCCGCCAAAAACACTCAGCAGCCAAGACGCAAAACCACAATCTACTCCTTTCCCAGGTACGGAGCTCTTTTCCGCCCTGTCGGCTGTTAATACCCAATGTGTAGAACTCCTTTCCACCATGTCAGCCGTTAACTCCCCAGGTACGGAACTCTTTTCCGCCTTATTGGCTGTTAATATCCCATGTGTGGAACTCCTTTCCACCATGTCAGCCGTTAACTCCCCAGGTACGGAACTCTTTTCCGCCTTATTGGCTGTTAATATCCCATGTTTGGAACTCCTTTCCACCATGTCAGCCGTTAACTCCCCAGGTACAGAACTCTTTTCCGCCTTATTGGCTGTTAATATCCCATGTGTGGAACTCCTTTCCACCATGTCAGCCGTTAACTCCCCAGGTACGGAACTCTTCTCCGCCCTGTCGGCTGTTAATATCCCATGTGTGGAACTCCTTTCCACCATGTCAGCCGTTGACTCCCCAGGTACAGAACTCTTTTCCGCCCTGTCGGCTGTTAATGTCCCATGTTTGGAACTCCTCTCTACCATGTCAGCCGGCTTCCAGATATTTCTGGAATTATCTGGAAGATACACCTGGTCCCTCGGTCAACCGCAGTCCGCCCCTTCACCAACCTTATCTCTCTCGACACAACGCCTCACTACGTCAGTGCCTAATAGATTATCAATCATCTGGTCCGTCGGTCAACTGTAGTTCGCCCCTTCACCAGCCTCATCTCTCTCGACACTGCACCTCTCTACGTCAGTGCCATATAATATATATTACCAACTTCTCATCATATTTTTTTTCACTAATATGTCCGTCTAAAATACTAATCCAACCCTTACATCCTATACTAAAAAAAAATATACCTCTCCTCTGGTCAAGTTTTACGTCAGTCCAGTTCTGACGGAGTCCTTTATTCTGTCCTGTCCAAATTTAGTATCTACGGTTGCTGATAAAATTCCTGCTTTTCTTCACGAAGTGCGTTTTCAATGACCCAATTATTCTTTGATTCATATTAACCTTGTTGCTGTTACTCTTGGTATGTATATCGGTTATATTATTTCCCGAAATATCTCCCATATTTACACTGACACTTTCTTTGGCCATTAAATTACACACATTTGTCAAAAATTTTACGACTGAAGTTGGATTATAATCCCCACTTAAATTCAAAGGGGCCTTTAAACCTTTACTTTTTATTTGATTCCAAAAGGATGAAGCAATGTCTCTATCAAATTCAGGATCTGAAGGATCCAAAATTGGAATTGCGCTCATTTTAAAAGAAAAAAAATAACTAAAAGAAATTAATTAATTAAGAATTAATTAAAAACGAAAAAGTTAAAGCTGTAAAAACAAGACGAAATTGTTACTAAACACTCCTAAGAGATTTCCTTCTCGCGTGAGAACTTAAAATGCATGACACAATCGTATATTGTCTTTCGACATTCTTCACTTTTTTTCTCTAAAACTGGATTCTGGGGCGGAAACCTGGAACTGATGTTGGAACTGGAACCTGGAACTGATGTGGGAACTGGAACTGGATCCTGGAATCTTTGACGATGAAAAACAGCAGCAAATCTCAACTTCCGAAGTTAAACAATGAAGTTTCTTAGCGCATATCAATAACACAATTGTGCAAAAACCGAAACAGCTTTCAGCGGATAGTCTCTACGCCACAATTACAGCTGACAAAGATATATTTAACCAAATTGGAAGGTAAAGAAACTTACAACTCAACCACAGATTGAAATTTAGAGGATGGCAAGTACTCTAATCCTCTTCGGCGAAAACTGCAGCTCCACTCTGTAAAGTTTTCTCTATTTCTCTCTGTAAAGTGTGACCTTCTCTGTGCTCTCTTCCTTAGAGTCTTATGGTAGCGTTGGCCTACAATCTGGGGTTTGACCGGTAGAGGATGTCAAGCGTCTCTAACTTTCATAAAGTTTATGTGTTGAGTATAAATAAGTTTATTTATGCATACAATACAGTAAATGTACATAAGACGAGGACTGAAACAGAATAAGAACTGAATAAAGTAATCTAAAACGGTGGCTTATATTCACTAAAACAAGGAAATAAACATCGAAGCATGAGACAGGAACTGACCTATTTTAATCTGTCAGCTACTGCAAATACTGGGAATTACTGCAAATACTCGAAATTTATAACATTAATGTAGTCATCTAGGAAATGGGCATTAGACAGAACTTGAGAATTTAATTATGTATCTAACCTACTTTCAAAGTTTACAACAAGAAGGGGTTTGCCCCTTCTTTGATATCTTTCTCTTTACAATAAAGCTTAAATTTTGTCCCAATGAATCACAAAGGCCGTAGAAGAAATAGTTTAAATTACTAAAAATATTTTTTTATAAATAAAAAAATACATAACCTACGAATTAACTTTCTTAACGAACTTCAATATTCGCATATTTTTATTACGTATATGAAGCGGTTCGTCCCTTCTTTAATACCTTGCTCATTACACTAAAGCTTAAATTTTGTCCCAATGAATCACAAAGGCCTTAGAAGAAATAGTTTAAATTACTAAAAATGTTTTTTTATTAATAAAAAAATACATAACCTACGAATTAACTTTCTTAACGAACTTCAATATTCGCATATTTTTATTACGTATATGAAGCGGTTCGTCCCTTCTTTAATACCTTGCTCATTACACTAAAGCTTAAATTTTGTCCCAATGAATCACAAAGGCCGTAGAAGAAATAGTTTAAATTACTAAAAATAGAGCAGGTATTTAGGAGGAGATAAGCCCCTCGTGTGTGTAATAATTTTCGTTCGTTTTGTTTTAATGCTGCTCCTTACTTTCAGTTGAAAAAACTTTTTCATATTTATCTTTTCCTTGTTTTTTTTTAAATAACATTAGAAAATTGTGCGCCTCCTTCATGGAAATAATCTCCTCCCATGAAAAATTCTTCCATGGAAAGATCCTCTAATGTAACCCACTCCCCTCAATCCCCAACTTTCGGGGAAGTTTGTAAGAAGAACAGTTAATGGTTGTCTAATAAAGCCTGTAAAGGATTCAGAAGCTTTCTTACGTTTGAACCCTATGTTTCAGGAGAAAATAGATATGATTAAAAACCTTAATATTGTCACTAATAAGTTAAAATCTAAAGACGAAGAGTAAAGTAGTAACGGTTATATTTTACGTCAACGTCCGGTTGAGAAACTTTTGGTAGTTCAAAATTGTCTTGAGCAGCCAGTAATAACAAGTCAGTTAATTTCGGAGGAATCAAAAATTGTAGAATTGGAGCTAGAGCATCGTCGGCTTAGGAGAGTCGATTCAAGATCATCTGTATACCAGCTTCCAGTGGAGACTCAAGCAGTAACTTCTGAGATTATGGGGGATAGCTCCGTTTCTAGTGTACAACCAGAGATTTAAATAGAACATAGTCTAGTTAGTTTAGAGAAAGATAAATGGGAAATAGAGGGTGAAGTAGGCTCAAATGGAGAGTCAAGTAGTTTTAGGAGAAGCAACAGGAAAAGAAGCAATAAGCCTCCAGGTTATTATAGACAGTATTGAAAATTATTATTATAGAGATAAGTAGAGTAAGGCTAATATAGAGATAAATAAGGGATTTATATGGTATTTCAGTAAAAAAATGGTGTTGGGAATAGAACTCACAGTTAAAATGAGGATGTAGATAGATTTTATGCTGGCTAACTAGACAGAAGAAACACTTCTTTGAGATAGGAATATAGAAAGATTAATATGGCAAACAAAAGCTTTGTAGCAATTTTTCTCAAATGGTATATTTACTTCCTTTTGATATATAATGAATAATAAAAGAATCGAATAACTTTTGGAAGAATTAAAGCTTTGGGTGAAAGAAAAAATTATCATTGTTTTCTTTAAATTTGAAATTATCATTTTTATTTAGTTCTTATGTTCAAACATAAGTTATTTTTAAAGATATTTTTTCGATGTTCAAATTTTCTCTATTAGGTTTAATTATGCGAATTCTATGCGAACTGAACGTGACAATATAAAATGGAATGAATAAAGTGTCATGGGACAATATTTTCTTGTGTCTTGTTGTTTAGTTTTATTACCAGTATTTTATTTTGTGTTCTTATTAAGTGTAAATTTGTTTGAGGATAAAAAATCAATTTTTTGGAAAAAAATTACATTGAAAACCCGGGGGAAAATCTGTAAACTTTGAAAGTAGGTTAGACACATAATTAAATTCTCAAGTTCTGTCAAATGCCCATTTCCTAGATGACTACATTAATATTATAAATTCGGAGTATTTTCAGTAATTCCCAGTATTTGCAGTAGCTGACAGATTAAAATAGGTCAGTTCCTGTCACATGCTTCGATGTTTATTTCCTTGTTTTAGTGAATATAAGCCACCGTTTTAGATTACTTTATTCAGTTCTTATTCTGTTTCAGTCCTCGTCTTATGTACATTTACTGTATTATATGTGTATGTATGTATTATATGTGTATTATATGTAAACATTTTAATACTCTACAAATAAACTTTATGAAGGTTAGAGACCCTCGACATCCTCTACCGGTCGAACCCCAGATTGTAGGCCAACGCTACCATAAGACTCTAAAGAAGAGAGCACAGAGAAAGTCCCAATTTACAGAGAGTAAAGTAGGGAAACTTTACAATATACGTAAAAAAATACGAATATTGAAGTTCGTTACGAAAGTTAATTCGGAGTTTACGTATGTTTTTCATTAATAAAAACGTTCGTAAGAAATTAAAAGTTTTAGTTGCCTTTTTAAGTACCCAAAAGATTGAAGGGCAACTAAGCCTCCTCCCCCACTTTTTTTGTCCCTTAAATTTTAGAATTCTTGAAGAATTTTAGAATTTTCCCTTTCATGGAAATTTTCTCATGGAATTTGCATTTTGTACAAAAAAATAAAAAATCTAATAGCCTACAGTAGTTAGTACATGGGAAAAATAATACAAAGAAACGAAATAGAGACTCCAACCTTTGTTTACCTTTTTCTCTGATATTACTTTGAAAAAATAGCTTCAAATGATGCGGACGTTTTTGAAGTATTGCAGATACACCTTTTTGATGAACTGGCTAGACATAGCCTAAGGTCTTTTGATTTGGTTTAATATTCCCCGAAGTTTCACCTTACTAAACTACACAACCAGAATCAAACATTCCTCCTAATGATAAGATCCCTCAATGATTCAAATGATAAGTCATGCATGCAAATATTAGGCAAATTGGATATTTCAAAGTCGTTGCCCAGGGCTTTAGGGGTCGTGGTATCCCCGGAGGCATACAAATGCCTCTAATGAATTTTGATGCTAAATGATACATCAAAAGATTTGTATTTTAATGCTGATTTTAAATATATAAATTCCATCAAATTTAGTCTTTGTCATCAAAAGTTACAAGCCTAAGAAAATTTGCCTTATTTTGGAAAATAGGGGGGAACCCCTTAAAAGTCATAGAATCTTAACGAAAATCATACCATCGCATTCAGTGTATCAGAGAACCCTATAGCGAAAATTTCAAGCTCCTATCTACAAAAATGTGGAATTTCGTATTTTTTGCCAGAAGACAGATCACGGGTGTGTGTTTATTTATCTTTTTTTCCCTAGGGGTCATCGTATCGACCAAGTGGTCCTAGAATGTTGCAAGAGGGCTCATTCTAGCGGAATTGAAAAGTTCTAATGCTCTTTTTAAGTGACCATAAAAATTGGAGGTCACCTAGGCCCCTCCCACGCTCATTTTTTCCCAAAGTCAACGGATCAAAATTTTGAGATACCCATTTTGTTCCACATAGTTGAAAACCACAATAATTATGTCTTTGGGAATGACTTACACCGCAGAGTCCCCGGGGGAGGGGCTGCAAGTTACAAACTTTGACCAGTGTTTACATACAGTAATGGTTATTGGTAAGTGTACAGACGTTTTCAGGGGGAATTTTTTTGATTTTGGGGGGTTGAGGGGAGGGGGCTATGTGGGAGGATCTATCCTTGGAGGAATACGTCAAGGGGAAATAGAAATTCAATGAAAAGGGCGCAGGGTTTTCTAGCATTACTATAAAAAAAAACAATGAAAAAATAAACATGAAAAAGTTTTTTCAATTGAAAGTAAGGAGTAGCATTGAAACTTAAAATGAACAGTGATTATTACGCATATGAGGGGTTCTTCTCCTCCTAAATACCTCGCTCTTTGTGCTAAAATATTTTTAGTAATTTAAAATATTTATTCTAGGGCCTTTCTGATTCAGGGGTCATTCTTAAAGAATTGGGACCAAACTTAAAATTTAGTCTAAAGAGCGAGGTATTAACGAGAGGACAAACCCCCTCAAATACATAATCAAAAAGTTCGTGGTAACGAACTTTAGTAAGGAGCGACCCGGCTCAATAGTAAACAAAACTCTAAAAAACGGAATTTTGATACTAAAAGATACATCAAAAGAATCGTATTTTTATACTGGCTTTAAATATACATGTTTCATCGAATTTAGTCTCTGCACATCACAAGTTACGAGCCAGAGAAAATTTGCCCTATTTTGGAAAACAGGGGGGAACACCACTTAAAAGTCATAGAATCTTAAACGAAAATCACACCATCATATTCAGCGTATCAGAGAACTCTACTACAAAATTTTCAAGCTCCTATCTACAAAAATGTGGAACTTCTTATTTTTTGCCAGAAGATCGATCACGGGTGCGTGTTTATTTGTTTTTTTTTGTTTTTTCAGGGGTCATCGTATCGACCAAGTGGTACTAGCATGTTGCAAGAAGGCTCAATCTGACGGAAATTAAAAGTTCTAGTGCCCTTTTTAAGTGACAAGAAATTGGAGGGCATCTTGGCCCCCTCCCCCGTTCTTTTTTTCCCAAAGTCAACGGATCAAAATTTTGAGATAGCCATTTTGTTCTACATAATCGAAAACCATAAAAACTATGCCTTTGGGGATGACTTACTCCCCCACAGTCCCGGGGGAGGGGCTGCAAGTTACAAACTTTGACCAGTGTTTACATACAGTAATGGTTATTGGGAAGTGTACAGACATTTTCAGTGGGATTTTTTTTTTTTTTGGGGGGGGGGTTGAGGGGAGAGGGCTATTTGGAGGATCTCTTCTTGAAGGAATATGTCATGGGGGAAGAAAAATTCAAAGAAGGAGGTGCAGGATTTTATAGCATTATTACAGAAAAACAATAAAAAAATAAACATGAAAAAGTTTTTCAACTGAAAATAAGGAGCAGCATTAAAACTTAAAACGAGCAGAGATTATTACGCATATGAAGGGTTCTTCTCCTCCTAAATACCTTGCTCTTTATGCTAAGGTATTTTTAGTAGTTTCAACTATTTATTCTACGGCCTTTCTGATTCAGGGGTTATTCTTAAGGAATTGAGACCAAATTTAAGCTTAGTGTGAAGAGCGAGGTAACCTCCTCATATACATAATAAAAATATAATAACACAGAAGTTCGTTAGGTAAGTTAATTTTTAAGTTACGTATATTTTTTACTAATAAAAATGTTCGTTAAAAATTAAAAGTTCTAGTTACCTTTTTAAGTAACGGAAAAATTAGAGGGCCACTAGGCCTCCTCCCCCACCCCTCTTTTCTCAAGATCGTCTGATCAAACCTAAGACAAAGTTATTTAGCCAAAAAAAGAATTAATATGCAAATTTCATTTTAATAATTTATCTGCGGATAGCCAAAATCAAACATGCATAAATTCAAAAACGTTCAGAAACTAAATTAAAACAAAACTAGTTTTCTTAACTGAAAGTAAGGAGCGATATTAAAACTTAAAACGAACAGAAACTACTACGTGTATGAAAGGGGCTGTTCCCTTCTCAACGCCCCGTTCTTTACGCTAAATTTTTTACTGTTTAATAAAGTAGAATTAAGAGGAAGAGTCAAACTTTAGCGTAAAGAGCCGGGCGTTGAGAAGGGAATAGCCCCTTTCATACACATAATACTTTCTGCTTGTTTTTAGTTTTAATGTTGCTCCTTACTTTCAGTTAAAAAATTAGTTTTTTTATTTAATCCATTATTAAGAACAAGATGGCTTTTCAAAATTTCAATCTGCGATGACAGGAGCGGGCATCTAAAAAGGGCAAAGGGTTGGTCGCGTTCCGATCACTCTTCAAAATTCCCCTCAACATACCCTGAAAGTCAACTTAATACCCTCATCCGTTCCTTAGTCATTGCTGATACGCGCTTTTGACAACCAGTAGGCACTTGGTTTGTTTTGATTTTGTTCGGCATCTCTCTCAATATTTCCTTAAACTTTCTTCTTAGTGCCTAAGCCTTTTTGGAGACTAATGTGAAAATATACCCTCTTTTCCCGATAAGAAACCTTAGTGTGTTACAATGGGTAACTTACAGCCCCTCGCCCTGAGGGCTGTGGGGGTTATGTCAACCGCAGAGGTATAGTTATTTGCCTTTGAACTATTTTGAACAAAATGGCTGTCTTAAAATTTTGATCAGATGTATTTAGAAAAAATAAGGCGTGAGAGGGGTGCTGGATGCCTTCCAATCGCTTTTGACTTTAAAAAGGGTACAATAACTTTCAATTTCCATTATAATAAGCCCCCTCCAAAGTCTACACAATCAGCCCTTTCATATGAAGTTGCTCTCGGGAAAAAAGTAAATAAGAAGACATGCTTTATTGTTCTTTACAATAGGCAACGCTGGAGCGTTACCTTCGATAGGAAATTCTTGAAATAAATTCCCATGTTGTAAAAAAGATTGATGAGGATCAATAAAGAAATGAAAGGAGTTGATGATACGTCATTATGTTTTTATCAGCTATCTTTGTAGCCTACAAAAAGCTCAAAATGTGCATTAGCATGTAAAACGGTTCCCAATGTTTTTTATTATTTTTTATACTTCAAACTAATTAACATTAAACTCAGAACCATAATACTAAGAATTTCGTTTTTGTGATGCTTCCGTGTTTTTATGGTTATTGCTTATTTGGCTCAATTCAAATTGTCTTGGTATTGGCATTGAATGAAGCTCTATGATATTTTTAATCAATCATGGCAATTTTTGCTATTCATTTGATTATCTCAAGAAAAACAGAAGCTAAGTTATGGCCATGTTTTGCACTGAAGGAAGGGCCGCAAGGGGCCACCCCGGTGGTCTTCATGCAAAGACCAAACGTAATTTGCTATAACTAATATCACATCTTGGTTTACAAATGAAATATATATGTTGAATAAGATGCCTCAATTATTACGAAATGAATGTTTTAACTGCTAAATCAAATCTTCGGAATATTGCTCAAAAAAAATGTCACCCAAGTTCAAATTTTAATTCAAAAAATGTTGATGAGAGAGCAGTAAAAAAGCCAAAAATTGAAGACAGGATTATTTTGGTTAACATTGTGCGTACCCATCTACTAGAGGAGGCAGGAGAGATGGACACGATAAAACTGGAAGCTCCCCTCAACACCCAGTAAAAGGTGATTTGTGAATATAATGAAGAAAGAATTTTGTTATTACAGTGTCCCGGTGAGAAGAAGACCTAAGGTAGACTTATAGAGTCCGCTTTATATTATATTGTATTATTATATCCTTACATTATATTATATTCTCATATTACATTATTATCAAACAGTTCGTGGTAACGAACTGTAGTAAGGAGCGACCCGGCTCAACAGTAAACAAAACTCTAAAAATCGGAATCTTTATACCAATAGTTACTTCAAAAGAATTACATTTTAATGCTGCTTTTAAATATATAAGTTTCATCAAGTTTAGTCTTACTCATCAAAAGTTACGAGCCTAAGAAAATTTGCCTTATTTTTGAAAATAGAGTGAGATACCACTAAAAGTCATAGCATTTTAACGAAAATCACACCATCAGATTAAGCGTATCAGAGAACCCTGTTGTAGAAGTTTCAAGCTCCTATCTACAAAATGTGGAATTTGTATTTTTTTTTGCCAGAAGACGGATCACGGATGCGTGTTTATTTGTTTGTTTTTGTTTTGTTTTTTTTTTACAGGGGGATTGTATCGACCCAGTGGTCCTAGAGTGTCGTGAGAGGGCTCATTCTAACGTAAATTAAAATTTCTAGTGCCCTTTTAAAGTGACCAAAAAATTAGAGGGCACCTGGGCCCCCTCCCACGCCCTTTTTCCCCAAAGTCACCGGATCAAAACTTTGAGACAGCCATTCTGTTTAGCCTCGTCGAAAACCTAATAACTATGTCTTTGGGGACGACTTAATCCCCCACAGTCCTCGGGGGAGGGGCTGCAAGTTACAAAATTTGACCATTGTTTACATATAGTTACCGTTATTATGAAGTGTAGAGACCTTACGAGGGAAGATCTTTTCATGGAGGAATTTATCATGAGGGAAGATAATTTCCATGAAGGAAATTTTCTAGCATTTTCTAACAGGATTTTTTAGCATTATTTAAAAAAATAGAAAATAAATAAAAAATGTTTTTAACTGTAAGTAATGAGTAGCATTAAAACCTAAAACGAACACAAAATATTGCGTATATAAGGGGCTTCGCCTCTCAACACTACCTTGCTCTTTACGCTAAAGTATTCTTAGTAATTTCAACTATTTATTCTACGGCTTTTGTGATTCAGGGGTCATTCTTAAAGATTTGGGACATTATTCAAGCTTTAGTGTAAAGAGTGAGGTATTGAGGAGAGGGCGAATCCCCTCATTTACGTAATAAAAATACACAAATATAGAAGTTTGTTACGTAAGTTAATTTGTAAGGTACGTATGTTTATTACTAACAAAAACGTTCGTGAAAAAAAAAATATAGTTGCATTTTGAAGCAACCAAAAATTGGAGGGCAACTACACCTCCTCTCCCAACCTTTTTTTTTTATCAAAATCATCCAATCAAAACTATGAGAAAGCCATTTAGCAAAACAAAAATTAATATGCAAATTTCGGTTTAATTATTCATGTGCGGTGAGTCAAAATCAAAACATGCATTAATTGAAAAATGTTCAAACATTAAATAAAACAAAACAATTTTTTAACTGCAAGTAAGGAGCGACATTAAAACTTAAAACGAGCAGAAATGATTCCGTATATGAAAGGGGTTGTCCCCTCCTCAACACCCCGCTCTTTACGCTAAAATTTGACTCTTTGTCAACACTTTGCTTTTTAAAACAATGAAAAAACTTTAGCGTAAAGAGCCAGGTGTTGAGGAGGGAAAACCCCTTTCATATACGGAATAATTTCTGTTCGTTTTAAGTTTTAATGTCGCTCCTTACTTACAGTTAAAAAAAACTTGTTTTTTTTTTAATTTAATTATCCTTATAGAACCGTCTTTGGGATTTGGCAGC
This sequence comes from Artemia franciscana, assembly GCF_032884065.1. NCBI lineage: Eukaryota > Metazoa > Arthropoda > Branchiopoda > Anostraca > Artemiidae > Artemia > Artemia franciscana. The sequence goes on from NC_088864.1 coordinate 16,307,735, forward strand.
TAGCAAACTAGTCACAAGCCTTCACGCCTTAGGCGGGCTGGGGCATAGATTATTTTGTCTTTGTTAGTCCAAATAAGAACTTGCAGGGTCTCTGTAAGACGTTCTAATGTACCGTAACCAGGGCCGTATCTAGTATTTTTTTTTGGGGGGGGGGTACAGAAAAACGCATAAAAGAATTGTTTATATTCATTTTTGTTACTTTTTACGAGTCAGACAAACATTTCGGGGAAGAAGTTATTCCCCCTATCCCCCCTGGACATGGCCTTGACTGTAACTTAGAATTAGGTAAATAAATACCGTATACAATGAAAGGTGCGTACTCTCATCAATGTTATCAGGAAAGGTGGCTACATTCTGGGTAATAGTGTATGAATCAATGGATTCGGAGAGAGAGGGTGGGAATCGATTAAACTGGGAACATCCGTGAAAATCAAAAAATCAAAATTTATGAATGTAATGAACTTCTTAAAGGCATTTTGTTGTTATAGTTTTTTAGTTCAGAAGAGGACTGAAACTAATCCGCTTCCCTTGCTGATCGGCCTTTTAGGGTGGTAACCAGGGCATCAGACAGAAGGCCTACTCCCAAGGTGATCTAGGACATAGATTTCAAATCGGCCACTTACCCAAAATATTACTTTCAGTAGTTTGGCATTATACCCCAAGGGAAGAGCAAACAAACACACATGCTTGGCCACCCTGATATGCTTACCACGTAGGTCTTTTCGAAGACCACACTGCCTTTCCATAACGTACAAATAATAGTTCAATAGGGACAAATTCTTTCATTTGACAATGAAGCATAAAAAAAATCTCTGGATATTCCCGTCACAATTATTATCAAGTTATTATCCGTCAAGTTATCATTACAAGCTGGTCAAGCTACTATCATTGGTACATTTGCATAATCCAAAAAAAAGGGGGGGGGCATCTATCAGAGTCTGAAATTTCGCTTTGTACCCAGGAACATTATCACGGCGTGTTGTTATTTGTTTATGTTTTTCTGTTGTGTTAGTTTAATCTTTCCAACAGTAAGCAAATCGTACCAGTAACAGTTCCAAAGGGACAAATTACCTGACATAAACCTGACATAGGATAAAATATATGCAAAAAGAACCATGAATTAAAGAATGGTTGGGGTCTAACAACCAATTCCAGAGGGGAGGGTTGATATTAGAGGTAAATTTAAGTCCTATTAAAAACGATTTATGATAACATTTAATGAAAATGCCATGTTTCTTTGAACCAAGACTACGCATATTCAAGCCACCGTGACAATGCGTGGCTGGTACATCCTCTTAGTAAGAAAACCCTATGACACGGATTATCATTCCTAAGACATTTCCAGACATTTCTTGATAAAAAATTACGCTTAGAGTCCATTGATTCGTGTTTTCGTAAGCAAACCCTTTCGTGATGCCCCCAAAACACTTCACATCACTACGGCATTATGCAGCTTCATCCCGTGACATCCACGTGGCATCCATCGCCACCCCTAGAACTTTTTCAACTTTTCTCACAAAAATAAGCTTATAAATCCAAAACTGAACATTGTTTCTATTTGAAGAACGAGACTTAGCATTTCATTATTAGAATGTGATAGTCCAAGGTGATTCACGCCACTTAGAATTTAAAAATTTCTTGAACGAGCCTTCTCCTTACTTCCAATAGTTTTATAAGAATTAGCTGCATAGTAACACCCATCTGCACCCATCATTATCATATAAGCGTTTTCTGACGCTTGAATACCCCAATAGATTTATTTGTATTTTTGTTGCAATTATGTTCTGACAATTCCCAGCCCGTGTCAAACTATAGATGACATACGGATCCTCCACCCATCCCCGCTCAATGTGATGGCCCCACACGCCAATTCTCGCCACTCTGGCAATATGTGACTGCCCTGTCAAAACCCTATGATACGCATTATCATTCCTAAAACGTTTTCCAGAAATTTCTTAATAAAATTATGCTTAGATTCCACTGATTCCTGTTTTTGAAAGCAAACCCTTTCGTGATCCCACCCCCCAAAAAAAGTTCACGCAATTTCGGCATTGCGTGACTCCCCCTCCCCCCGTGGCAGCTGTCATAATTTCTAAGGCATTTCCAACCTTTTTCCTACAAAAAAAGCTTACAAAATTAAATTGAACACTGTTTTTATCTGGACAGCGGGACTTACCATTTTGATCTTAGAATGTGATAGTCCAAGGCAATTCACACCACTTAGGATTTAAAACATTTCTTGAACGAGCCTTTTCCTTGTTTCCAATGGTTTTATAAACACTTGGTTGCGTGCTGGCACCCTGCAGCACTTGTCATCATCATTTAAGCATTTTCTGACACTTGAATACCCCAAAAGATATATATATTTTTTTTGTCGCTACTATTTTCTGACAATTCCCAATCTGTGTCGCACTAAGAATAGCCCCTGGCACCACTTGTCATCCCCAAGACATTTTCAGACATTTTTCGTTAAAAATCATGCACCGTTCTACACTAATAGTGCCCTTTCTAGCACCCTTTAGGACCCCTCTCATCATTCCTAAGACATTTTTCGCATATTTTATTGTTAAAATATGATTTAAATCCATTGGTTTATGTTTTCACAAACCAACCCTCCTTGATGCACCATCTCAATTCACGCCAAGGGACCACAATATGACTAGCCTTTTTGGCACCTTCTAGAACCCCTCATGACTCATCAGAGATTCTCCTGATATTTTCTTGTTAAAAAATCACGCATTAATCCAATGATTCATGTTTTTAGCATTCCACCCCCTGACATGATGCCCCGAAGACAATTCACTCCACCGTGGACAACTACAGACGGCTAACGACATAACCTGGCACACATTATCACACATATGAAAATTTTTTGAGCTTTTTCCTGCGAAAATATTTGTTTACACATTTGTTTTTTTCTGATGAATCCTAGAATTTGAGGCCAGCATAGCACAGTCTACCACTCCCGATGACACCCTTCTGGCAAACATTATCACACTTAAAGGTTTTTTAAATATTATCCCCTCAAAAATAAATTTATAAACTAAAAAAGACATTGTTTTTATTTGAACTGCGGAAACATGCCATTTCATTGCTAGATTGCCATGTTCTATAACAATTCCTAGCCCGTGACACTCAATGGCTGACAAACGAGACCTCCTAGCAAGCATTATCACACATATGAAATTTTTTCGGTCATTTTCCTGCAAAAATATTCATTTACACAAGAATCAATGGTTTAAACTTAATGAAATAAACCCATTAGCGTTCCTTCTGATAATTCCTAGCTTTCGAGGTCAGCTTGTGCCATTCCTAAATGACCCTTTTTGGCGCATATTATCACACCTAAGATTTTTTTTTTCAAGCCTTTTCCCCTCAAAATAAATTTAAAAACTTTAAAATGACTATTTTTTACTTGAACTTGTTGCGTGCTGATTTTTGTTCGAAAAATTCATTGCATGTTGATTTTTCTCCTCGTGAAACTGATTTTAGTTTATGGAACTTGTTGCATGCTGATTTTTTTGTGAAACTTGTTATATATTGATTCTTCTCTGCGTGAAAATTTTTGTCATGACGTGACATCTAGCGTAACTTAACCTGACCTACCATTTGTAGGTTGGGCGTAGGTTCTGTCACGTTTGGTACAGTCCCCCAAACCTAACCTAGTACAAGATTTATGAACAAAATCAGTTTTACGAGGACAAAAATCTATGTACAAGTTTCACACAGAGAAAAATCAATATGCATCAAGTTTCACGAACAAAAAACAAAATCCGCACACAACAGGTTCCATGAGTAAAATAAGTTAGATGATGAGAAAAATCAGTGTACGATTTTCAAGAAGAGAAAAATCCACATGGAACAAGTTTTATGAACAAAAATCAACACGCAACAAGTTCCATGAACTAAAATCAACATGTGACTAGTTTCAAGAATAAAAATCAGCACTTAACAAGTTCCAAGAACAAAAATAAGCGCAAACAAGTTCCATGAGCAAAATCAGCACGCATTCAGTTCCATGAAAAAAATCAGTTTCACACAGAGAAAAATCAATGTATAAGTTTCACGAAGAGAAATATCCACATGCAACGAGTTTCAGGAACAAAAATCAGCACACAACCAAATTCAAATAAAAATAATAGTTATTTTTTAGTTTATAATTTATTTTTGCAAGAAAAAGCTTTAAATCAACCCTTGGGTGTGATAATATGGGTCAGAAGGGTTGATCGGGGAGTGGTACATTGTGCTACGCAGACCTCAAAAGCTTGGTGTCATCAGAAGGGACACTAATAGGAATTTTTTCATTAAGTTTAAACTATCTATTTAACCCTTGCCAATTCTTGTGAAAACGAATATTTTTGCTGGAAAATGCCCAAATCAATGTCATAACTGTGATAATGTTTGCTAGAGGGTCTCGTTTGTCAGCCATTGAGTGTCACGAGCTGGCAATTATCATGGAACAGCAAAATCTAGCTATGAAATGACAAGTTTTCGCTGCAAGAAAAAACGGTAACTTTTTCAGTTTATAAATCTATTGTTGAGGGAAAATATTGAAAATAAACCTTAGATTTGATAATGTGTGCCAGAAGGGTGTCATCGGGACTGGTACACTGCGCCATGCCGGCCTTAAATGCGGGGAGTTATCAGGAGAAACGCTAATGGGGATTTTTTCATTAAGTTTAAAGGATTGATTCTTATGTCAACAAATATTTTTAAAGAAAAATGCTTCGAAGAACAAGAAAATATCTGGGAAATGTCTTATGAATGATGAGGGATGCTTGAAGCTGCCAGAAAAGCTATTCATAGTGTGGCACAGTGGTGGGAATTGAGATGGTGCATCATGGAGGGTTGCCTTGCAAAAACATGACCAATGGATTTAAATCATATTTCAAAAAAGAAAATACCTGGAAAATGTCTTAGGAATAATGAGGGGGGTGTTGAAGGGCGCTAGAGGGGTATTAGTAGTGTGTAACGGTGGTGAGAATTGACATGGTGTATCACGAAGTGTTTGTGAATACATGAACTGTTGAGTTTAATACATGATTTTAACTAGAAATGAGTGAAATTATCCTAACAATGATGAGGGCATGCCAGGGGCCAGTCATAGTGTGACACAGGCCCGGAATTGTCGGAAAATAATAGCAAAAAAATATATATATATATATATATATATATATATATATATATATATATATATATATATATATATATATATATATATATATATATATATATATATTGTGGTATTCAAGTGTCAGAAAACGCTTAAATGATGATGACGGGTGCCGCAGTGTGCCGACACGCAACCAATTTTTATAACACCATTGAAAATAAGAAGAAAGCTTGTTCAAGAAATGTTGTAAATCCTAAGTGGTGTACATTGCCCTGGACTGTCACATTCTAACAACGAAAGGCTAAGTCTCGCTGTCCAAATAAAAACAGTGTTCAATTTTAGATTTTTGAGCATATTTTTCATGGGAAAAAGGTTGAAAATGTCTTAGAGATGACGACTGACGGAGGGGGGGGGGCAGACGCGAAATTCCAAAGTGGTGTAAAGCATTTCGGGGGGCGTCACGAAAGGGTTTGCTTACAAAACATAAATCAATGGAATCTAAGCATAATTTTATTAAGAAAATGTCGGGAAAATGTCTTAGGAAAGATAATGCGCATCATAGGGTTGTCACGGGGGCAATCACATATTTTCATGACGACGTGGATAGGCGTGTGGGGCTATCACATTCAGGGGGATCTGAGGGTACCCTTTGCCATCCATAGTGTTACATGGATTGGGAATTGTCGGGAAATAATAGCAACAAAACAACTAAAACGGCATGGCGTATCACGGAGTGTTTGCTTGCGAAAACATAAACCAATGGATTTAATGCACGATTTTTAACGAGAAATGTCTTAAAATCTATTAGGAATGATGAAGGGACGCCAGGGGCCATTCACATTGTACCACAAGTAGGGAGTTTTCGGAAAATAATAGCAACATGAATAAAAAATATATATTTATTAGGGTATTCAAGCTTCAGAAAGCGTTTAAACGATGATGACGGGTGACGCAGGGAGTTACCGTGCAACCATTTTTTATAAACAAAATTGGAAATAAGGAGAACGCTCGTTCAAGAAATGTTTCAAATTTTAAGTGGTTTGGATTGCCTTTGACTATCAAAATCTAACAGTGAAATTCAAAGTCCCGCTATTCCAATAGAAATCAGTGTTAAATTTTAGATTTACAAGCTTATTTTTGTTTCAAAAGGTTCAAAATGTCCTAAAGGTAATGACGGACACCACGTGGATTCCATGGGGTGTAGCCGCGTAATGCAGTGGTGGTGTGAAGTGTTTTGGGGGGTTATAGCGAAAGAGTTTGCTTAAAAAAATGCAAATCAATGGACTCTAAGCATAATTTTCAATCAAGAAATGTCTTGAAATCTCTTAGGGATGACAATGTGTAGCATAGGGCTGTCACGGGGGAAGTGGCATATTGCTACAGCGGTGTGGATTTCTGGGACTAGCATGCTCTACAGTTTAAAGTTAAGAGGGGGTATTACATGAATTTTTCGGCGGTGGGGGGACTGAATTCTAACACTTATTTAAAAGAAATGAGGGATTTTCATTAGGACCTCTCGGAAATACCTATTAACATTGCTTATATTTGTATCTAATAGCAACCCTCCCCTTCTGAAATTGCTTGCTATGGGGGTGGACCAGCCTCATGTTGTCACGGTGGCTTGAATATGCATAGTCTTGGTTCAAAAAAACGCGGTATTTTCATTAAAAGCTCTCAGAAATAGCTCTTAAAAGGACTTAAATTTACCTCTAATATCAACCCTCCCCCTCTGGAATTGGTTGCTAGAACCCCCAACTTTCTTTAATTCATGATTCTTTTTGCATGTATTTTATCCTATGTCAGGTTTTTTCACGTTTTGTTTTTTCGTTTGTTGAGTTCTAAGCACTTTTTCTGAGTTTTAACAATGCTTTTTAATTTTTTTTTATTAATATAAGTTGTATATACAAAAGTCTGTATCATTTAGATTATTGTTTTAGGATAACACTTCGATAGGTAATCGTGTACGGAATGGAATATCTAAAGCCAATAGTATGTGACATATCATTGCTTCAATAGCTATCTTAACCTGTCTAGGTCCTTTTATAACACTAATAACCCTGTAATAGACAGGTGTTTCTAATGGGCTAAAAATCACTAACATTGGAATGCTTATGCACTCTCATGCAGAAAGGGTTGTAAATCATTTAATCGTGCCAGTAAACGGAACAGGGGATTCTCCTTGCGTGCAATAGATTATTTCGTAGAATCTATTTCCTGAAACATAGTATTAGAAAGGTTTTCATAATCCAGATGTCCAGGGCATCATTCCATTGGATGGAAATAACCCTTTCAAATCCTAATGGAGGCAAAAACCTTTAGAATATAAAGATTCCTCGAGAAAGACACCTTGAAAGAAAAAACATATCTAAAGAGAAGAAATCCCAAAAAAAACGCCTTGAAAGAAAAAAACACCTTGAAAAATAAGAAAATGAAATCTTTTAAAGTATTATGTAACACCCTACGTGTGTGCTGCCATTAGGAGACATCTCACTTGTGTGCCACCATTACGTAACACCCACGTTCGTGCAGTTATTACGTAAAACCCATGTGTGCACCGTCATTACGTAACACCCATGTGTGTGCTGTGCTCAGTTATGAGCGGGAATTTCCTCACGATGCCCTAAGGTCTAGCATGGCACGTGTTCAAGGATGACACATTCAAGGATGAATGTGTCATCCTTAACATGAGTAAACATTCCCCATTTGTGTAATAACTAAAGAAATCATGAAGAAAACCGCGTTGAAGGAAAAATGTCTTAGAAAATGTCTTGAAATATCTTGAAACGTCTTGAAAAACGTATTGAAAAAATATCTTTAATACGTCTTGAAATGCCTTAAAACGTCTTGAAAAAACGTCTTGCAGAAAAATGTCTTAAAACGTGATGAAATATCTTGAAAAACTTACTTATTTGCAAAAGTACCCTATGACGCGAACCTGCGTCTTAAGGGGATCACTGTTAAACTTTAATCATTAACGGAAGAAAGGAGTAGTGGCTATGGGTGTTGTAGATCCTTAAAAGGGGATACTGCTTCTTTACGCTGAAGTTTTTTTAATTACTTTAAAAAAGGCTCTCATTGTTCTTATTAAACGACCCTTGTATTTCAGGAGTCGTTCTTAGTGAATTTGGACAGAATGAAAACTTTAGCGTAAAGAGCGAGGTATTGAAGAGTGGGCAATCGCCCTCGTATACGTAATAATTTCTGTTCATTTTAAGTTTTAATGTTGCTCCTTACTTTCAGATGGAAAAATTTGTTTTTTATTTAATTTCTTATATTTCTAAATGATGCCTGGAAATCTGGCCACACCTCCACGGGGAAATCCCCCTTCCTACGGAAATATTCTATAGACACTTCGATCCCGATGACAATTACCATTAACAACTCCATGGGTAAAATTGAGACGCAAAAGAGAAAGAAAGACATATAAAAAGAATTGTGTTTAGGAATTTGGAAAATTCCCCCAGTATGTAATATCCCCTGACAAGTTCATCACCTGGACACTTTCATCCTCATGGAAAATTCCCCGTGGAAAAACCCCCAGCAGAAAATTTGTCCCTTTCCACATGAAAATGTTTACATACTTCTCAATAGCAAATACTATGTGTAAACAATGGGGAAATTTTATAACTTAAAGATCTTTCCCCTGGGGCTGGGGGGGGGGGGTCAACTTACATCCAAAGGCATAATTATTTGGGCATTTTAACCATGATGAACAAAATGGGTACCCCAATTTTTGATCGGACGATTTTAGGGGGGAATGGACGGGGGAAGGGGCTTTGTTGTTCACCATTATTTTTGGTCATTTAAAGATGGCTCTAGAGCTTTTAATTTTCGTTTGAATGAGCGAAAAACATAAGGTAAAGTACAAAAAATATCCTTTTCTCTGTGTCTCTAAGACTTCCTTAGAAATCTCTAGAAACATTTTTCTCCTTCTTGAAATAGTTTGGACAATTAACCAACTTGGATAATTGTTACTTAATAGCACTTCTCTTAGAAAAGACAACTCTTCCTCAATGAACTTTGTAGAGCAGATAATAAAAATACCGTCTATTAAAGAAATTATCAACCCAACTTTTATTTGGCGAGAATAATTCGAGAAAAAAAGACAAATCGGCACTTGTTAATTATACGGAACACACCCAAGAAGTGAAGTTATGTTAATCATAATGAAATATAACCTCTACATCACCTTTAGTTTATATAATAATATAATTTGGGCAATATATTTGCACATTAGGGAGGGGGGGTAAAGAATTTGGAAAGCGGCCCTAACCTAACCCCACTCCCCCCTAATGTGCAAATATATAGATCTAAATCAACCCTTTTATTATGTTCGAAAACAAAAACCCGGATTTGATCAGATACACAGGTGAATTTGGCTGAAATTCAATTTTTAATAATTTCCAACAGTCAAATAAAGTAAATTTCGTTTCTCTCAATACCACTGACCTTTGTTTACCTGATAATTAACCTTCATGTCAATGAACCTTCTTACAAAAATTAAATCAGTGGCCCGGAAATAAGAAATTAGAAAATAAGTGTGTTAAAAAACATTTAATACATTTTGTTGTTTTGTATAAATGTCGAAAAGTATTCGTGTTATTGTTATTTTAGTTTATCTGCTGATGACGGCCACTGTTTATGTGATCGAAATATCTAGAGATTTTTTTTTCTTCGCTGTCAAATAAAAGAATCTGTCCCTATGGAACCGTTGTTTGTACGATATGCTCACTATTGGAAAAAATTAAACAAACAAAACAGAAAAACATAAACAAATAAAAACACAGCCGTGATAATGTTTCTGGACACAAAACGGAATTTGATAAACTCGTAGCTGACCCCTCCTATTTAAGAATTATGCAAATTTAATAATGATAATAACTTTTGACAAAGAAATTTAAAATTAGATGTATTGTGTATATTCAAAATCAGCATAACAAGTCGATTTCTGCAAGTCGATATTTGCAAGGGTTAATGGACAGTACTTCACCCAGGTTTTTTTCGGGGAGGGGGAGGTGGTTCATAAAAAAAAACTTTAACAAGAGCTAAGAGCTCATATGGCACTTGTGACGAGGCGAGAAGAGCTAAGAGCCAAGAGATCATATGGTATGAGCTCTAACAAAATTCTATGAATCAATAGATTGATTTAAAAATGAAAATAAGAGGTTTAATTCCGGTCAAGATTTAAAATAAGAGCTCTGAGTCACAAAGTCCTTCTAAATATCAAAATTCATTAAGATCCGATCACTCACTCGTAAGTTATAAATACCTAATTTTTTCTAATTTTTCCTCTCCCTTTAGCCCCCAGATGGTCGAATCTGGGAAAACGACTTTATCAAGTCAAATTCCGCAGCTCCCTGACACGCCTACCAATTTTCATCGCCCTAGCACGTCCAGAAGCACCGAACTCGCCAAATCACTGAACCCCTCCCCCCAACTCCCCCAAAGAGAGCGAATCCAGTACGATTCTGTCAATCACGTATCAAGGACATTTGTTTATTCTATCCACCAAACTTCATCCCGATTCCTCCACTCCAAGTGTTTTTCCAAGATTTCCCCCTCTAACTCCCCCCAATGTCAAAAGATCTGGTCGGGATTTGAAATAAGAGCTCTGAGACATGAATTCCTTCTAAAAATCAAATTTCATTACGATCCGATCATCTATTCGTAAGATAAAAATACCCCAATTTTCATGTTTTCCAAGAATTCCGGTTCCCCCCTCCAACTCCCCCGAATGTCACAGGATCTGGTCGGAATTTGAAATTAGAACTTTAAAGCACAAGATCCTTCTAAATATCAAATTTCATTAAGATCTGGTCACCCTTTCGTAAGTTATAAATACCTCAATTTTCCAAATTACCCCCCCCCCCCAATTCCACCAAAGAGAGCAGATCCGGTCCAGTTATGTCAGTCACGTAACTTAGACAGGTTTCTATTCTTCCCATCCAGTTTCATCCTGATATCACCGCTTTAAGTATTTTCTAAGATTTCCGGTCCCCCCAACTGCCCCCCCCCCAATTATGCTTGATCCGGTTGAGATTTAAAATAAGACATCTGAGTTACGAGGTCCTTCGAAATATGAAGTTCCGATCACTCCTTCGTAAGTTAAAAATACGTCATTTTTTCTTATTTTTCAGAATTACCCCCCCCCCCAATTGAGCGGATCCGTTCCAATTATGTAAATCACGTATGCAAGACTTCTGCTTATTTTCCCAACCAAGTTTCATCCCAATCCCTCCAATCTAAGCATTTTCCATCATTTCAGGTTTCCCCACCCCAAACTTCCCCCGATGTCACCAGATCCGGTCAGGATTTAAAATACGAGCTTTGAGACACGATATCCTTCTAAATATCAAATTTCATGGAGATCCAATCACCCGTTCGTAAGTTAAAAATACCTCATTTTTTCTAATTTTTCAGAATTAACCCCCCCCCCCAACTACCCAAAAAGAGCGGATCCGTTCTGGTTATGTCAATCATGTATCTAGGACTCATGTTTTTTCCCATCAAGTTTCATCCCGATCCCTCCACTCTAAGTGTTTTCCAAGTTTTAGGTTTCCCCCTCCCAACTCCCCCCCCCAATGTCACCAGATCCGGTCGAGTTTAAAATAAGAGCTCTGAGCCACAATATCCTTCTAAATATCAAATTTCGTCGAGATCCGATCACCCGTTCGTAAGTTAAAAATACCTCATTTTTTTATTTTTCAGAAATACCCCCCCCCCCAACTACCCCAAAGAAAGCGGATCCGTTCCGTTTATTTCAATCATCTGTCTAGGACTTGTGTTTATTTTTTCCACCATGTTTCATCCCGATCCCTCCGCTCTGAGTGTTTTCCAAGTTTTAGGTTTCCCCCTCCCAACTCCCCGCCCCCGTCACCAGATCCTGTCGGGATTTAAAATAAGCTCTAAGACACAATATTCTTCTAAACATCAAATTTCATTGAGATCCGATCACCCGTTCGTAAGTTGAAAATACCTCATTTTCTCTAATTTTTAAGAACTACTCCCCCCCCCAACTACCCCAAAGATAGCGAATCAGTTCCGATTGTGTCAATCATGTATCTGGGACTTGCGCTTATTTTTCCCATAAAGTTTCATCCCGATCCCTCCACTCTAAGTGTTTTCCAATATTTTGGGTCCCCCCTCCCCTCCAACTTCCCCCAATGTCATCAGATGTGGTCGGGATTTAAATAAGAGCTTTGAGACACAATATCATTCCAAACATCAAATTTCATTAAGATCCAATCACCCGTTCATATGTTAAAAATACTTCATTTTTTCTATTTTTTCCGAATTAACCGGCCCCCCACTCCCCTTAGATGGTCAAGTCGGGAAAACGACTATTTCTAATTTAATCTGGTCCGGTCCCTGATACGCTTGCCAAATTTCTTCGTCCAAGCTTACCTGGAAGTGCCTAAAGTAGCAAAACCGGGACTTTAGGTTTCCCCCCTCCAACTCCCCCCAATGTCATCAGATCCGGTCAGGATTTAAAATAAGAACTCTGAGACACAATATCATTCCAAACATCAAATTTCATTAAGATCCAATCACCCGCTCATAAGTTAAAAATACTTCATTTTTTCAATTTTTTGCGAATTAAACCCCCCAATCCCCCCCAGATGGTCAAATCGGGAAAACGACTATTTCTAATTTAATCTGGTCTGGTCCCTGATACGCTTGCCAAATTTCATCGTCCTAGCTTACCTGGAAGTGCCTAAAGTAGCAAAACCGGGACCGACAGACAGACCGACAGACAGACAGACCGACAGAATTGGCGATTGCTATATGTCACTTGGTTAATACCAAGTGCCATAAAAACACATCAATATTTTGTTTATATTCATTTTTGTTACGTTTGTACGCCGGGGAGGGGGTCGACCCCTGGGATACGGTCTTGTCAATGGGTTACTGCTTACTTGCCGTTCATTACTAAAATAAACTCGGTGAGTGTTCGTTCACTGTAATTTGTATTCTTTTTTAAAGTTTAACTTCTACTCGTCTGAATTCAACTCGTTTCAAGTCCATATGTTTCTTTTTACTTTTGTTCAAAAACGTTTTGTTTACTTTTCTGTGTTTAATAACGCAGTAATTTCAACAAAATTTATATAAATTTTAACATAGCCACACACAAAAGGGGCAATCTTACAAAAAAGAAAAGAAATTGACATATTTTTCGTTGAGTTTCACTTATATATCCAATATTGGCTTCTAACGTTATATTTTCTTCTAAGAACGTTGACATTGTGCGTAAGGGTTTAAGCACAGTGTTGCATGTGGATCTGTATGCACACATTAGCTCCCCCTCGAAATAGGAAAAGGAAATCGATTTTTGAATTTATGTTTTCCGTTGAAGTAGTTGGCATAAAATCATGAATGCGTGACTTCAAAATTCTACCCCCAGCCTGTTGACGTGAGGGTTGTCTTAATAAAAAAAAAGAAAATAGATGAACGATCATCCGTGGAAAATGGTAATGAAAAGTCTTTTTACAGAAAAAGGGTATTCATTGATGGAAATGAAACAATTATCCCAAGTAGTATATAGGGAATCGCCTGGTCTCTACAGAAGTGGTAAGTTGCTTACAATCCTTTGGTGGTCACTGGAGAGGGAAGCCACTTAGTCAGTAATTGCAATTGAGGAGCCCTGGTCGTTGACCGTGGATTGAGAGACTTAAAAGTCAACAGTTACGAAAAAACTGTCCTTAGTTATTTTATAACGGTGGAATTCCTCTATAGTTTTATGTCCAGGCGTCCATTCATACGTTGTTTTTTTTGGGGAGGGGGGGTTTATATATTTTGTAAGGAGTGAGCCTTTAACTCAATTGTTTCTTAGGATTTCCCCATTGATGTCTATGCTATTTATAGGATTTGATATCTTTGGTATTTTTTAGATTTACTCGCTCCTTGAATTTTAACGGACCAGCTGTGACCCTTCTACAAATCGTTAAAAATCTTTTAGATTGCTTAATAGCAATATTGTCAGCCAAATAGTGAGGAATTATGCCCAGTTTTCTGTCAACCAAAGTCTTAGAAAATGAGATGGAGTTTACTTGCACAGGATAGTTCCAAAATACTTCTATCTTGGCTGTTGGTTTGTGACTTCCTTTGTAAAACATATGGTTTGCCTCCTCAAAGTAAGCGAGCTTCATAGCTTGATTGATTTTTTTTCCTAGCTTCTGTGGTTCTCAAGACAAAAATCCGTGATATCTTCTTTTCTTACCCAAAGGTGCAGCTAGAAAATACTTGAATCCCTCCCCTTGGCTGCCAGCCTTATAATCCCAAAACGAGGGTTTATTTTATTTGTCTTGTTTTTGTTGTTTTATTATTTTGTTCAGTGTTTGATTACAGGTTGACAATTTTTTTTTGAATTTATTTCGGGAGAGGAATAATATTGTTTTATAAATGGTAAGAACTTAGTAAATTATGTATAAATTGCAACCAACCGTTAAAAACGGGTTTTAGGAGAGCACTGATCCAAATACCCTACCCCCTTTGCTGAAGTACTTACTTTGGGGGCGTATAAAAACATTCCAAAGGTGCTGTTAGCCTGGATGTTTATCTATCCAACGTCAGATTAGTAATGGATTTTATTATTTTATACCCCATGTTTAATTTATTGTGCCGAGAAGGAGTGTATAGACTCATTTTTTTTTTTTAGACAACTATGGAGACGACCAAGGAATACAGTGGAACCAATTTTTGGAATAATAGAATATAAGTGAAAAAAGGAACCTTATAAGGCAGAAATGAACAAGAATGTCTTTCTTTTATTCAAAATTCAAAAATTGTAATGGGGGGAGCTCAAAATTTTCCCTGACGCGTTAAGCAGTTTACAAAGGAAGGCTAAAGGTGCCAGGTCAAGAGCATGAGAGGCGCAAACTCCAGGGTAATCTCAGGAGCAGAAGCCAAAGCCATCTATAATGAGCCCTTTGAGGGACTGCACCCTCAGGTAAAAGCTTGAAAAAAGGGTCAACTAGATTCACAGTCTTTTTGCATAGCGAAATCTGGCAAAACTCAATCTGACGAGCCCCAGATCCATCCGAACAAATGGAAACAATGCGGCTGTGATCACAATTTCTTGCTCAAAATATCATTTGGAGAAGATAATTACTTTAATGAGATATCATGGTGGCCTTCTTGTCTAGGGTCCATTCTTCATATGGATCATAAGGGGGGTATTAGCACGGAAATCGTCACGGTTGGTTAGCCTGGTCAACAGGAAATCAGGTCATCAAAATATACCCTTACATGGCCTATGTTCATATTTCCTGGCTTAAACAAGGAGAATCTTTCAAATGGAATACACTTTGATTGGAGCGGAAATATCATCTCGCAAATGTTTACACTGATTGATTGCAAAAGAGTTATCAGGTTCATGCCCCTCTAGGGATAAAGTAGATGATATCGTGAGAAATGACACCAATTTTTGAGTCATACAAAACAGGAAAAGTCAGTTTATTAGTTTGCGGTCGTCCTAGCACAACTATCTCACGCTCTTTTTTATGCCTTTGTTTGTGGTTTTTAGTTGTTCACGGTCGAGTTACCCCAATGATACTACTTATCCTCTGGTTTAATAAAGCAATAATTAATGCTAGCTAATGAGCATCATGGGTACCAGTTTTTTTATGCAAGGCAGGGAGAGGGGGGGGGGCTAATTAAGCTAAGAATAATGTACACCAGTTACCGCCTGGAAAGAGGTAAATTCGAGAATCCTGATGCAAATGCAGCAAAATCATAATATCGCCAATTTCACGAGGTTTTGATCAAAACTTGCATTTTTCTTTCACGCTTACTAAGTAGTAAGTGTAAGCGTGAATCGTCATAAAAACGTACCCAGATGGGCCTTGGCACTTTTTCTTTGACGCTCAATCTTGATGAGATAACACACAATATGAAGAAAATATAATACTTTAGATACAAATTTGGGCTATATATTTGTACATTAGGGGAGTGGGGTGAAATATAGCAGGTCTGCATGCAGAATGTATTAGGTAGCATATCGTATACAGAAAACAGCGCTGCCTAAGTAAAGTGCAATGCGAGCACAATGTATTATTTTTTTTTTAGACCAGGGCACTTCGTATCGAAGGAATTTTGTTGAAACCTGGAAAAGATCTAATTCGATTGGAAATTGAAAGTGCTAGTGCCCTTTTTAATAGTCAAAAGTAATCGGAGGGCAACTAACCCGCTACCACGCCCAACATTTCCCCAAACACATCAAATCAAATTTTGAGATAGCCATTTTGTTCAACGTAGTCAAAAGTCCGGCAATTATGTATTTGAGGATGAGGCCCCCCCCCCCCGAAGCCCTTTGGGCAAGGGTTGTAAGTTATGCCCTGGGGGCATATAGGTGTATATAGAAAGGGTGATCGTATAACCTTTGGAGGGGCACATTGGATTGGTATCAAAAGTTATAGTTCTCTTTTTAAGATTCAGAGTGATCGGAGGGTGGATTCCTCCCCCATACCTCGTATTTTCCTGAAATCCATCTGATAGAAATTTCGAGATTGCCATTTGTTGTCTTAGAAACTTCGAAAAGAGCTCAATCGATCGGAAATTGAAAGGGCTAGTTCCTTTTTAATAGTTGAAAATGATGGGAGGGTAATTAACCCCCCTCCCACACCCACCATTTCCAAAAACCTATCTAATCAAAATTTTAGATAGCCATTTTGTTCAACGTAATTGAAAGGTCCGTAATTGAAAGGTCCTATGGGCATATAAGTATATATAGAAAGGGTGATCGTATAACCTTTGAAGGGTCACATGGCATTGGTAATTAGAAGTCTTAGCTCTCTTTTTAAGATTCAGAGTGACCAGAGGGTGGATACCTCCCCCATACCTCATATTTTCCCAAAGTGCATCTTATAGAAATTTTGAGATTGCCATTTGTTGTCTTAGAAACTTTGAAAAGAGCTCAATCGATCGGAAATTGTAAGGGCTAGTTCCTTTTTAATAGTCAAAAGTGATTGGAGGGTAACTAACCCCCCTCCCACGCCCACCATTTCCAAAAACATATCTAATCCACATTTTAGATGGCTATTTTGTTCAACGTAATTGAAAGGTCTGAAAATTACGTCTTTGAGGATAATGATCCCCCAGATACCTCAGGGCAAGGGTGTAAGTTATGCCCAGGGGGCATATAAGGTATGTAAGTGGTGATCGTATAACCTTATGAGGGGGCACATTGGATTTATAATCAGAAGTTCTAGTTCTCTTTTTAAGATTCAGAGGGATCGGAGGGTGGATGCTTCCCCCATACTTCGTATTTTCCCGAAATATATTTGATTTTAATTTTAAGATAGCCATTTGTTGTCATAGAAACTTCAAAAACAGCTTATTTCATTGGAAATTGAAAGGGCTAGTGCCCTTTTTTAGTCAAAAGTGGTTAGAGGGTTACTAGCCCCCCTCCCTCGCCTACTATTTCCCCAAATATATCCAGTCAAAATTTTGAGATGGCCATTTTGTTCAACGTAATTGAAAACTAGAAATTATGTCTTTAAGGATGACAAAACCCCTCCCCCCACAGCCTTCAGGGCAAGGTAAGCTCTGCCCTGGGGCATACAAGGTATATATAGAAGGGTGGTCGTATAAAAACCAGAGGGGGCTAGTTGGATTTGTAATCAGAAGTTCTAGTGGCCTTTAAAGATTCATTGATGGGGGGTGGATAACTCCCACCCCAAACCTCGTATTTTCCCGTAATCCATATGATAGAAATTTTGAGATGACCATTTGTTTTCGTAGAAACTTTGAAAAAGGCTCATTCGATTGGAAATTAAAAGGGCTAGTGTCCTTTCTATTAGTCAAAAGTCATTGGAAGGCAACACGCCCCCCCCCCACTCCCATTAATTCTCAAAACACATCTAATCAAAACTTCGAGATAGCCATTTTGTTCAGCATAGTTGAAAGGTCTGCAAATTATGTTTTTGACAACCCCCATACCCTCTCAAGACCAGAACAGAAGTTAAATTTACTGAAAAAATTGGCTGTCAATTGTCAGTTTAGTAAACATATACTGACATATGTTCCGTAAAGTTTTAATAATTTTCATTTTATTAAAGTCAAAAAATTGAATGTTTTAAATGAATTTTGTTTATTTAAATCATACGATAGATAACCGAGTCATACTCAAAATGAGCAAAATTTGACATGAGTAGGGCTGACAACACCCATGTGTATGCAAAATTTGACATGAGTAGGGCTGACAACACCCATGAGTAGTGACAACACTCAATACCAAAATAATCTGCACTTTATTGAGAAAAAAACATTTAAAATGTTTTCACTGTGTTTTTACTTGTTAATATGTTTTTACTAGATATATGAAGGGGAAAGTCCTCGCCCTTGCACTCCAATTACAGTGCGAGTGTCTGTTGCCAATTTTAAGAGTAACAAGAGATTGGAGGGTAATCAGCCCTTCTCTCAAGCCCATTTATTTTCCAAACGCATCCAGTCAAAATTTTGAGACAGCCATTTTGTTCAGCAGAATAGAACGGTTAATCAACTATATCTTTAGAGATATTAGGCAAATATTTTTAGAGATATATTCTAGAGATATTATGACAACCCCCATAATTACGCAATTGAGAAATTATGGTTTAAAACTGAATGTTGCTTTAAAATAAATCAAAAAGCATTATGTTAAATGGTTGCCAATAAGACACCTCAGCAATATATCGAGAACGACTGGGGGTATTAAGTTGAAACTTTAGGAGATACTACTATTACTACTTCTGCTCTTACGATTTAAATAAATAAAAAGAGGGTAGGTGTATCCAAGTTGTCAAAGAGCACAGATAAAATCTTTTGGGAATGATATTAACTTTCAGGACAACTTCAGAAGCTATAAAATTAAATTAAAAACACAAGATTAAATTAGAAATGCTTTGTGTCAATTGTGTCTCTATTACAAATTGTTGGAAAAGTTTCTCCATCATACAAATAGCAACCCATACTATTAATTCTTATAGAAGAAAACTAAAAATATATACATTTTTCTTTTCCATGAAAGAGACTATGTCGATAAAAAATGAACAGAAATTAATAAAAAAAATTTTCCACAAGACAAGTTTTTCAAAGAAAAGTAAAGAGTTCCATTAAGCCAAGAATGAGCAAAAATAAATTATAGTAATCTTCCAAGCGTAAAACTACCACAAATCACTATCAATAAATAAATGAAACTCAAAACGAATAGAAATTACAATAGATAGCCGAATCAAACTCAAAACGAGCAAAAATTAACATCAGTAGGGTTGATAACCCCTATGCCTCTCGTGACCAGAACACAATTTGCGCTTTAGTGAAAACAAAATATGCCTGAAATGTTTTTATCTTTCTTACTTTCTTGAATGAAAAATTATCAAAACCTTAACGAAGAAATGTCAGTATATATCAATTTAACTGACAATCCACGGTCATTTGTTTTTTTTTCCGTAAAGTGCAAATTGTGTTCTGGTCTTGAGAGGTCTTTTGCTCATTCTTGGCTTAATGGAGGTCTTTACTTTTCTTTGAAAATTTGTCTTGTGGATTTTTTTTTAAATTATTTATGAAGTAAGAATCGTTTTCTAACTTCAAACTGTCCAAATATTTTATCAACACTCCCCTATCCCTAATATGTAAATATATAGCCCAAATTATGTATTTCCTATCTATTCTCTCATTTGTATCACTCTAAGCTGAGAGAAACTAACGAAGAAACCGGCTTGTTCTCAAGTTGTACACAGTGCAAACTTAAATGAGTGGCATATAATACACAACTACCCCTGTTTTTGCTACTATACAGGATATGCGCCTCCGAGATGTTTATACTATCCCCCCTCAGTGCCAATTTAAAAGTGTACTTGCAGCTAAAACTTCACAGAAATAAAAATTAAATTTAAATCTCTCTTCTTTATTGGGTGTCCTCTGACCGTGACGAATTCTCATAAATTTATGATTTAGTTTTGCTTGGCCGTCTATATGAAAAACCCAGGCAAGGTGCTTATTAGCGTAAGTAAAGGGGTAATTCTTTTCCACTTTTCTCAGGACCCTTTAGACAACAATCACCTCTTGAACCTTCATATTTTTTAGTTTAATTATGGTCTTCCACTTTAATGAACATTAATACCCCTCCGGGTTTAACAGGAGCTGTGTAACACCTGCTCAAGCTACTGTCTTACGCCGCACAAGTCTTCTTTCCCTTAAGAATTATTATTTTTTACTGACAGGGAATAAATTGCCTTTCAGGTCAGCCATTATGATACAGCTAAATTGATGGAGATATACACTTACTTGCCCATTAATATGAGGAATAAAACCAGGATTTAAGGCTGGGGAGCGGGGGAAGATTCAACGTTTATGACCTGAGAGCACAATTGTTTTATCGCTCAAAACTCATGCTGAGAAATCCAGTTAATCCAATTAAAATCCAGTGTCAATCAAGTTAAAAGAAATCATCTTTTTTTTCGGCCCCTAATAATAGCAAAAGAAGGAGAATATGATAAAATTAATCTGAGGACAAATTCACTATCAGGGAAGGTGCTAACTGGTTGATTAGGACAAAAGTGAATTTTCTTTTACTAAGCAGTTGAGGGTTTCAGGAGATCAAATTCTATGAAAATGGGGGATGGCTAAGACATTAGACGTAGGAGCGGATTTTGTCAAAATAAAATCCCTTAATTGGTGGCATAGGAAAGGGGCTTGGAGGAAGTGGACAGCTCCGGATCCCATCCTTGTAAGCAGTGGTAAAAAATTGATCCAAAAAGGCTGTTCTTCGTGTTTACTAGTCAGTTTGTTATCTTTACAAAGTGTTGCTTTCAAAATAGCTTCATTGCCTTTTCCTATTCGTTTTAACATGGATCACAGCGGGGATGGTATAATAATGTTAATAGTACTACTATGTTGAAAAATATTATATTTTTTTATACTTTATTATGTAGTTATTTACATGCGCAACTTGTTCTTCCTTTCACTTCTTTGTTTCTATAATGTAAACACTATAAATAACTTCTGGTAATTCTGTATTTAACAGTTAGGTAATAAATCCAAAAAATGGAAGGGGCGACAAGCTGAAATTCTGCCATGGTTTTCAGAAGAACTTCCTATGGCACTGTTCCTGATCACCCCCACCCCAACGGGCGAAATCGCACAATTACGAGACTGCTGCTTGCTTTTTACGAAGTTTTCTTTAGCTCCGATTGTTTATTCCGATAGATGTCCTGATGACAAGTCATTAGTTTTTACCTTTGGTAGCTCCCCTGCAGAAATCAGGATGGATCGTGCTATCTAATAAGTATAGCTAAGACTAAATAATAATAAAACATAACTAAAATATACTAAATATTCCCTAAAACATAAAGTTAAAAAGAACTCTTGCTTCCTACCAAGTTGCTCTGACGCGTAGAAATTAGTAACCCAGATATTCCTCCGCCTGTGGCAGGGCTACCAGTTTAGGAAGGGGGTCAGGGGGTAACTTTACCCCTAGTTTTTTCACCTCTGAAAAATAACCCTGAAAATATTTTTATATAATATTATCATCAAGGCCGTATCCAGGGGGGCTAGTGAACTCCCTCTCCCCCAAATGTTTGTCTGACCTGTAAAAACGTAACATAATGTATATAAACAAATTTTGGGTGCTTACTTTAAATATTTGTTTGTACCCCGACCGAAAATCCTGAATTAAGCCTTGATATTCATAGAAAAATATCTTTACTGTTATTTTCCTTTAAAAAAAAAAGAGAACAAACAAAATTGTCCCAGCGTAAAATCTAGGAAATACATTTTAAAAATTGAAAATTCCCTTAGGAGTCGGGATAGGCTATTTCATGATCTATTCAAGTTACTTCTAAGAGGTTTAGAAGAGACAAAGGATCTCAAAAAGTTCTTCCATGTTTTTTAAGAACCGAAGATATAATTGACGTACATCTGGACCATAATGCCACGCTAAACATACTATGTTAGCAAACCCACTTTAACTTCACCCATTTTTTTTCGTTAATAGAAGTAAATGACTTATACTGATATTTGTTATTATACTATGGCTATACTTGTCTTCATGAGAATCAACAGAAACGGAAATGAACTTCATGATTTTTTAATGTTTTATACAGAGTACTTCAAGTCATTTCTTTTTTCATTTGGATTTGAAATAGTAGTCTTTAAATTAACAATAAAAAGAAACCTGAAATTTGGCACAGTCACTTTTTACGGCAAATAATTCAATTCCCAATGAAGACCATTTATAGCATTAAAATTTAACTACCGAAACAAAGCCTTTTAATTAAGGTGGACGGGCGCTCTTTGTCTTCGCAGGATGTCCGGTCAAAAGCTACTATTTCCCGGATCTTCAAAGTTTAACTTTGTGGTTTGAGGATCAGTTTCTGCTGGATAGTCAGCAATCCAATTTTGGATCATTTACATTTCCGTCATATTAAAACAGGTGTTACTAACCATGGTGCTCTTAACTTATTTAAAGCTGTTAAACTTAATTTTAAGTTTTAATTTAATTTTAAACTTAATTTTAAACTTAATTTTAAACTTAATTTTAATTTAATTTTAATACTTAATTTTAAAGCTGTTAAACTTATAACGTTGTTTTAGTAGCTCTTATATCAAATTTTCAGTAACGTCACACTCCTTATTTCTTATGTGTGCTTTTGGGAGATCAACAACGGCCGTGAAAGTGATAATCAGCGTTGTCAGCTCTGAGATAGACTCTACGGACTTTAGAAACAAAATTATACCACAAGGGATAATTTGGTAAAATCTGAAAACAATACTAAGGATTTATGGCTCGGGTTGCCTTTGGACAATCAAACGGGTTACATTAATTCCATTTTAGAGAGAGATGAAAAAATTCTACCGTAAGGGTTGAAAAATTAAACCAAAAGTAGAGACAACCCTGTATCCTGAAGGAGGAAGAATATGCACTGTCTGTATACTAAGAATCGGATTCTTTGTAAAATAGTCAAATATTGTTTTTTTTTTCCTGAAAATCCAACTTTTATACAAAAATAATTGTCAAACAATTCGTGGTAACGAACTGTAAGTAAGGAGCTACTCGGCTCAATATTAACCAAAACTCTAAAAAACGGAATTTTGATACAAATTGATACATCAAAAGAATTAAATTTTAATGCTGATTTCAAATATATCAATCATTAAGTTTAGTCATACCAATCAAAGGTTATGTGCCGGAAAAACATTTCCTTATTTTCGAAAAAAGGAGGAAACACTCCCTAAATGTCATAGAATCCTAATGATTCTATAAATCACAACATCAGATTCGGCGTATTTGAGAGCCATACTATAGAGATTTCAGGCTCCTATCTGCAAAAATGTGGAATTTTCTATTTTTTGCCAGAAGAAAGATCATGGATGTTTATTTTCTTTTTGTTTGCTTGTTTGTTTTTTTTTTTCATAGTTAATCGTATTGACTCAGTGGTCTTAGGATATTGGGAGAGGGCTCATTCGAATGGAAATTAAAAGTTCTAGTGCCCTTTTATGTGACCAAAAAACTGGAGGGTAACTAGACCCCCGCTATTTCTTTCAAAATTGTTCGATCAAACTTTTGAGATAGCCGATTTCTTCAGCATAGCTGAAAGGTCAAATGTTTTTGGAGATATCATGACCCCCACACAACCCCTGGGGCAAGGTCTTTACGTTACAAAATGTGTCCATTGTTTGCGTTTAGTATTTGTTATTGGGAACTATGCATGTATTTTTCAGATGGGAAGGGCAAATTTTTCTCTGGTGGGATTTCCCATGTGGAGGGGATTTTCCAGGGGGAATTTTACACTGGGGCAATTTGCCAGAATTCCTATACAAAATTCTTTTTATATTTCTTGCTTTCTCTTTTCCGTCTCAATTTTACATGTGGAGTGGTTAAGGGGAATGGCCTAGGATTGAATTGTCTAGAGAATATATTCATGGGGAGGGTATTCCTCCGTGGAGGTGGGGCCAAATTTCCTGGGATTATTTAAAAATGATCAGAAATTAAATTAAAAAAAAATCAGCTGTAAGTAAGGAGCAACATTACAACTTAAAATGAACAGAATTTATTACGAATATGAAGGGGTTTGCCTCCTCCTCAACACCTCGCTCTTTAAGCTAAACTTTAATTCTTGTCCCAATTCTTTAAGAACGACATCTGAAACCCTATATTCCTTTAATTGGAACAACAAGAAGTTTTTTTTTTCAAACGTACTAAAAAACTTTAACTTAAAGAGCGAGATGTTGTAGAGGAGGCACCCCCTTCACATACGTAATAATCTCTGTTCGTTTTAAGTATGCATGAAGGCACGCTTTTTATTTATAGCATAAAAAAAACTAGTTTTTTTAACTAAAAGTAAGGAGCGACATTAAAACTTAAAACGAACAGAAATTACTCCGTAAATGAAATGGGTTGTCCCCTCCGCAATCCCTCGCTCTTTACGCTAAAGCTTTTAATTGTTTTTAAAAGCAGAATTGTGGCAAAGAGTCAAACTTTAGCGTACAGAGCGAGGGATTGCGGAGGGTAAACATTACTGTTTTAAAAAGAAGAGCTGAGAGAAAGAGTCAAACTTTAGCGTAAAGAGCGGGGCGTTGATGAGGAAGCAGCCCCTTTCATATACGAAGTAATTTCTGTTCGTTTTAAGTTTTAATGTCGCTCCTTACTTTCAGTTGAAAAAACTTGTTTTTTTTTATTTAATTATATGTAAACACTGGTCGAAGTTTGTATCTTGCAGCCCCTCCCCCAGGGACTGTGGGGGAGTAAGTCATTCCCAAAGACGTAGTTATTATGGTTTTTAACTATGCGGAACAAAATGGCTATCTCGAAATTTTGATCTGTTGACTTTGGAGAAAAAATGAGCGTGGGAAGGGGCCTAGGTGTTCAAATACGAACTGTTTGATTAATTTTTTTCGATTCTTCCTTGGGTGATCATATCGAACCACTAGTCCTTAAAGACTGAGAGAGGGCTCGTTCGAATGGAAATTAAAAGCTTTGATGCCTTTTTTAAGTGACCAAAAATATTTGGAAGGAAACTAACCCCCTCCCACGCACACACCTCTTTTTTCTAAAGGAGTCTCATCAAATTTTGAGATAGCCATTTTGTTCAGAATGGTTGAAAGGCCAAATAACTATTCCTTTGATGATGACATGACCCCCCTACAGCCCATGGTAATTTTCCACGGAGGGGGAAGTGGATTTCCCAGAATTATTTGAAAAATACCAGAAATTAAACACAAAATAGTATTTTTCAACTGAAAGTAAGGAGCAACGTATAAACTTAAGACGAATGGAAATTATTCTGTATCTGAAAGGGCTGCCACCTCCTAAATATCCCACTTTTATCCTAGAGTTTGACGTTTTGTCTCAAGTCTTTAAGAGCGACCCCTGAAACACAAGGGTCATTTAATTTAGAATCCGAAGCTTTTCTAAAAGTACTAAAACAGTTTAGCGTAAAGAGTAGGGTATTGAGGAGGGGACACTCCTTTCATGTCCGCAATAATTTCTGTTCATTTTATGTTTTAACGGCGCTGCTTACTTTCAGTTGAAAAAATAAAACTTTTCTTTTATTCAGTTTGTATCAGGATGAAGCCTACATATCTTTTCTATCAGGAGCACAGCTTTGTAAAAAAAAAAGAGCGAAAAAAACGCGTAATTTGAAATTTATCAGAAATTACAGAACAAACAATAACAGTACAACTTTTTACAGGACAACTCTAGCTAAGCATTTCCAAAACAATTTAATCATCATTGGATTGAAAATTGGCAGAAGAAACCCCAATAAAACATGCATCAGTTTAATCTAAACCTATTTCGATTGTATCCTTTTGCCGTTGTTATATATTTACTTTTTTTCCAAAGAGAAGTTGAGGGGGTATTCTCGGAGGGACCAAACCCTGAAAGAAAACTAATCCCCATAACAAGCGATAAGAACAAAGTAAAAAGTAGACTTTTACGTGTTTGCATGCATTTTGATGATTATATCATAAAGTGAAGGAAGGTAAAAATTAATTTAAACATCAGATGGTAATCATATGAATAGTCTCTTGTGGTTAGTTAGACATTTGATGATCACGTCCGAAATGTACGATACAATATGTATGATTTTGTCTATGCTGAGAACTCATCATAAAAGCTAATCGCCGCAATGGCAGATTTACAGCCGAGATTTAAATCGCCGACTTTCAGGGGTCCCATACATCAGGTGGTGCATGTCATGTGTGACATGTACCAGCGTTGTGGGGACTGTGCGACAAACTTGGTTGAACTGTGCGGCACTAGTGGCGCTTTGAGATATACACCAGGTGGTTCAAAATTAACAAACCCTTCTCTACAGCTTTGGGTTAGTTTGTGTGGTTTGTTTTATTCTGCTTCAATGCTATATAGAGCATATGCCTCCTAATTGAAATGGTAGCTACTATTTGACGCTAGAAACCCTCGTAGGTAGGAATGCGTCCGTCTGCAGAAATTTTTGCGGGGGGGGGGGGCTCAATAATAATAATAGTATACAGTATTTTAGTTGATAATTTGAATAGCATGTTTAGAAAATTCGAAAAAAATTCGTTTTTAAGGAGGTTGGGTAGAAATTCCCCCATGAGTATGTACGTAGGTAGCAGACATGTGTCTAGAGGGGTATGGGCAGAGCTATATTTATGATTAAATTTCCATCTTTTTTTGTTTCGTCAGAGGGAGTTTGTGATTTAGTTTCAATAACTGTTCAGGAGGATGGGGTTGCCAAAAGAGTATTCTACGGGAGTGAGATTGAGGGTTTTTCTTCTATATTTTCAAGGTCAATTAATTAGAGATCAATTAAAGAGGAGGGGGATCGAACTCAATAGCCCTTTTGATGCAGCCCTGAGTATGAGCAATTCTTTTTCAATAAACTTTATTCGATTGGGGCTTTTGTGTTGCCTTAACGAACAAGGATACTCTGAAAAATTCATGCTTACGTGCTGGACGAGTCGCGCCACAGTAGGTGACATAGGCAGCGCATTGACTGCATAATTTTGGAAATACTCATCCCTGTGACAAAGGCTTTCACTCAAATATACTACTACTACTACTACTACTTCTACTACTACTAACAACTCACCGCAGCACCAAAGCTTCCTGAGGCCAAGACAGCTCCGCAAGTTCCTCATCCATCCCAACTTATTCAAAGCCTCCCTCTATACACCCTCACAGGAAGCTCCTTTTTCCTTTATATCTTTCTTTAAGACATCCTCCCACCCCAGACGAGGACAACCTGGTAAACAATGGATAAAGTTCATAGCTTGCAGCCCATCCCCCGGGGACTTTTGGGGCTCAAGTCATTTTCAAAGGCATAGTTATTGGATCTTTCGACTATGCTGAACGAAATGGCTATATCAAAACTTTAATCAGACAACTTTGGGGAAAAGGGGGCATGGGAGGAGGGCCAGCTGCCCTCCAATATCTTTGGTCATAAGATAGGACACTAGAACTTTTGATTTCGTATCAAATTTTCTCCCTCCCGATCTCCTGAGATCACTGGTTCGACACAATCACCCCTGAAAAAAAACACATACGTGATCTTTCTTCTATCTGAAAATACAGAGTTCCACATTTTTGTATATCGGAGCTTGAAACCTCTACCATAGGGTTCTCAGAAGCGCCATTTGTGGGGGGGGGGGGTCAGGGGCGGGTCAATGCCCACCCCAGATTTTTCAGAGGGCCCAAGCTTCAACCACAAAGGGCCCTTTTGCCGGCCATAATAATCCATTATGTCCAACATAATCCATTGTCTCCAATTGATTTGAAATTACTGCACGCCTATTACCCAAAGAGCGCAATTACCTGACGACCCTTGGGGTAATTAAAAAAAACAAGTTTTTTTAAATGAAAGTAAGGAGCGACAGGAGCGACGAACAGAAATTACTCCGTATATGAAAGGGGCTTTTCCTCCTCAACACCCCGCTCTTTACGCTAAAGTTTAACTCTTTCTCTTAACTCTAAATTTTAAAACAGTAAAAAACTTTAGCGTAAAAAGCAGGGCGTTGAGGAGGAAAAGCCCCTTTCATGTACGGAGTAATTTCTGTTCGTTTTAAGTTTTAATGTCGCTCTTTACTTTCATTTAAAAAAATGTTTTTTTTTGTTTAATTTCTGGACGTTTTTGAATTAATGCATGTTTTGATTTTGGCTCTCCGCACATAAATAATTAAAACGAAATTTACATATTAATTTTTTTGGACTAAATGGCTTTTTCATAGTTTTAATCGAAAGGTTTTGAGAAAAAAAGCGAGGGAGGAGGCCTAGTTGCCCTTTATTAGTTAAAAAGGCAACTATAACTTATAATTTTTTACGAACGTTTTCATAAGTAAAAAATATACGTAACTTACGAATTAAATTACGTAGCGAACTTCTATATTAGTATGTTTTTATTGCGTATATGAGGGGGCTCACCCCTCGTCGATACCTCGCTCTTTACATTAAAGCTTAAATTTTGTCCCAATTCCTTAAGAATGACCCCTGAATCACAAAGAACGTAGAACAAATAGTTGAAATTACTAAAAATACTTTAAAGTAAAGAGCGAGGTATTACGAGAGGGTAAACCCCTCATATGCGTAATAATTTCTGTTCGTTTTAAGTTTTAATGCTGCTTCTCACTTTCAGTAGAAAAAACTTTTCATATTTATTTTTTCATTGTTTTTTCAATAATGCTAGAAAATCCTGCGCCCCCTCCATTGAAAGTCTCTCCTCCCATGAGAAGTTCCTCCGTGGAAAAATCCTCCCACGTAACCCCCCCCCCCTCAACTCTCCCTCCCAAACCGAAAAATCCCTCTGAAAACGTCTGTACACTTCCCAGTAACCATTACAATATGTAAATACAGATCAAAGTTTGTAACTTGCAGCCCCTCCCACGGGGACTGCTGGGGAGTAATGATATGGTGAATAATTCCACATTTTTGTAGATAGGGGTTTTAAACTTTAATTACAAGGTTCTCTGATACGCTGAATCTGATGGTGTGATTTTCGTTAAGATCGTATGACTTTTTTTAATTTTCTCAGGCTCATAACTTTTGATGGGTAAGACTAATCTTGATGAAACTTATATATTTAAAATCAGAATTAAAATGCAATTCTTTGATGTAACTATTGGTATTAAAATTTCATTTTTTTGAGTTTCAGTTACTATTGAGCCGGGTCGCTCCTTACTACAGTTCGTTATTACGAACTGTTGCGATTACGCTATTTGCTATTAATCATTGTAAACTTTGAAAGTAGGTTAGATACATAATAAAAGTCTCAAGTTCTGTCAAATGCCCATTTCTTAGATGATTATATTTATAGTATAAATTGTGAATATTTGCAGTAATTACTCAAAGTTGACAGATTAAAATAGGTCAGTTTCTGTCAAATGTTTCGATGTTTATTTCCTTGTTTTAGTGAATATAAGCCACCGTTTTAGATTACTCGAGTCTGTTCTTATTCTGTTTCTGTCCTCGTTTTATCTACATTTACTGTGTCATATGTGTAAATAAACATTTTTATGCTCGACACATAAACCTTATGAAAGTTAGAGACGCTTGACATCCTCTAACGGTCGAACCCTAGATTTTATGCCAACGCTACCATAAGACTCTAAAGACAAGAGCCCAGAGAGAAGTAGAAGACTTTACATCATTAAGCCTATTAACTTTTTAGTTAGGTAAATATAAAGGTATCAATAGCCATTAGCATTATAACTCAAAAGATCACCAAGCATCTGAAACAATTTGTGACAACTTCGACACTAGGAAAGAACTTCATACAATCTGGAAATCAGACTACTACTTTGGCGGATGAAATGAGGCGAGAGTACTCCAAGACTTTCGACGGTCTACTAACCGAATTTGACAGAAGCCTCACAGATAACTTGCCAGTGCTGAGCACACTCGAAGCCTTGGATCCAAGCTCGACCAAGTTCATGGACACAGAGTTGCTCAAGCGTTTCTCAGCTCTTTACGGGGAGCTGGATATCGACGACATTCTTCTCGAATCTCAAACTGGTATTGCCAAGCGTTTCTTGCTTGATGAGGAGAAAAAGCCGCAAAACTTCCTAGACATTGCTGACCATCTTCAGGCATTACCAGTGGCTCACTCAGAAGTAATTAAAGTATTTCGTATTGCTGCCAGAATTCCTGTGACAACAGCGAGCAATGAGCGTTTGTTTTCTAGCCTAGAAATAGTGAAAAACTACCTGCGGTCTACAACAGGAGTCGACCATCTCAGTCACCTCCTTTTGGTATTTGTAGAGAAGGATTTAGTAAAAAATGGACTACGATCAGCTTGTTGACGATTTTGCAAAGATGAAACCTCGGCGGTTCCCCTTGTTAGCTTGAGTATTGTAATATTTTTTTCTCTTGTTATGTTTTTCCTTTTTGTAAATATATTTGATCTGAAAGATTTCTGCTGAAGGAAAACCGAGATTTCGGTTACAACCCTCAGCAGGTTAACGAAGATTACTTTCACCGACGTATTGTTTACTTAAATAAGAAAGTTTCTCGCTGAGGAGGGCCAGCCTGTAGTCTGGTGGAATTTTCCACTTTCAGTTTAATCACTTAACCTCGTTGATTATGATCTTTGATGTTATAATTAATCTTAGAGGTCAGTGTGACTGAGTTCCGAATTCGGTTACAGTGCAACACCCGGGTGCTGAAAAAGCGTTTTTACTTAGAATATTCGATCGATGTGCTGCCAAAACTCAACATTTTTTCTTACGCGAAAGTTGGGGGGCCCAAAATGGAGTTCATGCCCACCCCAATATTTGGCCCAAATGGCGCCTCTGAGGTTTCTCTGATATTCTGATGCATGATATTCATAAATCTGTTGGTGTGATTTTCAGTAAGTTAACTTGATTTTTTGGGGGTGTTTCACCCCTTTTCAAAAAAATTAGGTAAATATTTTCAGGCTCGTAACTTTTGGTGAGTAACATTAAACTTGGTGAAAGTTGTATATTTTCAATAAGCATCAAAATTCGATTCTTTTGATGTAGGCCTATCTATTGGTATCACGACTCTGTTTCTTAGAGTTACACTTACTAATGAGTCCGCATCGCTCCTTTCAGTTCATTACCACGAACTGTTTAACAGAGTTTTAAAACATACGACAAATAAGAATCTAGTTGATTAGTCAGGTAATGTTAGACAATGGGAAACATAAAAAGCAAATCCTGAGCCGATTTGAAAAGTCGTTACATTGAGCAGATGTTTTGAAAAGCCTAAAGACTCCAGCTTGCTCTTAGTCTATTTGCATTAGATTTGTTTCAAGCTAATTTCCTGTACAAATTGGATTTCTACTTTTCACCTGCTTGCAGCTAAATATTTACCAAGCAATTTTTTCCACTTTGTCTCCAGACTGGTTGAGGCCAATGATTTTTTTTTCTTTTATCAATCAGATATTTCATCAGAGCGATTATTCTTAATATTTAATATGATTATTAATATTTAATCAGAGCGATTCAAATGGGCATATAAAAAAATACATCTTTACCCTTCCACAACAAAATAACTAAAACAAATGCAAAAACATCGCAAGACAATTAATTTTCCAATTTTGAAACGTGCACTGTTTAGTAATTACGGAACCAGCAATATAGCTATTGTATGAAATTCATAGATACAAATAGAGTTTTCCTGAAATCTTGTCCCAACAAGGTCATTCTCAGTTCTTGGCCACTTCCAAAGAAAAATTGAAGTGGACTCTTTAACATCAATAGAAAATATCGTATCTGAATTTTTAATTCAAGGAGCGATTCTATGATTATGGCGTTCTTGATTTAATCTATTTGGCTGTCAGTATGGGCAGGGGAGTAGCTCTAGCATTTAAATCGGGGGAGGGGGAGGGCAAGAGGGGTCCATATTTGGATAGTTAAGGGGTATGGGTTATATAATAGTTATTTTCTCTATATTATTGGGAGCAACTGCCCCCCCCCCCTGAAATGACACCCTGACTCCGAGGAATTACCAACTTTCAAAGATTATTTACAAAATGTGGAGCGCACCATGAGTGGGAGTGTGTCTGCGTTTGGTGCAGTTTGCCGCATATCGCGTAATAATAACTGAACTCCAAACTGCACACTAATGGCGGCGAAGAACCCCTCGCTTCCCTTATGTTCACAGGAACACATTGCTTGAATCTACAAGGAAAAGCAAGAATCTAAATTTTAAACATGTGCCCAAAGCCCAGTCAGTTCATAAATGAAGTGAGCTGGTGTCCGAGGCAATTTGTTTAAAAAGCTTTTATTAATGTCAGTTTCCGTGTCCACTCATGTCAGCGACAGAATTTGATACTTCGGATAAGTAGGTTTTTGTCCCGTTTAAGTGGTGTAGTCAATAAACTGAAATAATTATTATCAGTAAAACAAAACATGGATTGTCTGTTGACTGACCATAGGTATATGATGAACACGCGTCTGCTTAATGGAACTTCCGGACCTGTACGCTCCGCGTCTGTTTTACATGTTGCCGACTGGGTGGCATGTGCTTTTTTGACGTAGAGCTTGTGCCAATTGTGTGTGTTCATTTGTTTTTATCCCAAACCCTAGATCATTGCAGCATCCAAAACGTGATCTTTAGTAGATAAATCAAGAGTTGGGTGTAAAAAAAAAAAACTCTTTTGAATTATACTCCCTAAGTGTTTTGAGAGTGTTCGAAAATAAAAAAAGGTCATATGCGTGGAGGTTTACGAAAACAGCTTACAAAACACAAAAATTCTTTACATGTATTTTTGTCTCTTTTGTACAAGTTGGAAAAAAATGTCAGGGGTGGGAGGGGGAGAACCCGAGAGTTTCTCCTGGATATTGCCCTTGCATTAAGTATAAAAACTTAATTAACAAATTATTTTTGAACTATTTCAACTTTTTTTGCTTTGTTTTAAATACGAAAGTAAAGACAATTTCTCTTTTGACACTAATCCCAAGTATGTGCTTTTTTTTTAAGTATAGGCTTACTCTTTAAAAAATGTGTACATAATAACAAACAATTGCTTGGGAAACCCCCGTTACCAGAACATTTTCAAATTAAATAAGAAATAAATAGGACGTTATCAGCGCTTATTAGGCATTTCAATTAGAAATAAGAGAATTTGGAGCTATATTGGATTTTCAATCAAATACTGAAAATAAAAATTAAAACAATTAAATGATTCCTGGAGCGGATCCTCCTCTACCAAATTCCATGACCTAACTACAACAATTTGGAACATATCATGAAGTGTAACGGATCCCTATTTTTCTCGTTTTCCTTATGTTAGAAACGTATAGCCTATGAATTAAATTGACGATTAAAACGAACAACAATTCAGCTACTTAATAAACTATAGTTTTATTTCAAATTATTGGGGAGTAACTGCCCCACCCTTGTCCCCCCTCAACGGCACCGCTGGCGGCAACGATAAGTATGAAATAATATCTAGAGCTCTAGTTGTGTCATTGGAGGGAATTGGAGTGGTATGATTGACCGTTATCGTAGTAATAATAAAAAAGGCTAAGAAAATAAATAAAAGTTAAAAAAGGGATAAATCCTTCTATTAGACACTGATAATTATTCACAAAACATGCTGGATATTTCGGTCACACATGGAGTGGCCGTCATCAGCAGAAATACTAAAATAAAACAGTTACGACCAATAGTCTAATTTATATACAAATAAAATAACTACATATTGTTTATTGCCTTTATAAACAATAACCCTTTAATGCCCTTATTACAATATGTTCTTATTTTCTTTTGTATATAAATTATTGGTCTTAATTGTTTTATTTTAGTATTTCCGCTGACGATGGTCACTTCTCACGTGGCTGCAATATCCAGTATTTTTGGGAATAATCACTGTCTAATAAAAGGATTATCCTTATTTGAACTTTTATTTATCGTCATGGAAAGGCATTGTGGTCTTCGAAATAACCTAAAGCTAAGAAAAAGATATTATTATTCCTACAAAAGTAGTTAATGATTTTTACTGGCCTCATTAAAAAAAAAACTTTTGCAGCAGAAATTTCTTTCGCCTTTCTATGAGGAAAATAAGATACAGTCATTTGGTTTTGATTAGTGTAAGTGGATTGAGCAGATGAATTTGGTCCAGCAGCTACCACAATTCAAACCACTGATTACCCATTTGTTGGGGGATATTTGTCAAATGCTTACATCTGGAGGAGTTCCTGTCATTTACAGAGATATCAAAGCCTACCAATCTCATTAAACCTTCCATTTGCAAAATTGCTTAGCAAATGACAAATAACAGTAGAGTTCTCTGTCGGAATATTGCACAGATAATGGTATTAAACGAGGGGGATGTAACATGTCCGGATGCAGGGTTAGCCGGGTGTAGTAGTTTCATTGCACGCGAGGAAGTACCTTTAAATGGTTTAGTTACCGGTGGGGCGTCTATAAATCAGAACAGATCGCAATTGTAAAAAAATATAAATAGGAAATGTGCTTGCATCCCCATTGTTTCAAATTACCCTTGATATGAAGCATGTTGGCTATAAATATCAATTACTATTCAAAAGTTTGAATTTCAGTAGCCTACCAGAATGTCCCCTTTCGAAGGCTGGGTAAAACGAAATGGTTAGTAGCAAACATATTGCTAGGGGTTTGAGAAATTTCACAGTGGAAGAATTTCCAGATTAGGCACCTACATATGACATGAGAGCGGGCCACCCCAAACTTTTTGAAAAATATCCAATTTTGTTGTTTCATGCTCTCTCCAAATAACTACCCCCCAGAAGATTCTCCTGCACAACTATGTCCGTAAGCAGAAACTAATTTGGATACTTATCGGTTATATAATAAACACTATGGAATTTCGATCGCGGATGATGCGAACATGACACAAGAAACTGGTCAAGCAACTTCTAAATACCACACAATTAGCTTTGGCTTGGTTGGAAAACAAAATCAAAACATGCATTGATTCAAAAACGTTCAGAAATTAAATAAAAAAAAACAAGTTTTTTTAACTGAAAGTAAGGAGGGACATTAAAACTTAAAACGAACAGAAATTACTTCGTATATGAAAGGAGCTGCTTCCTCATCAACGCCCCGCTCTTTACGCTAAAGTTTGACTCTTTCTCTCAACTCTTCTTTTTAAAACAGCACTTCTTTTTAACAATCAAAACTCATAAATTAAAAGGTCAATGCCGAATAAGCAAAATGTCAAAAAGAAGAAAAACTCGTAAAATTAAAAAGGGAACAAAATAATTAAAACGAAAACAATTTAGTTCTGCAACAAAAATAGAAAGATTGAAACTTGCGAAATGAAAACCAAAAATATGAAGGTGAAAAGGCAAAAAAGCGGTGGGGGTAAGGAAACTCACTGATTGAATACGCAAACTATATCTGGGATGAAAGTATTTCCGTATTTTTTAGTGAAAACTTTTATTGGGGCAAGGAGGGGGATTTTTGTTGAAGCAAAACGTGGGAGGCGGGCTCAAAGGGGCGAATACTGACTAGGGAAAAGGGTGGTTGTCCGGTGGCTGTGAAGGGAATTGCTAGCTAAACGCAATGAAATTTTGCTCTCCTTTCCATAAGGGTAACTAGATTGGCTCTCTGAAGAAGGGAAATATAAGGAACTTTACCCTCATTAAAGAAAATTCTTAGGCGCCTTTTTTGGACTGCCTCTATTCTTTCCGACAATTCAATGAAGATGTCAGGATGCCAAACAGGACAGGCGTATTCGAGGGTTGGGCGAACAAATGAGAGGAAAATCTTCCAACAATGCGAACTGGGACATTTAAATTTTTTAAGGAGTTTAAGGTGGGAAAATGCAACATTTGCACGTTTTAAAATATCATTACTATGGCAATCCCATTTTAAGTCGCTTGAGATGGTGACACCCAGTAATTTCATGGTGATAACAGACACTTCAGGAGGGAATGTGAAGGCGAAAAAAGGGGGAGTTTTAAGGAAACTAATAGTTAAAAGCGATGACTTTAAGGGGCTGACTCTCAAATCATTAGTAGCAGCTTCGTCTGATATTGATTTCAAGAAGTTCTTTGGGCTACTTTTTAAATTTTTGAAACATGTCTCTAAAACAGTCAGATCCTCAACAAATTTCCGGGAAATCGACACCAAGACTGATTATCATTGCAAAAAATTAAAATTGGGCCTAAGAGGGTTCCCTGTGGCACGCCATTATAGATTGAGAGAAGATCAGAATATACATTCAGGCATTTGACGACTTGTGTTCTATTAGAAAGGAAAGACGAAATTATTCTAACTAAATAGAGGTCAAATTTAGAGTCAATGTATAGTTTTTCTACCAATGTGTTGTGGTTGATTAAATCAAAAGCTTTCTGCAAATCCACTGCAATAACATTGAGCCAGGTATTCGGTTTTTCAAGTGTGCTACGTATTGTGTCCATGAAGTGAACAAGATAAAGGGTGGTAGATGTAGAGCGTAAGTTTCCAACTTGTTGTTGGTCAACATTTGGGATTATCTTTACTTTCAACCTTTCAGCTAAAAAGCTTTCATATAACTTGGAAAAATCTGGAGTAAGAGTAATAGGCCGGACACCATCAAAATATCGCTTGTTACGTTTCTTTTTTACGGGAGCAATAAAACCTAATTTCCAACAGTTTGGGAACTTACCAGTAGAGGTGATTTCATTAAAAAGCAAGGACAAAGGTTCTGAAATATTGTCAGCAAAGGCTTTAATTATTAATTGGATTAATTTTAATATTAATAGGGATGTCTAGCGGACAAGTACTGCACTTTTTAATGCTTCTATTTTTTTTTTCTTCACATCTAAGGGCGATATAACAGGGAAATTGAGAGAGAACAAATCATAACGGGTGTCGAAAGATAGGTGAGGGAGGTTCTGAACTATGGAGGAAAGAAATTTGTTCAGATCATTGGCTGTAACTGAGGGCTCCTCTTGGAAACGAAAATCTATAATATTTTGTGTTTTTTTTGCAATTTTTTTTTGTTCTATTATACCATTGTTTCGGCTTAGTAGAAAACAAATCTTTGACTTTACATTTGTAACATAAAGAAGCAGATTTACGAATTTCTTTTTTTATGTGTTTACGCAGTGAGTTAGCTTCGGATGTTTTGCCACTCTTAAGTAGGTTCATTTTAATTCTAATTAGCTTTTTCAATTGGCTAGTAATGAACGGTTTGTCATTAGATCATGTTTTTACTTTTTCTCAGGGAAGGAATCTATTTATTTTGTTTTGATCAGATTTTGGAAGTAAGAGACTTTAACATTAATATCATTGTTCTCCTCGAGAGCCAGCCAGTTTTCATTAGTAATCCAAGATCGAAATTCGAAGACGTCATCATTGGAAATTGGGCGATAAGAGAATTCAATAATAGAAAAAGTATGACTAAGCTTAAGAGAGGCCTTCTTAATATATAGAAATGGTAGCTTCCCCCTAACGGGGGCAAAGGGACAGGTTGGCTGTAAAAATCGTGTATATTTCTGCAAATAAAATCGAGGGTAGAATTTCCTTTGGTTGTTGGTATTTTTACTCTTTGTTTTAAATTAAGGGAACTACAGAGGGAATTTGACTTTGGATCATTAGTATCACCTACTAAGAAAATACTGGCGTTCGGGAATTTGCAGAGGACAAAGTCGGCACTACTGTGGAGTTGCTGGTAGAATCGCTGTCTTTGTGCAGTATTTTGATTTGGAGAATAATAAAGTAGCAAAACACAATCAAATTAAAAGGGTGTGGTAAAACTTTGGGTCTTACCCTTGCCCAAATAATTTCATCATAATCTGAGAGGTTGGGAGCATGAATGTATTTAGGGAAAAGATAATTACCCACAAATAATAACATCCCACATCCCTCTTTAACTTTTTACCATGAGGACGAAGTTTTATGAATTGGGAGTGGTTATTAGTCTTCAGTAAGTCAAGATTATGTGCTTGGACCTTCGTTTCAGCGATTACATCAATTTTGTGTACCTGAGAGAGGGCCTCTAGTTCGATCAATTTGTCGAAATTCAGGCTTTCGGTGTTCGTAACAAGGAACTTTGGGAAAGTAAAACGGTTACTAAAGCGAGCTGTTTTTTGTGTGTAAATTGTGGGAGCTAAGAGTGAGTGAGAGGAACATAGATCTGAGGGAGGAGAGCCATCTTTTTCGGGATGATGACTGGGGTTTGTTTGGAAAGCAGGATTAAAACGGGGGGTTGGAGTGGGCTTGAGAGAAAAGGAGGACAGCGGATAATTTACGGGAATATTATTATTAACATCGCACTGAACAACAGTGGAATGGAGTCACTTATAAACAATACTTAAAGTCTAGAAGTAACGAGACATCGGTTTGGCCGTGGTAACCTAGCAGGGGCAAATCTAGAGCAAAATCTTGGGGGGGGGGAATATGACAAGGGTGCCAATAATTTACCAATTCGACAAATTTGTTTTAAAAAGAGAGTGAAAAACAGAAAAAAAGGAATGAAGGTGGCAAAAAGTACATGGGGGGAGGGACCTCGAAGACCTCCCTGGACTCGCCAGTTTAACCTTGGTTTGAATCTTCAATAAGATGTTTTTAATACATTACTTCTTTCAAGCGCCCATTCATTTCTGATTTTAAGTTCTACTAAATTGTTAAAGTCAAATCAATAAAATAATGAAAGCATACCGTCTGATGAGGAGTTCAAATTTTTTGCAGTATTGCAGACGAAAAATGCATTAACAAAAACTCAAATTCCTATAATTCCTATACATTAACTACATAGCTTGAATTCTTCGGATGCCTTTCATATTTCTAAAATATGTAGTAATATCATATAGGGTAACTTTCCATAAATGAAAAAATTTTAATTTACAAATCCTAAAAGATGCCAAGAATAAAATACCTTAAGGACCATTTATGTGACAAATTTCAGATTTTTAAAGGGAAAATTGACGACACGTGTGAAGTAAAACCTGTATTTGATGCTCTATTTTAAGAAAAACTCAGGTTGATTTCTATAGTTTTTTGTGCAGATTAGAAAAAAATCCTCTTATAATGTTTAAAACCTAAACAAAAACACACAAAATTTATTTTGAAAAACGAAGTTTTTCTCATTAAACTAAAGAACGAAGTTGAATCTTAAAACACACAAAAAAGTACTGCTATGCAGTTAAAGCAACCAGTTTTTTTGGAAGTTTTTTTTCAAATAAACTCGCTTGTGATATTTCCCTATATTTGTAAAATTCTGAAAAACTAGCGCTTTACTGACAACTAAGCTTTCTTGAGTCTTAAAATCGTAAAATAAAGCTTATTGATTTCATGGCTGGTAAAAGACTATTGGGAGCCTTATTAATTAGTCTTTTATTTTGTGTAGGGCACTTTTTGTGTTTTCAGTATAGCGCTAGTTTTTGAGAATTCTAGAAATATGGGGAAATACCATGAGCATGTTTATTTGAAACAGTTTAAAAAAAAATGTTGCGTAAACTGCGAAGCAGTAATTGCTGTTTGTAGTAAGTTTCAACTTCTCTCTTAACTTTCATCATAAATACTTTTTTATAATTAATCACTATTTAGGCGTACTTGGGAACACTGTGAATAGTTGGGTCATCTGACAGTAGCAAAACAACCAACACAACATCCATAGAACACCCATGATCAGTGATTAGTCATACAACAGACAAGAAATTTCAGGAAGCAAAGTATAGCTTTATACTTACAATAGTTGGGGACAGCCATTTTTCAAGAGCTTAAGAGAGGGGTATAATTGAAAAAAAACGTTTGAACAAAAAAAAACCTTTCAATAATAAAAATCCAAGTATTTCGACCGTCCGTGAGCCGTTATCAACGGAAAAAAAAAGTTAAAGTTAAATTAATCACAACATATGAAGAAAAAGATAAAAACAAACAAATAAATAAAAGTCACATCTTATTCACCTCCAAAATACAGCAATCACTGTAAATCAAACAGTTTGTGGTAACGAACTGTAATAAGGAGCGACCCTGCTCGATAGTAACCAAAACTCTAAAAAATGGAATTTTGATACCAATAGCTACATCAAAAGAATCGCATTTTAATGCTGATTTTAAATATACAAGTTTCATCAAGTTTAGTCTTACCCATCAAAAGTTACCAGCCTGAGAAAATTTGCATTATTTAGAAAATTGGAGGAAATGTCCCCCAAAATTCATAGAATCTTAACGAAAATCACGCCATCAAATTCAGCCTATACGAGAACCATATTGTAGAAGTTTCAATCTACAAAAATGTGGAATTTTATATTTTTTGCCAGAAGGCAGATCACGGATGCGTGTTTATTTGTTTGTTTGTTTTTTTGTTTTTTTTTCCCCAGGGGTGATTGTATCGACCCAGTGGTCCTAAAATGTTGCGAGAGGGCTCATTCCAACGGAAATGAAAAGTTCTAGTGCTCTTTTTAAGTGACCAAAAAATTGGAGGGCACCTAGGCCCCCTCCCATGCTAAATATTTTCCCAAAGTCCGCGGATCAAAATTCTGAGATAGCCATTTTATTCAGCGTAGTCAAAAGACCTTAGAACTATGTCTTTGGGGACCACTTACTATCCCACAGTCCCCGTGGGAGGGACTACAAGTTAAAAACTTTGACCAGTGCTTACATATAGTAATGGTTATAGGGAAGTGTACAGACGTTTTCAGGGGGATTTTTGGTTGGGGGAGGGGTTGAGAAGAGGGTGATATGTTGAGGGACCTTTCCATCGAAGAATCTGTCATGGGGGAAGAAAATTTCTATGAAGGGAGCGCAGGATTTTCTAGCATTATTTAAAAAAAATGAAAAAATGAATATGAAAAAGTTTTTTCAACAGGAAGTAAGGAGCAGCCTTAAAAAATAAAATGAACATAAATTATTACACATATGAGGCGCTCACATCCTCCTAATACTTCGCTCTTTACGCTAAAGTATTTTTAGTAATTTCAACTATTTATTCTACGGCTTTTGTGATTCAGGGGTCATTCTCAATGAATTGGGACAAAATTTAAGCTTTAGTGTAAAGAACGAGGTACTGACGAGGGGGTGACCCCTCTCATATATGTAATAAAAACATGAATACAAAAGTTCGTTGCGTAAGCTAATTTATAAGTTACGTATATCTTTTACTAATAAAAACATTCGTAAGAAATTAAAAGTTCTAGTTGCCTTTTTAAGTAACCAAAAAATAGGAGGGCAACTAAGCTTCCACCCCCACTCCTTTTTTTCATTCGATATGAGAAAGCAATTTAGTCAAAACAAAAAAATAGGCAAATTCCGTTTTAATTATTCCTCTGCGGAGAGCCAAAATCAAAACATGCATTGATTCAAAAACGTTCAGAAATTAGATAAAAAAACAAGTTTTTTTAACTGAAAGTAAGGAGCAACATTAAAATTTAAAACGAACAGAAATTACTTTTTATATGAAAGAGGCTGCTTCCTCATCAACGTCCCGCTCTTTACGCTAAAGTTTTTTACTGTTTTGAAAAAGTATATTTGAGAGAAAGAGTCAAACCTTAGCGTAAAGAGCGGGGCGTTGATGAGGAAGCAGCCCCTTTCATATACGAAGTAATTTCTGTTCGTTTTAAATTTTAATGTTTCTCCTTACCTTCAGTTAAAAAAACTTTTTTTTTTATTTAATAGCCTTATAGAAATAACAAAAGTTCGTCAGTGCTGTGTGCTTATTCATGCTATTTACAGTGATTCCAGCATTAAG
The DNA here is from genome assembly GCF_032884065.1 of Artemia franciscana. Lineage (NCBI taxonomy): Eukaryota > Metazoa > Arthropoda > Branchiopoda > Anostraca > Artemiidae > Artemia > Artemia franciscana. The sequence continues at coordinate 16,349,426 of NC_088864.1, forward strand.
AATGTTATTAAGGAGTAAGTTTTATTTATTTGTTTTGTTTGTTTTCTTTTTTATATCTTGCATCTGATTTAATTTATCTTTAGCTTGTTTCCCCCATTGATAAAAGCTCCTGGATATGGAGTCAAAATATTAAGGTTTTTATTATTTAAAGTTTGCTTCTTTTTTTTTGTTCCACTCTTTTATTCAGATTAGCCTACACCCGTTTTTTTTCCTATCAAGTTCTGTAGATAGAGAATCAGTGCTGTCTAAGAAATTATTGGCATTTTCAAGATCCCTCTAAATTCACGTGATCAGGCCTTTAGTAGAGCAAATTGAATTTTCTTTTCCAAACAGCTAAAAAGCTAAATAGGGAAGAAGAAAGAAAAAAACGTGGGAAATTGTTAAAGTATTGATTAGCATATTCGTAAGATAGATGAATAATATCCATAACTATCGACAAGACTGATTGAAAACACCCATAAAATAGTATAATGTCAAAAAAGAATTTCAAATAGACACAAATGTGTGGATTCTCTCAGCTCCGAAGGGGTTAAAGGTGATTCCTGAGATGCGAAAACTCTCGCTAACAATCACGCCATGGGGTGTCTTTTCTGTTTAAGAAAAATTTACATGCAGTAGAAGGTGCTTAACCCCATAAGTACCACGGGTCATCATGATATTATGCAGATACCGTTGAAGAAACACTTGTAGACATAGGCTGTTCATGCTGAGATATGCGATTCGCCATGCAGAAAAAAGTTTTGAGATTCTTTATCTCAAGATGTACTTGTTCTCTTAGGCCTAAATTATACTCTCACATGTAAATTTCTTTTGCCTTACTGTCTGTGAAGCATCTTTCACTTGGTTTTTTTTTTCTCACCAGCTGTGGTTGATGAATATATTCTTAAAATATTGATCAAGATAAGGCTGGAAAATGTCAACGATTAATTTGAATTTAGAATGTTTATAAAAATTTCCCCTGGAATTCAAAGAGCTTTGCAATTAAAGAAGAAATATAGGCTATATAAAATTTATTTTTATCATAACCTTAAGATAGATGTCGTTGTCTACTTAGTATTGTATCTTTTATTATTTGAACATGCCTTAAAAGTTTTAGAATGCACCATTATTATCATTATTGTAGTTACTAAGATTTCAGTCGTGTTTCTTATAATTGTTTGTATTAATTTGATCCGGCACAGGAGGCGCAAATTAATCTTAAGCATGATACAGTAAATTTCTGGGAGGAATTCACCAAAGCGAAAGGGTGAGTTCCAAATCCCCCCCCCCCCCCAGGTAAGGGTCTGATTTTAAAATACAATTCTTAAGAATATCCGTGAAATTCCTTTCTTCTCGAAAACTAAGCAATCTTCATCCCAAAGTAATTTTTAAGCGAAGTGGGATGGACCAAGATTATACCCTGATTTCAAAGTGTGAAGGCTATCTGGCCATTCTTCAGATACTTCGAGAATAGAGCCCGTAACTCCTAATAATAAAGGGAAAGGCATATATACTTGAATTTAAATTTTCCTATTTACGCCTAATCAAGCTACCATTTCCTTAGGATGAAATTGACAAAATTAGACAAAAACAATCCAACATGCATGATCTTTGAAGTCAGCAAATCAGACCTAAAGCCAATAGTATAAAATTAGAAAAAAGAGGTATGTTAGAGCAACGTAAGTCAAGTCCCATTTTATTTAAATAAAAAAAGGTATTGTCTTCATACTGGAGAATTTTATTGCATTTAGCACATGTCGAGATTCACAAAAGAAGGTACCCACATACAGTTCCTCCAAAAAAGTATCTCGAGTCCTATATCTCCAACGCGATTTCCACTAAACATTAAACTTCCTCCATCACTGGAACATCAAATCAAAATTCCATTTTAAAAACATTAATCTCAAAATTATGATTTATTTAACAAACAATTAAATTATCTAACGTAAGAAATGCCATTTATTAGCTGGTATTTTTTTTTTAATTTTGAGCTTTTCACCTTTACTAACGTGCCTTTGGTTTGCAAAATATTAAAATTGCTCTATCTCCACAAACCTTCAAGGTAATACTCCTTGTTCTTTAAAAATAATGCCCCTCCGAGTTGCTGACTAAATGCCTCCGTGCCTAACCGTGTGAAACCTCCAGTTAGTTTTTGCACCAAATTTAGTTGAAACTTTTGAACCGTGTTGTTAACAAAACATGGAATAATTAGAAATCGAAGCTAGGAAATTTACACATAAGCTGTATATTACTTTATGAGCTTTTGATTTGGGGGGGGGGGGGGGGGTTATATTATATACTGGGGGCTAAACTCGTCTAAACAGCAAAAGAGGGGTAAGAAAATTCCCAAAAACAATAATATTTATGGTAGGGATTTAGGCGGTCCTAGAGACTCATTGCTTATTTACCAATTCATAGCATGGGATGCAAAAGGAGCGTGCGTGGTTGTATTGGCCTCAGTCGGCTTGGTGCTGCGTTTAGTTGCTAATAGTAGGAGTATGGCATGGATAAATTTAGAGATTTTTCCAAGGTAAAATTAGATGTTGGGTACAAAATTGTACCCTGAGCCTGTTTTTTTTAACTATGCAAGTTATAAAGGCTTCCTTCACAACTACATTTGGTGACAGTTTAGTTTATCTGCTCCTTTGAACGAAAAATTACAAGAATAAAATAATAACTTTATTATAAAAAATAGCGACGAAGACCAAACTGCCTTTCCATAACAAACAAATACAAAGTAGAAACAATAGGGAAAATCTTTTCAAGACAGTGGAAATCAGTTCTGTGAATATTTCGGCCCTATGTCCAAGGGCCGTCTTCAGCACAATACGCATACAAGAGAGAAAATATGTATATATAAATAAACTTACATTAAATTGTGAGAATTAAAACTAAATAATGCTATTTAAAAACTTTATTTAAAAACAGCCCTAGCATCCTTACTTCAACGAAGTTCAACCAGGACTGACAAAAAGAATGAAGTGAGAATATAAACTCATTCAAACTAAAGAGAACAAAGTGGAATACTCACTAAAGGGGAATACTCACAAAATTCTTTATACTCAAATTTAATCAAAAACGATCTAACAAAATATTTACTAAACCGATTTATAATAGTACTGAACCAGCTACAAAAAGGCCTTTGAGACAGGCTGCTAAAAAAGCAAGGTTGGCTCTGAGAAATTGCATTTAATCACTTTGTTCTCTTTAGTTTGAATGAGTTTATATTCTCACTATATTCTTTTTGTCAGTCCTGGTTGAACTTCGTTGAAGTAAGGATGCTAGGGCTGTTTTTAAAAAAGTTTTAAATAACGTTATTTAGTTTAAATTCTCACAATTTAATGTAAGTTTATTTATATATACATATTTTCTCTCTTGTTCTCGTATTGTGCTGAAGACGGCCCTTGGACATAGGGCCAAAATATTCACAGAACTAATTTCCACTGTCTTGAAAAGATTTTCCCTATTGTTTCTACTTTGTATTTGTTTGTAACTTTATTATATTTAGAAACTTTTTATTCATTGTATTTTCAGAGTCCCTTCCTGTTTGTTGTATAACAGCCAATCCCGCCCAATGGTAAAATAGCCTTAGGCCTCATCCAAACATTTGCTGAGTTTTTCGTTTGCACCCACATTTTTACTTATTAACCGAATTAAAGCACGAATTAAAAACGTGGATGGGTTGAGGAAAGATTTAAAAAGTTCAAGTTAAGTTAAACTCAATCCCTTTGCACCCCCTCCCCTAGTCTTAACTTATATTCATAGATTCTCGATAAAAAATTATTTCTATCTTTTACCCTATTTTGAAAACGAGTCTTTTAATTTACTTTTTATTTACTTATTACTTATTTTACTATCTTTTTTCTTATTAATAATGTCCATGGCCTAGGATAACCGCTAACCACAACCGTTGGTTAAAATTTGGACATAACCTAGGATTTAATCCAGTCACTTTTAAGGGGGGGTGGTATGGGCGCCAGTAGGGAAATTTGGGACTACAAAGTAACTATACGCAAACCAAAGTAAAGAGAGCAGAATAGGGAAAAACCATGGAAAAAATATGTGTTGCCCCATTGTTGGCTGCCTGTCAATAGATTTTGACCATTAATAAGGAAAAAAAGTTCTAATTTGTGACTGAGTGATCCCTTTCGAGTTTTCTACAAATATTTTTCTATATAATTTGGTTAGAGCAACAAAAAATTCAAATTCTTCATTGTAATGAATGGTAAGTAAATAACGATCCTTGTCAGTAACGAAAGTATAAGAGCCTGACTAGTGATATCATTCATACAAAGAATCAGATTTTTATGGTGATCCTATAAATGTATTTGTTTATTAGTAATTAGTGCTGTAATCAGTACACAAGAAAGTTCGTATAGTTATGTAAAACACAAGGAAAACAACTTAATAAGGGGAAATTTCGGTAAAAAAAAAAAAATGCCGTGAACTTTTACTTGTATACTTGTATTGCAAAAGTACCCATGAGCCAATATATGAAGCCAGTATAATCAAAAATGGTATCTCTGAACGGAATGCTGGAAATTTCTGTATTTTTCCCCTGAACAGACACGTTTTTTGTGTTTTATTATCATTTTTTTTCGGGAGTGATTATATTTAACTAGTTGTCACTTTGAAAAAAGATTTAATTTTTTACAGTTATGAAGTATAAAGGTGTCAAATATATTGGTTTTTGGGATTCAAAATTAAATCAAATATATTGAGTTAAAAAATTTAATGTGATTTTCTTAATCTTAGTTTTAATGTTGTACTTTGAGCTAACTATTTTGACAATGAGCTACTATTTATAAACCATGAGTCTAAAGGCATTAAATATTTTGGTGTTCGATAACCAAGTTCAAAACTGTGTTAAAAAATATCCGTCCAACGCTTCGGCATTGCTCAACAAAACTGAATGCTGGGAGTTTATATCTTAGTTTTTGTAAGTAGGCTATATTTTTGTGTATTTTTTAATTACTTACTTTTTTTTATTTTTATATACTTTTACTTTAATGACATAATCTTTCCATTGCCTTTAGAAAAATGTTAGTCTCTAAGCTTCATGAAATAAAGATGAAAAAACAAGTTTTTTAACTTAAAATAAGGAGCAACATTAAAACTTAAAGCGAACATAAATTATTACGTATATGAAAGCGGTTTCCCCTTCCTCAACACTTCATTCTTCACGCTACAGTTTTTCGTCACTTTAAAAAAAAAGTTACTTATTGTTCTAATAAATGACCCTTGTGTTTCAAGAGTAATTTTTTTATAATTCGGACAAAATTTAAACTCTGGTGCAAGGAGCGAAGTGTTGAGAACGGGGCAAAAGCCCTCATAAACGAAATAATTCCTGTTCGTTTTAAGTTTTAATATTGCTCCTTACTTTCAATTGAAAAAAAAAACCGTTTTTTTGTTTATTTTCCGATTGTTTTTTAAATAGCGCTAGGATACCTTGCTCGGAAAAATTAGGATACCTTCACGGAAAAATTCCCTTAAAACAGAAATCTCCTCTGGATAATTCAATTCTGGCGAAAATCTACCCCGGGTAATTACCCTTAATGTTTCCACGTGTAAAATTGAATCGTAAAAAGGGACAAAGACCAAACTGAATTTTCATATCAAACAAACACAACTTAGAAACAATAGAGAAATTTTTCCAATTGGAAACTTCCACTGAATTGATATCCACTATCTTGGAAAAATTTCCCTATTGTTCCTAAGTTATTTTTGTTCAAAAATTGAATCGGTAAGGAGAAAGCAAGACATATAAACAAATTTCGCCTAGGAATCCTGGCAAATTCACCCAGTGTAAAATTTGCCCTGAAAAGTTCACCTCCGGAAACTACCCTCTCCATGGAAAATCCTCCGAGCAGAAAATTCGTCCTCCCCTCCTACCCGAAAATATATGCATACTTTCCAATAACAACAATGGGTCAATCTTATAACTTAAAAACCTTTCTCCAGGGGCTTTAGGGGGTCATTTTATGTCCGAAGACATAGTTATTGGGACTTCCAACTACGCTGAAAAAAAGCTATCTCAAATTTTCATCGGATGACTTTGGGAAAAGTGTCATGGGAGGGGGTCTAGTCGACCTCCAGTTTTTTGCTCATTTAAAAAGGGCACCAAAACAAGAATAAACCATCTCCCGACGTTCCGGGCCAACTGGGTCGATACAATATAAAAAAAAAAAAACAATTAAACAAGCATCCGTGATTTTTCTTCTGGTAAAAAAATACAAAATTTCACATTTTTTCAGACATGAGCTTGAACCTCTACAGGAAGGTTCTTTGATACACTGAATCTGATGATAAGTTTTTCATTAAAATCCTATGACTTCTAGCGTATTTTTCCGCCTTTTTTCGAAAATCAGATAAATTTTCTCAGGTTTGTAGCTTTTGATGAGTAAGACTAAACTTAATGAAACTTATATGTTTGGAATCAGCATAATGAGCCAATTCTTTTTGATATATCTATTGGTACCAAGATTCTGTTTTTTAGAGTTTCGTTTACTATTGAGCCGGGTTACTATTACACTTCGTGGTTCGTTACCACCAAATGGTTATCCATCAAAATCCAAATAGAGGTCATTAAAATATTGATAGTTTTTTCTGCGCTACCAAAAGTATCGTATTCATAAAATTTTGCAGTTTTATGAAATGAAATTACATAAAAAAAAACTAGTTATTTTAACTGAAAGTAAGGAGCGACATTAAAACTTAAAACGAACAGAAATTACTCCGTATATGAAATGGATTGTCCCCTCCGCAATCCCTCGCTCTTTACGCTAAAGCTTTTAATTGTTTTAAAAAGCAGAATTGTAGCAAAGAGTCAAACTTTAGCGTAAAGAGCGAGGGATTGCGGAGGGGACAACCCATTTCTTATACGAAGTAATTTCTGTTCGTTTTAAGTTTTAATGTCGCTCCTTACTTTCAGTTAAAAAAACAAGTTTTTTTATGTAACTTCTGAACGTTTTCGAATTAATGCATGTTTGATTTTGGCTCTCCACACATAAATTATTAAAATGAAATTTGCATATTAATTCCTTTTTTGGCTAAATGGCTTTCTCTTAGTTTTGATAAAAAAACTAGTTTTTTCATGTAATTTCTGAACGTTTTTGAATTAATGCATGTTTGATTTTGGCTCTCCACATATAAATTATTAAAGTGAAATTTGCATATTAATTCCTTTTTTGGCTAAATGGCTTTCTCTTAGTTCTGATCAGACGATTTTGAGAAATAAGGGATGGGGAAGGAGGCTTAGTTGCCATGCAATTTTTCGGTTACATAAAAAGGCAACTATAAATTTTAATTTTTAACGAATTTTTTTATTAGCAAAAAATATACGTAACTTAAAAATTAACTTACGTAACAAACTTTTATATTCTTTAATTTTTATTATGTATATGAGGGGGTTTGTACCCTCGTTAATACCTCGTTCTTTACACTAAATCGTAAATTTTGTCCCAATTCTTTAAGAATGATCCCTGAATCAGAAAGGCCGTAGAATAAATAGTTGAAATTACTAAAAATACTATAGCATAAAGAGCGAGGTATTTATCTCTTCCTAAATACCTCACTCTTTATGCTAAAGTATTCTTAGAACCCCTCATATGCGTAATAATCTCTGTTCGTTTTCAGTTTCAATGCTACTCTTTACTTTCAATTGAAAAAAACTTTTCCATGTTTATTTATAGTAATTTTAGAATATATACTCCATAATATTAATTTTAATTTTAAAATTATACTCCATAATAGAGAGGCTCCGAACACCCAGCATTGTATATTAAGCTCTGAATTTGACGTTTTTTTCTAACGTGACCAGATTCGTCCTGCACCCTGCGCCCTTTTCATTGAATTTTTCTTCCCCCATGGCATATTTCTCCAAGGAAAGATCCTCCCACATAGCCCCCCCCTCAACCCTACCCCCAAAACCAAAAAAATCCCCCTGAAAACGTCTGTACACTTCCCAATAACCATTATTATATGTAAACACTGGTCGAAGTTTGTAACTTGCAGCCCCTCCCCCAGGGACTCTGGGGGAGTAAGTCATCCCCAAAGACATAGTTATTATGGTTTTTGACTATGCTGAACAAAATGGCATTCTCAAAATTTAGATCCGTTGACTTTGGGAAAAAAATGAGCGTGGGAGGGGGCCTAGATGCTCTCCAATTTTTTTGGTCACTTAAAAATTGCACTAGAACTTTCCATTTCCGTTAGAATGAGCCCTCTTGCGACATTCTAGGACCACTTGGTCGATACGATGACCCCTGGAAAAAAAAAAACAACAAAAAAACAAATAAACACGCACCCGTGATTTGTCTTCTGGCAAAAAATACAAAATTCCACATTTTTGTAGATAGGAGCTTAAAACTTCTACAGTAGGGTTCTCTGATACGCTGAATCCGATGGTGTCATTTTCGTTAAGATCCTACGACTTTTAGGGGGTGTTTCCCCCTATTTTCCTAAATAAGGCAAATTTTCTCAGGCTCGTAACTTTTGCTGGGTAAGACTAAACTTGATGAAACTTATATATTTAAAATCAGCATTAAAATGCAATTCTTTTGATGTAGCTATTGATATCAAAATTCAATTTTTTAGAGTTTTGGTTACTATTGAGCCGGGTCGCTCCTTACTACAGTTCGTTACCACGAACTGTTTGATTAAACGTATAGTAAAGGTTTTTCAACTAAAGAAAGGAGCAAGTTTAAAACTTAAAATAAATATAAGTTACTCGGTATATAAGGGAATTTTGCCCCTTTCTCAACACTTTGTTCATTAAATAAAAGTTTTTAGTGCTTTGGAAAATCTTTTTTTCGGATTGTATATTTTCTTTAAAATTTGGAAAAAATCCAAACCTCCCAGCAAAGAGTAGGGAGCTAAGGAGCAGACATCCCCCTTCACGCAAAGAATATTCACTTCAAATAGGTTCCAAATCTGCTCTTTGCTTTTAATCAGAAACCTCCTTTTTTTTATTAATTTCTTATTGTTTTCCAAATCATACCCAGGCTTATCCAAGATATAATTTGAAGTACCTGTCCCTTAAACCCCGGTTAACTGCTTTTAAAATGTGTAAGTCAATAATGGTAGATTCATTACCATCGTCCTATGTTTAAATTTGCAATTTCAATTTTGGATAAAATTTGAATATACTTAAAAATTGGCGAGGAATAGCAATTTTTGTGAAAAGTCTTTGTTAATGTCACTACTAAAGAATTTATGTTGGATGAAAAGGAGTATTATTGTTTGTCTGGATGGAAATTATGTGAGACTTTTGATCTTCTACATAACTGAAGCCATCACAACCTCTACAAAAGGATTTTTTTACCGATAAATACATTACATACATTCGTTTAAATACATTGAAGTACTTCATATAAACAGAAAAAGAAAGATATTAGCATTTAAAATTGCTGAAAACTAAGTTTCTAGCAGTATTTGCCACCCCAAAGAAATTTCCTGGCAGGGATGATGATGACCTACCTTGCCTTTCCCACCTATGTGCTTTTAGATATGGAAATATAACATTTTAGCTGTATAGAGAAACATTTCAATTAATTTCCTACTCCACCTACGTCTTTCAACATTTATCCGAAACTTGGGGAAGAGTAAGCAGTTTGTCCATTAAAATGTACTTTTGTAGGAACCTACCCCCACCTAAACAATGACTCACCCCCCTTCATTATAGCTGATACGCAATTACAATCACCAAACGTAGCCTAATTTCATTACAAATAAAGCGAATCGATTTGGTTGAATCCAGTACTGCCCCCGTTTGGCATTACTTCTTTTGCAACTGGAAAGCCTGAAATATAGTTATTGATACTTTTAAATCAATTAGCTTCTCAGAATTTTAAATTGATTGTAACTTCATCCTCTTCGAGGTAAAATTTTAGTTTGGTGCCCTAAACTACCTAAAGTGTCACCCAACCACCGCTGCCATTTTGGAGTCTACCCCCCCCCTGGAAAATTTCCTGCCGGCGCCCTGGGTAGATGGGGTGTAATTAGCCTGGAAGCGAGTCTGAAAATTAGAAATTCAAAGACATTTTCTGAAACTAAAGTACAATATTCACATACGTGTTTGCATGCAAGGATCCTGTTCAGGCAAGTAAGCAGGAGTTTTTTTTTCACTGGGATTCGTAAGAAATTTCATAGAAAATTAAGATTGAGATTCTGTTTCCCGCGAATTGATGTGAAATTCGTAGAAATTGGTATTCGCAGAAAGTGGGATTTGTAGGAAATTTCGTAGAAAATTTCTGGGAAAATCAAAGAAATTTCGTGGGATTTGGTAAGCGATGGTAATTTTGGAACGAGATAAAAAAAAAGTTTCATTCGATAATACGAGAAAAAAAAACGCCCAGAGACTCTGAAAAGTTTAGGACATTGGGATACTGCCCCAATTCTACATCCTAATTACATTCAATTACGTTTTTGCATGCGAAGTTTCGGCATTGTTCGTCGATTAGACCAGCACGGTAACTAAAGATCAAATGATTAAACACGCCTAATTGTCCCAATCAATTATTCTCGAATTTCACGCTTAATAAGGAAAGGTGCACAGCTTGAACTTATTTCGACCAAATTTTTCAGCGGAACATTTGAGTTCATTTGTGGCTGATTGCCGAAAGTAGATCATATACAACTATGCCAAGTAAGATGGACTAATAAGAAGTAAACTTGTTTAACAATTTGTCTGAACAAGTCTAGATGACGGAGTGTTCTTTAAAATCGTATACCTTGGTACAAACAATTACGCGGGGATTATGTTAGGTACACCACGACAGACTCCGTTCTAACAGAAGTGTTAAGAATACTGTTGTCAGTGAAGGCTACTAGAGTATCTTTACGGAGTGAGCTTGTCATCCCTCCAATCACTTCCTACTCACTCACCAAAATAATCACTAGAACTTTTAATATTCAGTCGAATAGGTCCCTACGAAGTTTCTACAACCAGCTACTCCATACCAATTGGCTTAGGGGGGGAGGGGAGGAGGAGGAAATAATAGTCTACATCGAAACCATTTCCCCGTTACTTAGGCAGCGCTAATGCGCTGAAATTGCGCTGTTAAACGATCTTATTTGAATCCAAGCGATCTTATTTCAGGAGTACCCCTCCAAAGATTACCTTTTGGCTTTTAGGATATACATATGTATGCCTTGCTGGTTAAAAGAACAAATACCTCCTCACCTTTTATTAGCTCTTGGCCACCAGAGACCTGGGACCACTTACTTTCTCTTGGATCATGGATGATTTCAATACCCTGGCATCTTTGGTGGGCAAAATGGATTGCTCAAAATCGGGGGGTATATGTCACTCTTTTCAATTTTCAATAAAAATATTATCGAAAAGGAATTTCTGCCGAAATACCGCAAAAAAGATATTTTTTCGAAATCTAAGGGGGAATCAAGGGGGCACATGCCCCTCTTCCTGTTGACGCCAATTTACTATGCTATTCTACATCTATGATGTAAGTTAATACACTATAAATAGTATAGAAGACATACAGTTATTGTTGTTAAAATTTTAAAGTAATGCTCTAAACCAAAATTATTGTCTTTTTAGAATTATTTCCACGTAGACTTGTGCGGTATTCTTATGTTTACATTTAGCTACAGAAAATAATTATTTGCAAGCATGGCACCATTTCACTAGAATTGGGGGGGGGACAAGGATTTTTCGACTTATGTTAATGAAGATACGATAAACCTGAAAATATAGAAAGGGGGGATTTTTTCAGTTTCGAATAAAAATGCACAAAAATATACCTTTGGAATCAAGAAGGGGCGGTCATGTCCCCCCTAATTGGCACTTATGGTACCACATAAACCTTATTTTAGGGATACAACAAGTTAACTTGTTTTTCAGAGAAAGCCTTAGAATGAAAACCAAATCGTGCTGAACACTTTTCTGAATTTCCATGGTTGAGTACGAATGCATATTTCCATGGAAGCCTAAAGTGGGACATTTGAGTTCATTTGCGGTTAATTGCCGAAAGTAGATCGCTCACAAGCATGTCTAATAAGACTGATTTCTCAATAGGGGAAATGAACTACTTTGACTAATTCTGTGGGGGAAAATTCAGGCGGCAAAAAATGCCCTGTAAAATAAAACGGCAAGTCAGTTGACATATTCGAAGGGAAGTCAAAAGGCACGGCGTCCCAAGGGCGTCGAACAACTTCCATCTAATTTCACATGAAATTAAAGTAACGCGTGGCTGGAGAAACATGAGTAGATCTTTCCGTTTTGGGTCAACTTCATCTTGTCTAATCGAGCAGAAACAAATGCTGGTAGGAGAGAGACGGTTGAAGGCCTTCACCCTCAGCTAATTTTAGTATAACAATTTCATAAATATAATCAAATTACAGACCACTAATGACTGTCTTGAGGAATGGAGTAATCAAACACCTGCAGTAAATGACTGGACATACTAATCAACATCAATTGAGATATTTTCAAAGATAGGCTTTTGTGATAAGTTAGACGAGGAAGTATTGGTGATTTAACAGTAAGGTTACTAAACAGAATTTTTGTTCTTCTGTTATGATTTTTCTTCTTGGGCGAAACAAGAAAGATACACTTTTGTTGATTATGTCCAAAAAACCTTTGCTAATTTTGATTACGGCTCTCTTGCGAAAAAGTCTGCTTGTACTTCTCTGGTTTTTATTCCCTCATTCCTTGGGGACTTTTTGCAATTCCAATGACATGCTCACTGTCTTTCCTATATGTAAAATGGCAACTCTTTCCAAAATTCTTAATTTTAAGAAAGATGTAACAGGACAAAGGCCGTATCCAGGGGGTTTCAAAGTTTGGCCCAACCTCCCAAAATTTGTGCCGAACTCGTAAAATAAAACACTTATAACAAATTTTGATGAGTTTTTGAATTTTTTTGTAACATCCCACCCCTCACCCCCCCCCCCCCAAAAAAAAATAAATAAAATGCCAGATATTCGCTTGGACAGGACTGCTGAAAAAAAGCCTGAGCAAGCAGCTAGAACGGGAAGCATTGTATTTTTGGCTGAGACAAGCCGAGACGACAGTTTTTGCTCATTTTGATGCTTTGGTCTTAAAAAAAAATATGACAACCCTACTTATTAGCATAGACTATTTTAACTTTCAGACCCTTTGAAGGTTTTACTCAAGGTTAAAAAAAAAACACAAAATACTATTACAATTTAATATGACTACACCCACAATCACACAAACAAATGAGTTAATCCATATGCGCACACACCCTACATAATTCCCAGGATACAAGTCGGAGAAATAGTAATAGCTTAATCTGTATAACATTGATTGGCATCGCAAAGCTTTCTTGCTAACTGAACTGTTCAGAGCAAAATTAGCAAGCCCACAGGACAAACGGTAGAGAAAAATAAAAAAGGGGTGCGTTATTGATATTGATTTTTAAACAATCCATTAATTGATAGAAAAATTCTAGGATATTCACTATATGTGGCTGTCCTTGAGAATGAAGAATTTTCTTAAATTACCAAGGACAATGAAAATAGAATGTGATTGTAAGACCGTATCCAGGGACGGGGGGCTTTCAGGGTTTGACATCCCTCCCTCCCAAAAAATGTGTTAACCGCAAAAACATAACAAAAATGCATAAAAAGAAACTTTTGATGTATTTTTCAATGTTTTTACCCCCCCCTCTCTACCCTCGAAAAAAAAATCCCGGATACGGCCTTGTCTTGAATAATAAGGCAATGTTATTTGTATGGTTTGTTGCTCTGGGTGAATGTGGGCCTCTCAGCTATCTTCTAGAATTAATTTATATTTAATAATATTGAATAATATTGAAAGATCCCGGGCTAACTTCTGCTTTCACATTATTGTTCTGTTATTGTATCTTGGTTGTTATGCTCATCTTTGTATTGTAGTGTAATTTGCTATTGTATCTTTGTCTAGGCCTAGTTTTTCGAGCTTGTCTCCCCATGGGCCTATGTCATATATTTACATGTATGTGTGATTAATAAATAAATAAACTTGAACTTGTCTTATGTGTCTATTGGTTAATTGAAAACTTGCGTATCCATGTATATCTTGAAAAATAAAGGAATATAAAAAATTCCTTTTTTGGTGAAAAGGATTTCCTACAGTTATGCAGTTTCTGGTAGTAGCAGGTGCCAAATTACAAAAAAAAATTCGCGGAAAGTCAGCAAAAAATAAGCTACAAATTATGGCAAAAGTCCTGACCTGCTTAGATCATCTTTTTTGGCAAATAACTGCTGTTCCTTGTTTTCCAACCGTAGATTTTATTGTCCATTTTTGTTCATCTTTACCTCAGAAAGTTTCTTCCCCGCCTTTTTCTTTAGCAGTTTAGATTCATACATAATCTCATTTAATTTCTTAAAACGTTAAAGATAACAAATACGTCTTTTCCAGTTTACAACCATAGATCACTGACCAAAATTTCGCTTACAATTCAATGGGGTTCTCGCTGTCGTGTGTGCCATACCTTTTTCTTTAGCGGTTGCGATTCTCACTTTCACTAGTTTTCTAGTCACATTTACCTCTGCTTAATTTTCATAAATTAATCCCTCAAACGATTTCAAATGACGTTAAATTAGAATTAGAGCCTTTGTAAAATTATGTTTTTTTTGTTATCAGACCTTTAACTTTTGCCTTGGCTTGTCTTTGTCATTATAAAAACCAAACCCCGAACCTTTGTTTTTTTGTTGCATTTTTTAACAGAGCTGGATTTTTTTTATCAGGTTCTTGGCTGACGTCCTTATAAACTCTAAAGTCTTTATATTTAGCTATTTCATCGCTTGGAGCTTTTATAAAATGTTGAACGTCGACTTTTGCCCCGGATTGTCTTTTGTCATTATGAAAATACATATCACCGAAACTTTGTTTTTTAACAAAGGCATAGTAAGCCTTAATGACCTTATCCATGTCAAAATCCCAAACCCAATTATCATTACTATCATTTTCAATTTTGGCACGTTTTGTTTCTTTCTGTCGCTTATCTTCTAACCCCGTTAGTCTTTCTTCTTCATTTAGGATTTTCATTACTTCAGACAATTTACCAAAGCCATTTGCTTTAGCTGCCCTTAGTGTTCTAGTTTTACATGATGGTCCAGGTTGTATATTTGTTAATTATTTAGGTGTTGGGACAAAAACTTGTTTTCTTTCAACGAATTATCATTTATAATACTTGTAAATTTTCTTTTTTTTGGGTTGTCTCATTTGATAGTGGAGGTTGTTGATTTTCACCTATTGTGAATTTAATTTTTTCGAGGTTTTCTATTGGTCTTATCACGTTTAATAGTTCTAGTGGTTCCAAAGAATCATCCTTTGTGTTCTCATCGCTATCATTTTTAATTTTGACACATACGACCTTGCCTGTATGCATTACTACGTAGCTCATCCAATCGCCAAGAAACTTTGAGAAGTTGTTGAGTACACTCTTGCAAACTTCTTGGGTATAAATCCCCCCCAGGACCCTCTTAGTCTTTCGAACAATTTTTAATCTGACTGAAATAAGAGACATCCTGAATAAAAGTACTGTATAGTTGCTTTTGTCCCCATTATTCACATTTTCTGCATATTTATGGGTGTCTATCTGTATGCAATAACGCCTGACAGTTAAGTTAATAATCCTAGTTTAATTTTTTTTAATACTTTTAAATTTACAAGTGTGATCGTTATTGTAAATGAGGTGAGATTTTTCAGGGGGAATCCACCGGACCCCGAGGAAAACAGGGCGCCATTGATGGGAAAGAAACAATATAAGAGTGTTCCACCCAAAAGATTTTATTTTTCACCGAAACTAACTAAAGGCTGATGCAGCACCTCACATTGCCAAAATGCCACATCAGATTGATGTGGTTTTGCCCCCCAAATTTGCATTCCACACAAAAAATTTTATTTTTCACCGAAACCAACTAAAGGCTGATGCAGCACCTCACATTGCCAAAATGCCACATCAGATTGATGTGGTTTGGCCCCCCAAATCGGCCCTAAAACCAACTAAAGACTGATACAGTACCTCACATTGCCAAAATGCCAAATCACATTGCCACATTGCAAAATCAAAATGCCTACATAATTTTTACATAATTTTTGTATAGTCATAATTTTATTTTTCACCGAAACCAACTAAAGGCTGATGCAGCACCTCACATTGCCAAAATGCCACATCAGATTGATGTGGTTTGGCCCCCCAAATTGGCCCTAAAACCAACTAAAGACTGATACAGTACCTCACATTGCCAAAATGCCAAATCACATTGCCACATTGCAAAATCAAAATGCCTACATAATTTTTACATAATTTTTGTATAGTCATAATTTTATTTTTCACCGAAACCAACTAAAGGCTGATGCAGCACCTCACATTGCCAAATGCCACATCAGATTGATGTGGTTTTGCCTCCCCCCCCCCAAATTGGCATTCCACCCAAAAGATTTTATTTTTCACCGAAACCAACTAAAGGCTGATGCAGCACCTCACATTGCCAAAATGCCACATCACATTGCCACATTGCAAAATCAAAATGCCTACATAATTTTTACATAATTTTTGTGTAGTCATAATTTTAATTTTTGTGCCCTTGAATGTCTTTTCTTTTGGGGTCGCAGCAACGTGCGACGAGTAAGCTAGTGTATCATAATAGGAACGTTTTAACTTTAGTTAATATCATTCCTATGTTATATCATTTTTGTTTTAGTCACTAATAAAAGAATGATGGATACAGCCTTGCTGACTACGGGAGTAAGGCCTTATCAGACCTTAACTTATTTGACAGAGAGGAATAATTCCTTATCATTTCTCAAGAAAAGTTTGCCAATTCCTGTGTAGTTAATATCGTCCCTTAACAAAACGTTGAAACTGAGAAATGAGTTGGAATGTCGCTTTCTTTACAAAACAGGCAATATGTGAAGTTGTTTTCTAGAAAACCACAATTAAGGGCTGGATGACAAAAAAGAGCTTTTTCATTTTGTTGGCAATCCATATTCTCAGGAGGTATTCCTGTAAATGTAAAAATATAAGAGTCAACCACATGTCTTTGTTCAATAGGTACTGATATGCATTACTGTGACTAACTATGTTTCTACGAAATCTAAGTATTTTTCACGTACTTTGGTTTCAGGTTTTACTATACATCGCTTCACACTATATCTTCATGTACTTCTAGCAGACGTGTCGATTGGGGAAAAGGCAAAATGAAAAAAAAAATAGATTCTCTGATTCTTAGATCCACTTCGGTTATAAAATATGAGTTACACCCCCTCTCCTCACAATATATATTTTTGTGAATCGACTTACCTGACTTCTAGGAGTGGCACTGGGAGAAAAGCGGAAAATAAATTCTTATTAAAAGCTAGACATTAGCAATTAACTGTTGGCAAATTGTTTGAGACCTGAAAAAAAGAGAGAGACAGATAAGCTCAGACCCAAGGGCTTTGCAGAGTCTGACGTTTGATTGATACCTTAGCAAAAAAACCTTTTTCAGAAGTGTTTTTGTTAATCCTCTATCATGAATCATATAGGGCACTAAACTTGTCAAATAAGATTGATAATTTCAAAGGATTGGGGGCAAATGGATGTTTTTATTATCAAGAAAAAATGAATCGAGGGCCTCCTTCAAAATTATTTTCTTTTGTCAGCGATACAAAATATACGTCATCTTTTGAATGATTACTAACTTCTGATAGGTGAGTAGCTTTTTTCTAATAGGATGGTTTTTTTTTTACTTTGTGAGGTAGGCCTATAGCCAAACCTTCTAATTAAGATTGAAACTTCTTTGCCAAGGCTTAGTTGGGGGGCGATCATAAAAACTGATTTAGTGTTTTTCTGATTAGATTATACAGTTTAGTTCTAGGCATAATAAAGTAGATTTTCATAAAATGCTTAGAAACTTCAGATTGATAGGCTGTCAAATTGACGTTATGAAATTAATTTTAGGAAGTTTTATTTTGATGGATGTGTTAATTGAATGTCCTTATGCTGCTTAGACTTGTGTTTCATAAAGATCAGACTCTTTTTCTTAAAATTTTCTCATACATGTTTCACAGAAATTGAGCTTACTCTCACGTACAAAAAGCAACAAAAACCTTTCAAATAGCAGGCTCTTCATAATATTGAGGTTAACAAATGGGCTTGACACAGGACGACTAGAAGTGTCACCTGGATACAGTTTTGGATGTATTTAAAAGTTCTTCCTAACCTTATGTACTTTCAAGTCAACTGAGTGACTAGTTGTACTTCCTTCAAAATATTTCATCTTTCAGTGAACGACATTGAAAATCTCGTGAAAGATTTTTCACATGGGTGCAAAATTTGAATTTTTTCAGATGGAACAAAGCTCAAATTTTGAATTTTACTAGGTTCCGATAAACGAAAAGTGACTATTTTTGGTTATTATATCCCCCTTTAGTAAGACATGAAGGACGTCCCTCATCCTTGAGCCTCCTCCCTCCCTGTCTAAAGTATGTATGTATGGTTTTTACTTTATCTTCCAACGGTTCGTGAGGTCAAGGACAACGCTCCCTTTTACTTTCACCTTCTCAGATTACCAGCTTTTTCTCCTATATTTTTCGATTTGTATCATTCCAGATAGTTCTAAAATGTATTATTTTCTTTACCAAAAGTATTGCTTTTATTTTGTAACCGCCTTCCATTCCTAAAAACTGCATCATTGTGGGTGTCAGGAGCCAGAACACTCAGAGCCCTTCTCCTTCGAAATAAAAAAATCTCGTTATTTACCTCATGACCATAACATTGACTTTTAAAAAGCCTTGCGGTGGTTGATCCTGGGTTTAAATAGAATTTTGGTAACCTTTTATTTTATTTTTTTGGCCCGAGTAGCCTATTGGTCCCAAATTTCCTCTCAAATTTATAAAATACTTATTTGTATTCTTTTAGCAAAAATTTGTACGTTATTGGCATTTATATTTAATTCCGTTCGAATCCAGCGATACCCTACACGGGGCTCATAGACTCATAAAAAACGACAGAGTCAAGAATCTACAAATTTATGCAAATATAAATGAAAACTGGAGGAAAGTAAAATACTCTTTAGTCAAGAGCCTTAGGTAAGCACTCTTTCATAGTCAGAGGAGTGACTTCCACTCTGAAATAAGTATTTGCTATAGCCAAATCTTTGCCTCTCTAATAACAGTCTAATAAAACTTCATAGTTCTTTCTATAAGCTGAAATTTCATACAGTACGTTTTTACAGACCTAGCTTCCACTTTTGTAGCTGGTCCTTTTTCTCTTTGCGTCATTTCGGGAAGCGAAGCCAAAACTTTGCCACTCTAATAACAACATAGTAAAAGTTCTTAACTCTCCAAAAATTGAAGTTTCATAAAATGTATTTTACAGCCAAAACTTTCAATTTTCGTTTGATGGTTCTTAACAAGAAACTTGGGATGATATATTCCTAACCTCCTTAAAGCAAAACCACCACTGAAACTAAGAAGCTTTTCATTTGTATTGAATAAGAATTTATGTCACGAAAATGTGTAACTAAAAAATAACCGAAAAGAACCGAAGTGAAAAGGGAAGGTAAGAACCAAAATAGGGAAAAGAAAGGAAAGGAAACAAAAAAGAGAAGGGCAGCAAACCGAAATATTCCCTAAATATGTTCCCTTGCACAAACGTACCTTTTAGATGATTCAATTACATATTTTCCTTTTTTTTATTGTGTACCAAATTAGATTATTAGAGACATTTCGGTATATTTTTAGAAAGCAAGTTACAAACAGAACAGAGTTGTAACAGAAACGGCTATTTCACTAGCTTGCATAACAAAGCAACTTTCAACAATACAGCTAATGATTGGCTTAGTAAAGTGTGTCGAAAGAAAATAAAGAAACTTCCTAACAGATTCAACTCTTTCATAGTTATTAGTATTTATGAATAGGCTATTTGCATGCATCTGCATTCTCTTCATTACTTTTAAATAAAGGGATAAATGGGGGGTTTGAAGTGTCATTTTTGAGAGTCATATTCATAGGGGTGAACGATGTCAGGATTTAACAGAAGGGGGGCGTTAAATTGTGACTAGATTGTCTCAAGTGGCGAACGGGTCGAAAGTATCAGGGCTCTTAGCAGAAGGTATACAAAAGAGAACCTTGTTTCAATAGAAAGTTAAGAGTCAGTCTGTTTTGGACGAAAGCGGTTGGATATTTGCCCGAAAATATGGGGGTCGCTCTGAGAGCTGCTTAGGAACTAACGGTTGAAAATTTAGTACTAGAAGAGTCCAATATCGAATTTTTTGAATGAACTGACAATAGGTTTATTCATCTGTTCCCCTTTTTATTAAAGCGTTCAGTCGGTACGCTCCGATATTCATTCTAACCCTTTATATTTTAGTAAATAGGTGCTTAGATAAATGTTGCAATTTGAATATTTTAAGAGAGTTATATATCAGAAATTTATTCAGTTTTACTGAAAAATTAAGAAATGCAATAAATTATGAAAAATGTAAGAAAAGTGATCAAAACTACAAGTACTAAAAAAGAGAAAAACAGTTTCACTGAGGGCGTACGAAATTAAAGCAGGCCAACCGTAAGAAGTTAACATCACATGGATGCGCTTTACAGCATTGTACTACAGACTGTGAATAATTAATCCCCTTTCGAAGGCAAAAACTTGTGGGAAAGTTCGACTTCCCGCAAGATTTGACTGAAACGAGCATCGAAGTGTTTTTTTTTACCTTTAAAATGTTTAAGTCAAATAAAAAAGATACAGGTGAATTAATCGTGATAATTTACCTGTATCTTCAGTTGTTGTTGTTTTTTTTTTTTTTTTTTTTTTTTTTTTTTTTTTTTTTTTTTTTTTTTTTTTTTTTTTATGTCTTTACGAAATTGGGTGTCTCCACCCTACAAGACAAAACCCATAATTTTTCTCACGATTTTGAACTAGACATTGTAAATTAGCATTGAAAACGCCGTGACCTCAGTCGCAGTTTTCAAAGTGTCAAAGATTTCCTACATTCAAACCTAAAAACCAATTTATTTTTAAAGTATAAAATCAAAAACCAACCTTTCATATCCTAAAGTTTTGACTCTGCACCAATAGCACAGCCGAATAGGGTATTCCCCCCCCCCCGAAAAAAAGGAATAATACAAACCAATCTACAGAAAATTGACGACAATTATGAAAAATATACACTTTGATCTAATATTGATCTATTCATATGCGCATAAATCTCAGCTATGAAAATAATCGGATAAAGTCATACAACGGGTACCTGAAGCTATCATAACTGGAAATGTTTATCATTGTACAGTCAAGTTTTCAATCTTCACAAAGAGTATATGGATTTCGTTTCCTGTTTGATGGCTTTCTTCCGCTGGGTTCTGCTTTTAATTGTTATTTAAAGATTTTCCATTCAGTGACAACCCTTTTAGAATAGAATTCTTGCTGCATAGCCAGTTGTGGCGTATGTGAAATTGTGGGTCCCGCACCTATAAAGAGGCTTAACTGCTTGCATTAAAAACTATTACAAAAATCAAGAATGTTTAAAATACAATTGGACTGAGATTATGAATGCCTTCTAAGCATCAAACGTTCTTTTGTCAATCATACCACTAATGTTTCGGTACCTCCCATGCAAAATTAGGAGGGTTTTTGTGTGTTATACCGGCAACCACTTTGTCCACCATAGGAATTTTCCAACATGCCCATCCAATTGTGTTACCAAGGAAGTCATTTAGGACAACAATGCAGGTTTTTGGATTGATGTCCACCCATAGATATCACAGGTGTATACCAGGTCATTTCTCTTCTTTAGTGGAAAAATGCATGGATTACATCTGACAGAATCTATTTATGGGGTATGATATTTGTGGCAGGGTTGGGTCCAAGTCGCCACGCTGTCTAGTGTGGGTGTATAATTAAACTTGATCGACCCTAGGTCAGATAAGTCTGAAAGTATGTGTTATGTTGCTAAATTTAGCTTTGTGAATGTTTCTTGCAGTGGGTTATTTTTGGAGTTGATGTTTTTCATAGACACCTGGTTATTATTAAGATTAGTGGACTTCGTAGAAACGGTGATAAGTCAATACGAGCCATACACATTTTTATGCAAATTCAGTTAATACAGAAAGAATCCATCAGGACTTAACCTTTGTAATAACAAAATACCACTAATTATCATTATACAAAAGGTTTTGGGCATATTCACCAATACTCCCAAATGTGCTTGTATGTGAGCGTTTGGGTTTGTGTGTATGCGTTTGTATTTTCTAGCAAAGTCCTGTCAAAATTCAGGGGAAAGAGCAAGGAGTTGAAGGGCGGCAGGTTTCCTCACATAATGGCCTATAATACTTTATATTCAGTTGAATATTAGTGAAAATGCTTGATGTTTAATAGAGAAGAGAAGGGGCATGTACAAGAATTATCTGGGTAATAAATTTTACGAAAATAAGAGGAATTTAACGAAAGAGGAGAAAGCGTTAAAATATAAACTTGGAAGATGTGAAATGGAGACTATGGATAAAAATCCCGAGGATTTGGAAGATGTAGCTAAGCGGCAAAATAGTAAAATATTTTACCGTCATGTTAGTAAATTGAGAGGGGTTGTGATAAAGAAAGAGTTAAAGAGAGATGGACAGAACGTTTTGAGAATGTGCAAAACCGGAATAAAGCTACAGGGAAATATATAGGAAAAAATGAAAAAGTTTGTGACACCTTAGATGTGAAGGAAGATTTATTTTATGAGGAAGAATTAGTGACAGTACTAAAAGGATTAAGGCACTTGCATGATAAACCCACTACCGTTAAAGTTGTTCATTCATTCACGCATTATACGACCGTTTTTTATCGTTAGTTTTGTTTCAGCTTGGCGTGAGCCTCTTTAATTTGGTAAAACTTTCCTTTTTTATATATCTTTTCTTTTTTCTGTTTTATTTCTTTTATTTGTAGCATTTCTTTTAATTTGTATTTAATTTTTTAAAACGTTTGATGAATATTTGACGACAAGATAGTGTTGTCTCTTTAATTTGGTAAAACTTTCCTTTTTTCTATATCTTTTCTTTTTTTCTGTTTTATTACTCTGATTTGCAGTATTTCTATTAATTTTTTTTTATTTTTCAATTTTTTTAAACATTTGGTGACTGTTTGATAACAAGATAGTGTTGCCTCTTTAATTTGGTAAAACTTTCCTTTTTTATATATGTTTTCTTTTTATCTGTTTTACTACTTCGATTTGCAATATTTCTTTTAATTATTTTTTATTATTTTGTAATTTTTTAAAAATTCGATGACTATTTGATAACAAGATAGTGTTGCCTCTTTAGTTCGTCAATGTCGACATTCACCAGTAATAACCGAAATACCATTTTTTTTCCTTGGATTTAGTCAGCGGTGCCAGTCAGGTTTTTCAATTTAATGAAAGGTTTTTATGATGACAGGCTGGGTAAATTAGGTTTGGTTAGGTTAGCTTAAGCTTAAACCAATTTCTGATATTTGTTACCAGATATATCCTAACCTAATCTAACCAGCCTAAACTAACACAATCTAATCTAACTTTAACTTTTACCATCATAGCTTCCATAAGACGCAAAAGGCTGACTCGCAAAGCGAATTCAACCCAAGGAGAGAAAAAGGATTTTCGGATATTCACCGGTGAATGCCAACATTAACCAGATTTCGGACGTTCGCGGCAACATATACAAGACGCAATCCCTTGCTGTAAGCACAATTTAGTCTTGGCAATATGACTCTTCCAGTTCTCCCTCCTCTCTACAAATCATATATATTTTCTGATCCTTCTCTTCTCCTTTACAATCCATTTTTCTTCATTATGTCCTTCCTTTGTCTCTTTCCTGTTCTCCCTCCTCTCCAAAAATTATAAGTTTTTCTTATCCTTTTCTTCTCCATTAAATTCCGTTTTTCTTCTTTGTGTCCTTCCTTTAGCCCTTTCCTGTTCTCCCTCCTCTCCACAAATTATAGGTTTTTCCGATCCCTTTTTCTCTTTTACATTCGGTTTTTCTTCTTTGTGTCCTTCCCTTAGTACTTTTGAATAGCATATTTAAAAATTATAACATAGATAATAGAGTCCCTGCTAATAATAGAGTAATATAAAGCTTCGAGTGCTCCAGAATCCCGGCGTTTTTACCCATTTTTGTACCCTCTGTCGGTCTGTCAATCACATCAAAATAATATCTACATTTTCTCTTTAAATAACACACTAATTTAGCATTAGAATAACAACTAAATCATAGACTAGAAATCAGACATTATGAAAGCGTTAAACTCCTTACCACTCATTAAAAAGCTATTGCTTTCCAATCTATTGTAAGTTCAGATAGCTATTAAAA
This sequence comes from Artemia franciscana, assembly GCF_032884065.1. Taxonomy (NCBI): domain Eukaryota; kingdom Metazoa; phylum Arthropoda; class Branchiopoda; order Anostraca; family Artemiidae; genus Artemia; species Artemia franciscana. The sequence goes on from NC_088864.1 coordinate 16,373,682, forward strand.
AGGGGGATAGGTTTATAACATGCTGTAAACATTTAAGTGCGGAAAGCCATGTGTTTTACGAGTTGTGAAGACATTGTCTTTCGTTGCTAAACTCTACTTTACGAGTTGATGTCGCGACATCGCTTGCCAAATGTTATCCAGGAAACAATTTTTTTCAAAATATCATAAAACGTCATATGGTGTTTTAAATGTAATTTCTGTAATTTTTTTGATAAAAATGTCTATATTCATGCTGTAGAATAATAGAATTGCTTTTGCATACTGGTTAGCCAAATCCAAAACACAGCATCTACAGTTTTAAAACATGATTTGAAAAAAAAAAACATAAAGAGAAAAGAAAAATAATCGGATTAAAATATTCGGGAAACCGCGTTGTTTATTATGCCGTTTCACTGCGTTCCTTAACGGCATAATAAACAGCCGTTCCATATAATTCGAAACTTTGTTAAAGAAAGTTGTTGATGGATTTTGAAAGTACAATTTTTTTACAGTTTTGTTTTATATTTTTTAATGTTTTTTGGGAAATTCTAAAATCTGCTTTATATCCTTGATTACATTTGGAGGTCACATTTGAGGTTTAATTCTTAATAAAAATTAAGTGAGAAAAACAGATTTTAATTTCAGCAAAGCAGTTAACAAAAATTAAAACAAAACAACGCTATAATTTTAAAAAAATCCGAATATTTTGGCTCTCAACGGAAAAAACGAGTTTAATTCTCAATAAAAATTAAGTGAGAAGAACGGATTTTAACTTCAGCAAAGCAGTTAACAAAAATTAAAACAAAACAACGCTATAATTTAAAAAATATGAATATTTCGGCTCTCAACGGAAAAAACGAGAAAAGAGAGAGTAAAAATCAATATTTTTAAAAATTACACAAAAAGAACACACACAAAAAACTACAATTCAACAAACGAAAAAAAAATAAGTAAGAAACACTCACATTATAAACAAACTTCCAGCACTGATGTCACTACATAAGAATAAAACCAAAGCAAATGTCTACAGTGAAAACAATGGGTCACTCTCCTCTATATATTCAGTTGATAAATGGGAATATATTAAAAGTAAAGACTTTATTTACTTCAACAAACAGAAAAGGTAACAAAACCCCTGGTTCATCACCCCAAACTAAATCTCCCAGTTTAAAAAACGAACTCATGAATTATAAATTAAATTTTTTTGCTAGTTAAACTGCAAAACTAGCAAACAAAAAATTCATTTAATTTATGCTTCATGAGTTTGTTACTACATAAGATAACAAAAACAATGGGGGTGGGGTGGGAAACGAGGACTTCAGAAGGAGGCGGGATCGAAGCCCCTTCCCCTGGGTACGTCCCTTCTACAGACGTACTACTCCGTAAAATTATATCCATTACCCTTATTTTATGAAAAAAACAATCCATCACAGGGCCAGCTTATAAAGGGAATTTAAGATTACTGAACAACCCCTGATCCTCCCACCAGAATTAAAAAGAATGACGAATAAACTAAAAAATGAAATAACACGAAATCATAATAAGAGCACGGACGCATATCCCTGCCGAAAGGACCCAAAGCCTACCCTTCTTCCCCCCCCCCCCAAAAAAAAGAAAATCCCATTTTCAAAAATTTCTGGGTCCCAATTATTCAAATTACCAAATGAAATTATTTTTTGTCCCTGAAATACTTTCGTCGAGACGTGCCTGAATAAAAATTTGTACAATCTAATGCAATTTTTGGCATCAATTGTCCAGTGTATATCGGTTCTAGACAAAAAATAACAAAGCTCATGGTTATTTTAACTTGACACTTTGACTTACTATATTCATAGAAAACTTGTTTCCTGTGATTTCCCGGAATTTACCCCAAAATCACACTTTTTCATGACTCAATTAAATTCGTCCCGAAAAAGATAGTAGTTTCACTATATTAGTGTCTTAACCGCACATAATGGCTGTTAGACCTAAGTGTCGTATCTCATAATCTCAAATTTTACCAATAATTGCAAAAGAATCATTTGCTAAGCTGTTCTCAAAGAGACCAGAAAAGCAATGAATGTTAATTCACACCTTGAACCTCTTGATTTACATTCCACTGCTGATACTGCTTTTTGCGAAGCTTTAGCAAACGATTTTTGGCAATCAACTCGGAAAAGTGTAAAAATAATAGATACGAACTTGGCCCGACAGCAATGATATAAATTGTGAATACTTATATTGTTTGTCTACCTAGGGCTGCTAATATAGAGTGTAAGGGTAACCCAAGGGCCCAAGCTGAAAATCAGTTCAGAGCAAGTTTACCTCATACATTAGTTTAAGGTCTAAGTTTTTTTAGATTTTGTAGAGTCTATTGTCAAAATATTCTTATTTGGGGGATTTTTTAATGATTTCTTTTCTGAATCAAATAGACAATTTATAAATAAAAAAGTTTTGCCCTCAGAGCATTTAAGGGAAAAATTCACTTCCGCGTACAATCGCGTGAAAATGTACTTGAGGAGAAGTACAAAGTAATTCATCGAGTTCTTCCCTCTCAGTACCACCACAATAACAAGTAAAATTCAGTTTAAATCTTACCTTATTACTGGAAAAAAGAGATGGATGGGAGGGTCAGAGACAAATCGAGTTATCCCTTATCCTAGTTTTGATTCTCGATGTTGCTTTGAGTCTCCAGGTGGAGTTATCATCTTATGAGATTGAAGATCACTTCATTGAACAAAAATTTCTGAGTGGGCAGCACCACACAGTAACCGGTCAACATGAAACAACTTTCCTACCTATGTCAAAATTCGAGCTGGGACACTAACCAACGATGACGGTCATATTGAACAGCCACAACAAAATGGCATGATTCTCAGTTGGCTCACACAGATGTGCTCTCTCTGTCGATCCAACGGTGAAAAAGAGAAGGGTGCATATTTTTGTTTCCATTTAGTTATTATTTTTTTTATTGTATCTTCCTTCGTCTACACGAAAAAATGTAGTTTCAAAATCCAGGGATGGAGGGAGGGAATTTTTTTCAATGAATACACCGAAAAGCCATTTTTCAATAAAATACCCAAAATAAGGGAATTTTTTGTTCAAAGGGGGGAGGTGTTAAAATTTCTTGGGGAATTTTTTTTTTCGTGTACAATTTCGTGTAGATAAAGAGACATATCATCAAACTCAATTTTTCCCTAGAGGGATCAAGTTGATAGCTAAATATCCAACTGATACTCATCCAAACAAGGGGTTGGGAGATAGCAGTATTAACCAATATTTTTTCCGGCGTGGGGATTTAGAGACTGGGAAAGGAAAAATTTCTAAGAAATTGAAATGTACATATTTTTATTACCAGCAACAATTTCGCCATGAAGTATCAAACAAATGTTAGATGAAATTATGCTAAACTTGTGGCTATTTTTGTTTTTGCCTAACCACCAATGGTATCAGGTGGCTTACCCGGATCCGTTTTTAGTACCCGATTTACCCAGATGCAGTACCCGATACCTGGATCTGCAACGAAAAGGAATCTATGGTAACTGATTCATCTCTATGGCTGTCATTTGGTTTTGTTCACTTATTTCATAATGATCCTCCGTGTCACTTGTATATCTGAGCTCTTTCACACTTAAACAAGTCGTTTCACGCAAGGCTAACGTAAAAATCCATAAAACCATTATAATTATCGCCTAAAACCCCACAATTATCATATGTAGACAATTAAAAATGGGGAATGGAAGTCGAGATTCAAGCTTGATCAAGGAAAAAAGGCTTTCTATGAAATATTTATTGATAAAAATATACTAAATGTAAAAAGCCCCCCCCCCCTCACACACACATACACATCTTATATCTGAAGGTGCAAGGGGTGTTAGTCAATTGGGCCATTGAAATGTATTCTTTTAGGCACCCCCAACGGCTGCCTATGGATCCACCATCTCTTCCTTCATAATAGCTGATGCACAATTATTCGTCACTGAAAGTAATCGTATGAAAAACATAATTTGTCTGTATTAGTCATTCATCTTGTATGGACTACATGACTTTTCGAGAACAAATACGCCAGCGCGCGGCATTACCTCTTCTGTCAGCGGGGAAGCTCAATATGTGTTTTTTTTATATATATATTTTTGGATTTACTCGTATGTCAACATTTACCATCGATGGAAAATCGTCTTCTTTGCGGCTTAACTGCAGTTTAGTCTCACAAAACTCCAGAAAATGCCACTTTCGCGTTGCATAATACTTTTCACCACTTCAAAAGCTACTAGTACTTTTAATTTCTATTCGAATGAGCTATCTTCCGACATTCTAGGATCATTGGTTCGATACAATTACCCCTGAGGAGAAAAAAACAAAACAATCAAAAACACATGTTTGTGTTTTTGAAAACACTTATTCAAACTGATTAAAACAAGAGCTAAGAACTCATATGGCATTTGTAACGAGGCAAGAAGAGCTAAGAGCCAAGAGCTCATATGGTATGACCTCTAAAAAATTCTAAGAATCAATAGATTGATTTAAAAGAAAAATCAGGGGCTTAATGTCGGTCAGGATTTAAAATAAGAGCTCTGAGTCACGATGTCCTTCTAAATATCAAAATTAATTAAGATCCGGCCACCCACTTGTAAGTTATAAATACCTCATTTTTTCTGATTTTCCTCTCCCTTTAGCCCCCCAGATGGTCGAATATGGGAAAATGACTTTATCTAGTCAATTTGTGCAGGTCCCTGACACACCTGCCAATTTTCATCGTCCTAGCACGTCCAGAAGCACCAAACTCGCCAAATCACTGAACACCTCCCCCCAACTCCCCAAAGAGAGCAAATCCAGTACTGTTAAGTCAATTTCGTATCAAGGACATTTGCTTATTCTATCCACCACGCTTCATCCCGATTCCTCCACTCCAAGTGTTTTCCAATATTTCCCCTTCCAACTCCCCCCAACGTCAAAAGATCTGGTCGGGATTTGAAGTAAGAGCTCTGAGACATGAATTCCTTCTAAATATCAAATTTCATCAAAATCTGGTCACCCTTTCGTAAGTTACAAATACCTCATTTTTCCGAATTACCCCCCCCCCCCAATTCCACCAAAGAGAGCAGATCCAGTCCGGTTATGTCAGTCACGTATCTTAGACAGGTTTTTATTCTTCCCATCCAGTTTCATCCTGATCTCTCCGCTTTAAGTATTTTCTAAGATTTCCGGTCTCCCCCCAACTGCCCCCCCCCAATGACGCTGGATCCGGTTGAGATTTAAAATAAGAGATATGAGTTAGGAGGTCCTTCTAAATATGAAGTATCATGAAGATCCGATCACTCCTTCGTAAGTTAAAAATACGTCATTTTTTCTAATTTTTCAGAATTAACCCCCCCCCCCCGATTGAGCGGATCCGTTCAAATTATGTAAATCACGTACCTAAGACTTCTGCTTATTTTTCCCACCAAGTTTCATCCCGATCCCTCCAATCTAAGCGTTTTCCATGATTTTAGGTCCCCCCCAAACTCCCCCCAATGTCACCAGATCCGGTCGAGATTTAAAATGAGAGCTTTGAGACACAATATCCTTGCATGTACTTCATGCCGTGGTCTCCACGGAAAACTGCGGATAGTGGCAAGGAGTGCAGTTCGTGTTAACAGATTTAATAGAAAAACATTTAGAATTTTCTAAATGAACAAATTAAAAACTGAATTAAAATTAAATTAAAAGTAGATTTTCTCAAGCCTATAGCTTTTGATGGATAACTTCAAAATTAGTGAATTTTATATGTTTTGAGAATACGATTCTTTTAAAGTTTTAGCTGTTACCAAATTTATTTTTCAGATTTTTGGCTACTATTATACCAACTGGCTCCTTACTTATAATTAGATAACTTCAAAGACCACACTGCCTTTCCATGACGAAAATATAACAGTTCAAAGTAGGGATGTCGACAGTCAATAGATATAAATTTTTAACTGAATATTTTGAACGTATATAGAGTGCTCATTTTGAACTGTTATATTTACTTATAATTTGTTTCTACGAGCTATTTGATTACCTTTTGAGTGCTGGTATCAGATAGATTTCATATTACAATTATGCTCTCAAAACCAAACAAAATCCGCCCCATGTTTTCTAATTTATTTATATTGTGTCAATCATTTTGAATTTCGAACAATTGGTAACTATTAGGAAAAAATGGTAAATCTTTTGATAGCTTCTGACAAATTTTAAAGACTGCATTTTTCTATTTTTTTGTCTATTGTAAAACCAAACTATAAGATGACCTGTTCATAAGATTAGATCAAGTAATTTATCGGTTAAAAAGTGCAACTCTGGTGGGGGCTCTGACCCCCACCAGAAAAACTCTCTATTTAAAATTTATAAAGCAAGTCATGACTCCCCCACTCTTTCCTTCCTAGTCTAACAAAACTTCTATTTTGTTAGAAAAATAAAGAACATTTTAGCCCCTGACAGTTTTTCTAGAGCAGTCTTTTTTTTTCCATGATTTATACTTAATTTGTACTTTGTAGAAATTCGCACTGAGATCACGCCTTCCTATCCCTTTATAAAAATAATAACCGGATAAGTTCCTCTAAAAAGAGAATTTTAATAAAAGTGTTTAAAATAGCAGTGCATTAAAAGTTGAATATCATTTGTTATGTTATATTGAGTTTGGTAGAGCTGCGTCTTTTTATCCATTTACCTATTGTAAAAGCACAAAATAAGATTAATTATTTTTAAATAGCATGCCTGGTAACCATTGTTGCGATAGGGGGAGTGAGTGCTTATGATATTAAAAAAAGAAGCTTAGAAAACCATTTACAACTAGCGACAGTTGACAACAGTGAGCACAAGCCCAGATTTTTTAAGGTTTGTCACACACGAGTGATCTTTTGATAGAGTCAATAGAACTTTGTCATCAGCCACTTCTCTGATACTATGTCAAAGTCAATTCAGTCCTCTGCGTGCTAAAACACCCCTCCTCTTTTCGGCACACTAGTTTTTCATCATAATCGGTCATATTGATAACCTATCAATATCTGACAGAATTAAAACACCTGGAAGTTGATTTCAAACCAGATGGATAGAAACAATGGACAACCATGGAGATGAATCATTCACCGCCGAGCGTTTCTCTTTCACAGATTCGAGTCAAATGGACTGATTTAAAGAGCTAATTTTGTTGCTTATCTTTATCCAAATTTTGCTCTTTATTTTAGGTCTCAAGGGGCATGTATGTTCAGGTGATCAAAGAAATTTCCAAAAATCAAATCTTACATTATTACACCTTGAGAATCTTCATAATTTCGCCCAAGTAAACTTTTTTTCTTTTGTCGTCTTAACGAATTTGCTCCCCCAGTATTCACCCCCCGCTCAAGGCACTCCAATTTACGAGATTAACCCTGCATACTAAAACGGTTAGGATTCACAAGTGAAAAAAAGTCGCACATATTAATAGCTTCACCCAGGTCTGACTTTTAAGGGATAAAGGGGGCTACAAGAGTTTTTCATGGTAGGATGGCCAGAACAAGAAAAAAAAAGATTTTAGACTAATGCTCTTCTATTGATCCGGGAAGAAGTAAATAAGTCCTTCGGGTCTCGGACAAATCTCAGACCACTTCCACCTCTATGTGAAGGTATGCACGTCCAGCTCTTAAGGGACATGAGGGGATTTAGGCATTTTTTGCGGTAGGGTGGTCAAAATAAGAAAGAAGTACAACTTTTAGGTTAATACTCTTCCATTTTTCTCGTAAGAAGAGGCGAAATCCTTCGAGCTCATCTCATACCTATCTCTCCTATGTGAAGGTATTATAAAGAAGGGCTGCTTGATCATTGTTTAGGTGGAGGGATGGGGTATAAGTTTTCCCAAAGAGTGATATTTTAGTGTCCAAATTTTCTAAATTTTCTAGTAAATATTCAAAGACTCATTATATATACTTTACTAAGTAAGACGAACAGAAACTTAATACATGATACCAGTTTTCTCAACTGAAAATAAGAGCGGTATTAAAACTTAATACGAACAGAATTTATTCCAAAAGTGGGGGAACTACCCCTTCATCAGCCTCCCGCTCCTTATGCTAAAGTTTCATAGTGTTTTAAAACACTTTAGATTCCAAACAACTGCCCTTGTGTTTGGGTAGTCGTCCTTTAAGGATTGGGACAAAAAGTTTAACTTTAGCATAAAGAGAAAGGGGACAGCGAAAGGGTAACTCCCCCTCATAAATAAAACAGTTTTGTTCGTTTTGTTACTTTCATTTGAGAAAATTTGTTTCTTTTTATTTAATAACTAAATAGCGATAATGCTTCTTAATTGAGTTGTGAAACTGTTATGAAAACGAGGCCAAAATCTGGTCGCGCATATTCAATGAAAAAAGAAGTTTCCTCTACTGAAACTAAGAAGAAACATTAAGGCCGCGCCGACGTCCAGAAATTATACTCTCTGTTCAGTTCTTTTTCAATTGCGGCAAATCGACAAACACTCAAGGTTATCAGATTTCACTGCCGTCATTAAACTCAAGGGGTTTCTCACTGAAAATTATGATTAATGTATATTCATTCTTCGTAATTCGACAAATAAATAGGAATATTTATTCGGAAAAGAACTATTATTCGAGGAGAAAATTAGAGAAATTATTATTCCAGATTTTTTTTTGGAGGAGGGGGGTTCAACTCTTACGAAAGAAAAACCAGGAAAACACAGGAAAATTAAACATTTCGCTGAGAAAATTAAGCATTATACAAATTTAAGGTGGGTGAATCCCTCGCCTGCGTGTGTGCCTGTGGTCTGGTCATCATTATTTGCCAGGAGACGCGGTATAAAATTGTGGAAATTACAAATAAAAAGTACATATTTTCGGGTTTTACTTCATGCAGACCTATTTAGAAAAATATAATTTAAATAATTGCTCGCAGCGAAGTGACAAATTTATTTCATTTTATCAAAAAGTTCGTGGTAACGAACTGTACTAAGGAGCGACCCGGCTCAATAGTAACCAAAACTCTAAAAAACGGATTTTTGATACCAATAGCTACATGAACAAAATCGCATTTTAATGCTGACTTTAAATATATGAGATACCTATCTAAAATTACGAGTAAGAAAAATTGCCTTATTTTAGAAAATAGAGGGAAACACCCAATAAAAGTAATAAAACCAAAATTACACCCATCCGAATCAGCCTATCAGGGAAACCTACCGTTGAAGTGTTAAGCTTCTATCAGCAAAAATATGGATTTTTTTTCAGGGGTGATTATATCGAACCAGTTGTCATAGAATGTTGCGAGCGGGCTCATTCCAACGGAAATGAAGTTATATACAAGTGAATTATATATAAAAAAATGAAGTATATAGTACCCTTTTTAAGTGATCTAAAAAATTGGAGGGCACCTAGGCCTCTTCCCACACTAATTATTTTTTCCACAGTCGCCCGATTAAAATTCTGAGATAGCCATTTTATTCAGCATAGTCGAAAAACCTTATAACTGTGTCTTTGGGGACGACTTATTCCACCAGAATCCCCGTGGAAGGGGCTACAAGTTACAAACTTTGATCAGTGTTTATATAGTAATGGTTATTGGGAAATGTACAGACGTTTTCAGGAGGATTTTTGGTTGGGGGGGGGGGGGGTTGAGAACAGGGGGTTATGTTGGGGGAACTTTCCATGGATGAATTTGTCATGGGGGAAGAAAATTTCCATGAAGGGAGCGCAGGATTTTCTAGCCTTATTTCAAAATAGAACAATACAAAAATAAATATGAAACAGTTTTTTCAACTGAAAGTAAGGAGCAGCATTAAAATTTAACACTAACAGAATACAGAAGTTCGTTACGTAAGCTAACTCGTAAGTTACGTAGATCTTTTACTAGCAAAAACGTTCGTAAAATATTAAAAGTTCTAGTTGCCTTTTTAAGTAACCAAAACATTGGAGGGCAACTAAGCCTCCTCCCCTGCTCCTTTTTTCTCAAAGTGATTCTATCAAAATTATGAGAAAGCCATATAAATATGAAATTTCGTTTTAATTATTCATCTGTGGAGAGCCAAAATCAAAACATGCATTAGTTCAAAAACGTTCAGATATTAAATAAAAAAAGACATGTTTTTAACTGAAAGCAAGGAGCAACATTAAAACTTAAAACGAATATAAATTACTTCGTATGTGAAAGGGGCTGCTTCCTCCTCAACGCCCCGCTCTTTACGCTAAAGTTTTACTCTTTTTCTCTCAATTCTACTTTTAAAACAGTAAAAAACTTTAGCGTAAAGAGCGGGGCATTGAGGAGGGAGCAGCCCCTTTCATATACGAAGTGATTTCTGTTCGTTTAAGTTTTAATGTCGCTCCTTACTTTCAGTTAAAAAAACTTGTTCTTTTTATTTAGCTTATCCATACGGGTTCATTAAAAAATATTCTAAAGTTCGATTGTTGCTTGAGTATTTGTATATCTGAATTTGTATTCGGATAAGACTGTAATGACACATGATAACTACCCATACCTAGCACAGTTGGATTTATATAAACGGTTCTCGTATCTCCATACTTCTTGGCAACCTTCCGTCGACAATTTCGGGTAACAGTGCCTCAAAATAAAATTTTTTTAGATTTGGCATCATTTTGTTAGACCAGAATTCACGGTCACGACCAATCTTTTCATAATATAATTCCTCTTCCCCTAAAAATATTACAAAGCATACAAAATCAATGTCACAACATTCCAATTGCATTTGAATTTGGTAATAGTAGTCATGTGTTCTTTTCAGCTTTATTTCACTATTAACTTTCTTTTCTAGACATGTATTTTTTTTAAGCGCTATCCACTCTTCAAATGTAAGCCCTTTTGCTGTCAAAGGGCACTTCACCTCCAAAAGAGCCTTCTCACCCGAAGGAAAAATTGCTATACCGTCCGGACTGGCCCCTAGAAACCCGTATTCCTCGTGAATGAAAAGCCCAGCAGAGTTCACAATGCAACCCATTTTCTTTGCAAAAGCTGCAATAGCTACAGGCTCATACATCTGACCATGCTCCATTGCCTTTGTTTGGCGGTTTCTGGGATACAGCAGCTGCCGAACTAATGAGCCCACAGTCTTCAACCGCCTTTTACAAACAGCACCAGCTACGGAAGCTGTAATTCTGTTTTTTCTGTATTCTATCCAGCTATTATCGATAGAATTTTTCTGAAGCCTAGTGGCTTTTTCGATACTGAGGATATCTGTTGCAGTACATTGGAGACGAGTCAAAAAATCTGTTTTTGCAATTTCGAGCGCACTGCAATCAAGATCCGGAGCAGTTGCGTTCGAGCCGTAGTTTTTGTCTGCTCCGGTTGGCTCCCTGATTTCTTTTGAAGGGAGTTTTGTGGAAGTATTAGTGAAAAGGCGCTTTTTAGCAGACAGTTTTTTACGTCGAGCAGTAGTCATGGCCCGCTGTTGTGCAAGTTTTTTCAACTGCCTACTTGGTGTAGATCCTACAGTTCTCCGAAATATTTCAAGGCGAGCTGAGTGACCTTTCGTAAATCGGATTCCTGCTGCTTTAACACGGGTGGTATATCGCGCACTTTGGCTAACCATGATGTTTTTGCCACCTATAAGCCTTGCAACTATGCTCATAAAATATTCTGCCAGGTTGCTCGTGTGGTTTCCTATCAGTAGACGAGCCCTTCTGGTCAGCGTATCAAAGGCTGAATACACATGGCTGAGAAAGATGTTGCTAGGGGTGTCTTCAGGATTGACCTGTAGAACTTTCCCGGAGAACGAGCAGCGTGTAGGACAAAATCTATGGTCGCCACGGAAAAAATGTAGAGGAATTGCCTTCAGCGCACTGATGAGATCCTTCACGCTTTTCTTCTCTGTGGTGGCACATACAATTGCATTTCTGGCAAAATCACACATTTTCTTTATTATTGCGGCACTAAGAAATCTTCTGCATTCGGCATTTTCATACTGCTTCTTATATAGTCTGTTTTTCAAGCATTTGCACGCATGATTAGCACACTCAATTTTTTCTACATTTCTGCCATATGGTACCCTTGCTATAATTTCAGAATGGGTACTTGAATCGCCGTCGGCAACAAATCGAGTATATCTTAGATTGTGCATGGATGTTGCTATTCGGAATGCGTCAACTAATATATCTGACTCCATACCTGTACTGGGCCCATACCAGTTCATAAAACATGTATGTTCAGGAACAGATCTATTAACTTGATGCCTGTATTTCACGCAAGTACAGCAATATTTGTTCCTAATTCCTAGATTTAAGAGTTTCTTCGAATAGAAACCTATCACCACTCCACAGCCTGAGAGTGCACGATATCTATTCCCATAACTTCGTGTACACCAGCTTCCATCAGCTATAACACATGTCTCTGCAGCTCCATTTGGGTGAATTTTCTCACCTGCTTCCAGTGCCATCCTTCGCTCGGTTTTCCCATTTTCGATAAGATAGTCATAGAGAACTTTTTCCAATTCTACGCAAATTTCTTTCTCAAATTTCGTAAAGACTTTTTGAGACGGGGTATTTATTCCAATGGTAGAGAAAAGTTCTTGAACCTGGGCGTGAGTCATTCCACCATTTATTGCACCAACCACTAGCTCTTTGTTGACACTTACTGTTCCTGTTTCTGTTTTGTGTTTCTTTCTGATAGTATTCACACTATCAAAATCAGTCCTTTTCCGTTTTTTGACTACGGTTTTCGTTGAGTCTTTTTTTTTAAGCCTTCTAGGACCAAGGGGTTTTTCTGTGTGAATTGTGGCTTCCTCATGACATGATTCGCATTTGAAGATGAGTCTTGAGCGCAATCCAGCTCTATGTTCTTTAGAAAACATCATATTTGAAACCAAATTGATGTCTTGGCACCTGCAAATAAAATGCTAATTGGTTGTGAGGAAGTAAAATAGTAAAGTAGCGATTTTATTGTTTTGGTAGAAAGGAAAGTGCTATAGCTTCAAAAAGGATAGGTAGTATGTAGAGTAGTGAGCGATGTAGGGTTATTAAAATATGAAATAAAATATAAAATATAGCTAGAAATGTGAGAGAAGTAGAAATTATACGACCTAACCGAAAGTTTGTGTTATTTCATTGTCAGATTAAACTACCAAATTTTATTTATTAATGTAACCAAGCCAAAAACTGCCTGGAACTACCAATCAGGAAAGCCAAGTATTTCAAAACTTTACAAAATCCTTTGGGGCATGGCCGAGAATTCCCTCTAAACAGACCCGTGTCGATTTACCAAATTCCAACGGAAATTACTAACCAAATTCCAAGAAAAATTAAGTCTCACTTGACTCCCTAAAATCAAATTCAAAGTAAAAATCCGTGCCCCAAATTCAGTTGCATCTCAACTATCATTTAAATTTTTATTCGAGTAATTCACAAAGTTCTTATTAGTACGATTAAAAATACCAATATGCTTTTATGAGTTAGGAGGATCAAATTAGCTAGTTTATTTCTCAAATCCTTTAAAGCCTTTGCAGACATTCTTTCAGAACCTTTATCCGTACTTTTTAATGATTAGATAAAAAAACAAGTATTTTAAATGAAAGTAAGGAGCAACATTAAAACTTAGAACGAACAGAAATTATCCCATATATGAAAGAGGCTGTTTCCTCCTCAACGGCCCACTCTTTACGCTAAAGTTTGACTCTTTCTCTTAACTCTACTTTTTAAAACAGTAAAAAATTTAGCGTAAAGAGTGGGGCGTTGATGAGGAAGCAGCCCCTTTCATATACGAAGTAATTTCTGTTCGTTTTAAGTTTTAATGTCGCTCCTTACTTCTGTTAAAAAAAACTGTTTTTTTTTTTATTTAATCTCTGAACGTTTTTGAATCAATGCATGTTTTGATTTTGGCTCTCCGCAGATAAATAATTAAACCGAAATTTTAATATTTATTTTTTTGTCTAAAGTGCTTTCTCATAGTTTTGATCGAATGATTTTGAGAAAAAATGGAGCGGGGGAGGATGCCTAGTTGCCGTCCGATTTTTTGGTTACTTAAAAAGGCGACTAAAAATTTTAATTTTTTACGAATCTTTTTATTAGTAAAAGATATACGTAACTTACAAATTAGCTTACGTAACTAACTTCTGTATTCTCATGTTTTTATTACGTATACGAAGGGGCTCACCCCCTCATTAGTACCTCGCTCTTTACATTAAAACTTAAATTTTGTCCCAATTTCTTAATTATGACCCCTGAATCACAAAAGCCGTAGAATAAATAGTTGAAATTACTAAAAATACTTTAGCGTAAAGAGCGAGGTATTAGGAGGAGGTGAGCCTATCGTATGCTTAATAATTTCTGTTCGTTTTAAGCTTTAATGCTTCTCCTTACTTTCAGTTGAAAAAAGCTTTTTCATATTTATTTTTTCATTATTTTTTTTTAAAATAATACTAGAAAATCCTGGGCTCCCTTCATGAAAATTTTCTTCCCCCATGACAAATTCTTCCAAGGAAAGTTTCCCCCAACATATCCCCCTCTTCTTCGAGTTACGAGTTTGGAAAATAAGGGGAAACACCCCTAAACGTCATAGTATATTTTTTTATTTTTCAAAATGGCAATTTTTTTTTTTTAAATGGAGAGTTGTGAGACACGAGTCAAACTTTAGCGTAGAAAGCAAGGCGTTGAGAAGGGATACAGCCCCTATCATATACGGAGTAATTTCTGTTCGTTTTACGTTTTAATGTTGCTCCTTACTTTCAGTTGAAAAAACTTGTTTTTTTTTTATTTATTTCAGAATAGCGCGACTCATTTTTTCCGCCGATTGATTAGCTTTCGTCATAAATTAATACAGAAGTAAAAAGTGGGGCTATTTCAAAATGTAATGGGGAAATATATAATGGGCTATAAACTGTCGCTTAAAGAGGGGCGAGGGGTGGGGTATAGCAAAGCATTCGCTCTTAGGAATAGTATAAGTAGCTACTTATGGTTGTTTTAAGTTCTTTTCTGAATTTTTAGGCCTTCCTTCAAATGTGCCCCTCTCCTTATTTTTTACCAAAAATATAATTTAAAAGATCTACTGTTTAATACTGTAAAAACTTTAGCGTAAAGAGCGGGGCGTTGAGGAGGGAACAGCCCCTTTCATATACTGGGTAATTTCTGTCCGTTTTAAGTTTTAATGTTACTCCTTCCTTTCATTTAAAAAAAATAGTTTTTTATTTAATTTCCGAACGTTTTTTTAGTTAATCCATGTTTTGATTTCGGCTCTGCGCAGATGAATAATTAAAACGAAATTTGAATTTATATTTCTTTAGCTAAACGGCTTTCTCATAATTTTGATCGAACGATTTTGAGAAAAATGAGCGGGGAAGGAGGCCCAGCTGCTCTCCAATTTTTTGCTACTTAAAAAGGCAACTAGAGCTTTTAGTTTTTTACGATGGTTTTCATCAGTAAAAATATACGTAACTTACGAATTAGCTTACCTAACGAACTTCTATATTCGCAGGTATCTATTACGTATATAAGGGGGGCTCGCCCACTTGTCAATACCTCGCTTATTACACTAAAGCTTAAATTTTGTCCTAAATCCTTAACAATGACCCCTGAATCACAAAGGCCGTAGAATAAATAATTGAAATTACTAAAAAATACTTTAGCGTAAAGAGTGAGAGATTAGGAGGAAATGAACCCCTTATATGTGTAATATTTTTTGTTCGTTTTAAGTTTTACCGCTGATCCTTACTTTCAGTTGAAAACACTTTTTCATATTTATTTTTTCATTGTTTTTTTTAAATCATGCTAGAAAATCCTGCCCCCTCCCATTCATGAAAAATTTTCCTCCCCATGACAAATTCCCCCATGGAAAGTTTCCCCAACATAACCTCCTCTTCTCAACCCCTCCTTCCAACCAAAAAATCCCACTGAAAACGTCTGTACACTTCCCAATAATCATTACTATGTGCAAACACTGGTCAAAGTTTTTAACTTGCAGCTTCTCCCATGGGGACTTTGAGGGAGTAAGTCCTCCTGAAAGACATAGTTATAAGGTTTTTCAACTATGCTGAATAAAATGGCTATATCAGGATTTTGATGGCGCTAGAACTTTTCATTTCCATTTGAATGAGCCCTCTCGCAAAATTTTAAGACCACTGGGTCGGTACAATCACCCTTGGAAAAAAGAATTAAATAAATAAACACGCATCTGGGATTTGTGTTTTGGCAAAATATACAAAATTCTACATTCTTGTAGATATGAGCTTGAAACTTGTACAATAAGGTTCTGTGATACGCTGAATCTGATGGTGTTACTTTCTTTAAGATTAAATGACTTTTAGGGGGGTTCCCTCATTTTCGAAAATAAGGTAAATTTTCTCAGGCTCGTAACTTTTGATGGGTAAGACTAAACTTAATGATGAAACTCACATATTTAAAATCGGCATAACAGTGCGATTCTTGAGATGTTCTGATATCAAAATTCTGTTTTTTAGAGCTTTGGTTACTATTGAGCCGGGTCGCTCCTTACTACAGTTCGTTACCACGAACTGTTCGAAATTACCTCTACTGGTAAGTTCGCTTTATGTTGGAAAAAAAATGATAAAAAGAAGTTTTTTAACTGAAAGTAAGGGGCAAAATTAACGAACAGTAATTACTCCGTATATCAAAGGGGCTTTTCCTCCCTCAACACCTTGCTCTTTACGCTAAAGTTTGACTCTTTTTCTTAAGTTTACTTTTTAAAACAGTAAAAAACTTTAGCGTAAGGAGCAGAGCGTTGAGAAGGGAGAAAACCTTTTAATATACAGAGTAATTTCTGCATGTGTTAAGTTGTAATGTCGCTCCTTACTTTCAGTTCAAAAACTTGTTTTTTATTCATTTTATTTCTGAACGTTTTTGGATTAATACATTTTTTTGTGCATTTTTTCTGTTTCTCTGTTTGCCATTCTGGCATGTCCAATGAATTGTGGGACAGAATACAGGCAGTTCAAAAAACGTGTCTAAGAATTATTTTCAAACAGGGTAAAGGGCCTTACATTTCCCTTCTTCGGAGAGCAAATCTAGTCACCCTTAAGGAAATGAGAGTACAAATTTCCTTATTATTTTACCAACAATATCGTGCATAACCCTTGTACTACTTCTCCTTTCCCTGAGTTCTATTTACCCACCCGCCACGTCAGGGGCGGATCTAGGATTTTTTTTTTTGGGGGGGGGGTGTACATGAAAGGATACTCCGATAAACTTGTGGACAAAGAAATACCAACAATTTAAAGGGAACTGCAACAATTTCTAAGTCGTGGGTAGGTAGTGGACATGGACTTTAATTTAATATAAAATCTGATGAGTTCTATTGAAATTAAAGTCAATTAGAAATATTGATACAAAAGAAGTAAGTTTATAAGAACCACCTCGCCATAAAACACAATTAATAGGTTGTTCACCCTCTACAAAAAAATAATATATTAAATCTTTTCTGCATAATTTTTAGCATTTGCACTTCTGGCGACTATAGCGAGTTACTTAAACTTTGTATTGTCAAAAAAAAAAAAATTAGTACCATATTTTGGTATCATACATTCTTTGGAACTAATTGTTGATTAAACATTAAGTAATAGTTCGTTTGATGGTGTAGCAGGAAAAATAGAACAAAGAAATAGAAATATAATGCTTTCTTATTGTTGCTATTAGCAGCGGATTAAGTCAGAATTTTAAATCTCCCCTTCTTACGAATGAAAATTTTCGCCTCCCAGTTGGCATTTGTGGTAATACGGACAGATCCCCTTGATAAACTTGAATTTAATTAAATACTTTTTGGGGACATGTGTCATTAATAAAAACCTAATAGAGACTGCAAAAAGTAACTGAAACCTTGTTTCAAACTTGTTTGCAAAAAGAAACAGCCTTAATAACTAAAAACTTACTAAAAACTCGACTATTAAAAACCAAATACAAAAAAATTCGTCCCTAAAAGAACCAGAGCAAGCGGTCCCAACCACAAATCTACTACTATGTCAGGGGGAGGGTGCCCCCTGCATTCGCCACTGCCCCACGTTCTAATTCAACAAAAATCCCCCTTTTTGCCCAAATAAGAGTTTCCACTGAAAGATATAGAAGAACGTTCATCCTTCACATATTTGAAATTTTAAATTACTAACCCTTCGCTCTTATCGCTCCACTTTTAACTTATAGTTTTAATGCTTATTTTGCAACTGCAAACTTTACAATTCTTGCAAGGTAAACTAAATTGTCATTTTGTTTAAATTTGTTTTCCCGGTTTTAATTTAAGACTTTTTATGGTTTGACTTTTTTACTGATTGCAATTTTATTAGTTTAAACTGGTTTGATATTTATTACTGATTGGCATTCACCATTTTTTTAAATTTTTTTATTGAGACTAAAATGTGATTTTGGCCCTTTTGGGCTTGTGATAGCCGTTTTTTAGAAATAAATCTTGTCTTGTCTAAACGAAGATGAGATTGCTAAGGAAATAGCGAAACAACTGCCGACTATTCTATATAAGCTTTAAATTGTTGGTAAAACCAACAATAGTTAAATTAAACTAACCTAAGTAGATACCGTCGGAGCGTTCTGTTGTTTTGGGATGAAAATATCTTTAAAAGTTATCGAACATTCTTTCTCTATAGCAGAAAAGACAATTATCAAGAATTAATAAGGTACAAGTTGTATTAATTGCAACCCAGAATAATTCCCCATCCTAATAATTTTGATAGCAGTAAATCAATGACGTAAAATGAAAGACAAAGAAAAAACTTACATGTGGCGAATCACGAGCTTTTCATAATTCTCAAAAAGGTAAGGCAGATCCACAATCCAGCGTGAGCCTTTTAGAAGGTCTGACCCCAAATTTCTTCCAGAAGTGATAACTTTCAACACAAAAGGGGAATTTGTTCCAATTCCTTCGGAACTTGATTCGTCGTGAACCGAAGCATTCGTTAAGTCTTCTAACATATATTTTGGTATACGCGGTCTGCCTCTAGCCCGATAATTGAATTTCAACTTTTCACGATGGGCCTGCACATTTGGCAAATGGAGCCCTCGTATATTTCTTTTTTTTCCCATGTTACTGTGGTCAATAACAAGAACTATATAAGAACTTTATTAGGGTTTTGACCATTTTTATAGGGGTTCACTTACTAAAGGGTTAAATTGTTTCTTGGAAAGGCCTTGGACTTGAGACTGGTCATTTGACTTCTTTAATATGGATAATTTTTATTGGGGTTTATTTACCAAGGGGTGGGATTGTTTCTTGGAAAGGCCTTGGACTTGAGACTGGTCATTGACTGCTTTTGTAGTTTGCTTTGGTAGTTCTACAGCAAGACTCGGGTTTTGCTATAACAAATTTAAATATTCTGGGGACATTTTGTTTCGTTCATTAGTTATTTTGTTTCATTCATTAGTTATTAATTAGCTTGTCTTATATATTTTTAATTCTTATTTCAGTACGAAGATTATGCAAAATTGTACTTATACTACAATACATAAATTTGTCCTGAATTTATTTTAATTAAACCAAAACAATAGATCAATCTTTTTAAAATAAAACCATTGCTTCTTATTCGGCCCTTGTGCTGTGTTCAATTTATCTCTAGGATTAGACGTAGCTTATCCTTAATTATTTATACAATACAATTTTCTTATATATTCATTAACCGGCAGTTTGGTGTCTGCACCTTACTTCTTCTCTAGACTCTGTTTAAACAGGTTAGAACTAAATAATGCTTGACTGAATCGCTCCTGAACAATCCGAGTGGTTAGCCCCTTGGTGTAATTTTTGCATTCTTAGATGCTCCGATTACAGCTCAATCTAACCTTTTGAGGGGAAATTTTGATTTCGGAACACAAATATGTAAAGTATTTGAAGGGACTGCAGCCAGGAGGTATATATTATAGAAAAAAGCTTCTTATTCATGAATAGAAAATTTTTTGCTCTATTTTTTGATACCCACAACAACAATGTCAAGCATAGCAATCTAGAATGCAAACCCGAAACAGGTTTTATAATTATTTTGGAATTATAAAAAAAATAATTGTCGGCTTTAAGATTTGATTATGCCAAAATATTCACCAGATTTTTTTACTTCTATTGACATAAAAACCGCCAAAATCACTAATTCAGGAACGTCAGGCAAACTCCAAATGTTTAACATGGGAGGTATAGGAAGATTCTTTGCGAGTCCGTCCAGCCTTAAAACTAAAAGCAAACAGAAATTATTCCGGGTACTTCTATGTTATAGCACCTATGTTAAGCTCTTCATCTAAAAAGAACCTGTTTCTCTGACTAATTCCAATGAAAATATCACATAAATATGATGGAAATATGACACTTTAGAAACAAATTTGGGCTATATATTTGCATATTAGGGGCGGGGGTAAGGTAAAGCGGGTTTGCATGAAAAATGTGATAGGCACAATTATTTCACATATTATGAAGTAAGAATTGTTTTTTAACTTCACACTGTCCAAATGCTTGACCCCCCCCCCAAACTGTGCGAATAAATAGCCCGATATACATATTCCATCTATTCTGTCACTTGTCTTTGTTGGTCGCACGCCAAGCTGAAAGAAACTAACGAAGAAAACCGGTTCTTCTGTGTGTCAATGGATGAAGAACTCGACATAGGCGTTATAACATATAAAATACCTTATTGCATATATGAAAAGGGCTTCTCACTCCTCAATAAGTTGCTCTTTACGCTAAGGCTTTAGTAGTCTATAAAAGCTTCTGAATCTAATTAAATAGCCCTTGTGTTTCAGGAGTCGTTCTTAAGGAATCGTGGCATAAGGTCCAACTTTATTGTAAAGAGCAGAGTAGTGAAGAGGGGACAGCCCCTTTTATTTGCGCAACTATTTCTGTTTGTTTTAAGCTCCTCGCTTCCAATAGAAAAACTTGTTTGTTTATGTTTAATTTCTCATCGTTTTGCAACTGATGGTGGGAAATCTGCCTTCCTCTCCAGGAAAAATGCCCACCTGCGTAAAATCCTCACCTCACTCCCGCCCGAGAAATTACCACCGGACAATTCCAACCTCACTGCAAGCAAGCTCCCCCCATACGTTTTCTTGCGGACGATTCCACCGGAAAGCTCTGCTTAGCATGCTTTCATTTGAAAAAAAAAATGTTTTTATTTCATTTCTGATCTTTTTTTCAAGTCATGCGAAAAATCTCCCTATGTTGAATATTTCCCACCTATATACCCCCCTCCCTAATGGAAAGTATCTTCCACGGAAAATTTCTTCATGGGAAATTTCTGCCACGGAATAAGTCCTCTGCCGCAAAATCCCCAAGAGAATTCCAACCCCGCTGGAAATTTCCCCCGGAAAATTCACCCAGAACATATCCACATGTAAAATTGAGTCACAGAATAGAAAGTAAGATAAATAAAACGAATTTCATATGTGAATTCTAAGAAATTCTACCAGTTCAAAATTTCTCTGTAAAGCTCATCCCCAGAAACTCTCTCCCCCCCCAAAAAAATACAATACATTTTCTCGTGAAAAAAAGCAGAAGATCTCCCCCTCCGAAAAATGTCTGTATAATTCCCAATAACAAATAGCCTACTATATGTAAACAATGGACAAATTTCATAACTTGCAGCCCTTTCCACGGGGACAGTGGGGAGTCATGTCATCCCCAAGGGCCTAGTTAATGGGCCTTTCAACTATGCTGAACAAAATGGCTATCTTAAAATTTTCATCAGACGATATTTGGGAAAAAAGAAATCGGGAGGAGGGAGGCGGCTAGTTTCCCTCCAATCTTTGTGGTCACTTAAAAAGGCACTAGAGCTTCGTACTTGCATGATGAACACCCTACCTAATGTTGTTCATTCATTGACACATTATAGAACGGGCTTTTTTCGTTAGTTTCTTTCAGCTTAGCGTGAGATAAGACAAGGAGAAGTGACAGAATAGATGGAAAAATACATTTTGGGTTATATATTTGCACATTAGGGGGGAAGTGTTGGTAAACTATTTGGACAGTGTAAAGTTAGAAAACAATTCTAACCAGCCTACATAATATCCATAATAATTGTACCTAGCATATTAGGCATGCAGACCTGCTATACTTTACCCACACTCCCCCTAATGTGCAAATATATAGCCCAAATTTGCTTCTAAAGTATTATATTTTTATCTTACTTTGGTATATTATATTAGAATTGAGCGTCAGACAAACATATTAGAAGAATATTAGATAGGGCGTATATCATACATTTACTTAGAACTTCTAATTTTCATTCAAATGAGCCCTCTCCTGATCTCCTAGAACTATTGGGTCAATACAATTACCCTTGGGACAAGAAAAAAAAATAGACACGCATCCGCGATCTTTTCTCTGGCGAAAAATACAAAGTTTCAGTTTTCTGCTGATGGGAGCTTGAAACCAATTCAGTAAGGTCCTGTGATACGCTGAATCTGGTGGTGTTATCAAACAGTTCGTGGTAACGAACTGTAGTAAGGAGCGACCCGGCTCAATAGTAACCAAAACTCTAAAAAAATGGAATTTTTGTACCAATAGCTACATCAAAAGAATCGCATTTTTAAGCTGATTTTAAAATATATAAGTTTCATCAAGTTTAGTCTTACCCATCAAAAGTTACGAGCCTTAGAAAATTTGCGTTATTTTAGAAAATAGGGGGAAAAACCCCCTAAAAGTCATAGAATCACACCATCAGATTCAGCGTATCAGAGAACCCCACTGTAGAAGTTTCAAGCTCCTATCTACAAAAATGTGGAATTTTGTATTTTTTGCCAGAAGGCAGATCACGGATGCGTGTTTATTTGTTTGTTTGTTTTTGTTTTTTTTTTTCCAGGGGTGATCGTATCGACCCAGTTGTCCTAGAATATTGCGAGAGGGCTCATTCTAACGGAAATGAAAAGTTCTAGTGTCCTTTTTAAGTGACCAAAAAAATTGGAGGGCACCTAGGCCCCCTCCCACGCTAATTATTTTCCCAAAGTCTACGGATCAAATTTCTGAGATAGCCATTTTATTCAGCGTATTTGAAAAACCTTATAACTATGTCTTTGGGGACGACTTACTCCCCTACAGTCCCCGTGGGAGGGATTACAAGTTCAAAACTTTGACCAGTGCTTACATATAGTAATGGTTATTGGGAAGTGTACAGGCGTCTTCAGGAGGATTTTTTGGTTGGAGGCAGGGGTTGAGAAGAGGTGGATATGCTGGGGGAACTTTTTCACCGAGGAATTTGTCATGGGGGAAGAAAATTTCCATGAAGGGAGCGCAGGATTTACTAGCATTATTTAAAAAAAAACAATGAAAAAAAAAAATGAAAAAGTTTTTTTTCAGCTGGAAGTAAGCAGCAGCATTAAAACTTAAAACGAACAGAAATTATTACCCATATGAGGGGCTCACCTTCTCCTAATACCTCGCTCTTTACGCTAAAGTATTTTTAGTAATTTCAACTATTTATTCTGCGGCTTTTGTGATTCAGGGGTCATTCTTAATGAATTGGGACTAAATTTAAGCTTCAGTGTAAAGAGCGAGGTACTGACGAGGGGGCGAACCCCCTCATATATGTAATAAAGACATGAGAATACAAAAGTTCTTTACGTAAGCTAATTTATAAGTTACGTATATCTTTTACTTATAAAAAGATTCGTAAAAAATTAAAAGTTCTAGTTGCCTTTTTAATTAACCGAAAATCGGAGGGCAACTAGGCTTCCTCCCCCACTCTTTTTGCATTGATTCAAAAACGTTCAGAAATAAAATTAAAAAAAAACAAGTTTTTTTTAAATGAAAGTAAGGAGCGACATTGAAACTTAAAACGAACAGAAATTACTCCGTATATGAAAGGGGCTTTTCCTTCTCAACGCCCCGCTCTTTACGCTAAAGGTTTTTACTGTTTTACAATGTAGAGTTAAGAGAAAGAGTCAAACTTTAGCGTAAAGAACAGGGCGTTGAGAACGAGACAGACCCTTTCATATACGGAACAATTTCTGTTCGTTTTAAGTTTTAATGTCGCTCCTTAATTTCATTTAAAAAAACTTATTTTTTTAATTTAATTTCCAATAAGATTCCTTGACTTTACGGGGATATATCCCCTCTTTTTTGGGAATCAAGCAAATTTATGGCGCACAGGGTGTCAAATTGACGTTTTGTTGGCTGGGTCTTTTTTTACAGGGACAGGGACTGTCGCCCAAAGCCTATAATCTAACTTGATAGGGGAGCTATTTTGTTTTTATTTGATTTAAATTTGAATATTAGGTATCTAGAATATATTCTATAAATTTTAGGACCCTTGGAAGATCCATAAACGAAATAAAAAAAAAACATGGAAAAGGACTGCTGATGCAGGCCCTACAAAATCTTGTTTTTTTAAACTATCATGCTTGCTATTTTTTTCTTAACACCCGTTGAAAATCAATCTTCCTTTTACAGAGCGACAGGGCAGCCGGGTTGTCATTGCTTTTTATTGTACCAAAATTTAAAAGACTATTCACTGACTCCGAGGTATTCCACTCATTTATTTTTGAAGGTTTTGTATATCTTATCCATTGACAAAAATCTTCGGAGCAAATCGTACCAATCCTTTCAAAAAAGATATACACTTTCAAAGTAACTCAATTATATGTCAAGTGATTGACTTCAAAAGATGAAATTGGGTGATAGTGGTCACAAAAGAGGGTGTAAAGGACAGATTTTTGGTCAAAATTGAACAATTAGGCTTACCTGTGCAACTCGACGGTATTTTTGCTATGTCATAAATTTTCTCAGGATTTTCAGGAATTTTTGCTGATGTCAACAGATAGTATTTTCACGCTTAATGAGCCAAACCATTGCAATAAAATGTAAAGCTCATGTGTTCATCGCTGTTGGTATATTTGTTGCGGACTAAGTATGGGCATAAATGATACAATAATTGAAAGTTCACTCTACAGAGGTAAAAAGAAAATGCCCAAATAATTTTAAGAGTATTATAAATAATGTTTCATCAGTAATTCCACCTAAAATTAAAATACAATTTTATTAACCCCCACCCTCTTCTCCCCTTACCCGGAAAACCTTAATAACCCTCTAAAGCTATTGGCTTTGAATTCCGATATTAACATCACTGGTAAGTCTTCTGCTATAATTACTGCATTTACTATAATCGCTAAATCACTGTAATCACTGAAAATCACTTAACTTGGCCAAAAACAATCTTCCAATTTACATTTACAAAATTGAAACTGGGTAGCCTACTATAGTTCAAAAGAGGCTATTTTTTAGATTGAAATCTTTAGCTCATCACCTAGAAATCGGAACTCTCTTTCAATCGGTAAACTCTGCTCTTCCCTGTCTCATTTAGTTGTCAAGACACTTAAGACAGTATGTTGTTTCGTGTTATTGTTGTCAAATTGCTGTCAAAAGCAGTTTAAGTTGAATAGACGTGTTTGTTTATTATTTTGCTCTTTTATACACTTCCATTTACATACTTTTGTGCACTTTATACACATATTTTTCTCATTTATATACTTCCATCGGTACACCTACATAAGTTTATGCAGTCTACCCTATACGGGATCAAAACTACCAGCAAACTAATTTAGATGATTCCCCTTCCCCATTATCGATATTAATAGAATATCTAAAATATTTTTTTGTAATAATTTAAAACCGTTAGATGCCCTAATCACTTGTAAAATCAGCTTAAACATGCCCAATTTTAATTCATTTCTTCAACAGGGTAACCCACTGTTACATTTTTTGAGTGGTGGAAGCGTAGAGTTTGTATACATAAAATTATTCAGTCTTTCCACCCCCCTGGGAACCGCTTGAATTGTCCGTCATTTTTATAGTTATGTATATTTGGTTTGTAATTCTAAAGTTTTTTTTTATTTAAATTTTGTCCAACCCCCGGACATTCAACCCAACAATTTGTAAGCCGAAGCGGACGTTACTTGTAGAGTATGTTATGAACTATCCCCCAAGAGGAAAGCTCCATTTTGCTAAAATAAACAAGAGCTAAGAGCTCATATGGCACTTGTGACGAGGCGAGAAGAGCTAAGAGCCAAGAGATCATATGGTATGAGCTCTAACAAAATTATATGAATCAATAGATTGATTTAAAAAGGAAAATAAGAGGCTTAATGCCGGTCAAGATTTAAAATAAGAGCTTTGAGTCACAAAGTCCTTCTAAATATCAAAATTCATTAAGATCCGATCACCCACTCATAAGTTATAAGTACCTAATTTTTTCTAATTTTTCCTCTCCCTTTTGCCCCCCAGATGGTCGAATCTGGGAAAACGACTTTATCAAGTCAAATTGTGCAGCTCCCTGACACGCCAACCAATTTTCATCGCCCTATCACGTCCAGAAGCACCGAACTCGCCAAATCACTGAACCCCTCCCCCCAACTCCCCAAAAGAGAGCGAATCCAGTACGATTCTGTCAATCACGTATCAAGGACATTTGTTTATTCTATCCACCAAGCTTCATCCCGATTCCTACACTCCAAGTGTTTTTCCAAGATTTCCCCCTTCAAATCCCCACAATGTCAAAAGATCTGGTCGGGATTTGAAATAAGAGCTCTGAGACATGAATTCCTTCTAAAAATCAAATTTCATTAAGATCCGATCATCTATTCGTAAGATATAAATACTCCAATTTTCATGTTTTCCAAGAATTCGGTTCTCCCCTCCAACTCCCCCGAATGTCAAAGGATCTGGTCGGAATTTGAAATTAGAACTTTAGAGCACAAGATCCTTCTAAATATCAAATTTCATTAAGATCTGGTCACCCTTTCGTAAGTTACAAATACCTCAATTTTCAATATTACCCCCCCCCCCCAATTCCACCAAAGAGAGCAGATCCGGTCCAGTTATGTCAGTCACGTATCTTAGACAGGTTTCTACTCTTCCCATCCAGTTTCATCCTGATCTCACCGCTTTAAGTATTTTCTAAGATTTCCGGTCCCCCCAACTGCCCCCCCCCCAATTACGCTTGATCCGGTTGAGATTTAAAATAAGATATCGGAGTTACGAGGTCCTTCTAAATATGAAGTTTCATGAAGATCCGATCACTCCTTCGTAAGTTAAAAATACGTCATTTTTCTTATTTTTCAGAGTTACCCCCCCCCCACCCGCAATTGAGCGGATCCGTTCCAATTATGTAAATCACGTATGCAAGACTTCCGCTTATTTTTCCAACCAAGTTTCATCCCAATCCCTCCAATCTAAGCGTTTCCCATCATTTTAGGTTTCCCCACCCCAAACTTCCCCCAATGTCACCAGATCCGGTCAGGATTTAAAATAAGAGCTTTGAGACGCGATATCCTTCTAAAAATCAAATTTCATGGAGATCCAATCACCCGTTCGTAAGTTAAAAATACCTCAGTTTTTCTAATTTTTCAGAATTAACCCCCCCCAACTACCCCAAAGAGAGCGGATCCGTTCTGGTAATTTCAATCATGTATCTAGGACTCGTGTTTTTTTCCACCAAGTTTAATCCCGATCCCTCCACTCTAAGTGTTTTCCGATTTTTAGGTTTCTCCCTCCCAACTCCCGCCCCCAATGTCACCAGATCCGGTCCGGTTTAAAATAAGAGCTCTGAGCCACAATATCCTTCTAAATATCAAATTTCATTGAGATCCGATCACCCGTTCGTAAGTTAAAAATACCTCATTTTTTTGTATTTTTCAGAAATACACCCCCCGCCAACTACCCAAAAGAGAGCGGATCAGTTCCGTTTATGTCAATCATCTATCTAGAACTTGTGTTTATTTTTCCCACCATGTTTCATCCCGATCCCTCCACTCTGTTTTCCAAGTTTTAGGTTTCCCCCTCCCAACTCCCCGCCCCCATCACCAGATCCGGTCGGGATTTAAAATAAGAGCTCTAAGACACGATATCCTTCTAAACATCAAATTTCGTTGAGATCCGATAACCCGTTCGTAAGTTGAAAATACCTAATTTTTCTAATTTTTAAGAATTACCCCCCCCCCCCCCAACTACCCCAAAGAGAGCAAATCAGTTCCGATTATGTCAATCATGTATCTGGGACTTGCGCTTATTTTTCCCATCAAGTTTCATCCCGATCCCTCCACTATAATTGTTTTCCAAGATTTTAGGTTCCCCCCCCCTTCAACTCCCCCCAATGTCATCAGACCCAGTCGGGATTTAAAATAAGAGCTCTGAGACACAATATCATTCCAAACATCAAATTTCATTAAGATCCAATCACCCGCTCATAAGTTAAAAATACTTCATTTTTTCTATTTTTTCCGAATTTATCGGCCCCCACTCCCCCCCCCCCCCCCCAGATGGTCAAATCGGGAAAACGACTATTTCTAATTTAATCTGGTCCGGTCCCTGATACGCTTGCCAAATTTCATCGTCCTAGCTTACCTGGAAGTGCCTAAAGTAGAAAAACCGGGACTTTAGGTTTTCCCCCTCCAACTCCCCCCAATGTCATCAGATCCGGTCGGGAGTTAAAATAAGAGCTCTGAGACACAATATCATTCCAAATATCAAATTTCATTAAGATCCAATCACCCGCTGATAAGTAAAAAATACTTCATTTTTTCTATTTTTTGCGAATTCACCGGGCCCCCACTCCCCCCCAGATGGTCAAATCGGGAAAACGACTATTTCTAATTTAATCTGGTCCGGTCCCTGATACGCTTGCCAAATTTCATCGTCCTAGCTTACCTGGAAGTGCCTAAAGTAGCAAAACCGGGATCGACAGACCGACAGACAGACAGACAGACCGACAGAATTGGCGACTGCTATATGTCACTTGGTTAATACCAAGTGCCATAAAAAGGACCGTTTTTAAAGGCGTAGGAATTAAAACAAATGGTTAAACCAAGTTTGAAAAGATAGATAAGCAGTGATGATAGTGTAAGAAGGAAGGACTCTGGTTACGCAGAACTACGGTAGCGCATAAATAATCCACATGGCGGTGTTGGTCTCTGATAGGGTTAACTATCTGCTATAGGCTCGGTGAAGGCATTTATGATATCAATATAATAGGAACTATTGTATTAGTGAACGCTGTTGTTTTAACGTTTTTCATCAATACACTCTTAAGAATCCCCGCCTGAACGTTTTCTGTTGGATCACTGATTACTAATGGCTTCTTGAAGAGTATTATCGTATTGTGTGCTACTTACTGTATACTTTCATTAGCTTGCATTAGAACTATCACAGTGAATTATCGGAAATTAAATAAAGGTAAAGGTAAAGTATACGGCATTAGACTTTATAGACCATACCGGCGGTGCTGATCTCCGTTTCTTGGCCCTTCAGACAGGAGGTACAATGGGGGGTTGGGGGCCAGCCATCCTGTGCTTTCGCACACCCTTCCTGTTTACCTTCCCCAGATTTCTCCAGGTACCCATTTAGAGCTGGGTCGACTCTGGCTAAGCTTACAGAGTCACGCCACTGACCCCCGTCCCAAACTGAAGAATTGCGTACACCGGGATTCAAACCAGCGTCCTCTCAGACAAGGGATCCCGAATCCATCGCACCAACAATTAAATAACAATTAGAATTTCAAACTACAATTTAAGTCCGTTTAGGAGGTTTTCAATCATTTGTTTTATTACCTGAAACTTTTTATTTTGAAATAATACATATTTTTGCTGCTTTGATATTACCATTTCAAATAGTGAATTTTTGGGGGCAAACCAAAAATTGCTTTTGAATGAATTTTCTTCCGCAATATTCTTTCCGCTCTCTTTTTTTTTCATTGACACAAATACAAAAGTAACGCAAATGCTGGTAATTGAGACGCCACACAATCATTGTCAAAGATTTGTTCGACCTCACTGTAAAACAAGATGATATTTGACAAAATATATCCAAAATACTTTCATTAAAATCCTAGTAAAGCCAAAAACTATGATCCTCTCCCCCCAAAAAAATCTAGGTGGCACTCTCGAGCCTGAACGAAGTAAATGTGTGGGATATTTTTTTCAACTTGTCTGAAGGGACCGTTTAAAGTGTTCTAAGGGCAATTGCCAGGAGTGAAGATCCGAGTAACACCCAAGGAGGAAATAACCATAGCTTCTTAACTAGTACTATCGTATTGTGTGCTATGCGCTGTATAGTGAGAAAAAAATCACCAATGCAACAGCACAAACACAGAAACAAACGCACACCACACAATCAAACATAAAAATATAAACTACAAAAAATAATAAATACTAAATAATAAATAAGAGATAATAAATAATATAAGAAATATAATGAATCATAAGTAATATATATATCTATATATATAAAAATAAGTTGTCTGTCTGTCTGTGGATGGATCAGGTGACGTCACCTGAAAAAACTGGATCAGGTGACGTCAAAACTGAAAAAACTAAAAAAAGGCAAAAACTACAAAAAAAACTAAAAACTAATAAAAAAAATAAAAAAGCTAAAAAACAAAAAAAACTAAAAAAAGGCAAAAACTACAAAAAAACTAAAAACTAATAAAAAAGCTAAAAAACTAAAAAAACTAAAAAAAGGCAAAAACTACAAAAAAACTAAAAACTAATAAAAAAAATAAAAAAGCTAAAAAACTAAAAAAACTAAAAAAAGGTAAAAAACTAAAAAAACTAAAAAAAACTAAAAAAAGGAAAAAACTGAAAAATAAGCTAAAATAAAGGTAAATACCAATAAAAAACTAAAAAAAAAAACTGAAAAAACTAAAAAAGGCAAAAACTACAAAAAAAACTAAAAACTAATAAAAAAAGTAAAAAAGCTAAAAAACTAAAAAAACTAAAAAAACTAAAAAAAGGTAAAAAACTAAAAAAAATTAAAAATAAAAAAAAACTAAAAAAAGGAAAAAACGGAAAAATAAGCTAAAATAAAGATAAAAACCAATAAAAAACTAAAAAGAAAAAAAGGAAAAAACTAAAAAAAATTTTCGTCTAAAAAACTAAAAAAAACTAAAAAAGGTAAAAACTAAAAGAAATAAAAAAGGAAAAAATAAATGACGACACTCAAAGAGAAAGCGACCAGGACAAAAGGAATGTTCGATTAGCAATCAACAAAGCACCGGGACACAGGGAGTATAAATGACGACCAGGACATAAGTAAAAAAAAAAACTAACAAAACTAAAAAGAAGGTAAAAACTACAAAAAAACTAAAAGAAAAAAACTAAAAAAAGGCAAAAACTACAAAAAAAAACTAAAAACTAATAAAAAAGCTAAAAAACTAAAAAAACTAAAAACAGGCAAAAACTACAAAAAAAACTAAAAACTAATAAAAAAAATAAAAAAGCTAAAAAACAAAAAAACTAAAAAAACTAAAAAAAGGTAAAAAACTAAAAAAAACTAAAAACTAAAAAAAACTAAAAAAAAGGAAAAAACTGAAAAATAAGCTAAAATAAAGGTAAAAACCAATAAAAAACTAAAAAAAAAAACTGAAAAAACTAAAAAACGGCAAAAACTACAAAAAAAAACTAAAAACTAATAAAAAAAAGTAAAAAAGCTAAAAAACTAAAAAAAAATAAAAAAATTAAAAAAAGGTAAAAAACTAAAAAAAAATAAAAAATAAAAAAAAACTAAAAAAAAGGAAAAAACTGAAAAATAAGCTAAAATAAAGGTAAAAACCAATAAAAAACTAAAAAGAAAAAACGGAAAAAACTAAAAAAAATTTTCATCTAAAAAACTAAAAAAAACTAAAAAAGGTAAAAACTAAAAGAACTAAAAAAGAAAAAAATAAATGACGACACTCAAAGAGAAAGCGACCAGGACAAAAGGAATGTTCGATTAGCAATCAACAAAGCACCGGGACACAGGGAGTATAAATGACGACCAGGACATAAGTAAAAAAAAAACTAACAAAACTAAAAAGAAGGTAAAAACTACAAAAAAACTAAAAAGAAAAAAAAACTAAATACTAATAAAAAAACTAAAAAATCTAAAAATCTAAATAAACTAAAAAAGAAAAAAAAAAGGAAAAAAATAAAGGAGAAAAACAAAACTAAAAAACGAATGTATATACAGACCGGGACACCGGGATACAAATGACGACCGGGACACAGGGAATATAAATGACGACCGGGACACAGGGACACAACTACAACGGGGACACCGGGGGAAACAGGGGGATATAAATGACGACCGGGACAGGGAATGGTCGATTAGCAATCACCATCAACAAAGCTCAAGGGCAATCATTAGAATCATGAGGTATAGATCTGAATACAGATTGTTTTCCCATGGACCATTATATGTTGCATGTTCAAGAGTCGGTAAACCTGACAATCTATTTATATGCAAAGACAATGGGACAGCAAAGAATGTTGTATATTCGCAAGTTTTACGTAGTTAAAATCATATATATATATATATATATATATATATATATATATATATATATATATATATATATATATATATATATATATATATATATATATATATATATATATATATATATATATATATATATATATATATATATATATATATATATATATATATATATATATATATATATATATATATATATATATATATATATATATATATATATATATATATATATATATATTCACAGGTGGGACATAGGGACACAACTACAATGGCGCGTAACTATTATGGCGCGTAACGACTTACGCGCGCGGGGGGGCTTGGGGGGGCGCGAAGCGCCCCCACCAACTAGGTGTTGGGGTGGGGCGAAGCGCCACCCCAACAGCTAGTACATATATATATATATATATATATATATATATATATATATATATATATATATATATATATATATATATATATATAAACAAAAAAAAAGACAGAAGGAGACAGGAAGACTGTTTTCCTACTTTATTAATTAATATAGATAAGTGCTTGAACGTTATAAAATATAAAATATAAAAATAATATTGAGTATTTGAATCATAACCAGAACTTTGAATTGTAATTTAAGTCTGTTTACTAAGTGTTCAGTAATTTATGTTAATTGCTTAAAAATTGGGAAGTTTTCAGACCAATATCACATTTTCGCCAGTGTTACCACACTGAACCGTGAAAACAAACAGACGAAAATAATTAGTTAAATTTAATGACGCTTTTCTTAAAATTCACACAATAACAATTTGTTCATTCTGAAAAATAGCTACCCCTTCAAAGAAAAACTACATCTTCCGAATTTGATAGGTAGCATAGGCTTCTGGCCTATTTTTTAAAGGTAATAAACACACATTTCTTTGTAAATTTTGTGCCCACTGCTACCGAAATTGCATAGCTGTATATGGAGGTCTTTGTCATCAAGAATTTAACGCCCGATTATTCTTCATTTTTTAGGATTTACATTTTTTTCTCTACTTAACCAATTCGCTTTATCAGATTTCCTTTTCCCTACCCTTGTTAATTCAAGGAATTTCGCTTTGTTTATTTTACTGAAATTCAATTTTCATTCTTATTTTCGTAATGTAATTGAGAAGCTGTTCACATTCAAAAATTCTTGCAAATGTTGGTGGCTGGTTTACTACTAATTTACTTAATGGTTTACTTAAATGTTGGTTAACTACCATAGGTTTTTCAAACAGTTCGTGCTAACGGAACTGTAGTAAGGAGCAACCCGGCTCAATAGTAAACGAAACTCTAAAAACGGAATTTTGATGCTAAAAGATACATCAAAAGAATCGACTTTTCATGCTGATTTCAAATATATAAGTTTCATCAAATTTAGTCATTGTCATTAAAAGTCACGAGCCTGAGAAAATTTGCATTATTTTGGAAAATAGAGGGTAACACCCC
The DNA here is from genome assembly GCF_032884065.1 of Artemia franciscana. Classification (NCBI taxonomy): domain Eukaryota; kingdom Metazoa; phylum Arthropoda; class Branchiopoda; order Anostraca; family Artemiidae; genus Artemia; species Artemia franciscana. Next base: position 16,407,258 of record NC_088864.1, read on the forward strand.
CTAAAACTCATAGAATCTTAACGAAAATCACACCATCGGATTAAGCGTATCAGAGAACCCTATGGCAAAAATTTCAAGCTCCCATCTACAAAAATTTGGAATTTCGTATTTTTTGCCAGAAGGCAGATCACGGGTGCGTGTTTATCGACCAAGAGGTCCTAGAATGTCTCAAGAGGCCTCATTCTAACGGAAATAAAACGTTCTAGTGTCCTTTTTAAATGACCAAAAAAATTGGAGGGCACCTAGGCCCCCTCCCACGCTCATTTTTTCCCAAAGTCAACGGATCAAAATTTCGAGATAGCCATTTTGTTCCGCATAGTCGAAAACCATAATAACTATGTCTTTGGGGATGAATTACTCCCCCACAGTCCCTGGGGGAGGGGCTGCAAGTTACAAACTTTGACCAGTGTTTACACACAGTAATGGTTATTGGAAAGTGTACAGACGTTTTCAGGGGGATTGTTATGGTTTGGGGGTAGGGTTGAGGGGAGGGGGATGTGTGGGAGGATCTTTCCTTGGAGGAATATGTCATGGGGGAAGAGAAATTAAATGAAAAGGGCGCGGGATTTTCTAGCATTACTATAAAAAACAATGAAAAAATAAACATGAAAAAGTTTTTTCAATTGAAAGTAAGGAGTAGCATTAAAACTTAAAACGAACAGAGATTATTACGCATATGAGGGTTCTAAAAATACTTTAGCATAAAGAGAGAGGTATTTAGGAGGAGTCAAATACCTCGCTCTTTATGCTAAAGTATTTTTAGTAATTTCAACTATTTATTCTACGGCCTTTCTGATTCAGGGATCATTCTTAAAGAATTGGGACAAAACTTACGATTTAGTGTAAAGAGCGAGGTATTAACGAGGGGACAAACCCCCTCATATACATAATAAAAATATAAGGATATAAAAGTTTGTTACGTAAGTTAATTCTTAAGTTACGTATATTTTTCATTAATAAAAACGTTCGCTAAAAATTGAAATTTCTAGTTGCCTTTTTAAGTAACCGAAAAATTGGAGGGAAACTAGGCCTCCTTCCCCACCCCTTATTTCTCAAAATCGTCTGATCAAAACTAAGAGAAAGCCATTTAGCCAAAAAAAAAAAATTAATATGAAAGTTTCATTTTAACAATTTATGCGTGGAGAGCCAAAATCAAACATGCATTAATTCAAAAACGTTAAGAAATGAAATAAAAAAAACTAGTTTTTTTAACTGAAAGTAAGGAGCGACATTAAAACTTAAAACGAACAGAAATTACTCCGTATATGAAATGGGTTGTCCTCTCCGCAATCCTTCGGTCTTTGCGCTAAAGTTTGATTCTTTGCCAAAATTCTACTTTTTAAAACAATCAAAACTTTAGCGTAAGGAGCGAGGCGTTGAGGAGGGGAAAACCCATTTCATATACGGAGTAATTTCTGTTCGTTTTAAGTTTTAACGTCGCTCCTTTCTTTCAGTTAAAAAAAAAAACTGATTTTTTTTTTATTTAACCTACTTAACGAATTCACTCTATCAGATTTCCTTTTCCCTATCCTTGTTAATGTAAGCAATTTCGCTTTGTTTTCAAACGAAAGTGGTCGTTTGACCCTTTACTTGTGATATCCACTTTTAGAATAAAACCTTAAATTATCCGTGACAAAAAACACGATTTTAAAAAAAGAATCATTAAAAATGGATCATGGAGAATCGATACCAATAAAGTATTTTTTTAAATTCCATTTTCATTCATATTTTCGTCATACAATTGAGAAGCTGTTCGCATTGAAAAATCTTACAAATGTTGGTAGGTGGAAGTTGTGAACAAGCGCCATGCGTATCAGGGTATATAATATCACACGTAGCAAAATATGCTATAAGTGACACGAAAAGGTGTGGTGAGGTGGAAGTGTGCCAAATGTGGTGGTACAGCTGGCGCTCTGAGATGCACATTACGCAGTGGGGAGGGGGTCATCCATTGTACATAATTTGTGGAGCTTAATGTTTTTTTTTTATATATACCAGAATTCTAAAGCGAGCGCTGATTAAAAGTGAATATAATCTCTTAATTTATTTGTCACGTCTTCATTACTAAAACCTACTGTTTTTGTTTTGACATAAACCATTGAAAGGGTTTTAAATAACAAAACTTTGAAGGATGAACTACAGAGGGATATAAACTTATATGACAATCTTTTGAGGGGCAGGTGGAGACAACTGCAAAACTATTTTTTTTTTCAGAAAAATATCACATTTTAAAACATCGTAATATTTTGTCATTTTATGTATTTGTGTGTTCCAGGAGGGAGTAAAGGGTCGTATCCTACTTCACTGTGGAAGCTCAAAAGGCTACAAATCTATTGTTGCATTTATTCTTACTATATGAATGTTTGCCAGCAAATGTATTAACCTCCAACTGTTTTCACCACAGAATTTCTCTACTACAAATTAAGGGTAATTTCTATATAGCAGTACTGATTGTTAGGAAGGAAAAAATGAGTGTTGAATTCCAAAGAACCATTAGAGTTGTAACCAAAAATAGGAGTCATTTATGAACATCACCAGAAACCACAGGAGGTCAACTGGAGTCTGTATTGCACGCTTCATCCTTTGTTACAAAGATGAATACAGATCTAATGACTTTGTTCTGTAGCTATTAACACTTTTCTGTGTGAATAGACCTGTATATATTACTCCGTTTCTGAAATCAATTATTTATCGATGTCCTACTGTTTTGAAAGGAATATGGACGCATAATTTTATGACGTCTGTTTCGAAGCTCTGTGCCAAACCAAACACAAGGGAAAGCTTGGGCTATACTCTCAAGAGGTGGGCAAGTGACAGGCACGTACACATAGGGGAGTCCCCAAAATTTTAAATTGTTGGCACTTCGGTACTTATCTGTTAAACAGAACGCACCTAAGAACTAAAGTTACATTAATCCTAATGAAATATACCAAAACATGATGATAATATAATACTTTAGAAACAGAATTCTGGAAACTACGACAAAGAATTATGGAAATCAGGTCACACAGAATGCATTACATTAGATACATAACCTAACCCCTAACCAACTCTAAAGATTAAATATTTAATTAAAATATACCTACATCGTAGTTTTTTCACCCAAATTAAGCAGATCATAACCTATTCTAGAGAGACAAACAGGTTTTGGTCAGATCTTAGACAACATAATTATTGAGTGTGTTCTATTTAACAGACAAGTACCGGCACTTCTTATTTACGCTATCAATCTGAGTGCTCAGCATCCTGAACAAAAAAAGTCCTGCACAAGTGCCAGTAATTCATCTCTGCCTCTTTATATTCCTTTACTGCCGATGATAATTAGTTACACCAAAAGACATCCAGGGGAGATTATCCACTAACAGTTGTCACAGGACAAAACTTGCCGAATTTTACTACCTACCCATCTTTTGGCAAAACTAATGATAATACAGAAGAGCATTGTACATAATTGCGTTGTTTAGTGCTTCAGTTTGGCTGCAATTGTTCAAAAAGGGTTGAGCGCCGTATCATGTTTTGTTCTACGTCTTCGTTCTTAAGCTTACTAAACAAAAAAACATGTTTTTTCAACTGAAAGTAAGGAGTAACATTAAAACTTAAAACGAACAGAAATTATTACGTATATGAGGGGGAATGCTCTTCCTCAACACCTCGCTCTTTACGCTAAAGCGTTTTAGTACTTTTAAAAGAAGCTTCTTATTGTTCTAATTAAACGAACAGCGTTTCAGGAGCCATTCTTAAGGAATTGGGACAGAATTCAAATTTTACAGTAAAGAGCGAGGTGTTGAGGAAGAGCACCCCCTCATATAGGTAATAATTTCTGTGTGTTTTAAGTTTTAATGTTGCTCCTTACTTTCAGTTGAAAAACTTGTTGTTGTTTTTTTTTTTTGTTTAATTTCAGATCGTTTTTCAAATGATGTCCGGAAATCTGGCTTTACCTTCACGGAAAAATATCTCCTCCCCACCGGATTTATTCTCTAGACAATTCAATCCTGGTGAAAATTTACCCCGGAAAACTTTCCGGGGTAATTATTTCCACGCGCAAAACTGATACGACGAAGAGAAAGCAAGACATTAGATGAATTTCGTATAGGAATTCTTGCAAATTCCCCCAGTGTAAAATTTCCACTGAAAAATTCATTTCTTGGAAATTTCCCTCTCCATGGAAAATTACCCGCGTGGAAAAATCCCACCAGCAGAAAATTCGCCCCCCCACCACCACCCAAAAAATGTATGCATACTTCCCAATAACGAATACTATACGTAAACAATGGGCAAATTTTGTAATATAGAGACGTTTCCCAAGGGGCTCGGGGTTCTTGATATTTACAATGACATAGTTATTCGGTTTTTCAACTATGCTGAACAAAATGGCCATCTCAAAATTTCGATTGGACGAAAAAAGGGGCGTGGGAGAGGGCCTAGTTGTCGTTCAATTTTTTTGATCACTTAATAAGGGCACTAACACTTTTTATTTCCGTTCCAATGTTTCATCTGACAAAAAATAAAAAATTCCACATTTTTGCAGAGGAGCTCGAAACCTCTGCAGTAGGGTTCTCTGATACGCCGAATTCGACGGTGTGATTTTCATCAAGATTCTTTCAGGGGATGTTTTTCCCTAATTTTGAAAATAAGGCCAATATTATCAGGCTCGTAACCTTTGATGGATAAGACTAAACTTAATAAGACATATATTTGAAATCAGCATAGAAATCTGATTCTATTTATATATCTATTGGTATCATAGTTCCGTTACTTAGAGATTCGGTTACTATTGAGCCGGGTCGTTCCTTACTTACAGTTCGTTACCACGAGCTCTTTGATACCATCCTCTATCAACTGGTCTACAGCAGCATCATAAGAAGTGGTGTTTAAGTTCAAATTAGCTATGGAAAAAACAGCTATACGACGTGAGTCACAAGTTAAAATTGCAAACTGTACCAAGTCATCCTCAAACTTGTTGAGTTCGGAAATTTAACATGACATCACTTCACGAAATTATAAGGGGAAGGGGCAAGGATTTTTTTTTTACATGAAGATTCGAATAAATGTGTTCCTCAAAATCCAAGAGAGGGCATTTTTTTTCAATTTCCATCAAAAAAAGATATTTCCAAAAATTTAGGGGGGGGGGGTTCATATTGACTTATTGTTTTCCATCACAAAAAAAAATACAAGGTAAAATTAAAAAAAAAAACTAGGGTTCAAATGAAAACTGAGCATACTTCTTTTTTTTGGAAAATTGTTATCGTATGCTTAAAAGTATTCATATTATGGTCAGTGAAAAACCATTGAGAGCCTTAAAAATTATTCTTTTATTTTCTGCAGGCCAATTTTCACAAAATTTCCTGCTCCTAAGAGAACATCTTGTTGTTGTTGTTCTTTGTTTTATTTTTTGTTTTTTTTTTGGGGGGGGAGGGGGGTTATGTTTTCAGTGAAGCGCTAGTTTCTAGAATTCTGCTGATCTTAAAAAATATTACGAGTCAGCTTATTTGAGATTGTTTTGTAGATATATCTTGCATAATCCACGAAGCAATAGTTCTGTTTGTTTTAAGCCTCAACTTTGTTCTTTACTTCCGTATGAAAAACTTTGTTTCGTTTAAATTAATAGCATCCAAAAACCAAAAACCGTTTTCTATATATATATAATTAAAAATTAGTAATTTTAAATTGTGTATTATGCCCCGCTTCCTTTCCCCACCGACCCTCCACACTAAATTTCTGGATTAGCAGGTTTATTGCATTAATAGGTTTCGCAAGTATCAGCGTTAAAAGCACAATGTTGGCGAAATATTCAAAGCTCTTCAGGCAGAATAGCATACTACCACATCTAGAACAATCCAAAGGTGATTAATCAGTATATCTTTCATTTTCAAATTTCCAAAACAAAAGGGATCATTGCTAAATTTATAACTTGGTTAAGATATCGATCAACAAACTTCTTTTCAAAGCTTGCTTTCTCACGAAAATTCATTATTCCGTGAAATAAAGGATTTTTAGTATTTCAACCCTTTCCTTATGTTTCTATACCTTAGCGATTAATGTCAAAATCTAATAACTAATGACCCCTCTCAGACAATTAGTAATTCACCAAAAATAAAGATAATTAACTAACGCTTTTGTTGAAGAATTCTCAAATTTCAGAAAATCGTTCCGATCTCTTAATGAGTCTTTTAAGATGGAATGTGGATTCCTTGATTTTAATATTTACTCCGCTTTCTGATGATAATGTGAACGAATAAATTTTAGTATGTGGAAAGATCATTAATTAACATAATATCAAAAATGGGGGTTTTGCTCCGAATCCCATCATGTTTTGATTTATTTTTATAATAGTGTTATACTTCACCAAAGAATGTTTCAAAATAAAGAATCATTATAGAACGACTTTCTACTAAAATAATTATCACGTATTTAAAGTACCCAAGCAATTACAGATAGATTAATTTGAAAGAGGAAGATAGGGGGGGGGGTTGAAAGTACCTATACTGTAAATATAGAAACCCCTTCTTCATGTTTCTTCGCCTGTGCGATGAATGTCAAGCCACTGAAATGTCAATGACGTTTAGAAAGTGTTAATTTTGGTCCCATTATATTCTAATTTTTTTCGGGGCGGGGGGGGGGGTGCAAATAAAAATAATGTCCCTAATTTGCCAACATAAAACAATTTAAAATCAACAGATTTCAGTTAGAGAAGGCGGGAAGTAAGAATCCAAGCCCGCCAGCTTTTCCCCAACCCCTACTAGTTTTATTCAATATTTCACAAATTTAGACTCAACTGACTGAAGTCTAATTGTCAAAATGTCAAATTTAGAAGTTAAATGTCAAATTTAGTTTGTGTAAATGCTCCGCTATATATTCCTTGCGCAAACCAAGTTCACATGTTTATGAACGTTAGAGCGGTAGGTTGACGAGTTAGACTACGCGAACAAATCTATTTCCTGGACATTCAAGGAAAATTTTAAGAGATTGCGTTTTATCTTAAATAATTCAGTTCCAAGTTCACACAGTTTTATTTTCAGGAAACCCTTCAGGTGAACACCTTAAGAGGTGTACGACTTTGGCCTTTGTGCACCGTGAGAAAAAAACTTGCAAAAGTAAATCGTTTCAACGACAAAAAGAAATTCTTGTGTTTTGATACCAACTTAGGTTTTATTTGAGAATTTTGAAGGTAGGTCGTACAGCTATTTTCACCAGATAAAATTCTTATTTCGCACAGAAACTGTTAAATTACCCTGGCACCAGGTGTGAACTCTCTTTTCATTGTAATGGTCGGCATAAGCTGGGTTTCCAAGATTATTGAGGACTGAGCCGTCAAAAAGAGCGAATAAGGGACACTATATATATATATATATATATATATATATATATATATATATATATATATATATATATATATATATATATATATATGTATATATATATATATGTATATATATATATATATATATATATATATATATATACATATATATATATACATATATATATATATATATATATATATATATATATATATATATATATATATATGCATACATAACCATTAGTGCATGTAAACACTGGTCAAAGTTTGTAACTTGCAGCCCCTCCCCCAGGAACTGTGGGGGAGTAAGTCATCCCCAAAGACATAGTTATGCTGTGTCGTTCCCTTTCCCGGGGTTGTTCCCTTCTTAATGCCCCGCTCTTTACGCTAAAGTTTTTTACTGTTTAATAAAGTAGAATTGAGAGAAAGAGTCAAACTTTAGCGTAAAGAGCGGGGGGTTGAGAAGGGAACATCCACGGAGTAATTTCTGTTCGTTTTAAGTTTTAATGTCGCTCCTTACTTTCAGTTAAAAAATCTAGTTTTTTTATTTAATTAAATAAAAAAACAACTTATTTAACTGAAAGTAAGGAGCGACATTAAAACTTAAAACGAACAGAAATTACTCCGTGTATGAAAGGGGCTGTTCCCTTCTTAACGCCCCGCTCTTTACGCTAAAGTTTTTTACTGTTTAATAAAGTGGAATTGAGAGAAAGAGTCAATCTTTAGCAGCCAGAAATCATTTCTGGCTGCTAAAAGGTGCACTAGAAGTCAAAGTTTTTGTTCAAATGAGACCTCTCCCAAAATTGTAAGGCAGCTGGCTCGATACAATAATCTCCGATAAAATTAAAAATGAATTTTAGAATAAAGCCACAAGTGATATAAAAAAATGAGATTCCACATTTTCACATAGAGGGGCCTAAGAGTTTCACTGGGGAGGGGGGGTATAGATTTGGTAGCGCAGCATAATTTTCATAAGGATCGGATGAGTTCCCTCCCTCCAATTTTCATGGAATTGAACAAGTTTGTTTAATATTTATATGGTGGGATTGGTGGGTTCTAAAACGAAATCTTTTAAAAAAAGTGTCAAAAACTTGTTTTTTTTTATTGATTTTTGTTACGTTTTTTGCGAGTCAGGCAAACATTTCGGGAGGGGGGTTCAAACTCCCAAGCCTCTCCCCGTTGGATACGGCCTTGATTAATATAATTTTATAGATATCTTTATACTGATTAACTCTACATATTTGGAATCAGCATCAAAGTCAGATCTTTTTATATGTATGCTGAAATCATAATCGTTTTTTAAGGTTTAGATTTCTATTGGCATGGGTTGCTCGTAAATTATAGCTCGTTACCAAAAACCATTGGATTTGCTCTTTACTTTTCAGGGAAAAAGTTGGCTTTTAAATTTCTGACCATAAAACGTTATAAAAATGATTGTGGATTTTTTTTTTGGGGGGGGGGGGGAGAGACTGGTCTGATTGCATCTCTCCTACCTCCCTGCATGGTCTTTAGGTATAGTGCTGATGAAAAGCCTTTATTTAGAAATGTTCTAAAGCGTGTTATTAAATAGAAATCGAGTTAAACTTGATGCTGTCATTATGATCATTCAATATCAATTTGCTGATGACTTCGCCTATCAACACTTGCAGAGAAACTGGAACTATGCATGGGAGCTTGATTATGATAAATTAACTTCGACATAGTTTAAGGTACCTTTGTTGACCTTTCTTTGATTTAAATGAAAGGAATGAGAAAGATTAAGTATATGTCTTTCAATGAAGAGCTTTAATTGAAACTCAAAAGATTTCTAATATTAAACTAGTCTAACATATTTAATGCTTAAGGAGAAAGGGATTGGTGTGCAATCTATAGGTACTCCCCCATTTTACATAGGATAATGAGCAGTCCGAAAGCTAAATCAACCAAATCAGTAAAAAATAACTACAAAAATTGACACTGAAAACAAATTCAGGTCCATACTGTAACACAGCCCAGCAACCACTAAATAGTTTGATAGTTTTTCGTGGGGGGGGGGAGGGAGCAGCTCGTGAAAATAGCAGAAACATGTAAACTGTTCAAAATTTGTTGAAGATAATGAGGGCATTGAAGGGCCACGGGAGTTCAGGTGTTATGGGCCATAATGTATAAATCGTCAGACTAAGAATATTCTTGCATAGGATTAGCATATGTGACTAGAGAAAGTGAATAGAATCCGCTTAAGTGGATTTCAGTATATAGTATATAGTTCATAGAGGTATAAATATGACTATGCCTCTATGCCCAATTATAAATAATAATAAGTAATAATAAATTATATAATATATTATATAACATTAATATAAATAGTAAATTATATAATTGTTCAATTATAAAATAATAAATATATTATATTATAGTTAATTTATAATTATAAATATAATTATTAAATTGTATATTATACTATTAAGAGGAATATTACAAATTATATAATATATATAATATACACTAATAATAAATTATACCTATATATGATGTATAATACAAATTGGCTTAAAAAATCAATGATCATTATTTCTTGCGATTCTGTGGTATACTAGCGAATCTTCTCTTGAGGGTAGGAGGTTAAGGTCTATAAAACGCTTCGATGACAACATCTCTTGTAAGAGGGAGCAGATCAATTTAACTTTCTAGCGGTTCGAATAGAAACATCCGCTTTTTGTATAGCCCACTGTTTACACATCAGAAAGTCTTTCGTGGCATTGAACGGTAACTGAGATGCAATCTTTCTCAATGGAAACCCAAACTCTAAAATCATAAACTCTAAAAACTTTGAAATGTTTGACCTCAGTCGTATTTATACCGGCACATAAGAGATTTATTTCTAATACTGAATCCGTATGTGTAAATCCCTTAATCTTAAGGCTATCTATCAAAAATTTTAGTTTAAACACAATTGTTGAAAAAGAACCAAAATTGGACGCAATCTGTATGAAAATGAAATTGAATATGTCTGAAAACCCTAGTTTGTATATTTCAAGATCCTAGAAGAATGGTCGTCAATATTTTTTTTATTTTTTTTTTTTTAATTCAAGGGCGTTTATTTTGAACCGGTGGTCTTTGAATGCCAAAAAAGAAATTTAGGCTTGTAGTGACCTGTTTAAGCAATGAGAGATCGCGCAATAACAACGTGCCAATTCCTGTAGTTTGTGCCGTGCAGCGAATATTTTCACCCAACAAGGACCAAAGGCTATCAAGTGAAAATTCTGGGACAGTCGATTAGTTTTAAACTCTTAGAAATTCTATTCCATTACATTTTGGTTTTAGAATCCTTATTGCTGCAAGGTTGTAGATTTGTCCAGAAACACATATATACTGTTATAAAAGATACATTGGAACAACATTCATCGCAATTTATTTTTCATAAGCCCAATTTATTTTCAACAAAAACAAATATATATTTGTATATATTGTATATATATATTTGTATACATATATATATATATATATATATATATATATATATATATATATATATATATATATATATATATATATATATATATATATATATATATATATATATATATATATATATATATATATATATATGTATACAAATATATATATACAATATATACAAACATATATTTGTTTTTGTTGAAAATAAATTGGGCTTATGAAAAATAAATTGCGATGAATGTTGTTCCAATGTATCTTTTATAACAGTATATATGTGTTTCTGGACAAATCTACAACCTTGCAGCAATAAGGATTCTAAAACCAAAATGTAATGGAATAGAATTTCTAAGAGTTTAAAACTAATCGACTGTCCCAGAATTTTCACTTGATAGCCTTTGGTCCTTGTTGGGTGAAAATATTCGCTGCACGGCACAAACTACAGGAATTGGCACGTTGTTATTGCGCGATCTCTCATTGCTTAAACAGGTCACTACAAGCCTAAATTTCTTTTTTGGCATTCAAAGACCACCGGTTCAAAATAAACGCCCTTGAATTAAAAAAAAAAAAAAAAAAATTATTGACGACCATTCTTCTAGGATCTTGAAATATACAAACTAGGGTTTTCAGACATATTCAATTTCATTTTCATACAGATTGCGTCCAATTTTGGTTCTTTTTTAACAATTGTGTTTAAACTAAAATTTTTGATAGATAGCCTTAAGATTAAGGGATTTACACATACGGATTCAGTATTAGAAATAAATCTCTTATGTGCCGGTATAAATACGACTGAGGTCAAACATTTCAGAGTTTTTAGAGTTTATGATTTTAGAGTTTGGGTTTCCATTGAGAAAGATTGCATCTCACTTACCGTTCAATGCCACGAAAGACTTTCTGATGTGTAAACAGTGGGCTATACAAAAAGCGGATGTTTCTATTCGAACCGCTAGAAAGTTAAATTGATCTGCTCCCTCTTACAAGAGATGTTGTCATCGAAGCGTTTTATAGACCTTAACCTCCTACCCTCAAGAGAAGATTCGCTAGTATACCACAGAATCGCAAGAAATAATGATCATTGATTTTTTAAGCCAATTTGTATTATACATCATATATAGGTATAATTTATTATTAGTGTATATTATATATATTATATAATTTGTAATATTCCTCTTAATAGTATAATATACAATTTAATAATTATATTTATAATTATAAATTAACTATAATATAATATATTTATTATTTTATAATTGAACAATTATATAATTTACTATTTATATTAATGTTATATAATATATTATATAATTTATTATTACTTATTATTATTTATAATTGGGCATAGAGGCATAGTCATATTTATACCTCTATGAACTATATACTATATACTGAAATCCACTTAAGCGGATTCTATTCACTTTCTCTAGTCACATATGCTAATCCTATGCAAGAATATTCTTAGTCTGACGATTTATACATTATGGCCCATAACACCTGAACTCCCGTGGCCCTTCAATGCCCTCATTATCTTCAACAAATTTTGAACAGTTTACATGTTTCTGCTATTTTTACGAGCTGCTCCCTCCCCCCCCCCCCGAAAAACTATCAAACTATTTAGTGGTTGCTGGGCTGTGTTACAGTATGGACCTGAATTTGTTTTCAGTGTCAATTTTTGTAGTTATTTTTTACTGATTTGGTTGATTTAGCTTTCGGACTGCTCATTATCCTATGTAAAATGGGGGAGTACCTATAGATTGCACACCAATCCCTTTCTCCTTAAGCATTAAATATGTTAGACTAGTTTAATATTAGAAATCTTTTGAGTTTCAATTAAAGCTCTTCATTGAAAGACATATACTTAATCTTTCTCATTCCTTTCATTTAAATCAAAGAAAGGTCAACAAAGGTACCTTAAACTATGTCGAAGTTAATTCATCATAATCAAGCTCCCATGCATAGTTCCAGTTTCTCTGCAAGTGTTGATAGGCGAAGTCATCAGCAAATTGATATTGAATGATCATAATGACAGCATCAAGTTTAACTCGATTTCTATTTAATAACACGCTTTTGAACATTTCTAAATAAAGGCTTTTCATCAGCACTATACCTAAAGACCATGCAGGGAGGTAGGAGAGATGCAATCAGACCAGTCTCTCCCCCCCCCAAAAAAAAATCCACAATCATTTTTATAACGTTTTATGGTCAGAAATTTAAAAGCCAACTTTTTCCCTGAAAAGTAAAGAGCAAATCCAATGGTTTTTGGTAACGAGCTATAATTTACGAGCAACCCATGCCAATAGAAATCTAAACCCTCAAAAAAACGATTATGATTTCAGCATACATATAAAAAGATCTGACTTTGATGCTGATTCCAAATATGTAGAGTTAATCAATATAAAGATATCCATAAAATTATATTAATCAAGGCCGTATCCAACGGGGAGAGGCTTGGGGGTTTGAACCCCCCTCCCGAAATGTTTGCCTGACTCGCAAAAAACGTAACAAAAATCAATAAAAAAAAACAAGTTTTTGACACTTTTTTTAAAAGATTTCGTTTTAGAACCCACCAATCCCACCATATAAATATTAAACAAACTTGTTCAATTCCATGAAAATTGGAGGGAGGGAACTCATCCGATCTTTATGAAAATTATGCTGCGCTACCAAATCTATACCCCCCCTCCCCAGTGAATCTCTTAGGCCCCTCTATGTGAAAATGTGAAATCTCATTTTTTTATATCACTTGTGGCTTTATTCTAAAATTCATTTTTAATTTTATCGGAGATTATTGTATCGAGCCAGCTGCCTCACAATTTTGGGAGAGGTCTCATTTGAACAAAAACTTTGACTTCTAGTGCGCCTTTTAGCAGCCAGAAATGATTTCTGGCTCCTAAAGATTGACTCTTTCTCTCAATTCCACTTTATTAAACAGTAAAAAAACTTTAGCGTAAAGAGCGGGGCGTTAAGAAGGGAACAGCCCCTTTCATACATGGAGTAATTTCTGTTCGTTTTAAGTTTTAATGTCGCTCCTTACTTTCAGTTAAATAAGTTGTTTTTTTATTTAATTAAATAAAAAAACTAGATTTTTTAACTGAAAGTAAGGAGCGACATTAAAACTTAAAACGAACAGAAATTACTCCGTGGCTGTTCCCTTCTCAACCCCCCGCTCTTTACGCTAAAGTTTGACTCTTTCTCTCAATTCTACTTTATTAAACAGTAAAAAACTTTAGCGTAAAGAGCGGGGCATTAAGAAGGGAACAACCCCGGGAAAGGGAACGACACAGCATAACTATGTCTTTGGGGATGACTTACTCCCCCACAGTTCCTGGGGGAGGGGCTGCAAGTTACAAACTTTGACCAGTGTTTACATACAGTAATGGTTATTGGGAAGTGTACAGACGTTTTCAGGGGGATTTTTTGGTTTGGGGGTGGGGTTGAGGGGAGGGGGCTATGTGGGAGGATCTTTCCTTGGAGGAATATGTCATGGGGGAAGAGAAATTCAATGAAAAGGGCGCGGGATTTTCCAGCATTACTATAAAAAAAAACAATGAAAAAATAAACATTAAAAAGTTTTTTCAATTGAAAGTAAGGAGTAGCATTAAAACTTAAAACGAACAGAGAGTTCTACTTTTTAAAACAATTAAAAACTTATTGTAAAGAGCGAGGGATTGCGAAGGGGACAATCCATTTCATATACGGAGTAATTTCTGTTCGTTTTAAGTTTTAATGTCGCTCCTTACTTTCAGTTAAAAAAAAAAACTAGTTTTTTTGTATTTAATATCTTTAAAAATTAAGAAAAATCGGAAGACCAATTTTTAATAAAAGGACTTTGAAATACAAAAAAATGAATAAAAGAAATGTGGACAAAAAATGAGCAAAAAATGAGCTAAAAACATACGGCATCAAACAGCAGTAGTTTTTTTTTGAAGTCCTTTCGCTTTGAATTTGGCTTTGAGAACCAACAGATTGTTAATACTCGAGTTTCTACGGACGAAAAATATCGTTAAATTTAGCCAGTTAGTTTTGCTTATTTTTTTATGGTTGAATGTGGCAACACTGACAAAAATGGATTATTGTCCTAAAACTTCATAATCTTGAAACAAACAAAAGAATTATCTTATAAAGTTACGGTTTTCAAGTATGTGGTACCCCCTAGGAAATTCTTTACCCTCCTAAAAACTCATAAACAGGGAATATAAAGCAAATTTGTGACATAATGACCCCCTCCCCATCCATCTCTTATTCTAGGAAAAACTACTAGCAATACCAATAACTGTAATACAGGATCAGATTTCAGCAGGATTCCTTGTGGATTATCAAGGTATCTTCAATAATGTGTATGTTAGCTTAATACAAACAAACGTTCCTCAGTCAGATTTCTAGTGGGGTGAGAATCAAAAGCAAGTGAAAATTAAGTATCCCTTCTGTTGGAACCCCATTGAAAACATTTTTTTTAATCCACTCCCACGCGTTATAATACTCCTTGGAATGCATCTAAGACATTAAAAGTTTTAAAAAAGCCATCTGCCATGGTTGGAATTCAATGTGAAAATTCAAGTGACAATAAAAGACAGAACATTTCGTAGGAAGCGGTTGCAGATTAATGCAATCTAAAGGAAGCAATGGAGTTCTTTGACAGAAGAGATTGATGCATTTTTGGTATGCAACTACGGACAAAAAATGAGAAAGGGATTTTAAATTAGAATTATAAAGGATTATTGAAAAGACGAGACACTTGTAACGGATAAATTCCTTTAGCATATATTGGGTTTTAATACTTGAATTGTAGGATTAGATTGTTAGTTACTTCAGAGTTCTGTCTTTTACATACTGAAACTTGAGAAATCATAAAAAAATAAATATTTTACCAAAAAGTTTAGAAGCAAGGAAAACAAAGCCTCGGCTGAATCAAATAAAAACTGTATGAATTGCAAGGGATTATTGAAAAGACGAGACACTTGTAACGGATAAATTCCTTTAGCATATATTGGGTTTTAATACTTGAATTGTAGGATTAGATTGTTAGTTACTTCAGAGTTCTGTCTTTTACATACTGAAACTTGAGAAATCATAAAAAAATAAATATTTTACCGAAAAGTTTAGAAGCAAGGAAAACAAAGCCTCGGCTGAATCAAATAAAAACTGTATGAATTGCAAGGGATTATTGAAAAGACGAGACACTTGTAACGGATAAATTCCTTTAGCATATATTGGGTTTTAATACTTGAATTGTAGGATTAGATTGTTAGTTACTTCAGAGTTCTGTCTTTTACATACTGAAACTTGAGAAATCATAAAAAAATAAATATTTTACCGAAAAGTTTAGAAGCAAGGAAAACAAAGCCTCGGCTGAATCAAATAAAAACTGTATGAATTGCAAGGGATTATTGAAAAGACGAGACACTTGTAACGGATAAATTCCTTTAGCATATATTGGGTTTTAATACTTGAATTGTAGGATTAGATTGTTAGTTACTTCAGAGTTCTGTCTTTTACATACTGAAACTTGAGAAATCATAAAAAAATAAATATTTTACCGAAAAGTTTAGAAGCAAGGAAAACAAAGCCTCGGCTGAATCAAATAAAAACTGTATGAATTGCAAGGGATTATTGAAAAGACGAGACACTTGTAACGGATAAATTCCTTTAGCATATATTGGGTTTTAATACTTGAATTGTAGGATTAGATTGTTAGTTACTTCAGAGTTCTGTCTTTTACATACTGAAACTTGAGAAATCATAAAAAAATAAATATTTTACCGAAAAGTTTAGAAGCAAGGAAAACAAAGCCTCGGCTGAATCAAATAAAAACTGTATGAATTGCAAGGGATTATTGAAAAGACGAGACACTTGTAACGGATAAATTCCTTTAGCATATATTGGGTTTTAATACTTGAATTGTAGGATTAGATTGTTAGTTACTTCAGAGTTCTGTCTTTTACATACTGAAACTTGAGAAATCATAAAAAAATAAATATTTTACCGAAAAGTTTAGAAGCAAGGAAAACAAAGCCTCGGCTGAATCAAATAAAAACTGTATGAATTGCAAGGGATTATTGAAAAGACGAGACACTTGTAACGGATAAATTCCTTTAGCATATATTGGGTTTTAATACTTGAATTGTAGGATTAGATTGTTAGTTACTTCAGAGTTCTGTCTTTTACATACTGAAACTTGAGAAATCATAAAAAAATAAATATTTTACCGAAAAGTTTAGAAGCAAGGAAAACAAAGCCTCGGCTGAATCAAATAAAAACTGTATGAATTGCAAGGGATTATTGAAAAGACGAGACACTTGTAACGGATAAATTCCTTTAGCATATATTGGGTTTTAATACTTGAATTGTAGGATTAGATTGTTAGTTACTTCAGAGTTCTGTCTTTTACATACTGAAACTTGAGAAATCATAAAAAAATAAATATTTTACCGAAAAGTTTAGAAGCAAGGAAAACAAAGCCTCGGCTGAATCAAATAAAAACTGTATGAATTGCAAGGGATTATTGAAAAGACGAGACACTTGTAACGGATAAATTCCTTTAGCATATATTGGGTTTTAATACTTGAATTGTAGGATTAGATTGTTAGTTACTTCAGAGTTCTGTCTTTTACATACTGAAACTTGAGAAATCATAAAAAAATAAATATTTTACCGAAAAGTTTAGAAGCAAGGAAAACAAAGCCTCAGCTGAATCAAATAAAAACTGTATGAATTGCAAGGGATTATTGAAAAGACGAAGCAGTCTTAACTGATAAATACCCATAGCACAAAAGTATTGACAAAAAAATGCACATGGAAGAGAGAAACATTATTCCTCAAAGGAATATAAGTTTCGGGGAAACAGAGGCTGTGTTATTATATCCTAATTTTGCTATCTTATTATTATTATTATTTATTATTATTATTATTATACTTTATTATTATTATTTATATCCCATTGCTTTAGTTGTATTACAGAGCCCTGTGGTAGCGCGGTTGATTGATTGTGTGTTTAGCAATACGAGGTCCGAGGTTTGGTTCCGACTACCGCAAGGCTGGAAGAAAAGAAAAACAAATAAAATAACGTTTGATAATTTTAATAGGAAGTACTCGAACATTTAATACTAATAAGGCTCGTCCCCTGAAGTAAGCCACCCTGGATTCCCTTCGTGGTGGTATTATACTAAAATAGTTATAGTATTTTACTGGTATTCTAGTGATTTTAGTAGTCCTAAGTCTAATGCTTCGGTACGTGTTATGGGGACCACACTTTGTTCTTGATCTGTGATGAAACCGGTTTTATGTGTCCACTCGTAGATATTCAGCTTAGCTTGAGAGAGAAAAACTACTATGTAGGCATATTTAAGGTTCACTTCTTAGGTGTGGTCGCTATAACACGTAAGTACCTAATATTCTATTGAAAAGAAAAACTGTGTAGAAATCACTTAAATAGACTTATTTAGTCCTTAAAGTATTTCAATTCTCTAGGGTCAAAGCTTTACATTCCTAGCTTTTTACCTCTTAGCCTGTAGCCAATTTTACATCCATAATTCGGGTCCTGTCCCTTTAATTCATAATTTGGGTGTAGAGATAAGCATCGTAGTCTGCACATTACAGAGTTTCCTCTCCCTTCCAAAAATTTCATCCCTAGAATCCATAGAAATTGCACTAACCAATACCAATTCTAGCCAAACTAACCAATTCTAGGGCAGAATCCTTGGATCTTCCTTATAAGAATTTCATTCCTCGAAGTCAGGGAGACCAGTTCATGAAAATATAGGTGGGGAGAGGCAAGGATTACATGTTTTTTTATGAAGGTACAAAAAAGGAATTTCGAAAATAAAGGGGGGCATTTTTTGTTTTTCATTTTTTATTAGAAAATGCCAAAACAAATTCAAAATCCAGGGGGATTTAGCCTATACCCCTTTCCTTAATTGGTGCGCCTGCTCGAAGTACTTTTTCGCGCTACCTTACTGTTACGTACTTAAACTAATTCTTTTGGTGATGATTTCGGTGATTAGTGAATTATTCATCATTAACTGAGATTTATTGAAGTTGGTACTTGAATTTATGAATCTTGGACAATTGACCTTGAAAACATATTATATTTGAAAAAGTACATAATGCTTCAACGCTGATACGCAGATTGAGTAATTACTTTAAATATAGCGCTATTATAAAAGTAAACCTTAAGATACCCAAAAAATTTATGGCTTCATTCAAAAACGACCGTTGAGATTTCAAATGATCTTTAAACCCAGCAGGCCGTGTGAAAAATAAAAAAAGGGGGAAATCTTAAAGGTGTGGGAGGAAGCGGAAATGGCTTTATACCATTACTGAAAGAGTACCAATCTGGTTATCCAGATAAACCAACGGTTTTTCATTCTATATCACATAACAATGAGGGAGTGTGGCAGACGTGCTGATGGTGAAAGGGAAGAGATTGAAAGTAAGACCGTGTTGAACAATTGATTTGTTGCAGTTGGTTGAAGGTGATAAACGCATCTTGATGGTGGTCCTGAATGGTAGGTCATACTTTAACAATGATCTTCTTAATACATAAGGAAACTCACAGGAAATTTTATCTATATATGCTGCTACTAGTCCTGTTAATATTGTTACTGTTACTGCTACTACTTCTACTGACGTGCTCCAACACTAAGCCACCTGTGGTCAACACAGCTGTGCATATTTCTCCCCCAACTCAATCTGTTCAAAGCTTCACTCTTGAAATTCTGATTTCCTTTAAATCCTTACTTACTTTCGAATGTAAACCAAAAGAAAGCATGGAACCTTTTCGTTAATTCGCGACCACTACCTTTTTTTACTTGCAATTCCATTAAGTCACAACCTGTTCAATTAATAAAAAGTAGACGTAAACACAAAAAAAAACACAACTAAATGTAAGAAAGTGTGATTTAAAGTATAAAAAATTCTTAATGCAAGATTAACACAATATATTGACTTGAACATAAAAATACTCACAATTTAAAAAAAAGTAGTCATGGTGAGCTAACAGAAAAGTTCCGAAAGCATTATACAAAATCTATTAGTATTAAAATTGTTAATAGGAT
Source organism: Artemia franciscana (assembly GCF_032884065.1). NCBI lineage: Eukaryota > Metazoa > Arthropoda > Branchiopoda > Anostraca > Artemiidae > Artemia > Artemia franciscana. The sequence continues at coordinate 16,427,049 of NC_088864.1, forward strand.
CAAGGGCTAAACTGAGAGAAGGGGGTATAACGGCCGTTCATATTTTTCTAAACTCCTAGAGATACGTTTTTCAAAGTCAGAGGTTTCTGAAAGTGCACATAATTAGGCTTTCTCCATTAATGGTTCTCTAGAAGTCTTATTCACAGTGCTTCCGCCCTCGTAAGTAAAATTGAAATGACGTGAGAGGTATAAAACTATTCCAAACACATTCCGATTATGTGGCCCAAGCTTCAGCTGTGTATGCTTTTACAGGAGGAGGGGTAGAGTAGGACGTGCCTCAATCGGTGTTTTAGGCAGAATAAAACTGAACAATATTTTTCTTTGTCGCATAGCCGAGCATATATATATAGCAGCAGGTAATACTCAACACCTGTCAAAGGTGCATAAGTGGGATTTTGTTTTGGGGTATGGGGGATTGAGCTGAGGCAGCAAATAGCAAGTGGATTATACAGAAATAACATAAATTATGGAGACAGTATAATTCTAAGACAATCCACCTCCCCCCTCTCTTCATAAGAGCCGAAGAATCATTGGCATGATTACACAAACAAAAGAAATAGAGAGCTTTTTTTGGGCAATGAGTCATCCGAAAAAACATCCCCCTACCATGAGAAAAATTTTGTTTGAAAAGTTTTAAATACGAAAAGACCTGGATCGGCATACTAAAGTTCACGCTTTTGATACATATATCAATTTGAAAAATGTTCAAAATAAATTGTATAGGTTTCCTCTCGTTCCCTTTTTGAGACACCCTTCCCTCAAGTGAAAATTCCTAACCAGATTTGTTTTTGAAAATATATATTATTTTTTATTGTTCTTTAAGAACCCTTCCCCCATACCCTCTGAAATAAATCTTTGCGCGGTTGTCTGTCACTTTGCATATATTAATTTCAAATTTCCTTAAATTTATTTTGCAAAACGTTCAGAATAAAATGTACAGGTGTTCTATACTTGTTCCCTATCTTGCAAGGTGTAGTCAATTCTAAGGGTTCCACGAAGAAAAGACGCACAACCTGTTTCTCCATCCCCCGCCTCCTCTACTCCAATTCAGGTTATAATGTCAACACTTGCTTCGTGGATATATGACAAGCATAATCAGTTCCATGCACCTGGCTATTATTAAGGAACCTGCCGTCACCATTATGCCAGAATTTATGGGGTAGAAAAACCGTCAGGGTAGCGATTCTAACAACGATCAGAAAATTCAATTCTGAGAGCTTTTGTCCCAAAAACGGGTTGCTTTGTGATACCGTATTGCCCTTTCTTATTTTAGGGTCTTGGGGTGGAGTGTGCTTAACTGACTCTTATTGTTAAAACTGTTGCTATGCTTCCATGGGGTTGGAAGTTAATTTCACCACAAATAGGATTGATAATTTCGGCAGCTAAAAAGATCCATCCAGAAAGTGGTGACCCTTGGTATGAAAATTCCGCCATTATAGCACATGGTTGAGAAACACGCACGCAGAATTTGACTCATGGTGCGTATAACCAAAAAAAATCCCGGGGGGATTAAAAAAAACACAGAATCTTAAATCACACCATCGAATTCAGCGTATCAGAGAACCCTGCTGTAGAGGTTTCAAGCTCCTTTCTGAACAAATGTTTTAAATTTTTTTTGTTTTTTTTTTTACCAGAAGAAAGATCACAGATTCGTGTTTATTTGTTGTTTTTTTTTGTGTTTTTTTTCCCAGGGGTGGCCGCATCAACCCAGTAGTCCATTTCACGAGAAGGCTCATTCGAACGGAAATTAAAAGTTCTAGTGTCCTTTTTAAGTAGCCAAAAACTGGAGGGCAGCTAGGTTCCCTTCCCATGCTTATTTTTTTCCCAAAGTCACCAGATCAAAGTTTTAAGATATCACTTTTGTTCACTTAGTCGAAAGACTTGGAACAAAATTTTAACTTTAGCGTAAAGAGCGAGGTATTGACGAGAGGGCAAATCCCCTCATATTGCGTATATGAGGAAGTCCTCCCCTTCGTCAATACCTCACTCTTTACGCTAAAGTTCGAATTTTGTAAAATAATGGCTGATATAAGCAATAATTTGTTTCAGTTATTTTCCGGCAAGTCTTAGCATTTAATTATACCTTAAGCAGCTTCATAACTATGATTTTTATGTGATAATAAATCAAAGATATTGTATGTGCTCGGCTTGTGGTTTTTATTCAATATAAAAAAAAGTTTTTTCCAACTGAAAGTAAGGAATAAGATTAAAGCTGAAAACGACTATAAATTATTACGTATATCTTTAAAGATCTTTTCTTTCATTCATTTCAGTCATTTGAGAATCGTTCAACTTGTGACTTTTATTTTCATAAAAATAGTTTCGACCTCTTTTGTAGTTTTGTTACTATGCCTGAAATAATTAGTTCCACAAATATCGCTAATTTAAGTTACGTGGGAGAATCTTTCCACGGAGAAATTTCTCGTCGGGGGAAGGGAATTTTCCATGGAGGGGGAGCTGGATTTCTCGACGTTATTTAAAAAGCGATCAACAATTAAATAAAAAACAAGTTTTTTTCAACTGAAAGTAAGAAGCAACATTACAACTTAAAACAAACAGAAAATATTACGTATATGAGGTGGGTTGCCTCTCGTCAGTAGCTCACCCTTACGCTAAAGTTTCTTGTTTTTAACTTTTAAAAGAGGCTATTATTCTAATTAAATAGCCTTTGTGATTCAGGAGTGATTCTTAAACAACTGAAACAAAAATCAAGGTTATTATAATAGCTTAGGTTATTATAAGGCTATTATTAGTTTTAAAAAAGTAAAATTAATATTCAAATTTTGTTTTAATCATTCATATACGGTGAGCCAAATTCAAAACCTGCATTAATTTAAAAACGTTCAGAAATTAAATTAAAAAAAACAACATGTTTTATAATTGAAAGTAAGAAGCGACATTAAAACTTAAAACGAACAGAAATTATTCCGTATGTGAAAAGGACTGTCCGCTCCTCAACACTCCGCTCTTTACGCTAAAGTTTAACTCTTTCTCCCAATTCTACTTTTTAAAACAATGTAAATCTTTAGCATAAAGAGCGGAGAGCCCTTTTCATATATGGAATAATTTCTGTTCGTTTTAAGTTCTAATGTCGCTCCTTACTTTCAGTTAAAAAAAACTTTTTTTATTTTATTTAATTCTACATAGAGTCAGTTCAATATTTATGCGTCAGTATGTGAATCCATAAAGCAAGGAATAGGAAGCTACCAGTGCTTATTAGGCATTTCAATGGTAAAGAAGAGAATTGGAGTTTCAATTAAATACAGGAAATAAAAATTAAGAGATTCCTGGAGCGGATCCCCCTTTACCAAATTCCGTGACCAAACTACAACCGATTTGGCCATCTAGTTATAGTGCGAATATCAATGAAAAAAGTACTATGTCTTATTTTCTTTTTCATTCAGGAAATTATATTTACTGTATGATTCCAATGTATATTCTTCAATGATTCCATTTCTGTCCTATTTGCAGATGCAGAGGGTGTATTCATTTCCACTTTTGAAAGTTTTAAAACAAGAAAATCTAATCTTGAACTGATAGATTTTAGGAAGTAAAAGTACTTTAAATATCAACGGGAAAAATTGACCTGAGCGAATGTGGTGAAACAGGAAGCATTATTTTTTTTTTAATTTTGCCATTAACTAGGCTCACATTTTTACTTGACAATAAGGTTTCAAAAGCAGTATATTTGGAAAAGTGGAACATATTATGAAGTGCAATAAACCACTATTTTTCTCGTTTTCCTTATGTTAAAAATAAAGTATGAATTAATTAAAAAAGAACCATCTCCTCAAAATAAAGAGCAAATTTGACACTTAAAACGAGCAATAGTATTAAAGCTACTTAATAAATTATATATTTTTTCAAAATTATCAGGGGGCAACTGTCCCTCCTTCCCCCCCTCAACAACACCACTGGAGGGTGCTGAGGCTTTCCCTGCTTACGTACATGCCTTAGTGCTTCCTTGGCATGGGTCGGATTCTTACGAAGGGAAGAGGCAGCAGCTTCGGACCCTCTCCTTGCATCCCACTTACTTGAAAAAAAATTAGATTTATCTTAAGACTCCAGCTGTGTGTGCGTGTACATATTTATTTTATTGCCCATGCCCCCTCCCAGCCTTTAACCACAGCCTCAACACCTTCTTCCGGCTATGCTACAGTTAAGAAACTCATAAGTAAGTATGAACATAAAAATAGACCTAATGGTGATCTTAAAAGTTCAAGAGGTTCCGTGTAATTGCCGAGCCTCATTTTTCCGTTTGTTTAAGAAAAGTAATAATTACAGCAACTTCCTGAGGTAGCCTCTAGGTGGTTGAAACTTTATAACTTTGGGAAAAAATAATGAGACAACATTAAAGACAGGATATCCTGGACCATCCACGCGACCATCAAATCTCAGCTTCAAATGAGCAGGTCAGATAGGGTGCGACTTGAGACACCCTCCGGAAGCATTGACAGAATCAAAGGGGGATAATCTGGTGGGGGTAAAAAGCAAAAGAAATATACCTTGCCACCTGCGAACCCTTTGGTTCGACTTTGAAAAGATGTGAAAAGTTTTACCTGATCTTTATGAATGAGATAATGGGCGAGGATCTTATGAATACTGTTAATATCTAGTCTTTCTGAGGATGGAGATGGCAGGGGGTAGCCTGCATTTAGATTTTCCGCTATTTTTAACACATCAGAAAGTTTGCAAAGCATATGAGTCATACTCTTCTTTATTCAATAAAAAAAAAACAGATTTTCTGAATGAAATTAATGAGAGACATCAAAACTTAAAACGGACAGAAATTATTCAATATGCTATAGTGGCTGTCCCCTCCTTAAGGACCAACTCTATATGCTAAAGTTTACGGGTATTAAAAATACTTCTCACTCCAATTCAGCGGCCCTCCTGTTTGAGTAGTTATTCTTAAAGAATTGAGGAAAAGTCAAATTTTAGTACGCACACCAGGGGACTAAGGAGGGTACAGCCATCCTCATGTAAGGAAAACTTCTGTTTGTTTCAAGTTTTAAAGTTTTCCTTTAATTTCACTTAAATAAAAGCCTATTTTTTTGTAATTGACTTTTGCTCGTTTTTAAAACATACTCAAGATTGCCCTAGATCCAATGAGGGCTACTGCCCCCTCAAACACAATTTATATACTTACTTTAAATTATAAAGCAGGCCAAAGTTTTGCACAGCAATGCTTCAAAAAAAAAAAGATCTCATTTAGTGTATTTACTTTTCAGAACGAAATATAATTATTCAAAATAAACTTATAATCGTCTCCGCTATAAGACAAGAGTTTTCACCCCTTCCTTCCGTACTTATACTGCACGCTTCATCCAATATTCATATATATATATATATATATATATATATATATATATATATATATATATATATATATATATATATATATATATATATATATCATATGTGGAATGATTAATCATCTGGATTATCAATTAATTCGTAAAAAAATAGAAAAAATAGAGAAATGTCAAATTATGTACATAGTTACTTTAGGCTCTCATGCATGCTGAATTTAGGGAGCTTAATCCTGTTTCTAAAATTACACTAATTTTTCATGTGCTATCAATGGTCAAATCTCAATGATGAGCGAATTTAAATTAATACATTGTGCATATTTAGAATCGGCATGAATAATATATTTTGCTGTTGCAAATATTATAATGAAAACTTTTTTTAAGGTTTCTTAGAGTTTGGGCTTCTATTTACAAGAGTTGCTGATTACCCATATCGAAGGGTTTCATCCAAGGCTCTGCTAAATATGAAGGAGGCTACTTCTGCCTCCTTCAACCACCGTTTTTTACATTCAAGTTGAATATTCGTAGAACAATATTTTAAAATCGCCCCTGAAACAATTTACTTTTCCAATTATTTACTAGAATGGGGGAGGCCTTAAATATTAAAAATTAATTATAGATCACGATTTTCAAAGTGAGTTTTAAGGCCCCTCCAATGTCCAAAATTTTCTGATGGCACTGATACCCTTTCCCCCACCTACCTACCTATTGTGCTGGCACGCTTGAAATTGCAATATTTTATTTTCAACAGAAAAGCTTGTCCGCAATAAGAGGGGCACTATATCCCTGTAGCACCCTTTTTACAAGTGTAGTCTAACAACCCTAAAAATAAAGTAGACTATAGATTAATCTCTACCCCCCTCCTTTCAAAAGAAAAACCTCCTTTTATATTTATCTGAAGGTTCAAGGAGAAAATAACAAAATTTGGATATAAAAAGGCACTTTTTGTGGAGTTTTGTTCCTCTATGTTGTTTATACTCTAGCTTACACAATCCAGCTTACAATCCAAGTTCCAGCTTACACAATCCTCCTTCAAAAAGCATTTCTATGCCATTGTGCATAATTTTATCAAGCCTCAAATGAATCAACTTTGGTAAATGAAGCTTTAAAATAAATGTCAATGTGAACCGTTTATTTTGTATCGATTTTACCCATCGTTCGGAACAAATTGGCCACTGCGTGGTATTGCTGCCTTTGACCCTGGAAAGCTCAATACACAATTTCTCGATAATCAAGACTATCATTCGATGGCTTTTTGGCCTCTGTTCAGCCAGATTCTGGCGCCACAAAATTACGGAAAACACTATTTTGTTGTGGCACAATGTTTATTTTGCTGCTTAAAAAAGCCATTAGAACTATTAATTTCCTTCTGAATGAGTCTTTTCACACCTTTCGAGAATCGTTTTTTTTGATCCGATCACCCAGGGAAAAAATAAACAAGAAACAAATAAATAAACAAGCATCCGTGATCTTTCTTTTTGAAAAAAAATTACAAAATTCTGCATTTTTCTAAGTAGGTGCTTATAAAAAATTTGCAATAGTGCTCTCTCATGTATTGACTTTAATGATATAATTTGCATTGATATCAATTGCTCTTATGAGGGGATTTAGCCCCTTTTCAAAAATTAACCAAAAACGTTCCCGGTCATTTTTTTATTAAAAAGTAAACTTTTAAAAATGTCCGTAACTTTTGATGGATAACCTTAAACCTAACAATTTTAACATACTCAGAATCATGTAAACGCCGAATCGTTTGACACATAAATATTGTCATCAAAATTCCGTTTTTTAGATTTTCGGTTACTATTAGCCCGTGTCGCTCCTTTCTTACAATTCTTACCTCCAACTGTTGGACTAGGGATTACTTGCCTTAGCCTCTAGTCGGTCAATTAGTATCTTGAGTGTGCTCCTTCTACCACCAAATATGAATAAATGGGGCTAATTTGTGTGTTATCGCATATTTATCAGTGCTCGTAACGAAAAATTTTATGCAGCGATACACATAGAGAAGGATGTTTTTATTGGGGGGGGGGGTGTCTCTTAATCTTTTAAAGTCTGTGTCTTTTAAACAATGTATTTTTTTGTGTAAGGTGTAAATGTATCATTTTGAAAATGTTTTTTTTTTAATAAAATAGTTTCATTTTTGTTTCTCCCCTTTTTGTTTCTGGTGATAGAGCCTCACAGGGAGGTCAATGTTGAAGTTTTTTGTTGTGAATTTTATTGTTGAATCAATTAATTAATATTTTTGTAATAAAGGGGTAGCTTCTTTCCACCTTGTAATACCGCCAGTGCATGTAAAGAGACCAGTTCTGAAATAATGAATAAAAATTAAATTTATCTGATAAAGGACTAGGTTTATCCCCATCCCCTGGAAATTTCTTTGCAGGCTTGTCCCTGAGCAAAACTTCAGTATTCACAGAAACGTAACTATTACTACTACTACTAATAATTTACTGCAGTACGAAGCCGCCTGAGGCCAACACAGTTAAACACGCTTCTCCTCCAACCTAATCTATTCAAGGACTACCTCTTTACACCCTCCCAGAAAGTTCCTATTTCCTTTAAATCTTTATTTATGACATCCTCCCAACCCAGACAAGGCCGACCTGCTTTCCGTGTAGCCCCAGACGGTTGGCCAAAAAGGACAATCTTCGACAATCTGTCATCCTTCATCCGCAGAACGTGGCCTAGCCATCCCAACCTTTCTTTCATTATAGCCCTAGAAAGCGAGATTGAACCACATGTTTCGTACATCCTACTGTTTGAAATACGATCAGTCAGCCGGGTACCCAGAACAATCCGTAGGCAATTTTCCTGGAAAATATCTAGTAAATTTTCATCTGCTTTTCAGAGCCTCCATGTTTCAGAGCCATATTTGACCACTGTCATCACTGTAGCTTCCAATATTCTAATCTTGGTTTGCAGGCTTATCTTTCTATTCTTCCAAACTGTTTTTAACTGTGAAAAAGCACCCTGAGCCTTAGCTATTCTGCTTTTAATATCTTCACTGCTCCCACCGTCTTTACTAATAATACTACCAAGGTAAGTGAAGCTCCCAACCTGATCAATCTTTTTGTTACCCAATGTCACCTTTTCATCTTCACTTATTCCTAGCCTTAGTAACTTAGTCTTCTTAACATTAATTTTCAAGCCTATTTTAGCACCCTGAACTCGCAAAACCTCTAATAATTCATTCATTTTGCTCACACTTTCATCTAATATGCTTAAATCATCAGCATAATCTAAGTCCAGGAGCCTTTTTCCTCCCTATTTGATTCCATGGTCTCCAATTGCCTTTCCTGTTCTCCTTAAGACGAAGTACATCAAAATGATGCATATAAAGGGGGATAGAATACAACCCCTCCAGTCATGTTATGCATAGCCATTGAATCGTTAAAGTATACATAGCTTTATGTGAAAATAGAGGAATGAGCAATTAGTCCAATCACCACAAGGATAAGGATATCCTTAATTTGTTCACCCTCACACCAGATGGTACTCCCAGGTTAATGTCTAATTTTTACAATTTTTAAGTAATTACAGAAATCGTTAACTTCTTTGATTGTTTTTTTGAAATTAGTTTTCTACATTACTTTACGATAGAGACAAAACTATGTGCTATCACCTTTAGGGTATTTTGGAGTTCAAGTGGGTTTTGTACATTTTTCATTAGGCTTATTAATTTCAATCACAGTGAGTATTTTTTTTAGTGAAACTTTGCGGGCAGTAGAGTAGGGGTTCCAGCTCTCATGAGGGCATCCTTATTTGGACACTATAGGTGTCTATACAAAACTAGAGCACCGACCTACATACATGACCAGCTGCTGAGACAAGTATCCTACGCTTTTGTGCGAACAGCCTACATATTCCTATCAGGACATGATTAGCAAATATTTGATCTTCAGTGAATAAAAGGAGTGACCAGTTATTATGATGCTTAATATTCAAGTCATGATAATTATATGAATAATTTTTTTTCTTTTTTGAAAAAATTGCTTAGTATTAGGGATATGCATAAAGTCGAAATTAATTAAGTCGTATATATTTTAAGCGATGATATGACAGCCAATTTTTGGACTGGTGAACATATTTTTTCTTTTATTATGCGGCTTCCCCAGTCGTACTCTATGGCTCGTCATCGACACTACCTAGTTTATTGTATGTTTTCAATCTGTGTTTTTGTACGTTAGAATGATAAACACTTGTATAATGTTTAAAAAGTAGAGATTAAATACTCCAAGAAAGTGTGTGCACATGATAAAGTTATCGTTGCGTTGAATACTGAGAAATTCAAATATTTGAACTATGAGACAAACATTAATGGAGATCTAATTGTAAATATATGGGTGCGTTGTCAGAACTGTGAGATATAAAATTCCTTTGTGGTATCGAAAAGATTCAGCTCTTATGATGGTGGATATGTGAGAGTAGCATATTCAGAGAAGTTAGTAGTCAAAGATAATGCAAGCCTGAAACTAATATTGGAGATGAGGGTCAGCTTCTTGCTAATGGTTCTGGTAATACCTTACCGATTGACAGATCCTGTCCCTTTCTTTCTGGTATTAGCACTCAAATAAAAGCAAAAGATAAAAGGAAGCTAAGGCCAAAACTATGTAAAAATAATGTAGTAATAGACAGTAAAATCAGACAATATAACAATGGGGTATAAAGATGAATTGTTGAAAAAAAGGCATGTGAATATTATTACTACAATTCATTGCATACCAACAGATATAGTCAATGAACCCAATAATACCAGGTGATGAAATTGTAACTGAAACCGTGTTACAACTTGTGTATGAACACAAAATGAAATTTTTCTTTGAAATATATGTTTTTCTATTGGCAAGTGTCATGTCAAGACAAAACATAATAAAGAGTTTTATAGAATTGATCCAGACCATTTATAATTATTTTTACGATGATATTCTATATTTCGTTATAACAATAAAAATATTTTACACATTACTTTAGCTTAGAATTTTGACCTAGAATTTTTTGCGCTCAAAATTTTTTCGGACTTCGAATATTTTGGACTCAAAATTTTTTAGACTGGTGAACAGGTTTTTTTGGACTTTTTTTCATGTGGCTACCCTAGCGGTACTCTAAGGCTGGTCATAGACACTACCTAGTTTATTGCATGTTTTCAATCAGTATTTTCTTATATATTGGAATGATAAACACTTGCATCATATTTTTTTAAAAAGTGGAGATGAAATATTCTAAGAAAGTATGTGCACATGATAAAGTTGTCGTCACGTTGAATGCTGACAAAGACAAATACTTGAACTATGAGACAAGCATCAATGGAAATCTTATTGGAAATGTGTGCGTGCGTTGTCATGAGAAAGAGAGAGATCAAACTCCTTTGGGGCATCGGAAAGATTCAACTCTTATGATGATGGATATTTGAGAGCAGCATGTCCAGAGAAGTTAGTGCCCAAAGATAATGCAAGCCTGAAACTAATTGTTGACGATGAGGGTCAATTTCCTGCTAATGATTCTGGTAATACCTTACCCATTGACATATCCTACCACTATCTTGCTGGTATAAGCATTCAAAAGAAAGGGAAAAAGAAATGCCGACACCTGCACTAATGCCATAAGGCATAACATATCTATGGGCCACAACTGCAAAGATAATGTGGAAATAGACAGTGAAATCAAAGGCAAAATAAAAATGGCATTGGCAGACAATATAACAATGGCATATAAAGATGAATTGTTGAAAAGACACAGCACTTGTTACCATTATTGCTACCATTTATTGGATACCAACAGATATAGTCTATGAACCCAATAATACCAATGATGAAATGCATGATACGATTGTAGCTGAGACCGTGCTAAAACTCGTGTAAGACAATAAAAGCGAGTAAGTGTCATGTAAAGAGAAAACGTGATGAATTATTTTATGGAATGGATTCAAATCAGTCACTTTTATTTCTACGCTGATTTTCAACATGTCGTTATTACAACACACATAAGGTTTGCATTGCTTTGCTATGTTTCCGTTATTTGCCAGGGTACGCTAGTAAGTAGAATGTTTAGAATGTTTGTTAAGAAATCGGACATGTAATAAAAAAATTTCAGAGACAGAGATACTACCTGCAGGCTCATAGGGGATATATTAGAATCTGAGATAGGTTAAACAGGGTTTTTACCAAAGCCCAAGAGAGACAAGCTGGATTTTATTTCCAAACTCCACACAGACAAGCAAATACCCGCTCAGACACACGGACACCGAGAGAGCGAGAGACAAAAACAACTACAAACACACAGAGTCAGACACATGAACAAACAGAGATAGACGCAGAGACAAGCAAACACCCGCTCAGACACACGGGCACAGAGAGAGAGAGAGACAGAGAGAGAGAGAGAGAGAGAGAGAGAGAGAGAGAGAGAGAGGTAAACAACTGTTCAGACACACAGACACAGAGAAGAAATACAAGTAGACATCTGCTCAGATACAGAGGCACAGAGAGAGAGAAAGAAACGCACACAAACACACAGATTCATGCATACAAACAGGCAAATACAGAAACGGGGACAAGCAAACACCCGCCCAGACACATGGGCACAAAGAGAAAGAGAGACAAGTAAACAGCTGCTCAGAAACACAGGTGCAGACACATAGAGAAAGAACACCTACAAACCCACAAAGTCAGACACACAAACACACAGAAATAGACACGGGGACAAGCAATCATCCGCTCAGATACACAGACACAGTGAGAGAGACAAACAAACATGTAGTCAGACACACAGACACAGAGAGAGAGAAGGAGAGAGAGAGAGAGAGAGATAAAGAGAGAAACAAAATCATCTAGAAACACACAGTCAGTCAGATACACACACAAAGAGAAACAAGTAAAAAACCGCTCAGATACATTGGCACAGAGAGTGATAGAGACAAAAACACATACAAACACACAGATTCAGACCCACAAACGCACTAGGACAGACAAGGAGACATTAAAACAGCCACTGAGACACACAAACACATAGAGAGGGAGAGAAAAAACATTTTGCAAACACATAAAGTCATACACCCAAACATACAAAGGTGCACATGGGGACAAGCAAACTCCCGCTCAAAAACATAGGCTCAGAGAGAGAGAGAGAGAGAGAGAGAGAGAGAGAGAGAGAGAGAGAGAGAGAGAGAGAGAGAGAGAGAGAGAGAGAGAGAGAGAGAGAGAGAGAGAGAGAGAGAGGAGAGAGAGAGAGAGAGAGATAGACAGAGACAGAGAGAGAGAGAGAGAGAGAGACAAGTAGACAGCCACTCAGACACACAGGCACAGAGAGGGACAAAAACGCATACAAACGCACAGATTGTTACCTACAAACAGACAAATACAGATACAAGAAGAAGCAAATACCCACCCAGACACATAAGAACAGATAGACAGAGAGATAGAGAGAGAAAGAGAGAGAGAGAGAGAGGGAGAGAGAGAGAGAAGGAAAAAATCACTCAGTCAAACAGGCACAGAGAGAGAAACAAAAACACATACAGAAACACAGAGTGATATATTCCAACACAAGACACAGAAACATACGAACACCCACTCCAATACACAGGTAAACGAAAAGAGGCAAGCAAACAGTCAGTCTAACACTCAAGCACAGAGAGAAAAACAAGCAAAGACCTTCTCAGACACACCGACACAAAGAGTGAGAGAGAAAAAATACACACACAAATACAGAGTCAGAAGCACAGACACACAAAGACAGACACGGGGACAAGCAAATATCGTGCTCAGACACATAAGTACAGAGAGAGAGAGAGAGAGAGAAGCAGATAGCCGCTCAGAAATACATATACAGAGAGAGATACAAAAAATACCTATAAACCCACAAAGACAGACACGGGGACAGGCAAACATTCGCTTAGACACACAGACACAGAGAAAGAGAGAGAGAAAACATACAGAAGTACAGAATCAGACATTCAAACACGCAAAGACAGACACAAACACATGCAAACAATCACTCAGACACACAAGCATAGCGAGAGAGACAAGGAAATAGTCAGTCAAACACACAGGCACAGAGAGAGAGAGAAGCAAACACCCGCTCAGACACACAAACACAAAAAGAAAGAGATTCAAAACACATACAAACACACAGAGTCAAAAATACAAATACACAAAGACAGACACGGGTAAAAGCATACATCACGCTCAGACACATAGGTAAAGAGTGAAAGACAGTGAGAGAGAGAGAGAGAGAGAAGCAAACAGCTGCTCAGACATACAGGCACAGAGAGATATATATATATGTATATATATATATATATATATATATATATATATATATATATATATATATATATATATATATATATATATATATATATATATAGACAAAAAATCCCAACAAACCCACAAAGACAGGTACGGAGACAAGCAAAAATCTGTTCAGACACACAGGCACAGAGAGAGACACAAACAAATTCAAATCCACAGAATCTGACACACAAACACACAAATACAGACATGCGGACAAGCAAACATCAACCCAGACACACACGCACGGAGAGAAAGACAGAAACACATGCGAAAACACAAAGACAGACAACCAAACAACCGCTCTGACACACACACAGAGAGAGACATAAACACATACAAAAACACTGAGTCAGACACACAAACACATAAAGACAGACACAAGTACAAACAAACATCCGCTCAGACACATAGTTACAGTGTTTCTTCTTTGTTTTCTGCTGCCAAAGCTCTGAAAAATTCAGACATTGCCAGGTTTTACCATAAATTGACGTAATCAAAGCCTCGTAAATTTGAGCAATTAAGTATAAGTTAGCGTAATCAATGACATTCAACTTCATATTTCTTAGGATACGTTTTTCTCTTTCATTAATTCATTTTTATTAAAATGAACAGGAATTCTTCCGTACAGTAAATAGGCATTCATTTCCTCAACAACAAATCTTTACAACACTTTACAAGCTTTTGGGTCCGTATTTGAGTAAAATTTGAGCAAATAAGCATGAATTAATGTAAAAGAGACATCGCTTTATTTTTCTTAATATATGTTTTTTCCTTTCATTAGTTCATTTTTAATTCTTCTTAAAGGCTCCATATTAGTCACATTTGTGATGTACCAGAAAATACTTTAAACTAAACTTTTATAGGTCTTAAAGGAATTTGGAGATTGTCAGGTTTTAGGATAAATTGACACAATCAAAGCCCAGAAAATTTGAGCAATTAAGCATAAATTAACGTAATCAAAGACATATCACTTCATTTTTCTTAGGACATATTTTTTGTTTCATTGCTATATTTTTCTTAAAATGAATAGAAATTGTTCCGTATATAAAAGGGGCTGTCTTCTTCTCGAGACTTCGCTCTTTACAAGCTCTTGCGTCTAAATTTCGGTAAAATCTGAGCAATTAAGCCTAAATTGACGTAATCAAAGCCGTGTTGGATAAAATTTGAGGAATTAAGCATAAATAAATATGAATTAAGCAATTAAGCATAAATATAATTAAGCATAAATAAACTAAGAAAATTTGAGCAATTAAGCATAAAATAAACTGTAAATAAAGACATACCACTTCATTTTTCTTAGGATATGAATTTTCTTTCATTAGTTCATTTTGAATTCCTCTTAAAGGCTCCATATTAGACGCGTTTTTGATAGTTCAAGAAAATACTTTGAAACTAAAACTTAATAGATCTTAAAGGAATTTGTACATATCAGGTTAAAAAACTATCAGAAAATAAATTTTAAAAAATAAGTTTTTTCCAACTGAAAGTAAGGAGCAACATTAAAACTCAAAACGAGCAGAAATTATTGAGTATATGAGGGGGGCCACCCCCTTGTCAATACCCCGTCCTTTATGCTAATTTTTTGGTACTTTTAAAAGAGTTTTTTATTCTAATTAAACGGCCCTTGTGATTCAGGAGTCACTCTTAAAGAACTGGGAAAAATTTGACGAGAGGGTGACCCCCATTACATGCGTAACAATTTCTGTTCGTTTTAAGCTTTAATACTGCTCCTTACTTTCAGTTGAAAAAATTGTTGTTGTTTTTTAAATACACAAAGCCCACTTGGGTCTTTTGGCAGTGTTATTGTTCTGCCTATAACAAAAGAGATAATGTCACAGCAAAATGATGTTTTTGCCGTTGTGATTCAGAGGTTATTCTTAAAGAACTGGAACAAAATTCGAACTTTAGCGTAAAGAGCGATTTATAGACGAAAAGGGGGAGCCCCCTCACATACTTAATAATTTCTGTTCGCTTTAAGTTTTAATTATACTCCTTACTTTCTGTTGAAAAAACTTGTTTTTTCATTCAATAACTTATATAAAAGTTATTGCTCATATCTATGTCCTTCCTAAAAATTCCATACAAATTAGACAAAAAAGAGCAACAATCCTAAAATGCTTTATTTTCATAATTTTAAAAGTGACCTTAAATGGTTTGCTTTTACTGTATCAAAACTCCTATACTGTTTTGTATTTTCAGTAAAGCACTAGTTTTCTATAGTCCTACAAACGTAAGGAAATATCACCAGTTGGTTTGTGTGCACTAGTTTTATTCATGCATGTTAGATAAGTTGTGAATTAATAATTCTGTTGGTAAACTTCCGTCTTTACTTCCCTCAGAAAAACTTGTTTTTCTTTAAACTTATATAATGTACTATGTTATTAATTCCTGGAAACTCAGCAATTCAAGATTTTTTCCACTTTTATTTATTTTTTTTGTTGTATAATTTGTATAATTTGTTTTCAGTGAAGCACAGATGACGCAATAGGCTTTAAAACTTTTATGGTTATACAATAGGGAATGCTGCAGCGTTGCATCTCGTTGGGTTCCGTGAAAGCCTGTTAGTTTGTTTTTGGTGTATTTAGGATTAGATTTCACGTCTGGACTACAGTAAGGGGCTCTCTCTTCCTCCCTCTCTCGTCTTTTCTGTGTTTTTTTGGGTCATGCTGATTAAGTGTTTTCCACATTATGGACAAGCACTGTTTCTTGGTTGATTTATTTAGGCTTTAACAACATAGATAAATAATTAATAGCTTATACATAAACTGTCAATTATCGACGATATATTGCCAATGGTTCCAGATTTTTACGTCATTCTATATATAGGTTTTATGTATAAGTATGTTTTCAGATTCACAGTGGTTTGACATTAGCATTCCGTAATGCAAGCTTCTCAAAGTATGTAAAGTAGTCTATGATTGGTTGGCTAAAAAAAATTCCTCGAATCACAAATGAATTTACGTGCGAGAGAAGCTTATGTAAGCCAATGTGATAGGCCTATGTAGTCAGTTTGAAACACTTTTCTCACTTTTTACTTTAATTCAACCAAGCCCTTAGGAAAGGAAAAATTTTAGAATTGGGAGTCACATATCCCTCCCTATTCACAAATAGTAACAATCCTTGTACATGAAGAGTGAATCTTTTCCTTCTTTTATAATGATTAAGCAATGGTAGGCAACTATCAAACCTTCTGTACATGGTTTCGACCCGGTGAAAAGAGAAATCACTAGATTTTAGTGATTTCCTGGTTGATTTAGCGATTTTCTTCTAAGTGATTTATGTGCTGATTTAGTGATTTTTGATTAGACACTGCAAAAAGTCGCCAAATATAGTGATAAATTACTAGGGCCGGCAACCGTGCTTCTCTATTTGTTCTTCCTAAATCAAAAGATTACTCTCTGCAATGCTAGTCTTCAATTTGAACCGCAAAAATATGTTTCATGCCGTTCTGCCATCTATTCATAAGGAATTTTTAAAAAAGCAGAGACCTGTTCATGTTGACAAGGTTACTCATAATTAAACTGTTTGTGGTAACAAAACCTAAGTAGGGAGCGATTCGGCCAAAAAGTAAACGAAACTCTAAAAAATGAATTTATATAAAAATGAATAGATAAAAAGAGCTAACTTTTTATATTGGTTCCAAATATATGAAATTCATTAAGTTTAATGTTACACTTCAAAAACCAAGAGCCTGAAAAATTTTGCTTGATTTCCAAAAAAGGGCGAAGAAACCCCCAAAAGTCAAGTGATCTTGAAAAAAATCACCATGTTAAATTCATTATATGAGAAAACTGAAATCTAGTAGAAATTATTCCTTGAATGAGGGAGGGCTTTCCCTTCCTCATCCCTTGCTCTTTACGCTAAAGTTTGGTGTTTTGTCCAAATTCTTTAAGAACGACTTCGGAAACAAAGAGCCGGTGAATTTGAACGAAAAGTATTTTTTAAAGAACTTTATGACTTCCAGCTTTTTTACAGAATAATTTCTGTTCATTTTAAGTTTTAATGTTACTCCTTACTTTCAGCTGAAAAAACTAGTTTTTTTTTATTTAATCCCCACAGAGATTAAATAGGACTTTGATAAAAAATTAATGTAACTCAAATTTACGAACTTGATGTTGCCACATGGGCACATCAACTGGTGGGGGGGCGGATTTGGACCACCTATGTTATGTATTTTTTTTTTTTTTATTGAGAAATACCTGTTTTAGATATTTTTAATTCAAAAAAGTCGTCTCTCCCCTAAAAAAATATATTTTGTCCTTTTCGTGAACTAGTGTCCATGTTATTCCCTTAGAAAGGAATGTGTTGGTTCTGTAACCACTGAATTGCCTCTTTTACGCAAAAAGGGGGCTAACGATCAAAGCCAATCAATTGAGTGGTATCCATTTTCTAGTTTAAATTATCGCGTTGAATCAATTGGCGAAGTTACCTCCTAGATTTTCCATTTATACTTCATTTGAATATATTTTTATTTCTTTAACCTTGTTTGTTTTTATTTATTTTTATTATTGATTTCGTAATCTATATCTCCATTCTTAAGTTTTCCCATCTTCTTTCTCAGATTTTTGTTTCAGATTTTTTGAATTTTAACTCCTATTTTATTGTACCTGTATCGTTATGACCTGGAGAAAAAGGACGTTAAACTGTATAGAACTCAAAGAGGATAGTTTTATAACAAAAAATAAAACAACCGAAAACTGGATATTGACATTTGTCCCTTTACTGCACTCCCACTCTTCCTCCCAGGGACTTTTTATGTTCGTATGACTTCACTACCATTTTTTTACATTTACCATGTAACTTGTCCAGTTTTGAGACCCCTCCCTACAACACAAATCTGCACCCCTGGAAGAAATTGGTTTCCACAAGAACTATTTAGAGTTTCGAAGATACGATAGTCTCATTTTCTCACTTGCAGAAACGATTAGAAAAGAAATTCATCAAAATTCATATTTTGCAACTTGTCACTATTTCTATTGCTCAAACATATTTGATTGGTGACAAAGGATCTCGTAGCTCTCCGTGAGTTAACAATTTAGAAAGAACGTAGGAGATGTAGTGGGCCTTCCAAAGTTTCAATTGACGGATGGTAGATACAAAAAAAAATCGCTGCTTAACCGGAAATTTGAAATAAATAAATCTATGATATCCCTAAAACAGTGTATCCCACACTTTTGACATATGTCCACCCCCTTCTTTAATTTCGTAATGCTGAGTTCCTTGCGTGAAAAAATGGACGTATTCTAGTTACAGTAGAACTTTTAGTACACACATTAAAAAAATATAAAAGGGTACGCGTACAACACTTTGGGATTTTTTTAATGGAGATACGGCTTTTTAAAGATTTTCCACTGGGTTTGTCTCTTAGCAAAATTCTTGACTCTGCCCAATTAAAAAAAAATTATAGGAAATGTTTTACATTGCATGTCTTTTTTGCCCATTCTTATCGTTTTTCGCCCATTCATGTTTTCATCTTCCCGGCCTCCAATGATTTTCGTTTCCAGGACCACTGAGACCTACGGAAGGGGCTGGACAGGGACTTATGCAGGTGCCACGGGAACTTCTCCATCCCAACATCCTATTTTTTTCGACTTGGTGATTCTTGTTCCAAATATCGAATAACTTTATTCTTATATGTTTTCGCTCAGTATCAAGTGCTTTATGTCATTCTTTGGGTAGCCACTTGGATTAAAGTTATGTATTATATCATTTTGTAATTAAATGAATAGAACTGAAAATTGAACTTATTATAGCCTCCCCCTCTCCGAAAAGTTCCTGCGTGACCCACGGAAAAATTCTTCCGGGGACATAACACCACATGATATCTCCTACCTTTTTTTAAAGACTGCTACAGCTTTATACTTAAATGCTCTAAATCATATCTTTTTATAAATTGTGTCTTTTCTATAAAGTGCATATTAGTGTTGTATAATTCCAGATTTCATAAGTGGAAACATGGTTCAAGCCCTTTTCGATGTAGTCGTCATGACAAAACGCTTTCACCAGCTTCAGAAGGCCCTGAGTGGGTGGGTAGTCTAAATAAAGTATAGTATAGTAACCATAAAGCTAGAATATATAAAAGGGCGGAAGTAAACACCACAAAAGACGAAAAGGGTAAAAATGAAATAACTGTTGGCAAAAGCTACTTGTGATTATTTCTGAAAAGCACATGTGACAGATTACTGGCTGATTCATGGTAATTATAAAGAGCACTTACTTTTGTGTTCGGGTTCTCCGAGTTACTTTTTATGAACACAAGGGACATCACAAGAATTGAGGGGCGTGTAGGAGAGATTGAGTCAAAGATCTGCAAGGGAAAAATAGAATATTCCTGCTAATTCGAGAGTGAAGCTACCCACCACGATTTTGGTAGAATCTCAGAGTGTGTTGAATAAAATCAAAAACATTTTGATGAGCTCTAAAACATCTATGAGTGGCATAAGAGACATACAAAATATGCTATACAAACGAATACTAATACATTTAATTCCTGAAATACTGTTTAAAACCCTAAAACTTCAACACAAGGTATTGTTGCTTGTTGTACTCGGAATATATAATTATAAATTAGAAAAGAAAAGCAGAAAATATACTGGATATTAAGATATAAAGGGAAAGAAAAGCGAAGAGAAGAGCGAAAGTTGTACTAGAAATCCTCATTAAAGAAATTCTTAATTATGTTGGCATAAGGGACTTTTCACGGCGGAAGAAAGTCGATTCTTAAAACGGCACACATGTTCGTAAGTTTTCTAACCAAGGATAAAGATTGAAGAGTCATTTGATAACTCATTGCGATAGATGATACCCAGTTTTTGATAAAACGGAAACCCCTTTCTGCTAGACAAGCTATGTTCTTCCGGAAAATCCAGACATCTCCAGATGGGGATAAAAACCCCCTACAAAAGTCTCTATATGGAAGCGATTGAACCACGCGACACCCCCGATCCGACCACAGTTGTGTAATTAGAATAGTATGGCACTAATTGCGACGTGTATGTTTTCCAGATGTGCTGAAAGTGTGGCTCGCCGTGTGCAACGAAGTTTGATGTCAGGGTTATAACATATGTTAACCAGACAACCCCGTGGTTTGATAATGATTACCCGTCTATACATTTAAAGCACCAAAGAGAAGGCGTAGTCGGCTCAGATCTTTTTTTTTTTTAATTGAAACAGAATATATGAACGATTTGAATTCCCATCACTTCTTATCGTAGGACTTTGGAAGTGTGAGGCTTTAATAATAAGGGAATAAGTCAAATTTGGAAAATTTAACTTAAAATAGGGGGGAGAATCTGTAAAGTATTTAGAATATAAATTTGAGATGCTTTTTCCTGTTCTCTCATTTCTAACAGAAATTGCCATTTATTTCATCGAGAGCTCATTCCAGGAAGGCTTCTAGGACTAGAGTTAGTCGTAAGAAGTGTTTTGCTCCCAGGCCTGGTCAAATAGCCAATCACTGGAACTTCCGTTCCAGGAGAGTTCGGGCCAAACGTAAACTTTTAAAATTATTCTAGGTTGTATGTTTCTCTGTTACTTTCTTCTTATCCGTACGCTTATCTGCTACTTGTATTTTGCATTTGATGCGTATTTTTACGTTATTGAATAAAGACCAATACAGTGAAGCTAATCCTATTGACTTTCTTTGTGAACTTAAGTAAACCGTTACATCAGACGATATAAAAGGCATATAAACAAAAGGTTTACACCCCACCTCTGTGTCCCAAAAATTTTCAGGCCAAATTCTAGCAAAATTTTCCTTTATTAAAAATTTTTTCATTTACTAAAACATTTTTTCATTTATTTAAATTTAAGTTTTCTTAATCATTTATTTGATTATTTATTTGAAATTGGGCGTCCCTAAAATTTCTGTTCCCGGGACAAGTGTCCCCTCTGTCCCTCCATAAACCGCCCCTAGATTAAATGCGTAAGGTCGACACGATTTTTTTTTACGGGGCTCTTTTGTATTATTCTGATTTGTTTTCTACTTTTTGTTCACTGCTATCTATTTCCCTCCTGCTCTTTCTCTTTCTATCTCTGCGCTTTTCTGCTTGGTTGTCCCCTAGCTTTATTTCATTATTTCTATTTTATAAAGTGACTGTCAGTCTATTCGTTGAAGGAGTATCTGTAGCTGTGTACATTCATTTCTGTATTATTACAGTAGGACGTTTTTTATGATTAAGCCAGTCTAAATAAAGAAGAAAATGACGAAAAAAGTAAACAGTTTCATTCTTCGAAAGAGACTGTTAGGCACAGTCGTACACGGGTTAGAGGGGATGGAAAATTTTCAAGACAAATATCCAGGATTCGTTCAGAACAACTACCATGCATTTACCTAAGAATCTGCTTTTTTCGTATTTTGCATCGTGATTTTTAAGGATTTCCCTAAATCCTTTGAAAGTCACCGATATAAAAGTCTAAAAACTTGATTTTTGGAAGGAGCTATCAGAGACATACGATACGGGAGAGCCACTGGGCCCTCCTCCTAAAACTCTATATTTTCCCCAGTCCCTTGGCCCTTCTTATTTATACAGTCAATAAAATTTGTTTTATCACTAACACCCTCCCCCCCCAAAAAAAAATCCTGTTTTTAATCTGTCTAAATTCAAAAGGCCCTTGTGAATTCGCGAAGATATCAGAACCCGGGGAGGGGGAGCTAAGAGGTTAAAGGCCATCATGTTCGTAAGTATTTGGCTCCCCCGTATCGGAACACTTTTTAGTCCATGGTGGCCTCTTTTACATGAAAATTAAACGAACTTTTCAATATTTTCTTTGAAAACGAAAAATTTGTATCCTTACTTTCAATTGAGCAAATATAACAATTTCTAGACATCTTGATTAGAGGAGGAGGGACTGTCTTTTCAATCTTCGCTGCTTGTATATCATACTCCTCTTCCCCAAGGTACGCGACCCCAACTTAGTTATAAAAATTACTTTTTCAGTTTAATTTTTTTACGGTAAAGATTTTTAACATTTTAATTTGGTAAGCGTTTAACGTTTTAAAAACGTTTAAGGTTTATAAAACAGTTAAAAATTTCCGATTGGCAATTATGATTCACACTAAATTTAACAATTGGTTATTTTGTTTTCAGGAACAGGATTTTGTCACGAGCCAAAAAGTATTTTGGCACCCATCTCTTTTCTTTGTTTAGTATGTGATTGAACAAGGTGAAACAAGAATTAATCTTAGACATTTGTATTTAAGCCAAGTTTTCGTGGATGTTCTATTGGCGGGCAAAGTCACGCTTCAAGGGTTTGAATATCTTGCTCTTCGTTTCATCTCTACATATCAGAAAAATGTTCAGTTGAAACTGAAATGTTCAACTGGAAATCACTAAAATGATTTTCGGAAACTCCCATTAGTTTCATGAAAAATATGTTTTGGGTCTTACAATGTCTCCTTTTAAAATTTCGATCAGTGCAAAGTTCTGCAATATTCTTTATGAAGTTTTCTGTTAAGCTTCCCTCCCGCCATGGACACCCACAAATAAGGGAAAAGACCTTAGCCTCTTCCCCCCTTAGAAGACCATAAAAAACAAAAAGTTAAAAACAGTGTTACAATAAAGAAATATGACAGTTTTCATGCAAATAAAATATCCTTTTCCACGCCTTAGTCCCCCTAGAAAAATATGTCGTGGACTCTCACCCTGAAAAAAATCCTGTAGATTTCTTTAATCCCTATATAATTATTATCGTGGTAAGGTTTTTAATAAATATTTGCAAAATGGGGAGGTCTCCCAATTGGTACTAATAATTCAGCTTGAATTTTTTTTTGTTTATAACTTCACCTTTAGATGTTTTAGACACTTTCCCCCGTAGCGTAAAGGTTGGGTCTTTTGGAATAAAATCCATAAGGGTATAGTATCAAAGTTCTATTTACTGCATAAAATTATATTCGGAGGACATATCCTCCAAAAATAAACTTTTTAGACCGAATTATTGTAAATTTTTCTAGGGGATCCTTTGACCCGACCTTTCCCTTATTTTATATTTGTGTATATTTGAAAATATTGAAACTCATAATTTTCTGTTCATTTATGTTTTCATACCATAGATAGCTCAACCGTTTGCGAGGAGTAGCCCTAGCAAACCGGAAATTTTTAACATACAGGGACGTACCCATCGGAGGGGGGAATTTGGAAACCAAAACCCCATCTCAAAATTCCAAATTTTCTGGGTATTTTTCTATTCAAATTATCACATAAAGCTTGTTTTATTATTGTCTCCTCCCCCGCGTGAAGAAGATTTCTG
This sequence comes from Artemia franciscana, assembly GCF_032884065.1. Classification (NCBI taxonomy): domain Eukaryota; kingdom Metazoa; phylum Arthropoda; class Branchiopoda; order Anostraca; family Artemiidae; genus Artemia; species Artemia franciscana. The sequence continues at coordinate 16,450,897 of NC_088864.1, forward strand.
CGTACGTTCCTGCTGAAATGTCATGGTTTTCCCCCCATTCTCATACAATTAACTCGATTATGCGGTTTTATAGTATTTTCCCTCTCTTCCGAAAATCCCGTGCCTACTTGGAATGATTTGCTGCGTAGTCTACAAACCTGATAATAATTCACCGTTTTTCTTAATCTACAATATTGCGAATAAAAAATCATTTTCGAGACATATCATTTATTACGTTATTTGTTTCAGCTGCACTAATTACTGTAATTTTTCAGTAGAGCTTCATCATTTAAGTAGGTTATGTTTATCATTGAAGTCTTTCATGGGAGAACAAAAAACAATCTGTAGCCAAGTTTTAAAACTACGAAATTGGGATGGCGGGCAAAGTCATGCTTTGGAAATTCGAATAAGTCGCCAGGCGGTTAGTAAGTAGGTGGTTTCTCTCCTTTTAAAACCCACAATAATGGCGGGAAGCTCTACTCCACCCGCGCGGATAGTAGCTCCGCCTCCTCGTATCATAGAATCCACTTTGCTTGCCAAATAATAAGTTATTCTAATTTTAGTCGTTGACGAGTTTAGTGTGTTGAGTAAAGCAAAAGATTACAATGGAAGTTGCAAGAAGAGATTTTGGAGCTACTAATATGTTGAGGCAGTTCGTACCGCCTCGATCAGAAGCACGACGTGTTAGTCGATGCCTGTTTGGACCAACGAGCCATATCGATTCTGTGTCATTTGCGAAAAATGAAATAAAAAAACAGAGAATTATGGATATGAAACGGTGGAATTTTGACTTTGAAAATGAAACACCATTACCTGGAAAACTGGAATGGGAAAAAATAAGTGTCTCTGAAGATATCAGAAAAAGGCCTTTAGTGGAGATACAACAAAATGAAGAACCATCACCAAAGGAGTTAAGGTTAGAAGCCCAAAATAGCCAAATCTCGGTTGAAGCAGTGGTCTCTTTACCAAAGAGTATATCAACATCAAAGAAAACAAAAATATCAGGTAAGCATCTCTTTTACGAATTGAAATCCTGGCAAACCTACTATCAAGTGTATTTTAGTGACAAGCCATGAATTCATTATGTATTCAAGGCTAAAACTGTAAACTAGGCTAGGTCCATTTTAGACTTGTTCAGTTTGAATGGCTGGCAAGCTACCAACCTCATAAATCAGGCTATTCATGGTTTGTCTTAGGGTAAATTTGTGGATCAATAGACCAGAGATGAAGTGAACTAGTAGGTCTGGGCATTTATAATTTTGAAAGTCAGGTCTATTTATATTTTGTATGTGCAATGTCAAATGAATCGTTTCCGTCTTTTGCCAACGAGCCTAGGATGCTATGCTGCAATTCGTAAATTAGTAACCCTAAATTGTGCTGTATTTATTTGCAGAGCCTGCATTAAAAATGGTCCACTTTTAACTTGTGTTAGTTCCGTCTAAATTTTGTACATCAACTTATGTGTAAATGCTGAAGTGGATAAAATTCTACTTCAATTGCTTTTGGCTATATTGGAAAGGGGTTAGGAAAAATGAAACTTTCAGGGATGGGTCTGCCGGCTAAAGTATGCCCCGGGAAGGGATTTTGAAGTGCCTACCTCCACTCTTCTCCCTCTAGAAGGTGTGTTATATAAGTGAAAACTTACTAAATAGATCTTTTGATTAAATGAAGTATAGCGAAATTTTTTTTCAGCTTCGTAACTTTGCTCAATCCTAACTTCTGAGGTTTTAAAGATAGCCTATGCAAATAGGCTACATTTTTAAAATTCTGAAAAAGAAATATTGCTATGAAAGGCCTACTCAAATAACAGGAATTGCATTTTCAGAACTAAAGCCAGGGAAAAAGAAAGTAATTACTGTATATTAGTAATTACTGGAAAAAGAAAGTAAAATCAAGGCCAAATGTTTTTTGTCAAAATTTCAATAGGTATAGACCTGTCATATAGGCAAATTTCAGGCCTCTCTAGAGGGAGAACGGGTGGAGGTACAAATTTTAAAATAGGCCTACCTTCCTGGGATATACTTTAGCTAGAAAACAGAAAGACGGCTGAACTTGAAAACAAAAGACAGAAATTGAAGAGCAATTGCGTCAGTCAATGCAATAATTGCAATTAATGCAATAATTGCAAATCGTTTTATTGCAATCAATGCATTAAAACTATCAGTCAGGCCATAAGCCAAAAAAGCGAAAAACGAGTTACAAATTAATGGACTTGGCTATATTGGCTGTTGAAAAGCTGTTTTTCTTTAGTGTTTGAATTCCTCAAAATACTAGTAACATAAGTTTTTATTTTTAACTGTCTGAAGTTTATAGAGGTTCCATATTTTCAAATCCCTAGTCCTTCATAAACTACTTTCAAGTATGCTTTAGCTTTTGCTGTTATCAGTTTCTCTATTGATTTTTTTTTGTTCGCCTCTTTAAATGTCCCAGGACAATCAGTTGAATCAATACATTGAATATTGGAGTTTACTTGAACAAGTGCGAATTAGTTTTTACTTTTAACCGTCCAAATTTTATAGAAGTTCTATATTTTGAAATCCCTAGTCCATTACACTTTCAAATATATTTTAGCCTCTGCCGTTATCGGTTTCTCTATTGATCTTTTTTGTTGTTTCCTTGGTGCCCCTTTAAATGTCCCAGGAGAGATTAGTTGAATCAATACATTGATTATTGGAGTTTACTTGAGCAAGTGCGGAAACCAACGAAGGGCAAAATCATATCCCCCTATTGCTAATTTGAGCAATACATTTAACCGAGTGTCTGGCTTCATTTATTTGCGTTTTCATATAGGAGCATGTAAAAGTTTTAGATAAAACATATAGGCAAGGCTGTATCCAGGATTTGTGTTCGGAGGGAGGGGGGTCATGGAAAAAAGAAGAACACATCAAATATTTATTAACATGCATTTTGTTACATTTTCCAGTTGGACAAACATGGGGGTTTCAAATTACCAGCCACACCTTGCGCATAGGGCACATAAAGGGGGGATGGAGAGTAGATTCCCCGTTTAACGTTACTTATAGGACAGAAATTGGACAAAGAAAATATAAATATACCATTTTATTCTCCATCCAAAGATCTTTTGAATATAATAGTCATGTCGTCGTAATTATGCCCCCCCCCCGAACAGTAGGGGAATGGGGCCGTAAGTGACCGAGGCTAAATGTATATATACTTAAGTTTGCTGATTTTATCAGTCCTTTTTTCAAATTGGTTTCATTTGGCATTATGAATCAACTATTAATGAGAAATTTAAAAAATTGCATGCTGACCAATGGTCGGCGTAGCGCAGGTACCGATCTCCTCACTCTCTACCTTAGGCCGGGAGTGCAGTTAATGGTGGGGGACAAATCATCTGACACTTTTCATTTTGTCCCCTATATGAGAAATAAGCACAAGAAATAATGGCAGACACATAAAATTAGTGTTTCGTATATAGCTTAGAGCAATATCTGGTCCAATTAGGGGGATGGGTGCGGTTGTGATGGTAGGGATTGTTATTTTTGGGATGAGCATCGAATAGGGAATTTAATATATACTTTTTTTGTATCCGATTTTTGTGCTGTAAGTAACCGTAACCCTGTCCTCGATGCCCCATAATCTTTAAGCTTCTACATATTCGTCTAGATTTTGCGTATAATTTGCAGTTTTATACCTGATGAAAGGAACTCCATAACAATTCCCGCCTATATGCATGATTTACGCATTAAGATATTGTGTGGGAAAAGGGCAATTGTGTCTTATAGCAACCACACTCAAGTTCTGTCGAAGTGAAGTTTGGTTAATGCTACTAAAATAAAACAAAATATGATAAAATATAATACTTTATCAACAAAATTATGAAAGCTTCAACTTAGAAATATGCGTCCGGAACGCAAAAGAAATGGTATTCTACTCTGAGTAAACCATGTATTGACACGCAAACCGACTTGTTTCATACATGGCCTGTCTGTACACTTCCAAAAAGGGTCTTGTCCTATGCTGCTCACTCAGGAAACGAAAGCACTTTTTCTAGGGGATAAAAGTTGACTCTTTGTTTATTTAAGATTGATTGCAAATTTTTAAGTTACCCCTTAAGGAATAAGCAAGTGGCCTTTGGGTGCAGATAGCCGTCACTCAGGATGTAATTGTAGGCCACCATATTGAAGTTTTTTTTTAGCTGTAATCAAGCTAATTATCTTACTGCCATTACTAGGTTTTAGGGCAATTATAAATTACCAAATCTGTTTATTAGGCTGCCACAAAAAGCTATTTATGGTCATCTTTAAATAATCGTTTTTGCATATTTTTTTTTTATTAACGTTTTGCTTGTATGGCTTTGAGTTTTTGTTAGAAAAAGCTAATATATACCTCTACATCAAATCATTTTATGATTTTAAAAAACTATTCGAAAGTGATTTGAAGTGCTTTTAACTTTTTAAAAAGTATTTTAAGGAACTATTTTGAATTATCACCTGACATTGCTGTATATGTTTCAAAGGTTTTCTAAGATTTGAAAATTTTCACCAAATTTTATGGTTTTGAAGTATCTTGTGCGTAAACATCCAACGGCCGTTTTCTTCTATCACTGTTACCCAGAATTCTTGCCAAACAGACCTGTGTATGTTTACATGTTTTCATCTCAAGCGACGGTTAGCTTTGCCATCCCAGTTTTCCTCCATCCTTTTAACTTGTTTGTTACCTCCAAAGACCTCGCCAATTCTCAACCGTCAATTTTTGTTTGCACACACATGCGATCGCTCTGGGCCGACAAACACTGTCATAAATTGTTTGGTCAATTGAAAACTGCCTATCGGCTGCAGAGATTAAACTGATTGCTATGAAGAAATGAAAGAAAAACTTGAGCTTTTTTGTTTGGGTCAGCACGCAGTGATCTAGTTCAATTGTTGGCTGCCCACCCTCCTCCACTTGATGTTAGTCTTGGAGCACCATGATAAGCATATTCACGTCAGGCGTGACACTTAACACCATAGGTGTCGCGATGTATATGATTTAAATAATGGACCTCTAATACCAATTCAATTTTTGTGTCACCCTCCCGAGTGCCTGTGTTTTGCTCCAATAAACTAAAATTGTTGCAATTAAATTATTGTTACAACTAAATAAACTAAAAGTGTTAGTTAAGAAATTGCTTCTTTTTAAAGATCGAACTTTCAAATGCGACAAAAATGAATTTGAATAGTTACAACCATATTTGAAATTGTAATAAGTAATTTCAACATGAACTGTAGAACCAAAGAAACTTGGCTTTTTTGCAAAAATCGATACTTTCGACATAAAGGTGGCGCTAAAATCGAGCTGAAATTGAAATTTGAGCTAGGGGCGCGAACTTTCCCCTAGGTTCTCAAAAATTACTTTTTGAGTATTTTCATTAGTAAAACTGAAAAATTTACGCCAATAGATTTGGAGAAATAACTTTTTTTTTGAATCTTCATTAAAAAATATAAAAAAAACCTTGCTCCTTGTGTTTTTATGCCTCAAGTTGAAGTCGGTAGAAATGACGTTTAAAAATAAAACTGACATATATTAATGTACACGGCATAAGATAATTGTAGGGAATAAGTTTGCTGTTGTAACTCAACAATGCATATCACAGATAAATTTCATAAGATGCAAAACAAGGGGAAAATGCGTTATGGTATTTCGGTACTGTTATTACAAAGTATTTATTTATACTCGCCACATTCGAGTCCTTAGTCTGACAGAACCAGTTTCTTTCTGTAGTTTATTTCAGTTTCTTTACAGAATGTATTGGGGAATGAAGGACTGTTGCAAAGCTACAATTTTATTTCTAAAATGCACGGATAAAGCCAGCGATCTTCAGAATCGAAACATCAAATTTAGCAAAAGATAATCGATTGGAATTTTATTGCATTTTGTTAGTCTTCAAATCAATTGGAGTTATTCGTTAATTCTTTTGTATCCGTTCATTACATAATTATTATATTTTAGCATTGTGGATTTATTGATAGAAAATATCATTGTTAGTGCGTGTATTAATGATTACATAACATGTTTCAAATCAAAAAAATTACTTATTTTTTAATCGCAAACTACTTTCTAAACAAACTTGACTTGTGGTTTTTACATCTTGGGCGTAAATCGCCTCACCGCCTATCAACTCCCATTGGGCGGACCGCCAGAGAACTTGCCTGGACGCGTTGTTGGTGCGACGTCATACAGGTTTCCTTTTAAAAACCTTTTATAAGTCACTAAAATTGGCTCAATTTCAAGTGATGGTCATGTCCAAAACAATATTTAAATCTCTTCGGATGGGTGTAAAATCTATGTAGGTTTCTGCGTAATCTGTATAGGTTTTTAAAGACTCGTTTTGCATGTTTAGGGCAAGCATTATTGGCAGATTTTCTATTTTATGAAATTGTTTATTTTATTTTTATTTAGCTAAGCTGCGGATTGCTTTTGTGTTGCAATTGAGCTGCAGGTTGCAATAATGTTGCGACATTGTTCAAAGCCAAATTTAAAATATATTATGTAAGTTTTTTATAGCTTTGAAGTGTATGTGGCTATGGGCTCTGTTGCATAATCAGTAACTTCAAAATTGCTAGATACCACCTAACCCAAGCCTTAATTTGTCCAAGATTATTTTTCGCCGATAATGTGTTTTGGTTGTGGACAGTCAAAATTTATGGGTATAGGATTTAGTAGACTTTGCCATAGAAACAACAGTACTGAGCCCGCTAGCAAGGGTAACTCAGAAGACTGCACAGCCAATTTGCGATTGCCCCCGCCACGCCTTCCAATAAATTCCTGTGTATATACATTGTTAATACATACAATGACCTTGGTTTTCCTAGAGCGTTGGTGCAAACAGGTCCGAACCCTGGGAAGAGGGGAGTGGCTCCTATGAGAATTGTCAAGGGGACAAAAATACGTATTTCTCTGCTATTGTTTTTCTTCTTTTTTTTCCAATGTTACACCATCCTTTTCCCTTACTTTTATATGTAGGTGTGTCTTGGAGGTTTTATTGCGATATTTCAGTTTAAAATAAGATGCGGTGGATGTTTTGATTTTTATATTTGTTTTCTCTGTGTCACATTTCTTACGTTTTATTTCTTTTTCAGATTACTTCCACGCAACAAAAAGAAATCATCCTCAGAAGAAGACTGAGCCACAGAGCGGGAGTTCCCCTATGACAGAATGTGTTGGAATTTAAAGCCAAAGGAAATAATTGTGTAAATAATAATGTGTAAAGGAAAATACGACAATCGTTCAGAAGTTAATAACTCAGGGATTTGTAACTCGGAAGTGATGAGTGCCAAATATAAATGGCCGAGTGTTAAGGATTTCCCTGTTTTTTGGAACCTTTTTTTCCCGGAGTAAAACTCGTCGTGTAGTACAAAAGTATATTTGAAATTATGTTGGGTAATTCTCAACAATATACCAGTATTTTCTATTTTGTTACTTTTTTCATTAATTTTAGTTGTGCGAGTTTCAGAACTAAACGGTAGCTGATTTTTTTTATGATTGTGAACATTCAAAATTTTGTCCTTTTTTGGCTGGCATTTTCTAGTCCTAGTTTCGGATCTCAAAGAAATTGTATTTTTGTCAGCCAGTAATAATTGTATATATACTATGTTCTTATATGAAATTGTGAAATAAAAAAATTAACATGCTTAAAAATGTTGTTTTTTAACAGTAATAGGTCGTAAATTTATTTCAAGAAGTTGCAGCTGTAACTAATAAACAGCATAGAAGGTGCAATTAATTCAGGTTTATAAGATTATGTCTACGCGAGGCTGTAGCATTTAAATATAACAAGTTTGATGGCTTTTTTCAAAATCCCAGAACAACAATCGTTTTCAATTGTACGCTTGCGTTCGCCAAGGGGTTGCTCACGAAGTCACTTTGGGTACACCTACAGCAAGATGACTGCGGTGATTTAAAGGGTGTTAAGTGATATTTTGATTAAAAAAACAATCATGCGAAGTTATATGACGGGTAGCCTACCTGAAGCGAGTATTTTCCTAATTGTACAATCGGAACAATCAAGATATAATAAAGATTTTTTTTTTCAATGCGTTTATATCCAGTTTTTTTTTCACTGACGGAAAGTTGGGAAATGGGCCTGATCATACCAAAGCCTTTCTTTGCTTTGTTTTCACTGCCTCAGATATGCACCCTTGTACAAACGAGGAGGTGCCAATTGTGTGGGGGGCAATTTCCTCCTTAGACCTGGCAGATACTTTTTTTTGACATTTTTCATTAATAAAAAATGTCCACTTAGATTTTGAAAAATATTCTTTTTGAGTGGTAATCTGAAATATATTTTTCTGATGTGCAAAATTTAGGTCGTGTTGCATAACATATTTTGAGTTACCCTGACTTACTTTCCCTGCTCTTGGTTTTAGCGCCTAGAATAAGGTTTATATAAAAATACTAGTTAAAATTAGATAAAAATTACAACAACCTCAAATATTTTGGCTAATGTGGAGAAAATAAAAAAATTGGCTAAGAGGAGGGGGAGAGTTCACCAAAAATGTTGTTATGGGGCAGTTATAACATAAGGCAGAATATTCACTGATGAGTCATTCGCCTTTATTTGTACAAAAATTGCTGTACGAATTTTAAATGGTAGAGATTCTGCGAGCTCTGCATCGATGCCGAGTATAGGAATATTAACTTGAAATGGAACACATACATCTCTGAAGCTTAACTTAAAGAAGGCACGCACGTTGCGATTTTTTCAGGTGGGGGGATGATAAAGAAAAAATGATTGTGTGCATAAGAAGTTCAGAGAAATTCAGGATTTCGGTGTGGCCCAGCCACAAGGCCCTCTCCCTGCTTAGGTCTCGGACTTGAAGTATAGAACGAAAAAAAGAAACGCCACAATAAGTAAAAATACTAGTTCCGTAAAACATTTGTCTACTGGCCGTCGATTATAATGACAACAATGTAGACTTGATGTATACGAAGTGTGTCCATTACTTTTAAGCCCAGCACAAGGACGTGTTCCGTCTGGACTTTTGACAGAATTTCCATGTAACTTGCTCAGAAAAGTAAAAATGGTAAGTAACAGTAAAATAAAAATAGAATACACATTTTTTTGCTAAAATATCGCACAGGCGAGAATGCTCAGAAACTTACCCAGAAAGGAGCAAATGGTAGGTTGGAACTTGCTGCAAATTAAGTACTGTCAATTAGCAAGAGTAATTGGTTGCGGCAACATCGACAGGGCTGCACAGCAGAATTATTTAAGTAATGGTTCGACAATCGCTCAAAGTTCAAGAGCTGCATCGGCATTGGAGAAAAATGACCTTTTTTGGCCAAGAACCAGAATATGCCCTAATTGGACTTTATACCTTGCATTTGAACAACTATAGGTTTTGCATCGGTTTTAGCATACATTAGCAGAGACGAATAGAAATTAGGGCCTTTTTAAATAATTCTGATCCAGTTTTTAGTATAAAATGTGATCAGATTTTGCTAAGCATTCATATTTTTTCGCCTGAAGTGTCGAAATTATTATCAAGCAAAAATGTTTGGCGCTAGAAAAGTTACATTTGAATAATTACTAATTAAACATTGGAGTTAGCATAAAAAAACATCTTAAAACTTTTCTAGTTATTAAAATTTCAATATCTATTTTTAAATTCAAAACAAGAACTCAGTTGGAAATAAACCACCTTAACAAAACGGAGAAACCCAACAAAACTTTTTTTTTAGCTCAGGAATAGCTTTTCACGATAAAATTGAAAATGCAATGGGAGTTTTTCCATTGCTTGTACTTTTTGTTTGCTAATTAAAACAAAATTTTGAAAAAACCTACGCGTGCTTTACAAAATTTGAGTACAGTTCTGAAATTAAGATAAAGGAATGCATTAGAAAACTTCCATAAAATTTACTTTCTGAAATATGTAACTTTCTTCAGAAAAAAGAATTACATGAAAATCCAGAGGGATAGAAACCGCGATTGCATATTCTAGTACAGAATAAATGATGCGCACAACCTACCCAGAACATTCCTTTACTGACGATAGAAAGTGATTGTTAAGATCAGGGAACTGAAACGTTCTGAATAAGTGTTCTGAATAAGCGTTCTGAATAACTGAAACCCTGAATAAGTGTGCGAGTGGACGCCATCTTGACTATCACAAGTAACTAAATAGACAAGAAAAGAAGGGTAAAAAATAAGCAAGAAAATAATAAAATAACTCATTTTCAATAAGGCAATTAGGTTGAACTTTATGATTTTATAATGGTTGCGCCAGGCACCAGTATCATCAATTCAAGAAAACGCAATTAAGGGAAAGGGTCAAAATGACCAATAGACAGTTTTGTTTGCTTTCTTCATTGAAAATACCAAAAACATAGGGGGCAAACGCCCCCTCCGTATCTGTACCTGCCAGGTTAGAACGTACAAACTGATTTTCGAAATTGATCAAAATACTTTCAAGTCTAGGTGTCCCAGAAATCTACGGCTTTTAAGTAGGTACATGATTTTCTTTTTAAATTAGTGTTGTTTTGTGATTTTTTTTTTTTGTTGGTGCAGTCTATGGTTTTCAGCTTCAATTCGAGGGCGTATGTGAAAAATTTTAGCTAAGGGGGAAGGGTGTCGGTATTCCATTTTCGTAAGGATTAAACTCATGTTGGAGGGATGGGGGTGCAACAACAGGCCAATGATCCTTTGGGGGAATAGTAAAATGTAATATTTTGCGTGTTCATGATGAATAAATCCTATCTTAATAACGTAAAGTCTTCATATCCACGACGTTCTTATAAATACTCACTTTACGTAATGTTAAATTTTGAGGGAGTCTAGACACTCGAAGTGTTTCGGACATTTTTATTTTAAAGAAATTATTTTAAGATACATGAACTATATGAGCATATTATTAGGTAAAATAAATAATACAAGCTTAGTGGCAAAGTCGTAAAATTTCGTTTTGGTTGGAGGGGCTATCATAGATAGGCCCAGGTATTCTATTTCAAAGTTCAGATGTTTCTTAAATCATTGATTTATGGTCTGATAAATTCTGAAAGCAAGGCTCTGGATAATGATAAAAGGGGTCGTGTGACCAAGACATAGGCCATTTTCGTAGTTGAAACTTAGTTAAACACGAATAAAGAATACATCTGCTTCATTAGCGCTGAGTTTCAGCGCAACCTCCGAAGTTCTATGAGAAGGGTCGAGTTGAGACCATAACCTGAGTTCAGACATCCTTTTTGCAGCTGGTCTGCCCAGACAAATGGGTTTTGGCCATCTGCGAACCCTTGGGGTAGAGGGTCTAGCCAGGTTGTAAACATAAAGTCCACTTAAAAACCGGTTCAAATTTAAATTAAACAGCTGGCTATTCAGTTAAAAACCAAAAAGGAGAAGTCGTAAAATAATCGTAAAATTTTTACTATTAGAAAAGTTGTAATAAAAAATAGGATTCACTTCGTTTTACCATGGACACCAGGTCGAATGAATCTATACTGTTTTGAACGCTTCTTTAGTGCTGATTCTTGTTCAACTTCTCTTTCAGTAGTTGCTACCTAAAAATTAAGTGAAATGATAATAATGACACTAACACTATTAGTAATAATAATAGTAAATAAATATAAATAATATTCTATAATATAATATAATATAATTTATAATAATATAAATATAAATAATAGTAAATAAAATAATATAAATAATAGTAAATAATAGTAGTAAATAAACACTAATAGTAATAATAGTAAATACATATAGTACATATGGATTATGTATTATAGTATTTATAGTATTATGAATTTAATAGTAAATAAATATAACTCTACATATAAATGATAACACTACAATATTTAAGGCACAGTGCAAACCTTTTAGAGGTGGTACCAAAGACTTCTTTAAAGAGGGGGGAGGATGTGTTTTAAACGATTTTTCTCAGTGACGATCCTTAGAACGGACCTTATATAGAGGAGGAATTGCCGTATCCTCTGCATGCAGGTAACCTTTGAGGGATGGGGCGATTTTATAGTTTGGGGTTTGTTGCTTGAAAAAATGAACTGTAGATGACTTAGACTTGAAATGACACTTCTTCTGGCCGTAACTCATATAAATATATCCCCCCGGCTCTGTTGAAAAATTTTCAGCTTAGTACCATCCAGACCAAATATTATATATATATATATATATATATATATATATATATATATTATATACAAAAAAATCTTCTTCAATGAGATTTAGTCAACAGGGTTACTTGACTAAACTAACTTGGCTTGTTTTGTCTTTACAATTTCATTGAACAAGATCGGTGAATGACCTTGCGTCACTCATTTTATCAATGTTGTCTAATCCATCGCCTAGAGCCTTGCCAATGTTTTTTAAATGACATAGTTAATGAAAAAATTGCAATGAATGAAAGTTTTCGGAAAAAACAAGCAATATATTCGAGACTTAATGCAAGATGAAACCTAGTGAAATGCGTCGACAAATTTACTTTCTATAAGATGTAAAAAAAAAGCAATCTTTATTTTTGATAACGATAATTTTCAATAGATGCTATGGAAAAAAATAAAGCAGAAATCACACATTTTCTTTTAAGTATGGGATCTTTTTATACCATTAACCCACTAAAAATGTCTTGTTATAAGCTTAGTTGTACACAGGTCAAACTTTTAGGATGAGTGGGGGCAAGAAGGAACGAACTTGAATCTCACAACATAAAATGGAAGAAGGCTCTATCGAGGAATCTCCGGTTAAAACCCTATATTATTTCACCCTTTTGCAGGTCGAAATATTTAACCAAGAAAAAGTTCACTGATCGTATTTTTTTTCAATAGCCAAACAAGTTCACGTGCGTAATCAAGAATTCTTCTCAGGTGAGGGGGGTAAGAAAAAAAAAACAATTTTAGTCGATGATTTGAACAAGAAGTGCCGAAAAATCCGGAAATTCAGGGTTTTGGGGGAGGAGTCAGACCCTAAGGCCTTGCTCAGCGTAAGTCCCTGAACAAGTGTGCAAAGTATCTTAACGTTTTCTAAATTTTATTTTCATTTGTCGCAATTTGCCAATTAAGGACATATGGGGGATTTGCCCGAAATCAAATAAGCCATATTTTTGCCATCTATTTTAACTCAGAAGTATATAATCAAAACATTCCATTTATATATAGATGCGCATTGACTTTTTTTTATATACAAATAACAAACATATAACATATAACGTATAGGATATTAATATACATATATAACATTCCATATACATATAGATGCACATTGACTTTTTCTCGAGGGGGGGGGGGTATTAGAAGATTTTTCGGAGGGGAAATGACATAGATATAACCAGGACTGTGCTGGTCCAGGACCAGGACCAGGAATTGTGATGCCGAAGAAGTCAAGGTTTGGGAAATAAGGTTGGGTGATTAGAGTGGTTGTAATTAAGTAGCATGGACTGAAAATGCTAACATTTATGAGTCCAATTGCGTATGGTGCACCCTAGTATCAAATTTGTCAGAAATAGGTTGAATAATGGAGTCCGAATGAAACCAAGGTTTGAAATATTTTCTGATACAATGAGCGGAGGACCTTGTTTTAGTATTTCTTATTGAAAAATTCTTTTTATAATTTCACAAGATAATTAAAAAAAAACATACTCCAAGATTTTGAGAAATACATTTGCCTATGCCCCCCATGTTTCGTGAATTGACGCCACTGACTGATGCATCCGAAGACAAATAGATACCCAAAAGTATTGAAAGCCAAAGGGTCATAAGACTAGAAGCATCACATACAAGAGGTGGAAAGGGCTCTCTAATGTTTTCAGCCCAATGCTAAAAGCGAAGTACATAAAATAGCCTTTTTTTGGCAAAAAAATTCATTTTTTCTCCAACACTTTTAGAACTTTTTTTTTGTAAGGCTGCCTGCCGAAGCTTGGATTACATACATTCTAGCATGCCTTGTTATATGTTTTTCGGGAAGTTTTGCAGTTTTTCAGGAAGTTGGCAACAGGTAATTTTAAATTGCGTGCAACTTTTTGGATGTTATCGCCAACTTCAATGAAAAATTGGAATTTGCGGGAAGTTCTATTGCGGTGCAAATCATTAAGATGTTACAGAACAATAAAAATATCGATTCTACTGACTGCAAGCAATATACGTCATATTTTCATTATTGGTGACAAAAGAATAGGTAAAGATAACTTACAAATCTCAAAACCCGTTCTTGGGCAGTCTTTCTGGATGACACCTCATTCCATAAAATCCCTCTTAAGAATAGGAACTCATGATCGTGCATCGCAATCGTTTTATCATAGTCACTACTGATACGAGGGGATTGAAACAATTACAAACAATTTAGGAAGGACAAAAAAAGAGGAAATAAACTGCCGTTGAGTGATGGACCTGAGGGTTCTCCTCGTGCAACTACCTGATCAACTCGTATAATCATAATTTTTACCATTAACAACCTTGAGATTTTGGTAATGGTAGAAGGTCTTTTAGGGGGGTTCCAAGGCCGTATCCGGGGGGTAGGTAGATAGGGTGTTTGAACCTCCCCCTTGAAATATGAGTCCGACTCATAAAAAAAAAATTAACAAAAATGTATATATATATATATATATATATATATATATATATATATATATATATATATATATATATATATATATATATATAATGGTACGTTTTTTTAAGTTTGTTTTTGTACCCTCTCCTGCATGTATTCTGAGCCAAAGGACCCTCTTACGTAAGTACCTGATCTGAACTCAATAGTCTTATTTTGGGTAATTGCTCTAACCTGTCGACTAGACTATTCCAGATAAGTTGTGTAAATTCAGATATTTCACGGAGAATTATTGAACAACAATCTAAATACCGAAAAACTACTTAAGCATTCAAATCATCAAGACTCATTAACATAACCATATTCATTACAATATTAACGCAGTAACTGTCTAGCGTATAAGTGGGGCATAGTCCACATACAAAGACTTCACAACAAGGTTAGATAATTTTGGTACTTGAAAGGGTAATAACCGTGCGTTGTCTTCTTTTGAATCACTTTACTTTGAAGCTAAGAAATATATTGAATTAGTTTTTGAAAGTAAACACACCCGTCTCTCATGATCGCCATCAACCAAAAATTTAGTGGGAGGGCCAATTTTTTTTTCAATGAAAATACCGAAAAAAGTACTTTTCAAAATCTACAGGGTTAATTGCCTTCCCCCATTTGTGTTCATCAAATCTTTATTTACGGAACGATCTGGAGGTAGATGTTCTATTCAAAATTGTATCTTTTTAGTAGATCTCCACTGACTAGTGTCAACATTATATAGTAATCTATAAAGTAGTAGCTAGTCTAATTCGTCCATTATGCACGAGCAGGTAAGTCCAGGAATATGAATTCTTGCAGGTTTTCCCAAATGTTTATGACTTTTTCCATGTATTTTTGCATTGCCCGAATATTCCCCCTTAAATTAATTTATACGTACCTGCCTGTGTCGGAGAATATAAATTCTTGCCGGTTTTCCGATAGGTTTATGATTTTCTATATAATTTTGCATTGTCCGTACATTGACCTCCTCCTTAAATTAATTCATACGTACCTGCGACAGAGATATGGCCATGAAACTTTGGAGGCTCAGTCCCTCCCCTTTAAACTGGAAATTCCACAAAATATATACAATTTTTCGCTGTATATTTTTGTAAAAAAATATGCTTAGAACTGTTGTAAATCCAAACCCATGGAATAATTTGACCTATCTGGCAACGGAAACCTGGCTACAACCAGAATAGCCCTGTGCAAATTAATTTAGAAAAAACGCAAAAGCATATAGTCTGTATTTATACACGTGCACATACGCGTGGCCAACGCAACCTCCCCTTGCCAAAATATAGTTCTTCAATCTTACATAGAGATTTTATCACGCACTCACGAAGGAGGAAATGTCAGGTACTTTCCCATCCCCAAATATTGTGTTAAATTTAAGGGTACCTGTGCAGATTATAGCGACCACATTATTTTTCTTGATCTGTTGTAGAACTGGATTCTCTGTGTACATTTGGAGATAATTAGCTCGGCCCGGGTGAGATAAACTACTTTGCAGGCATATTTTAATCAAATATTTAATATATAGAATTGGTTAAGATAGGCATTTAGTCTGTATAGTGGGTTCTGGACGGCCTGCTTTCCATATTTCTCTGTTATACTTTCCACAATTTTGTTACTACAACATTATATTTTCATCGCATTTTGGTGTATTTCATTATGAATAACTTCACTGTTTGAGTGTGGTCGCTATAATACACAATTAACAATTTAAGTTTCCCCTCTCACTCCAAAATAAATTATACAGCAACAGCACATGGGAGCAGGCACATATACGGTATTTTTACTCGGGGAAGGAATGATAAAAAAATATAATTCACATAAAAAATGCCAGAAATTCAGAAAAATCAGCATTGGCTCCAAGCCCCCCTCCATACGCTCCTGCATAATTTTTTTTTCAATATAGTTTAGTTATTTTTGGGTATTTTGTTTCAATTTTTTCACCCCTCCCCACCTTAAAATAAATTATTGCATATTTTCCTATTTGTAGGCATAGCTCTGTAAAACGTATACTGGTAGATGAAAAAAATGGACGTAATTAATTAATTTGCTTAGCTATGATCGTGGGAGATTCAGAAAGGGTTAAAAGATAAATCTAACCGTTGAAATAAATCTTATATCTTTTCTAATTTTTGTGGTCCCACGAAAATGGTCATTTTTAGTTTCAAGTCTGTTCACTTTTCTCCGCCCCTTTGATTAATGAGAGGAAATTTAACACAAAATTGGAAAACGAAAACGCTTCAGAACAGCTCTAAACGTAAGATAAGAAGCACTCATAAATATTAATGATTTTTTCTTTGAAAATAGCGCAACGGACATTATTGAAAAATTATTCTTTTATTCTGTGTACCTGTCAATTAGTTTTGAAACATTTTGAACATTGACTAAATCTTAGTGACTAATTAAGGGAAGTAAAAAGATAAGAAGAAGTAAGAACATAAGACAAATTTTCGACGATGAGGCGTAGCCGGGGATCTTTTTACATTATAACATACTAAAAAGGGGGATGCTTCATAGGATCTGCAATAACTCCGGGGCGTAGGGACATATCGTACATAATCTCAGTTGGGTACGTACCTGAGGGATGAGCTGGGTAATGGTATGAAAAAAAACATTCCCAGTCCAATTTTTTCTTCAGTACGCATCTATATAGATTTTTTTTTTTTTTTTGGGGGGGGGGGGCAAAGAACAAAAACAAAGGACATATTTCGGCTTCTGTTCGTTCTATCTCTACTGCTTTCTCGAATGTAGGTCTAACCCTTAACCCTGATAAATGTGAATTCCTTCATTTTGGTCCTTCTCCTAACCCATCTAGACTTAATTGTTCTGAATAGCATTCCGTGCGTGTCTTCTTTAAGGTGGTTGGGCATTACCCTTACTAACAATTTAGTCTCTTTTCGTAATGAAATTGTTTCTGATGCTAAGTTTAAACTTCAAGTGGGTTATTCTAAAATTGCTGCGAACAGGGGGAAATACAACCCCAAAGCCCTTTCACAAATTTATTCTTGCTTTTGTGATCATTCGGTTTTATATCTTTCTGGATTGTATCCTGTTTTAAAAAGAAAAGATTTAAAGACTCTCAAGTCATCTTATTTTCGTTTCCTCCAATTTTTGTCGTATCTTCCTCCCTGGTACAAGAACAGTGATATGGTAACAAATTTCGGTGCTACACCAGAAACTATCCGACTCGATACATTTTACCATTAACCCTTTTCATGGTCTTCTAAAATGTTTTCTACAGTAATTTAATGTGTTATCACAAGTTGTTTTTTTTCTTTTTTTTATGTGTGTTTGTTTTCTACTCCGCTGTTTCAAGTGGGTCACAAATAAATTATTATTATTATTATTATTATTATTATTATTATTATTATATGAAACATCTAAAGAATTAATCATAAACGGGTTGTGAGTATGACGATGACCCCAAGACTCCTACTTCACTATATATACTTTCCTGATCATCAGGAAATTTAAGAAAGATTCCCAAAACATCCAGTGTGCACTGTATTATATGAGGCATCTAAAATTGTAGCAAACTTGTAGCAAAAAAAAAATAATAAAATTCTTACATAATTGTAGCAAAAAACATAATTGTTACATAAAATTGTAGCAAACACTCTTACACATAGTCTATTTGTACTATTTTTTTTATTAACGAGACCCCGTCCCACCGCCCAAATCCTAAGTTTTCCCCAATATCTGGGAACTTCTTATTCAAAATATCATTTTTATTATCCCCCCCTCCAAAGAAAGGTACAGCGTACCTTGCTGGAAGCAAGCCTTAAATCTGAGAGTTTTTTTCTCTGACAAAATGCAAGTAAACCAGGCAGATACACCCATAATTTTGTTCCGGGAGAGAGATGACGTCCAGGCAGGGGCTGTGAATTATGGGAGGAATGGTACCCCTGGGTTCAGAAAAGAAGGCAATGATTAAAAAAGAAAAAATAGGTGAATTAAATGAGGAGAAAAAAAGAAATAATGCGGACAATGAAGATTTATGTTGGGGAGAGCGACTAGAGCCGGAGATCCTCCTAGCAATTTTTCGAGGACTCTACCATTTCATTTGATTCCATAGAAACCCTGAGAATCAAACAATACTAAAAAATTCGTAAAAATAGTAAAACAGCCTAGATTCCCATGTCAATGGACAAAAACGAGCTACTTCAAGGCGCAACTTGTAAACATTTTCAAGTTAAGAACTATAGATTCAAGTGGGTCGTTTTCAATCCCAGAAACATAATAAGCATCAAACTCCTCAAATATTGGCATATACCCACATTCGAAATCAATGAATAGAATTGGATTTGAATTAGGGGATTTGAGAACAAAGGGTCATGGGAAAAAGAAACAGTGTTGTGTATTTAGTTACTTTCCCTTGTGAAGACTGATCGAGTGATAGTATCAGTCGCTGATTCCTGCGGTTTTCTAGTTAGAACCGCTGAGTGGTTCTATTTTGATTCATTCGCCGTTGTTTTATGCAATCATGTCATTTGAGATGGATGTGGTGAGAGCGATCCTGGGAAAGAGTTGTTATAATGAAGTTGTGAAATGTGACAGTTGTCACTTTTAAAAGCTAAATCAGGTACCTAAGGAAGTCAAGTGCACAGGGGTTTCCCCAGAAAAGTGGGAGGGGGCTAAATATTTTGACTAGGTATACACAAAGACACACTCAGGACGTCTTCGGGGTCCACCCCGTCCGATGTACAAAATTGTCTGCATTTCTGGGACTTTTTGATCATATTACAAGATTATTTTTTATTATTATTGCGCCCTCCATCTTGCCAAAAAGATTCCTCCATGCATATCTCGGTATATATATATATATATATATATATATATATATATATATATATATATATATATATATATATATATATATATATATATATATATATATATATATATATATATATATATATATATATATATATATATATATATATATATATATATATATATATATATATATATACAACAAGAATATACAACTTTTACATATCAGGCCAAATAAAAATAGTAAATTCGTAAGTTACAGTGAAAACATTACCGAAAACTTCCTTTGGATCAGTGGCTGATTTGAAATAAGTCCCGATTTCAAATATTCTGAAGATCAACTGCCTAAGTCCTGACCTCGAATAAATATATTTTCGCAAACTTATTTAACACTTAATTATTCACCACTATACTACAGGTACAACCGGGGTTACGTTTCGGTGGAGGGATGTGGCGGAGCTCCCCTGCACACTCGCTACACCACAGATGGAAGCAAAATTGAACTAGAGTTATCTAAAAAATTTTATTAGACTATCTCAATAAATGATAGCTCTGTGAAACTTGCGATTTACGGCCTTTGGATGTGTGACCATGAATTTAGAACGTCCTTGAAATTTCTAAACATTAGCACCCTTGAAATTTCAAGTCAAAGTTTATAGCGAAATTAATAGAGGATAAATTTGCTAATGAATGATCGGCGGTAAACATCAAGCGAATCAAATGCAATTATATCATGGAGCTTTTCAGGGGGTATAGTGAAACTCCATGCCAATAGAAATCCAGCTCACCTGTGGGGATGCTCATTTCGGGGGAACTGTCTTATATAGCCATTATTTCTTCAAGGTTTATGATTAAAGTAATTGTTTCCGATTCCAAAGGGGTATGAAATCCCTAATCTATTTTCACCAGTTAACTTCTAAAAATAGTTAATCAGGGTAATTACAGACAGCATGTTTGTTGTGCAAACTAATATGTTTAGACTAATTTCGAAAGTGACAGAATGTGTCGAAAATGCGAAAAAACAACAACTGTAAAGCCGTTTGAAATACTAGTTCCTCAGAAAGCGGCAGTTGGCTTTTTGGGATGATTAAAATCAAAGAGTAAGTCGTTTTTTTTCAAATGCAATTGAAGAGTAAGTTCAGAAACCTTCTATATATGAGAGGGGTTATCTCTCTCCTCAACTCTTTTCTCTAAAGTTTAACTTGTGCGTCACAGAGATCACGATCAATGTGAATAATATACTGGACCATTTGCGCAAAAACGGGTGGTTTAGGGAGGGATGACAGTTTTTCTCAGACATAGGCTAATTGTTGCTTGTTTTAAAGGCTCTATTTAATTTCAATTGCAGACCATTAAATTAAATTCGTCCGTGTTTAATATTATATTCAGGATCACCCTAAATTTGAGTATGGCTGTCACCACCGAAATCCCACGCTCGTTACGCTAAAGTTAAAATTTTGCATACCAGTGTTTCAAGAAGGGTGCTCAACCCTAAAAGTCACTTCTTTGGGGTATGTGAAATGACAAACACGATTTTCAGGTGAAAAACTTTAAGTGAAAACAGGGTTAGGGTTTAGGGTATGGAAAAGGGGTATGATCTTCTCAGAACACTTCTCAGAGGATAACCGTCCTTGCCTAATCTGAACAGGTAAGAATATGAATGGATCCATCATTTTAGAATTAATTTAACATACAATGAGAGTTGATGTGTTCCCCCTCAGTCTTTATACTGTTCGCTTAGCTGAAAATAAGTTACATCAACAGAAAATAAGGAGTAATTCTGGTTTACAATTGGTCCAATAAGATTGATATGGAGCATCGATAAGTCGAGATTTACTAGGTTCCGAAGACCATTCGCGAAAAACTGGGAAATTTTGACTCAAAATGCACTTTTTGACACTTCAGGTATTCCTTCTTTAAAAAAAAAACATCATACAAGCCTCTCCTTAGCCGTATCCTGGAGGAGGGAGTACCCGGTTTGAACTACCCCCACCCTCCGAATTCTTTTCCGACTAGTTAAAAAGTAAGAAAAATACAAGGAAATTTTCACACGCATAAACTTTCTTAATCAGTAGTCTTTTCTACTCCTCCCCACCTCCCAAACAAAAATCCTAGATACGGTCCAGGATCTCTCCCTATTAGTTGATGAGCAATTCTCCAATGCTGCATAACCGTAGTATTTATAAGCTTGATATTCGGTTTCCAACCCCGTGGGAGAATGACCCTAGGGACTGAGAGATCATACAAAAACAGTTTTTTTCTAGTTCTGAACTAATTTGGCTCAAAATATCCCGAATATTCGCTTAGTAGAGAAATTTGTCCAGGATTCACTCCGACAGTGTTTCCTAGTGGCATTCCTTGTGACGTGATGTGATCTCTTTTGCTACTTAGAAAGGCACTAGAACTTTAAATATCCATTCGAAGAATCCAATTAAACTAGCTTACAGAAGGAGGAGTTTAGAGTTATTTTTATCGTTACGACAGGCTAAATAATATGTAGTTAGTTATTACTTTTAAGAGTAAGCGGTAGCCCCCCCCCCTGCAAAAATCGAATTTGTCTTATAAAACTTAAAACGAACAAAAATTCCTATTTATATGAGAAAGCAGCCCCCCTCAACACCTCGCTATTGAAGCTAAAGTTTTTCGGCACTTTTAAAAAGTTTCTTTTTGTTCTAATTAAACGATTCTTGTGTTTCAGGAGTCGTTTTTAAGGAATTAAGGCAAAATTTAAACTTTAGCGTAAAGAGCAAGGTGTTGAGGAGGGTGACAACTCCCCTCATTTACGACATAATTTTGTTTATTTTAAGTCTTAATATTGCTCCTTATTTTCAGATGAAAAACCTTTTTTAATTCAATTTCTGATCTTTTTTTTAATAATGCCATTAAATCCGGTTCATCTCCACGAAAAAACCAACGCCCGCGGATATATCATCTGGACAATTAAATACCAGTGAAAATTACCCCGGACAATTATACTTAACATCCCCACGCGGAAAATTGAATCGGTAAAGAAAAAGCAAAACATATAAAAACAAAATCGCATAGAAATTCGTGCAAATTCCACCAGCATAAAATTTCCCTGAAAAAGTCACCTCCTGGAAACTTTCCTCTCCATGAAAAATTCTCCCCGTGCAAAATCCCCCAGCAAAAAATTCGCCCTCCTCTCCCCATCCGAAAAATGTATACATACTTCCCCAAAACAAATACTATACGAAAACAATGGGCAAATTTTATAACTTAGACCTTTCCCCAGGGACTGCAGGGGTTTACGCTATCCCCAAAGACATAGTTATTGGTTCTTTCAACTATGCTGAACAAAATAGCTATCTCAGAATTTTTATCAGATGATTTTGGGAAAAAGTGGCGTGGGAGGGGGCGTAGTTACCCTCAATCTTTTTCGTCATTTAAAAAGAACACCATAGCTTTAATCTTCGTTCGAATGCGCCATGTCATGATGTTTTAGACCCATTGGGTCAATACCATCATCCCTGAAAAAAAAAATAAATAAACACGAATCCTTCTTCGCCAAAAAACTCAAAATTCCATATTTTAGCAGATAGGAGCTTGAAACATCTACAAAAGGGTTCTTTGATATGTTAATGTGTTATTTTCATTAAGATTCTTTGACTTTTACGGGGTGTTTCTCCTCTTCTTCAAAGAATCAGGCAAATTTTCTCAGGCTCGTAGCCTTTGATGGGTAATGAAACCTATATATTTGGAATCAGCACAATAAACCAATTCTTTTGATATATCTATTAGTATCGAAATTTCATTTTTTAGAGTTTCGGTTACTATTGGGTCACGTCACTCCTTTTACAGTTTCTTACCCCGAACTGTTTGGAAACATGGCTGAGCCATATTAACGCTTCTTCACCATGATAAAAAATGTGGCCCTGATTTTTGCAATGAATTTTATGAAAATTCAACTAGGTGGGACAATTTGCGCAACTTTATCCAAAACTAGTGAAAGTAAGGCTATTTGAATTTCAAATTAGATGGATTCTAAGGAGTGTATAGATGCGCCATGAATCGAATCTAAATTCAACGATTTGTCATTGTGCTCAGGGCTAATGCATATTTATGTACAGCACATTTTCAATATTAAGTCTCGAATTAGCGAAGTCAACAAGATGCAAGAGACTTCTATAAGAAAGCAAAGAAAGCAACATCCTTTACTAGCTGAATCAGGTAAGTGCACAAAGCGACCAGGGCCCAACCCCTCCCCCAAGCGTCAACATTTCTTAGACTTCCCGTAATTTATTTTTAAAGAAAGTTTCTTTCATTGTTATCACGCTTTACTCCCACCCCTTTCCCTCCAATTATTTTTTTTACGTGATCCTGTGAACTATACACGTTTCATAAGTGCAATAATCGGTTACTAGACAGAAACTGCACAACAGACGCACACGTAGGAGCTTTCGGAGGAGGGGAATTTGCCAAACATCTAAAACCAGCGAATCAATTGCGAAACTAAAAACCACTCATCCTTGAATGACATTGATTCTCCTTGATCTACGCACATGGAGCTAAACAACTCCTAGAATCGATCTTCAGTGTTTGTTGGGTCAACCTTCTGTTTCAATGCCGGTCTACCCCGATTTACTTATATTTTGATTCAAGGCGTTCCCCTCTGCGGAATATCCCCTCTGACAATTCCTCATATAATTTTGGATGTTCGTTAGAAGGGAAATAGAAAGTTCTGCTCACATGTTTAAGTCAGAGGCAATGCTATTGGAGGGAAACATGCCACCGCTCACATCGTTATTGCCCTAAACGCACCCGATCAAAATTTTGAGATAGTCATTTTGTTGAAAATAGTCCGAAGGTCAATAACCATGCCTCCGGGGTTGAGAATCCCCCTTCTAGCCCCCGGGGCAAGGACTGTAATCTGTGCAAGCTGCCATTGTTATAATATAAGGTTTTTACGGGAAGAATGGTCGAATAAACCTTGGAGGGCGCTCTTTCAATTGGAAATCGAAAGCCCCAGTGCCCTTATTATGATTTGAAAATAATCGGAAGTCGACCACCCCCTCCCATGCCCCTTTTCACTGTTATTAGGGAGGGTCAGATGCCTCATAGGATGCATTTTAATACCAAAACATTATAACTCTCATTGAGCCCTCAGGTAAATACAGAATTAGTTCTAAAGAAGGGGCGAGGGAGGATGGAGGTAGATATTGATATTTAATCCTTCTTGAATTATGGGCATATTTATTGTTAACGTTATTATTATGAAAGTAAAGAATAACATTAAACCCAAAAATTAACAGAATTTATTCTTATGGGAGGGGGACTGCCCCCTCCTATACCCACTGCCCCTTCTTCATTCCTAACTCCCTCCCCCCCACCCCCTCGTGGTCGTAAAAACTTTGGAGGCTGCTCATTCGATTGCAAATTGAGAGGTCTAGTCTTTTTATAAGTCAAAAGTGATTTGAAACAGGCCAGCCCCAATTTTTTTATATCTGGTCCTTCTGCTGCTCCTTAGAACATCTGATCGGTATTTTGAAATGTCCATTTGTAATTTCTCCGTGACTGCTCAATTCTGCATACGGGGAATGTTCCGCGGGGGAATTTTCCGGAGGGAAACGCGAGCTCCATTACATTTTACGTAAGTGAATCGGGAAGGGTCCTTTTCTCCCAGAATGTTGATTTTCTGTTTTTCTTTATTTTCAGGAGGAATGAAAAAATTTCACAAACTTATGTGCAGTTATAAATGACTCAAGAGTCTTATTGTAAGCAGTCTTATTTGAACGTATTGGTCTCTTATGTAGGCTATTTCTTTCTTTTTACTTCACACTAAGGCTTACAACCTATCATGTGGTACCATATCATAAACTTTAGCCTAAACAAAGCTGATATCAACGGATTTCTTTACTTCCTGCTGGGACTGACCTGATTCGAGTTTGTCATAGGGTGCAATTCCCACGGTAAAACACCTGCTTCCGCAGGAGGGAGTGTCCCTTCTTAAAAAGTTTAATGAAATTTTGACAAGAGCCCTCCCTTTTGGAGCCCTAATTATTACATGTATTAGAACAACAAGCAGTACAGTTTGTATCATACAGCGACGTCATAAAAAAGGAACTATTTTCAAGAGTCCCTAATAGTAACTGTATATTAACAGTTAAGAGTATGACAAGGCCTCTGGTTTAACTTCTAGTGGCACTCCTCTTAATATTCTGGTCCCACCAAGGTATATATACGGGGATTTTATTTAAATAAGGCAAAATTCAAAATAAAAGAAAGAGCAGGTAATTATGGAGTAAACAGGCAATTATGGAGAAATCGTAAATATCTAGACTTCGCTATCATTTTAGCCAGTCAATGAAGGTTCTGGCCTCTCTTGCACCCGGGACAAAATTTTATTGATGCCTCCACTGTCTCCCACAAACCATTCAGGCGACAGAACATTCAAAATATACGAGATTTTTAATTGTCAACAAAATTATCTTCGATTAATTAATTAATTAATAATATTTTAAAATATATTTTTGTTTTATAATATAATTTCAATCATGACAAAATGATTAGTTAGATTGTTTATTTTAAATTTTGCACCCCCTAAAATTTCCGCACCCGAGGCAAGGACCCCTTTTTTCTCCCCCCCCCCCCCTATGACTGTCTCTGAGGCCATTATGGTTGCAAGCTAATGTTTTTTTGTTGAAAAACATGGCGGCTACCACATCCGTTTTTTTCATTAATCGTTGGCACTACACCTATGGATGTGCAGGCGTAGCCGTTGAGACACCGCTGCCGTTCAAAGGTATATATATATATATATATATATATATATATATATATATATATATATATATATATATATATATATATATATATATATATCATTCATACTGGGATTTGCGGGCTTAGGCTATCACTTATATTGTGGTGCTTATTGATAACTCCAAATCATAAATATCAAACTGAATCGAGCAATGAATACAATAAAAGCTCCGTTCAATTGTTTGCAACATGAACACAACATACCTACTACTAAAAACTGAGCACCAAGAACAACTTCTGAAACATAAGAGCCGTTTAATTAAAATAGGATACTTTTTCAAAAGTGCTGAAAACTTTAAAAAGGTAAAAAAAAGGTAAAGGATACGGCGTTAGACTTTACAGTCCGTACCGGCGGTGCTGATCTCCGTTTCTTGGCCCTTCAGCCAGGAAGTGCAATGGGGGGTTGGGGGCCAGCCATCCTGTGCTTTCGCACACCCTTCCTGTTTACCTTCCCCAGATTTCTCCAGGTACCCATTTAGAGCTGGGTCGACTCTGGCTAAGCTTACAGAGTCACGCCACTGACCCCCGTCCCAAACTGAAGAATTGGGTACACTGGGATTCGAACCCGCGTCCTCTCAGACAAGGGATCCCGAATCCAGCGCACGGAATAATTTCTGTTTGTTTTTGAATTTTAATGTTGCTCCTTACTTTCAGTGGTAAAAACCTTCTTTTTTTTATCTAATATCAAACTGAATCAATTAGTGAACACAATAAGGTCTTAGTCCATTTGCTTGTAACATGGAACACATCAGATACCTACTGCTAAAAACTAAGCATAACACCACTGAGGGCAAACACAGATGTCCCTGCTCGCACTCTGCCCAATTTTGTTCTAGACCTTACTCTTTACTCCCTCCCATTAAATTCCAATTTCTTTTATTTTTATGAGCTCTTCACACTCCTTTTTGTGACTGATCGTTCGGCTCCACTTGGACGGCAACAAAACACGATTTTCGTCAACATTTTATCCTTTATCAGTAATATTTAACCTAGTCATCTTAGCCTTAACTTTGTTATAGCACTCGAAATTGACACAGGACCATATTTTTTACTACGATTTATTATTGGATATACAGTCAGTGAAACGAGCACCTGAAACTAGTCATTAGAAATTATCCCTGAAAGCATCTATCATATCTTCAGGGCCGTAGCCAGGATTTTTTTCGGATGGTATTTTACAAAAAGATTTTTCTGTTTTTTTTTTACAAAAAGTTTTAAAAAGGCAACAACATTTTTTTACGTTTTTACGAGTTGGACAAACATTTAGTGGTGGGGGCAGGTTGGTCAAACTCATCCCACCAACTCCCTGAATACGGCCTTGCATATATTCACCGGATTTTCGAATTTCTAAACTTATTTCAAGTGCCAAAACATGCTGCACTTTGGCTATTCTACGTTTTACATTGTCGTTACACTCCCCCCCATTCTTACTAGTCATTCCAACTAACGAAGTTAAACTATCCATTTGATAGATTTTCCCATTACCTAACACTACCTCTTCGTCCTTATTTATCACAACTCTGAGAAATGTGTTTGGTCTTGCGAAGGTTATAACGCAGACACCCTTATGGGGAATAAACAGGACTTTTGCGTTCCCCTCTCATAAGAAGATCGAACCGTTCGATATTGTAACTTTTGAGGAAAAACGCAGCTCTCTTCAGATTTCTTTCCAGACATTTACCACCTCCCATGAATATTGTCTTATTTCAAAAATATATTTCTTTTAGGTACTTGTTAATTAAACACAACAGACTCAAGAATTATGCTTAGGTCAGATATGGGAAAACTGGTTTCATAGACACAAAGACGAGTGACAGAATATATTAAAAATAAATAATTTAGGCTATATATTTTCACATTAGGGGGTGGGTAAAATAAAAAGGTAAAAAAAATGTAAAGGATGCGGTACTAGACCCTTAAGGTCCGAACCCGCGGTGCTGATCTCCGTCTCAAGGCCTCCGCATAGTGGGTATGCATGCAAAATGTGTTAGCTACAATTATTCTGCATATTGTTAAATAAAAATTGTTTTCTTACTTAATGCTATCTTAAATACTTTACCCCCCCTTAATGTGCAAATATATATCCAGAATTGTATATTTCCCACCTATTCTGTCACTTATCTTTGTGGCTATGAAACCAGTTTTCTCAGATCTAACCTAAGCGTAATTCTTGAGTGTGTTTCGTTTAATTAACAAGTACCTTCTTTTATTTAGATTTTTAAAAATAGCAAAAAAAACTTTGCCTTCCCCTCTTAATTTTCTTGAATTGGAATCCCCAACAACAATGAAAAAAAGAAAAAAACGTCTTGATAAGTAACAACCCGTTCCCAGGAAACCCCACTGTTCAAACGTAGATAACATCCGATTAAATAAGATAACATTGGACTGACCAAAAACTAATTTTGATCATCAGAGCCGCTCAGTAATTTATGGCCATGGTTTTTATAACTTGATCCAATTGCTTTTTCAACTATCATATAGCTCTATTGATGATGGCTAGCTGACAGGGAAATAGTAATAAATTCTTAGCTTATCTTAAAAGCTATCGATATCTAACTTTTGTTCCAATTTTTAATAACTGTTGCAGTACTGAATTTGAGTTAGCTTAAATTTGCGGCTAAATCAAGTTTCACTACATTATAACTTTTAATGGTTTTTAATTGTCCATATTTTTATTAATAGTTTAATACATTTTTCTTAATAAGTTTTAAATTTAAAGACTAAACACAGTTTAATTAATTTTAAATTTACTAAACTTAAATGGCTACGATTGTTCCGAGCTAGTGTTTCTTCTGAAAATGTGATAAACGTCTCCCAAATCTCTTCTAAAAACCTGGATTTATACAGCTTACGACTGTTTGAGTCAGTCTGAGTGGTGGCTTTAGCAGTATACCCGCAGAAATTCTGAAATCGGGGCCAAAATAGCATTTTCATTTTTAAGCATTTTCAGCGCGTTCTCTAAAAATATGATAAGCATCTTCTAAAAACGTGGTTTTATACAGCGTAAGAATACTCGAGTCAGTTAGTAAGGAGCGACCCAGCTCAATAGTAACCGAAACTCTAAAAAATGGAATTTTGATACCAATAGTTACATAAAAAAAATATATTTTAATGCTGATTTTAAATATATAACTTTCATCAAGATTAGTCGTACCTATCAAATTTACGAGCCTGAGAAAATTTGCCTCATTTTAGAAAATAGGGGAAACACCCCCTAAAAGTCATACAATCTTAACGAAAATCACACCATCAGATTCAGCGTATCAGAGAACCTTATTGTAGAAGTTTCAAGCTCCTATCTACAAAAATGTGTAATTTCGCATTTTTTGCCAGAAGACAAATCACGGATGCGTGTTTATTAGTTTTTTTTTTTTCAGGGATGATCGTATCGACCCAGTGGTTCTAGAATGTCACGGGAGGGCTCAGTCTAACGGAAATGAAAAGTTCTAGTGCCCTTTTTAAGTGACCAAAAAAATTGGAGGGCACCTAGGCCCCCTCCCACGCTCATTTTCCCCCAAAGTCATCGGATCAAAATTCTGAGTTAGCCATTTTATTCACCGTAGTCGAAAAACTCACAACTATGTTTTTGGGGACGACTTACTACAACGCAGTCCCCGTGGGAGGGGTTGCAAGTTACAAACTATGACCTGTATTTACGTGTAGTAATGGTTACTGGGAAGTGTATGGACGTTTTCAGGGGGATTTTTTTGGTTTGGGAGGGAGAGTTGAGGTGGGGGGGGTACGTGGGAGGATCTTTCCATGGAAGAACTTCTCAGGCAGGATTTTTTTGCATTATTTAAAAAAAAATGGAAAAATAAAAGTGAGAAGTTTTTTTGCTAATTAAATTGAGGAGCAGCATTAAAACTTAAAACGAACAGAAATTATTGCGCATATGAGGGGTTTACCTCCTCGTAATACCACGCTCTTTACGCTACAGTATTTTCAGTAATTTAAATTATTTATTCTACGGCCTTTGTGATTCAAGGGTCATTCTTAAGGAATTGGGACAGAATTTAAGCTTTAGTGTAAAGAGCGAGGTATCGACGAGGGGTGAACTCCCTCATATACGCAATAAAAATATACGAATATAGAAGTTCGTTACGTAAGTTAATTCGTAAATTACGTATATATTTTAATAATGAAAATGTTCGTAAAACAATTAAAAGTTCTAGTTGCCTTTTTAAGTAATCAAAAAATTGGAGGGCAACTAGGCTTCCCCCCTCTCTCCTTTTTTCTCAAAATCTTCCGATTAAAACTATGAGAAAGCCAATTAGCCAAAAAGAAAATATAATGCAAATTTCGTTTTAATTATTTATGTGCGGAGAGCCAAGATCAAAACATGCATGAATTAAAAAACGTCCAGAAATTAAATAAAAAAACAAGTTTTTTTTTAAATGAAAGTAAGGAGTGACATTAAAACTTAAAACGAACACAAATTACTCCGTATATGAAAGGGGATTTTCCTCCTCAACGCCCCGCTCTTTCAGCTAAAGTTTTTTACTGTTTTAAAAAGTAGAGTTAAGAGAAAGAGTCAAACTTTAGCGGACATTAGAAGTTCTAGTAGCCTTTTCAAGTGATCAAAAAAGTCGGAGGGCAACCTGGCCCCCTTTTGCGCCCATTTTTTCTCTAAGTCGTCAGATCAAAATTTTGAGATAGCCATTTTGCTCATCAGACCCAATAACTATGCCTTTGGATATAGCGTGACCCCCCCCATCAGCCCCAAGGGAAAGGCCTTTAAGTTATAAAATTTGCCCATTGCTTACACATAAAATTTGTTATTGTGAAGTATGTATACAATTTCGAGTTGGGGGGGATATTTCCGAAAGCTGTTTTTCCACGGGAAAATTTTCCATGGGGGTGAAGTTTCCGAGGTGGAGGAAATTATACACTGGGGGAATTTGCCGGAATTCCTATACAATATTTTTTTTTATAAGTCTTGGTTTCTCTTTTCCGCCTCAATTTTACGCGGAGAGTTGTTAAGGGTAGTTGCCCGGGGTATATTTTCATCAGGATTGAATTGTCTAGATGATATTTCCGTGGGAATAAGAATTAATCCGTGGAGGTGGGGCCAGATTTTCCGGTGTTATTTAAAAAACGGTCTGAAATTAAAAAAAAAGTTTTTCAACTGAAAGTAAGGAACAACATTATAACAAAACGAATATAACTTGCCCCCTCCTCCACACCTCACTCTTTCCACTAAAGTTTGAGTTTTGTCCCAATTCTTTAAGAACGACTCCTGAAACACAAGGGTCATTTAATTAGAACAATAGGAAAGTTTTTAAAAGTACTAAAAACTTTAGCACAAAGAGCGAAGTGTTGAGGAGGGACAATCCGCTTCAAATACGTAATAATTTCTGTTCGTTCTAAGTTTTAAGAATAAAAGTTTTTTTTAAATATATTTAATTTCACACAAAAGAGCAACACCGCTAACTATGCAAAAGTAATAAGCCTATCATTTTTCATTTTTTGCACCGATTCAATCCAAGAGCTTTATTAATTGGCTTTAGATCCTGTCTACATTCACTCTGTTCTAGTCTACAGTCTATTTTGATTTGTCTCCTTTCAATCGGACATTTTAAAACTCCCCAAGGATTCAAGAAGGGGAGATATGGGTAAAATGAGTGCTTTTATCTTGAAAGTTGATTTAAGGGAAATGAAACTTTCACAGATGGGTTAGTGAAGAAAAGTTTCAATGGACAAAAATATAGGCTTGCTTAAATTATATACTCTTTAGAATTTCAATAGTGCGACTATTTTCTTCTTATTAGTTATAAGTATATATTATATATAGTATATATTATATATATATATATATATACATATTTGCCGTATATATTATACGGCAAATGGTGAATAAGCGGCAGAAAAAAAAGATTGTCACCATCGAAAATCCAAAAAGTGTATATAATTGGGCTATATATTTGTCTATTAGAGGGGGGAGGGGGTAGAGTACTAGAGAAAAAGAGATGTACTTTTAGGAACGATTTAAGTGAGTATTCTAGAACGTTTTAAAGTAGTTTCTAGAATCTTATAGTGATTCCTCATGGATAGCTGAACCACTAAATATTTACCAAGAGTTCAATTACCCATTCAACATTATCTCCGAAGATAATAATCTCTACCGCGACAATCGCGACCCCCCCCCCATGAAGCTATATAGCCCTTGACGATGTGCAAAAATGGTTGATTTTGTTGGTTTGCATTCTTTTTTGTACTAATTGGTTCATATTGTGAAATAATAACTATTTGATATCACGGTACTATCTTCAAAATTAGGGAGGGCCTTTAGATCCAACGAGGGGATAAACTGAGAATTGAAGCAAATGTTGTAGATTTTCACAAAATCCTTACTTTTAAAGAACTATCCATTTCCACAATGAAACAAGTCTAAAGTTGACACATTTTATTTTTTCACTCCTCAAATCCAGTTACTAAAAGCCATTGCACATAAATCACTTAGATTGGGAAGGTCGCCCCGCTTTTGAAGGTCACAGTAGTATTTTTAATGATTCCTCACTTTTTAAGAATAGTCCGTTCTTAAATTCAAAATTTATCCACATTTGAGGCAAAATAAAGACCTATTACATAACTAATATTCTAGATGACACAAAATAATCTACTTCTTCCTCAAAGTTTAAATAGTCGTCAGTGAAGCATCAAGTAACGTTATCACAACATAGAAGAACTGGCATTTTAAACACATGAAATCACATACTAGACTGATTGTAAAGT
Source organism: Artemia franciscana (assembly GCF_032884065.1). Classification (NCBI taxonomy): domain Eukaryota; kingdom Metazoa; phylum Arthropoda; class Branchiopoda; order Anostraca; family Artemiidae; genus Artemia; species Artemia franciscana. Next base: position 16,483,697 of record NC_088864.1, read on the forward strand.
AACAATGTCTGTCTTATCCATTACGTAAAGAATATGTTCAACGAGCCAAATTCGGGCGTGAAAAAAAAAAGAATCCTGTTTGATTTTTTTCCTTTTATAAATATAGTATATGTAAATTAAATTAGCTTCAGATCTCTATTGGAAAGAAAACCGCACCTATGAGTCACTGTGTTGAAAGCAACATAGTACGACCATTTCATCCTGTATCATAGCCTTCTTTCCCACTTAAGTTTGATTAAGTATTGGATGAATTTTGAAAAAAAGAAGCAAATAATATGACTATTTAATAATTACTATCTTGTCTTGACCAGTTGAAACCCAAACACGTGAGTCACGGAGTCTCTTCGGGTCAGATCTCGTTTGGAATCATAAGATCTCTCGAGATTTCTATAATCCTTCCCTCAATATTTTCACATATTTCGCCATTGGTTTCGTACTTCATAAATCTCCTCACCCTTCTAGAAATGAATCCCCATAGCTTACGAGGAAACAAGATGATACTGTTAAATTAATTAAATTATTATATTACTTCAATTGAATTCCAATTAAATAAAATTATTTAATACATTGAATTTAAATTAGATTAATAATTAAACTTCGAATTATTAAATTATGAAACTAATAATTATTTAATACAATGAAAATTTACTGTACGTACAAAATTAGGAAGAAAGTTTCTACCAAGCAGAGCAGCCACTTAAGAGGATATTGTTATGGCACGTGCTATAGCACTAAATAGTGCCATTTCTCGTCTTGCTGAAAAACAGTGAGAAATAACACCAAGGAGGAGCGTTGAGAGGTGAAAGAGAGGATCGTCGGGCCAGTTACAACTCACAATTAATTTGAAATTTGCATAACGTTTAAATTGCTAGATATTTAAAGTTTAGCTATTAAAGGTTAAATTATAAAACACAATTGCCATGCTGGTGAGCAGTGATAATTCTTGCCTGGGGGCAACAATTTTCTACAACCCGAGACGCATCTCAGAACGCAACGTGTGACCCAGAGTTCCGCCACGCTTGACGGATTTTGCACCACGCCTGGCATGCTTCTACCATATTTGGCATACTACAAATGGTGAACGTGATATCTGAAAGCGGGCACCCCCTCGAGCTGTTTTAGTGGCTAGAGTTCCCTTAAGAAATTTCACTTCCAGTGTCAGTACTCCAACATTGAATCAGGCTTTTATTTTGCCAGTGTGAGCTTTTTACAGAGAGCAGGCTAGCCCGTAAGTAGGGGGGGGATTTGACATCCAAATTCTGAGGATTTTCCCATTTTGACTAGTTTTTTTTTTCTTTATTTTATCTCCTTCCCTTAAATAAAGTTCTGTTACATGCCCAAAGGAACAAATCTTCAAACTAGGGGTCATAAACTCGGTGGGTAGGTGCAAAATATTTATAAAAAGTGTGTGCTATTTCTTAGTAGAAGCCCTTGTTGAATTAGTAACAAAAACTCACAAAAGAATTACTGGAAGAAAACCTTGTTTCATCAAAAGATTTTTTTTTATTCTGCTTTAATTAAGCTGAACACAAATCCAAACTTGAATGCATTTAAATTGGCAACAACATCTCATTTCAGTTTTTTCTTTTTTTTTTATAACAAGTATCTTCAATAAAAAAAAACAGATTCGACTTCGGCATTAAAATCTTAAATAGGGGTTTAATAAAGGTTATTAGGTAAAAGCTTCTTTTACACCCCGTCCTGCACATGCAATTAATATACCAAACGCATCTGATGTTGCCACCAAAATCAACTATGGGTCAAATCCTCAAAAATAAATCAAATAAAATTAATCTTTGGGGCAAAGTCAATTATCCTAAATGAAACTAAAACGATTCAAAACACATGTTCTGCCCTAAATCTCGAATCCAATGGACAGACCAGGTGTACAGGGTCCATAAATCTGTCTCAATGATACTACTGATATCTGATTCTTGTACCCAAATCAACCCCCTGCTTCGTAATGACAGGGTTACAGCCCACGCAGACCACTGTTTATATACTGCTTCGTTTTTTAGCTGCAGTGGGAGACACCCACAAAACAATACAAATTTCAAAGAAATCACTATACGAAGAAAAACATTAACGCCCACCATTTTTTATCTACTGGAAAACTAAAAACTTAGTTTTAACAAAAGAAACGGTCCATTTACTAGACACGCCCTTTCATGATAGCCCTAACATTACTTTGTACATGGAGTTCAATATGGAAGCTATATTGAAGAGTGAAAAGCTACAATTTTCCACAAGGAAAAAAAAGGTTGAACAATTTAGGATATATGATTTTGGGTCATTATAAGAACGTATAGTTATTAGCTGATTGTAGAGAACATCGTCCAAAAGGATATGGACTGATAGATATACATGATCAGAAATACTGAAAGGTTAGATTAATGTGAGAACTGTGTTTTCTTTATCCAGCGATTATGCTGATCCACTTCCCAACAACAAATGTCTCAAAGACTGAGGTGTAGGTGCTGGCAAGATTTTTAAGTAAATTACTATAATATTTTAATAGCATTGTATAATTATACATTCAATATGTATATTTATTTTTAATATTTTTCAGAAGTCAACATTTTCAGGCAAATTATTCTTAAAAAGGACATATTATTTAAAATATATGGACTATATGTTACAACAGGGATGCACGCTTGGAAGGGGGTCAGAGGCCCGGGCACCCTAAATCCTAAGTTGTTTTGGATTTTGGGCACTCCTTGTTCAATTTATCAAATAAAATATGGTTTTGTGTTGTTGGCCTCTGAAATGTTTCATCGTTTCCCCCCGCCCAAAGAAAATTCCTTCGTACGTGTCAGTCTTAAAAACGTGGAAATTTCGACGGAGAGGGCGATATTTAATGATAACCCAAGGAGTAACAATGATCACCGAGGAGTAAATAGATGGGGAGCTTAATTTTGGTAAGAAATCAGGTAACCAGTTAAGAACATGCCCATCATTTGCGTTCGAGGATATGGGGAGCGTAAGGATTTGAAGTGCTTAATTCGATTCATTTATCGGTGCCAAATTATATATTATCTGAGAAGTAAAAAAGATGAATTTGGGTTTTGAATACCTACCCATCTATTTACGCCCTTGTCTTCGATTGAAGCCAACCACGGATAAATACAACCAATCACAAACGGTTTCATTATTTCCGCGGAGTGAACATACTTTATCCGTAAATTTAGATATAATACAGTTTGATAGACATATGCTACAAAGATATAAGTCAAGGTTCCTTCAAATTGAATGCTAAGTCTAAAAAACACAAAACATACAACGAAAAATATTAAAACAAACTAGGCTAGGTTAAAAGCTATGTCAAAGGAAAAAAAAATACTTGGGTTGGCCATTGAAAGAATGTTCCAGTCAGGATTGCCATTAGTTCTCAATTTCTTTCTTTTCTGAGTTTAAAAATATTTCTAGTCTGTAGTATTTAGCCTTTTCTTTGTAGCTATATTTGGCCGTAATCACACTTGTAAACTTGTAGTCTTCTATCTTTGTTCTCTATCAACGCATGTCGAATCTAGCGATGAGGAGTAGGCCATTAAACATTTCCCATGATATTAGGCCTCATTTCATCGCGCCAGCAAATAAAAAATGTTAATGGTAAAAAATAATAGATTACAGCCAGAACTAGGTCTACAACCCTAGAGCTAGGCCTAGGCCTACAACTGAAAGTCAACAAAAAAATGCCTTGTTTTCGGTTTCAAGTCTTTATTGTTACTTCAAGAACAACGAAGGAAGTAGGCGAGGACATTATAGGCTGAATAATACCACTTTCACTAGCTTTAGAACCAGTTTCCCTGACTCTCCGTCCCAAGGCAGCAAAGATAATCCATTAACACACCTCGAAGTGGTGAAGGGGTGTAAACAGCACTTAGCTCAAGTGCTCAGAATCTCTGCCAAGAAGAAAGAGGTTACCAACAAAAACTTCCTCACATACAAAGTGCTGCGACAAGAATGTCACAAATCAGCAGGAATTGACAAAACGGCCTACTAGTACAACGTTGCTAGCGGTATGGAAAAAACCGTATCACGGAACGAAACTCTAAAAAACGTTCAAGCTGCATCCAGGCTCATTGTGGCACCCAGTAGACGACGGCTTGTCTTTTTCCAGAGGTTTCTCTCAAGGGTGGCAGGCTCTACGATCTCCAGCCACTGACGATACCGACAATGGCCTTATTTTCTGAAATCTCCGATTGGCTCAGATCAAACTTCACCGTCGCGAGCCACGTCTTCTTTTAACTTACTGGTCTCTTCTCCCATACCGCTAGTGGTAGACATTTGAGGCTTCTTTTGCTTATTTGGTTATCTGGTCGGTGCATTATGTAGCCAAACTATCTCAGTTTCCTCTGCTTGACAATATCGGAGACAATTGAGCGATCCCCACATCTTCTCCTGATTTCGTCTTTCGAGACTCTATCTGAGAGGCGGATGTCCAGCATATAACGCAGACATTTGTGGTTGAAAGTATTCAAGATCAGCGCTTTTGCTGATGTCAGTGATTATGTCCCAAATCCATAAAGGAAAACAGACAGTTTTGTTTTTGCTAGAATTATTTGGAGGCCAGTTGAGATTGCCTTGTCTGCTACGTCATTGATGCCTGGGCTTCCGCAACGCAACCAGCAAGCATGTCCACATCGTCAGCGTAGTCAACACCCATGACGGAGTAGGCCAGGCTTACTACAACGCCTTTATACTTTTCCTGGGCCTTGAGGATCCAATCGATAACAAAGTTGGCGAGAGGACGCAGCCTTGACGTACACCCTCCTCAATCGAGAACAGGTCTAAAAGCTCGCCAACAACTTTGACTCGAGCCTTTGTTCCAGCATAGCATGCCCTAATTAGGCCGATGATCTTCTCAGGCACACGATCCTCTCTCTTTGCTTCCTATATTTCATCACGGTGGACCGAATCAAAGGCAGTGATGAAGTCTATGAAGATTTGGATTGTTTCCTGCTGGCGTTTAAACCGGTGTTTAAGGACCTGTCGCACGATAAAGATGTGCTCAAAGCAGCCCATGCCTTGCCTGAATCCTGCTTGGTTGGGTCGTGTTTGGTTGTTTCTGACATCTCCAAATCTGTTTGAAAGTATGATTGCGAACAGCTTGGCAGCAATAGGAATAAAGGATATCCCTCGGTAATTTTTTACAATCCACTCGGTCACTTTTTTTAAAGATAGAGACAATTATCGAGGTCTTCCACTCATCGGGGATGTAATTATTGTCTCAAACTTTGGTGATTAAACTATGAAGCTCAATCACCACCGGCTCGGGAAGAGCTTTCCGTAGCTCGGCAGAAATACCATCTATTCCTGGGCTTTTATGGTTTTCCAGTTCTTTGGTCCCCTTGGTCACATAATCCTTGAAGGGGGGGGGGTCTGTACGCACATTTTCATACGCATGTTGGTCTGGTAGGTTCTGGGGAGCTGTAGGTGGTTGATTTTGGTTATTAGTACCTCCTGGTCTCAATAGCTCTTGGAAGTGTACTCGCCATCTTTCTAACCATTCCTCGCTGCTTTTGAGTATCATCCCATCTTTCGTCTTAAGCAAAATGATAGTTTGGGTCTTCTTCCAAGCACATTCTCCAAGTATCTGATAAAATTTGTTCTTTAACGAAAACAAGGGAAAAAAGATTTGAGATATAAAAGATATTTCGTCTATTTATAAAATATTTCACATCTCTTTTTGTTGAGTTTTGAATAAAGGGCATATTTAATGCTAGCAGGCTTATGTATAAGAGTGGAACAAAAGGAGGGAGCTCATTAGCCAACTGGCACTCATTTTACTTGAGCAGCAGCATAGGCCTTCGCACTCTCCAAATTACAGCTCGTTTTGTCATTAGCTTGAATAAATTGCAAAAAGGCATGCATACCCTTTAAAATCACATGTCACACATATTTTATCTAATGCGTCAACTATGCAATATTTTGCGCAGTTTCCAGTCAGACACGTATGACTGAACTTGTTTCACTGGGAAACAACGTTTTAGGAGGCACATATTTTTATCTCGATATCTTTTAAGATGGGGAAGAGGCATAACCCCGCTAAGTCTCAAATGTAGGTTTCAAATGAATCAACATGACACAAGATGAGCTACTGTTGCACAGGATCTCCTTTGAAACTGTGTGCAATATAAAAACCTAAATCGAATCGATATTCACACAAGTTAACGAGATTCATTCCCATGGAACAAGGTTAACGAAAAAAAAATATGTTGATAATTTGGTTACGTCTAGGCAAGAGCGTATGCAGGATTTTTATCTGGGGAGGGGGCTACAGAATAAATTTGAAAAACATATGCATTTTTTTATTCATTTTTGTTACGTTTTTGCGAGTCGGACAAACATTTCGGGGGGGGGGGAGGAGTTCCAACCCCCTAACCCCCCTGGATACGACCGTGTGTCTAGGTCGGAGTCTTTTCTTATTTTTAGACGGGGTATGTTATGGTACTTGTTAAATGAGAATATTAAAAGTAGTGATTTAAGTGAATTTAAAAGTCTGTTGAAGAATGAATTATTTTTAAGATATGGTTTTAATGATTAATTTAATAGGGATAGAATATCCTATAGAATATAATATATAGATAGAACAAAAAAGCATTAAATCAAAGAAAATAGTATTTGATTTTGATTGATGTGTGTTAGGGAAGGAGTTGAGAGTTAAGTTAGCGGTCGTAGGGTACGTGATGTTGTAGTTATGTTGTTGTTTTTTTTTTTAATCCTTCTGAGGTTAATGTTAATCAACTTTCTGGATTTGTTTGATCATTCCTCCTCCGCATCATGTTGTGGCTTTTTGAGGGAATACATGCATGTATTTTTTTTGTTAGTAATTGATATTAAATTGAATAAAAAATAATTTAAAAATGGGTAATCTTTATTTTATATGAATTTGACCCAGCACATATCGTTAGACAGAAAGCGGTGCTTTGAAGACCTCTAATAATTTCTTTGGGTTGCCTCGTTTTGTGAAATCGTGTGCAATTCCTAATACGATTCTCCTGTCTGTAGTTCATTCTCATTAGATAAATACTTGGCATATTTATTTCAATTTATTCGTATTGTCGCTGTTATGCCAAAAGGTCGTATCTGATATTTTGAATCTCCTGAAACAGTTGGCAAAAAGGCTTCATTGAGACACGCCTAAAGGTCGTATAAGGCATTTTGAATGTCCTGAAACCATCGCCAAAAACCGCTTGCTGAGATAGCCTAAAGGTCGTATCTGACATTTCAAATCAAACGAACTGTAGTAAAGAGCGACCCGGCTCAATAGTAACCGAAACTCTAAAAAATGGAGTTTCATCAAGATCAGTTATACCCATCAAAAGTTACGAGCCTGAGAAAATCTTAACGAACAATCTTAACGAAAATCACACCATCAGATTCAGCGTATCAGAGAACCTTGTTGTAGAAGTTTCAAGCTCATATCTACAAAAATGTGGAATTTCGCATTTTTTGTCAGAAGACAGATCACGGATGCGCGTTTATTTGTTTTCTTGTTTTTTTTTTGTTTTTTTTTTTTCCCCAGGGGTGATCGTATCGACTGAGTGGTCCTAGAATCTTGCAAGAGGGCTCATTCTAACGGAAAATAAAAGTTCCAGTTCCTTTTTAAAGTGAAAAAAAATTGGAGGGCACCTAGGCCCCCTCCCACCCTCATTTTCCCAAAGTCACCAGATCAAAATTCTAAGATGCCATTTTATTCACCATAGTCGAAAAACCTAATAACTATATCTTTGGAGACGACTTACTCCCCCGCAGTCCCCGTGGGAGGGGCTGCAAGTTGAAAACTTTGACCTGTGTTTACATATAGTAATGGTTACTGGGAAGTGTACAGACGTTTTCAGGGGGATTTTTTGGTTTAGGGGGGAGGATTGAGGGGGGGTTACGTAGGAGGATATTTCCATGGAGAGACTTCTCATTGTAAAAGAAAATTTCAATGAAGGGGGCGCAGGATTTTCTAGATTTATTTGAAAAAACAATGAAAAAATAAATATGAAAAGTTTTTTCAACTGAAAGTAATTAGCAGCATTAAAACTTAAAACGAACAAAAATCATTACGCATGTGAGGGGTTTACCTCCTCGTTATACCTCACTCTTTCCGCTAAAGTATTTTTAGTAATTTCAACTATTTATTCTACGGCCTTTGTGATTCAGAGGTCATTCTTAAGGAATTGGGACAAAATCTAAGCTTTAGTGTAAAGAGCGAGGTATTGACGAGGGTTGAACCCCCTCATATACGCAATAAAAACATACGAATATAGAAGTTCGTTACGTAAGTTTAATTCGTAAGTTACGTATACTTTTTACCAATGAAAACGTTTGTAAAAAATTAAAAGTTCTAGTTGCTTTTTTAAGTAATCAAAAACTTGGAGGGCAACTAGGCCTCCTCCTTCGCTTCTTTTTTCTCAAAATCTTCCAATTAATTGCAATTAATTAATATGCAAATTTTGTTTTATTTTTTTTGTGCGGAGAGCCAAGATCAAAACATGCATTAATCCAAAAACGTCCAGAAATAAAAAAAAACAATAAGTTTTTGTAACGGTAAGTAAGGAGCGACATTAAACCTTAAAAAGAACAGAAATTACTCCGTATATGAAAGGGACTTTTCCTCCTCAACGCCCCGTTCTTTACTCTAAGGTTTCTTACTGTTTTAAAAAGTAGAGTTAAGAAAAAGGGTCAAACTTTAGCGTAAAGAGCGAGGCATGGAGGAGGAAAAGTCCCTTTCATATACGGAGTAATTTCTGTTCGTTTTAAGTTTTAATGTCGCTCCTTACTTACCGTTACAAAAACTTGTTTCTTTCATTTAATCTCCAGAAACAACTGCGAAAAACCGTTTGTTGAGCTGCATTCAGAGGGAGAATCAGCAGGTCAATTTATGTTCAGTCATACTTCGATTCTTCTGACCTACATTATCCTGCCGATTCTCTCGTTGAGAACAGCTTAGCAAACGGTTTTTGTGAACAATCTCAGCTATTTGAAAATGCCAGGCATGATCTTTAAGCGCAATAGCTATCATCAAGGGTGCGTCATCTATCATCAAGTATGAAAGCTGAATTTTTAGACAACATACACATTGCTATATTTTTATTTTACGTTGGCTTACTGAGGGACTGGGGTTATACTTGTACGCTAAGGTAAATATCCTGATCAAACCCTATTATGAGATTATATAGATTAAGTTCTTTGTCAGATTGTTTTCTTAACCTATCACTACTCCGTGTAAATCAATTTGATGCTACGAAATGTCACGTTTAAGTATTTTTACCTTTCTTTTGTGCCTATTTCAACAATGACAAAAGATTGAAAGAAAGCGGACGAAAATTAATAAAACCTAGAAGAATTCAATAAGCTGTTGCTTATTGTTCTTTCCAAGGACGTATCTAATTCACTGATACTTGAAAAAAAGAGGTTTTTTTTGGATATTCAACAAAAGGGTTCTTAAATTCCGTCTTCTAAAGATATTCATCCAACCTGAAACGAATAGACAATCACTCAAGCATGGAAAATAAATAGTACTAACAGTCAAAGTTACGCTGTATAAAAGGACCTTTAATCCGGCAAATAGATAAACAGCCTCATGTTTAAATAAAGAACATTTAAGCTAAAGGACAGTACTTTAGGGGGAAACCATGGTTCCCCGGGTTTCAAGAAACGATTGAAAAGATTCAGATAATTTCTTGTTTTGAAATAATCAAACAGTTCGTGGTAACGAACTGTAGTAAGGAGCGACCCGGCTCAATAGTAACCAAAACTCTAAAGAATTGAATTTTGATACCAATAGCTGCATCAAAAGAATCGCATTTTAATGCTGATTTTAAATATATAAGTTTCATCAAGTTTAGTCCTACCCATCAAAAGTTACGAGCCGGAGAAAATTTGCCTTATTTATGAAAATAGGTGGAAACACCCCCTAAAAGTCGTAGGATCTTAACGAAAATGACACAATCAGATTCAGCGTATCAGAGAACCCTACTGTAGAAGTTTCAAGCTCCTATCAATAAAAATGTGGAATTTTGTATTTTTTGCCAGAAGACAAATCACGGGTGCGTGTTCATTTGTTTTTTTTTTTTTTTTTTTTTTTTTTCCAGGGGTCATCGTATCGACCAAGTGGTCCTAGAATGTCGTAAGAGGGCTCATTCTAACGGAAATGAAAAGTTTTAGTGCCCTTTTTAAGTGACCAAAAAATTTGGAGGGCGTCTAGGCCCCCTCCCACGCTCATTTTTTCCCAAAGTCAACGGATCAAAATTTTGAGATAGCCATTTTGTTCAGCATAGTCGAAAACCATAATAACTATGTCTTTGGGGATGACTTACTCCCCCACAATCCCTGGGGGAGGGGCTGCAAGTTACAAACTTTGACCAGTGTTTACATATAGTAATGGTTATTGGGAAGTGTACAGACGTTTTCAGGGGGATTTTATTTTATTTGGGGGTGGGGCTGAGGAGAGGGGGCTATGTTGGAGGATCTTTCCTTGGAGGAATCTGTCATGGGGGAAGAAAAATTCAATGACAAGGGCGCAGGATTCTCTAGCATTACTATAAGAAAACAATGAAAAATAAACATGAAAACGTTTTTTCAAATGAAAGGAAGAAGTAGCATTAAAACTTAAAACGAACAGAGATTATTACGCATATGAGGGGTTCTAAAAATACTTTAGCATAAAGAGCGAGGTATTTAGGAGGAGATAAATACCTTGCTCTTTATGCTAAAGTATTTTTAGTAATTTCAACTATTTATTCTACGGCCTTTCTGATTCAGGGGTCATTCGTAAAGAATTGGGACAAAACTTACGATTTAGTGTAAAGAGCGAGGTATTAACGAGGGTACAAACCCCCTCGTATACATAATAAAAATATAAGGTTATGAAAGTTTGTTACGTAAGTTAATTCTTAAGTTACGCATATTTTTTACTAATAAAAACGTTCGTTAAAATTAAAAGTTCTAGTTGCCTTTTTAAGTAACCGAAAAATTACAGGGCAACTAGGCCTCCTTCCTCACCCCTTATTTCTCAAAATCATCTGATCAAAACTAAGAGAAAGCCATTTAGCCAAAAAAGGAATTAATATGCAAATTTCATTTTAATAATTTATGTGCGGAGAGCCAAAACCAAACATGCATTAATTCAAAAACGTTCAGAAATTAAATAAAAAAAAACTAATTTTTTTAGCTGAAAGTAAGGAGCGACATTAAAACTTAAAACGAACAGAAATTACTCCGTATATGAAATGGGTTGTCCCCTCCACAATCCCTCGCTCTTTACGCTAAAGTTTGACCTTTTGCCACAATTCTACTTTTTAAAACAATTAAAAGCTTTAGCGTAAAGAGCGAGGGATTGTGGAGGGGACAACCCATTTCATATACGGAGTAATTTCTGTTCGTTTTAAGTTTTAATGTCGCTCCTTACTTTCAGCTAAAAAAATTAGTTTTTTGTTATTTAATATTCATAAAGCTTCAGTAGGACATAGCAGCCCAAAGTTTGTTCTCACACTTCACGATCTCAGAGAGAATCGTACGGCTGAAAAAAATAAATAAAAAACAATGTAACAAAAAAAAAAAAAAATCAAATAAATAAAAAACCCTGTGGCACAAAAATAAAATAAATAAAAATCAGTCTCAGGAAAAAGCAAATAAATGTTTTGAACACTCATACTTTAGGGGGAAACCATGGTTCCCTGGGTTTCAAGAAATGATTGAAAAGATTCAGATAATTTCTTGTTTTGAAACAATATTCATAAAGCTTCAGGAGGACATAGCAACCCAAAGTTTATTCTCACACCTCACGATCTCAGAGAGAATCGCGCGGCTAAAAAAAATAAATAAAAATCAATGTAACAAAAAAATATCATAAAAATAAAAATAAAAAAAATAAATAAAAATAAATCAATCAAATAAATAAAAAACCCTGCGGCAAAAAAAATAAAATAAAAATCAGTCTCAGGAAAATGCAATTAAATGTTTTGAACACTCAAGGCGATAAAAGGTATTGAATGCTCTTTTCTATCACTCAATAGCAAGGAGGAGTCGAGCCTGCCCACTAACGAAATCCCAAAATTTCCTGAATTTCTGGGAATTTGTATTCAAATTACCAAATATGAAGCACTTATTATTATTACCCCCCCCTTCCAAAAAAATTACTCCTAGATCAATAGTCCTGTGTCCTAGCTCAATAGTCTATAATAAGATAAGCGAAATAAGATAATTTCGCTCGCAGGAATAATTTTAGGCTAATCCTTCACTTTATTTGTAATGAAATTAGGTTTCATTGGTAATCTTTAATTGCGTATCAGATATAATGCGAGGGGGGAGAGTCATTGTTTAGCTGGGGGTAGGGTAGATTCCTACAAAAATACATTTTAATGGACAAACTGCTTACTTTTTGTGAGGCTTCAGATAAATGTTGAAAGAGGTAGGGGGAGTCGAAATTGATTAAAATGTTTTTCTATACAGCTAATATGTTACAATCCCACATCTACTAGCACAGAGGTGGAAAAGGCAAGGCAGATCATCATCAGCCCCATCAGAAACTTTCTTTGGGGTGGCAAATACTGCTAGGAACTTCGTTCTCAGCAATTTTAGATGGTAATATTTTTCTTTTTCTTGCCAGGAGAAAAATCACAGATGCGTGTTTATTTGTTTTTGTTTCCAGGGTGATCGTATTGTCCCAGCACCTCGCTCTTTACGCTAAAGTTTAAATTGTGTCCCAATTCTTTAAAAATGACTCCTGAAACACAAGGGTCGTTTAATTAGAGCCAAAAAATAAGTGCCAAAAAAGTATAGCGTGAAGAGCGAAGTGTTGAGGAGGAGGGCAACCCCCCCGCAAATACGTAATAATTTCTGTTCGTTTTAAGTTTTAATATTGCTCTTTACTTTCAACTGAAAAAAACTTGTTTTTTCTTTATTTAATAAAAATTAAAGATAAACATGTTTCCAAAGGCAATTGAAAAAGTATGCCAAATAAAGCAAAAGTATAAAAAAATGAAAAAAGTAAGTAATTATAAAAAATACACAAAACAATAGCCTACTTACAAAAACTAAGATATAAACTCCCAGCATTCACTTCTGTTGAGCAATGCCGAAGCGTTGGACAGATATTATAATATCGACAGTTTTGAACATGGCTATCCAATAACAAAATATTTAATGCCTTAATGGCAGGTGGACCAGGGCCCACCTTCCCCCCCCCTGCCGGCTCCCATGCTTAGAGACAATAAGGAAATATTCCTCAAAACAGTGGAACCCAATTCAGTGGATATTTCGACCCTATGTACAAGGGTCGTTTTCAGCACAGCACCAACAAATATATATATATAACTGAACAATAAAATTCTTTAAACGAAATAAAATAAATAAACAAGTTTTCAAAGCTAATTTTTGTTTTTTACAGCAAGCCTTAAAGGTCTTTTTGTCACAGTTTCACTGCTATTATCTATTGGTTTAGTAAAATAATTAGTTAGATCATTTTTGATTAAATTTGTGGATAAAGAGTTTAATGAATAATCTCCGAAGTCCCTACTTAAAGAAACATTTTTATTTATTTTGAGTCTAATTTCCTTTGATTTCCGAACTACCTGTTTGATGTCCAAATAATTATTAATGAGAGAAGATTTTTCAAAAAGTATTGCGTGGCTGGGGTTATCAAAAATATGCCTACCTTGAGCAGTTACAAAGAGGCTATTAGAATTGTTACAAAATAATTGCCACAGTCACATGGCATTTAATAAACCCCTCTTTGGAGAGTAACTGGGGTTTTATCTTTACCAGAGTTAAAAAATTTGTGATTGAAAATTATTAGTGAAAACTACATACAGATTATTTTGTGTGCAAACATTTTTTAATTCTGTGGTGATTTTTGGGATGCATGGGAGATGGATTATATTTGGGGATATCAGGAGCCTCAAATTGTGCAATATCTTTGATTTTACGGTAATATCTTCTTAGTCTACGGTTGATTGTATTATTGATAAAACGAATGGGGTATCCTTCTAAAAAAAAATATCTCTGATAAAATTTATATCTGCTTTTATTGGTACCGTATCCTGCAGGCGCCAGGGTGCCACTTCAGGGTGCCATCTGCATGATACATAAAGCTATAAGACTGGTTAGTCTCTGTCTGAATTTATCTTAATAATAGAACCGTCTGATGTCAACACACCCCCATGTAAGGTATATGTCTGTTCCCTGTTCCATGCATGTCTGTTCCCTGGATCCTTGAGAGAGGTAGACACTGGTCAAGTTTTTCGGAGATTCTCCTCAGGGTTTTCCCTTCTCTGAACTCTTTGAATAATAACCAGACTGTCTAAAAAAGTAGCTGATACTTCTGTTGTTGTTTTTTTGCCATACTGTATCGTGTTGTGGGATTAGTTGCGTATCAATAAGGTGACGATCGCCTCCTTGGAACCAGTATTGGATAATATCAAAAGGTCTAATAATGTGAAATCTGTTTTTGTATTATTCTTATTCTAAATGTTCAAACTTTAAGCATATTATCTTGCACTACATCACGAGTTCATTACCAGCAATTCGGATTCCACTCTGGTTTGAGTTTTGTAGGACAAGGTCTAAAATCTTATTTTATGTCCCCTTTTTATCCGGCTTTAAGGTTGCCCTTACAGTTTCTACTTGATTAAATATAATAAATGAATATCTATAGCTTGTAGTATGTATTTTCAGCAATTCCTATTTTATTTTCAGACATTCATGCACAAAATTGATAAATAATAACTTATTGAGATTATTCCTGTTTCAAGTAAAGCAAAAATGACAATTTAGCGGTGCAGCTGAAGTGCTGCTTCACAAATGGAGGAATCTCTCAAAATTTGCATAAAAAAAAATACCAAAAGAATTAAATATTAAACAAGGTAAGGGGGGTCACTCTCTCTCAGAAATCATGCGTAACAGATGGCGCGTGTCAAGCTTGACGAAATTGTGCCAATCGTGACGGAACTGTGCGGCACAGGTGACGCTCCAAGATGTACACCGGTGGCAGAAAGTCAGAACCAACTGGAACAAATAATTTCCAGACACAAGTAAAGAATGATGTTAAAATCTAAAGCCAGTAAAAATTAAACGGGATTAGAAGGGAACTGTCGCCCTCTCATCGACTTCACTTGTAATGTTCGAAGTGAGTTCTTTCAATAAACTGAAAAGTTACGATAATACATTTTACGCCCAATTGGCAACAATTCCTTCCTTAAGGGTAACTTATGCTTATTTTAAGTTTTAATGTTGAACTTTATTTGTGTTTAATAAAAGTAAAATATTACTAAAAATCAATCCCTGGCATGATATACTCAGACTTTAGGGACATAGGGAGAAATCTTAGTGGGTTAGTACTCGGTTGTGTGCCATAGCCCGATGCCGGCAAATATTGCGACGGTATTTTTCTTCTAACTACATATTTTCTGTGCTTCATTTTAATTTTTTGTTCGTTTTGTTTCTTACTTCTGCTTGACTTCTTACCGAAGATTTCTTTTTTTTGCTTCATTTTCATATTTGATTCTTTCTGATTCTCGTTGTCAAATGTCTCCTAACCCCAAATTTCTTTGCGATTTATTTTCGTTTTTTCTTATCCCAGAAATTTGTTTATGCCCTTTGCTTTAGCTTCGGATTGGTATTATCACGTTTGACGGTCCAGTTAGTTCATTTTCAACAAATGTGGATTTGCGTTTCTCGGGTTATCCTCATGGTCTTTTAGCGTTTGATGGCCCAGGTTGTTGGAAAAAATTATTCTTGCTGTTAAACGACTTACCATTTTCAACCATAGCAAATTTGCGTTTTTCAGGTCGTCTCCGAGGCATAATTTTTATATTCATGGAATATTATCTGTACACTAATTCCATTTGTGCAATGCATGTGATGTTACATGACATCACATGATGTCACATGAAGGACGTTTTTCGAAAATTAAGGCTCTAAGCAAATTTTCCCAAACTCACTACCTGTCAAGATATTTTTTTTTTCAGGCCAGAAAATCTCAGCGTCCCAATCTTCCAAAAATACATATGAAGCGGTTTTCGAAGAAAAATAAATAAAGGAACGCATAATTATTGCTCGCTTAAAGAGAGAAGATAAACAAAATGTTTTCCCATCAAAATGGCAAGCGAGTAGAGAGATACATAGAATAGCAATGGGAAAAAAACAGAAGCAAGATGATCAGAAAACTAATAGAACACTAAAATACTAATATGCATAATGCATCTGACAAATAATAAACTTTATATATACATATATATAATCAGCAGATGTTAGGCTTCAGTATCAAAAAGTAGGATCTGACAATACGTGCTAATCCACAATCACGATTAAATCTTGGCTCTATCCATACCCCTATTCCTGTTTACAACAACCTTTTTTATTATTTTCATTGTCCCCTTTAACCCCTGTAAAGAGCGACATCTCTACGACAAATGAACAAATCTCAGCACTTTGAATGTAACCTAACCTAATTTGACACGAGATAGGAACTAGATAAATACGATTAACACGGATTATTAAGGGTTGCCGAGCAACAACAATCTGAAATGTTGCTACTGTAAACAGTAGTCAAGGCAACAGTATACTAATCTAACGTTGTATAATGGTATATTTAAGCCAATCAAAACAAAGTAAAATTACCAGCTGCTGTTGTTTGTACTGGGTCTTTAACTTCCACTAACTTTTTTTTTGCAAAATCGGGTATTACTCGGGGGGAGGGGGAGGTCCAACTAATTTGGAAAACATTATGATTTATTAAGTAAACCTAAAAATGATAATTTGTGTAAAAATGGCTTATGTGTTGTCAGGTTAATTTTTTTTCTTTTGTCAAAACATAAAATTGTACTAGGTTAAGAGGTAAATTTTAAACTAACTTTTTATTAAACGACTATCGTTATAGATTATTAGAGCGCTATTCTTGCTTAAACTTTGGTAGGATAAGGTAAGTGCACAAAAATAGATAAACGCCATGCATGTATCGGGCCGTTCTGTGCCCGAACGGGGCACAAAAGAAGGACTCTCAACTTAATTTTATGTTTGTTTGAAGTGTGTGTAGGCCTAAAAAAAAAAAAAAAAAAAAAAAAACGGCCCGCTACACTTGAATTTCAAAACTTGCAACTAATTTAGTGTTACAGAATGGTAGATTTAGCACAATTAAAATAGAAGAAACTCACCAACTGCTGTTGTTTCCATTCTTCTTGAAGTTGAGCTAACAGACGTGGGGTTAGTAGACCTTGCTCCATTAATCTTTGACTTAGTCTCCCTAAAGCAGCAGGTTGAACATCTAAAATGTAAGTCTTCTTGAAATGCTCAGCGTTTTAAAGAAAAGACTAAGTCTTTAGACCTAATATCAGACCTAATTATAGTAATCTTTTATCAACATGTAGCAGAGCTAGGCTATAGAATTGTACTAATTATTATTAGTACTACCACAACTGAGAATATTTTCGCTTTTCGCGCATAAATACACATATATAAAAGACATTTAGAGTTTTACAGTAATACTAATACAATCACCAAATAAAACTTCATGTTTCAGAACTAAATTGCGATTCTCATATTCATAGTAGTAAAAGTCACTACTGGGTCATGACCTCTGAAAGCATACAAAACTCGTAGAATTCTGGAAGTGACATTTTCTGGAATGGTTCCAGCGGCTACAAAACTGTTCGTGCCGATTCTTTCGTTTACTTCTCGGGAATACAACGTTTACGCATATTCCCTAATAGGCTAACGCTGGAATGCAAAAAAAAAAAAAAAAAAAAAAAAAAAAAAACAACTGGAAGTAAGCAGCAACATTAAAACTTAAAACGAACAAAAATTATTCCGTATACGAGGAAGGCTTAAAGTTCTTGAAAATACATCTCATTCAATTTCAACCGCCATTGTATTTGAGCATTCTTTCTTAAATAATTGTGACTGAAAGTCAAACTTTAGCATAAAGAGCGAGGATTGAAGAAGGGATAGCCCCCCTTACATACGGAATAATTTCTGTCCGTTTTAAGTTCTAGTGTTGCTCCTTACTTCCAGCATAAAGAATATATTTTTTATTTAGTTTCAGACCCTTTTTGAAATCATACCAGGATATCCCCCCACCGTGAAAAATTTTCCCAGGAAAAATTCATCCCATAGAAATCCTACCCCTCTCCCGCAGAAAATTCCCCCCAAAGAATATTCATGTACTTCCCCATAACAAATACTACACTTGAACAACAGGGCCCAAAATTGCATAAGTTACAACCCTTTCCCCAGTGACTATAGTTACATGACCTTTTAACTATGCTGAATCAAACGGCTATCACAAAATTTCAATCGGACGACTTTGGGTAAATTTTATTGTAATTATTTTTCTCTAAGGTTTAGCAAGATAAGACACCGCTTGTAAATAATAAATATTTAGACAAATAGGGTGACACTTATTTTTATTGTAAAATAAAAACTTTTTTACAGTGTTAACGAAGTAACAGTGAGGTGATTTGACGTTGTTTAAGGTATATAAAATATTTTTGGAAGATAGATGTCGTAAAACAATAATAACATTCTTCTATACTAGCAAAATAAACCCAAGAGTATTTGGGTACCTGCCCCTCCCCAAGACAAAAGTTCAGCCAAATAACGACAAAGATCTAGTTTCAGCAACAGATTTGAGCAGGTGAATTTTCGGTATTGTAACAAGTTCAAGTTTAACCTCAATAATACTTTGCTTTTACAAAACAAGGACCTCTTCAGCAGGGACCAGGGATCAAAATGGGGGCATGCAATAGGAACCTTTGATGTTTCTCAGAAATTCATGAATGTCAATTAACACATGAACAATTAGAGCCTGGAAAGCTATGTTATTTAAAATAGAAACAAAAATTCACTGATACCAATACCCCATTTATGCCCTCTTCTTACCCTTTCCCCAACTTCCCGTGCCAGATACTGTGTATTGCCATTCATAGAATCCTGACTCTTCCCATGCTTGCTGCCCTGTTAAGCGTAAATGACGTGATCATTAATTTTGTATTTTAATTTTCTTTTTTGGCTTATCTGATAGAAAATCGAAGGATAAATAAAATTTGTTTGAATATAAAAAATGATACCCCCCTTAAAATTACATTGACACTCCATTTTAGCCGGAACACTGCAGCGAAACATTCAGCAATATAGCTAAGCAGAATTTCAGGAAGTGAAACCCTTAAAGATCCTCCAAGTAGCATCTCCCCCAGAGGAAATATGTTAAAAGCACGCTAAACTCTAAAAACACAAGAAATCTGGCTATTTGATGATGAGATAGCTGGTATAAGATTAGTAAAAATACCGTTTTGAGTAAGGCCTTATTAAGGGGGTATGACACCTTCTAACTAAGATCCTTCAAGCATTTGGACCCTTTCTTATATTATGTCTCTTCTTTACCTCAATTTTAAAGATTTCAAATTATTAATGTTTCGGGCTTTATTAATGTTCTTAATTATTAATTATTATAATTAATTATATTAATTATTATTAATTATTTATTAATTATTATAAATTATTAATCTTAATTATTAATGTTCTTTAGTCGCTAAATTTTCAGCATGATTGTCCTCATAACCAGGCATGTACATAGCGGGGAGGGTTTCAGCCCCCGTCGAAGCTCTAAATTTTCCCAAATTTTGGCCGCCTTTTATTAAAATTATCAATTTTTTTTTCTCATCTGCCATCCACATGCCTGCTTAATACTCTACTCTAGAAAATTTTCTTCAACATTACTCTTGAAAATCTAGCAATTTTGAAAGTCAGTAAAGATGAATAAAACTGCTATTTTCAGAAGTATCGTATTTAGGGGGGTTGAGAGTAATTAGGACACTTTTAAGAGTAATTAGGAAACGTTGTAATTTTAATCCTAAAAATGCTTCGTTTCTAGGTTTAAATTATGTATAAGGGTTGTACTTTTTATCGGCTCGTACTTCTCTACCCAAATATTACCAAGTCCTAATTACCAATGTTACAAGCTTCTTAATCCGCTAAATTTTCAGCATGACAGGAATTGAATGGCTTAAGCTAATATTTAAGTTTTGATTGTCCTTGCACCCCTTTCATATTCTCTAAAATATTTTGTTTTGGATTTGCCCTTGTAAAAGTTGAAATGGTTTTATATCTAACCTGTATGTGTTTCCCAATTGCCCAGGCCATGCTGTCAATCCCCTTTTCAAATCTCTTTTAGGATTAAAACTTAATAGGCTTACACCTGTTTTGATAGAATCTCTTACAGAGGAAGCTTTACTTTGTTGAATGTGCTTAAACGACCGGAAACTCCCCCCATCTTAGAAACTGTTTTAAAAAAGAAGACAAAAATAATCTCTTTTCCGCTACTTTTCCTATTCTTACTTTTGAATTTGATTTTGTCATGTTGAAAATCTATCATTATTTTAGATTGCCGTTATCGCTTAGTTGCGCTATCCGTAAATCCGGCCTGAAATCTCGCCAAGGTTTTTAGATACCTGTTTTATAGTTGGCTGCAGAGCATGGGAGGCTTTCGGAAAAGGGGGTCAAGTTTCTCCTTTATAAATGTATGTTATATTTGCTAAGTGCATGTCCTCGACAAAATATCGTCTACCCTATCGAAGGAATATTTTCCCTGGATTACTTTTTATCATGGTTGCAGCAAAAAACCACGACCCTAAGGAATAAAAAAAAAAATAATAATAATAAAAAAATAAACAAATAAAATAAAAATGGGTTCCTGAAGAAACTGTCAAGTGACAAAACTCTGGGACTAAAATATAATATAGCAATCTAAAATTAACTTGCTATATTTCGGGAGCCGGAGTCCCTCCCCGGTGTAAAATTTCCCCACATGCAAAATTGAGCAGCCACAGAGGAACTACAATGTAGGTAACTCATAATGTCGATCCTATGTCAGCAAAGAGCAAACCACGACCCAAAGGAATAGAAATAAATAACGATAATAAAAACTAAACAAATAGAATAAAAATAGATTATTGACGAAACTGTCAAGTGATAAAACTCTGTCCAATTGATACATATTTTGAAAATATAGTTATCTGGAACTAAACTAAAATATAGCAATCTGAAAATAACTTACTGTATTTCGAGAGCCGGCGTTCCCCCCGTGGAAAATCCCCCAAGCGAAATTGAGCAGCCAGAGAGAAAGTACACCTCAAAATGTCGATCCTATTTCCTAAGGGATAACAAACTACCAGATATCCAATCAGTTTTAGGACAGGGGTTGGTTGGTCTTCAATCACTTTTGACTTGATGAAGGGGATGAGGAAGAGGCGACCCCCTTCTATATGGTCAAAATTGTACCCATTTTGGGGTTTAATGTTACATTCTACTTTTATGACAACAGCGTAGACCATAAATATTCTCGGAAATCAAGAGGGATTAAATATCAATTCCTACCTCCACTCCCCCTGCGAATTTCTTAGAACTAATTCTAAATTATGATCCCCCTCCAAAGATTATACGACCATCCCTTCCATTAGAACCTTATGTGTTAACAATGGATAGCTAACATAGCTTAAAGCCCCTGCCCCAAGGGCGTGGGGGAAGGGGAGGGATGGTTGCCCTTCGATCACTTTTGACTCTTGAAAACCACTAGAACTTCCAATTTACGATCGAATGAGCCTCCTCCGAAGTTTATACGTCTGGGAAAAACATAATAGCAATAAACAAATAATAAAACAATGAGCCCTTATGGCTCTTTACTATGGATTAAATAAAAAAAAACTACTGACAGAAAGGAGCAATATTAAAAATCAAAACGGATATAAATTGTTCGGTAAATCAGGGGGACTGCCCCTCCTCAATGCCCCGCTCTTTACGCTAAAATTTTTAAGAACTTTTAACAAAGGTTCTGATTCTAATTGCTGCACAAATTGACTGCACAAATTGAAAAATTGACTTGATAAAGTCGTTTTCTCAGATTCGACCATCTGGGGGGCTAAAGGGAGAGGAAAAATTAGAAAAAAATAGGTATTTATAACTTACGAGTGGGTGATCGGATCTTAATGAATTTTGATATTTAGAAGGACATCGTGACTCAGAGCTCTTATTTTAAATCCTGCCGGCATTAAGCCTCTGATTTTCCTTTTAAATCAATCTATTGATTCTTAGAATTTTGTTAGAGCTCATATCATATGAGCTCTTGGCTCTCAGCTCTTCTTGCCTCGTCACAAGTGCCATATGAGCTCTTAGCTCTTGTTTAGTTTTGGTTACTACTGAGCCGGGTCACTCCTTACTACAGTTCGTTACCAGGAACTATTTGATAAAACACTGTTACATACGTAAAACGGTTATTTGACCCAAGAAGCTTGGCTAGTTGTGGCCCACAAAATACAATAATAGAACACTGAAAAAACCATAAACATCATGCTAAACAACAAAAGGAATGTAAAATAAAAATAAAGGAGAATAAACACTAGAATACAATAAAACATAACTTAAAAAACAGGTATTAATAAAAATAACAGCGATAAACAGAAACCAAGAAAGTAGAGAAAACAGGGAAGACCTAACCGGTATTGATAGTGACATCTGTTCTATTTAAGCTGGAATTATCATTGCACTTTAATTATGCTTGTCTTTGCTCAGTATATTCTAGTTAAAAATTCATTACAGTAATTTTAAGCTGATCAAAGCACTTCAAATATTAGCCTGTTCCTACTTATCGATACGTACACTATTTCACTATATGTGATATGTACACTGCAACGGCACACTAAAAGACTTTGGAACCGTTTCTGTTGTCTGTCTAAATTATCATGCAAAGGGTTTGACAATTACTGGAGGGATTATGGGTAGAACTCTCGTCAACAGCGGTTTTTTACAGCAATTATTTTCTAGCTTCTATTAAACAAGGGCTCAGCAGTTTTGCCACCAATTTGCTTAGGGAAAAAAAAATGCCGGATATCAGCTAAGAAGAGTCCGGCAAGTTTTCAAGTCTTTAAAACTAATCCTTCGATTTTTCAGAGCAAAGATTATTACGTATCGACTTTTCTAAATCATATTACCATTATTTTGTCCAAGGCTTATTTAGATTAACAATAAGTGCTAATCTAAATAAACAAATTTTTATTAAATATCCCCGTAAATACATGTAGATCTAAATCACAAGGGTACACAATATGTCAATTTAACAAAATAAATTTTCCAGATGGCTACCCTGGGAACCGATTTATGATTTTTGAGAAAATATTATCCAGAATTATGCGGGATTTTAATCTTATTCTGAGCTTTTATAGTTTTATATACTTCCCAAACCCTGTGTAAACAAAAAGTCAATTTCGTATCTTTAGAGACAATAAATCAAGAGCTAAGAAATTTCAGTCTTAAGTCATAAATCTTGAGCCCCCTCCTGTCTCCTATAGCTAAAGACAAATGATCCCCCTGCGTCAACACAAATGCAACCATAACTGTAAAGAAATATAACCTCCTACTTCTAATGAAGTGTAGAAGATTGCTGAAGAGGGGTCTAACCCTGATGATGCCTGTCTAGGGGTCAGAAAGAGTCTGGTTGTCCCCAACCTGCTGTGTGCTGACAGTGTCCAATCATGGATGAAAACTTTTATGTATACAGTAATATACATATTGTCTACTGATTCTACAGACGATAAGGAAAGGGACCATTGTTTAAATTCTTTAAAAATCAGCAATTTATCAACCGAGAATTTATGTTTTATTTTTACTTGAATAAAATTTCGTTATGGTTGCTGCGTGTAAGCATTTTGTATGGATCTAACTAATTCTTAGGAAGAATAGAGGAGAGGGGGGAGGTTAACACCGAAGAAGGTAGTTTTATAGGCCACTATATCGTCAAATGACACTTTCCCTTTAACCTTAGTAATTCATGAGGAGGACATACAAACCTCTAAACTCCACCTCTGGCTGTTCCACTGTGTGCAGGCTAAGTTCGGTTTCGTACATAAGACATTTTTGCGACCTTAAGTTGCTCAAAGAAATGTCCACACCACATACAGGTTTTAAAAAGTTGAACTTCCTTAACGCCAAGATTGTACGACTAACGGAAGGAATATTGTAGTTTTGCAGTGAGCAAAAGTAGTTGGCAGAAAATCATCGACTACAGCAATTATTTGGACAGAACTCACCGTAGAGGACTCATAGAAGCCAAGGTAACGAAGTATGGTAACACAAGGTCTTCGGAGTTATCATGACTGGGGGGGGGGCTTAAATGACCAGGGTAATGGAATAGAGTGTATTAATTACGCATTTTTTCCCGCGTTTTAGACATATGTGACAAGAAACTACTGCATTTCTTAAGAAGATTTTACAAGTCTTTTTACCAAGACTCAGTCTCACAAAAGACTATTTTCCTATTTCCTCCCCCACAATAATTTTTTGAAGTCACACGTTCTATTATTTGGCTCTACCTAGCTTTGCTCACAGTTGAGTAAAGAGGCGCTAATCCCTCTCCCTGGATTTTGAGAATCCGGTTTTTAGTATTTTCATTGAAAAAAAAAATTGTTCCATTATCTAGAATTTGAGAAACACTGCTTTTTGTATCTTCACATTAGCAAAAAAAAGGAAAAAAAAAAAAGATTCCTAGTCCCCCATTACTTTTTTTTCGTGGATTGACGTCCCTGATGGACCAACCTTTTACACACTTGATTCAAATGCAGCGCGAAACAAATTTCTCGTGACGCCACTTTTCTTTATGGTTAAAATTCAGCTAATATTCCGTCAAAATATGTAATTTTATAACTTGAAAACTAAGAAAGAAACATACCTTACGTTGATTAGTCATAATCAAATATGGCATCTGTGGCACACTACTATTGTTTGATACGTTAAAAGTCTAAATCAATTAATCTCCGATTTTTGCAGATACAAATTTCTTTTTTACGGACTTGACCAATTTGGCTTCCGAATGACTCAGTTATTTTTACAAGTTTCTGCACATTATGGAGGAAAAACATATATCATAATAAGACACAGTAAAATAAAAACTCCATATTGCCTAACAATACGTCCTGTTTATTTCTGTCAGGTTAATGACGAGAAGGAATAAACTTTTCACCACCTAGTATGCATCTTAGAACGCCACATGTGCCACACAATTCCACTACGCTTGGTAAAGTTTCCACCAAGCTTGGCCCGTTTTCTACCCCTTTTGGCATACGCCAGCTGGTGCACGTGATTTCTTAAAGTGGGTGGCGTCTCAATTAAGGAGACGAGTTGGGGCCGGTATTTTTTTTTTGAAGACGAAATTCACTGAAAATGTACTTATTCATTTGACTTTGTAACAATCAAAATAGGATAAGCAGCAGATAAATGCCGAGTCGGCACTAGGGATAACAAGCTTATCCTTACCTTCCACAGACATTCTTCCTTTTTTGTGTCTCAGATCCGTGTCATATTGAACTCGTGTTCCTGACGAACGACTCGACGGTATCGGCATGGGGTTTGTTGCCGGCGTTACTGTAAACAAAAAAACTTTCAATTTTCTAAGGATCATTTTAGTTTACTTATCTGTATAATTGTTTTCCCAAAGCTACCGACTATGGACCCCTAGCTATGCGGCGACCAAAAAACGGCTACTGACTGTCTGTTTTTAGAGTTAAGTCCACTGGGTGATTGGGATCATGTCAATCAATAAGCTACAAAAGATTCTCAAGAATGTCATTATTGAGCGGCAATCCAAATTTGCAGTTAAATTTCATCTGAAAATGATTTTAAAACTATTGATTTTACCGATTTTAAAACTATGAAGATGCGTTTTGTATTATCTAACTGTTTTAAAAGAAATTGTGTCAATTAGTTTCTCGAGTAAATGGCAAGAAACTACTTTGAATAGTAAACATGTTTCTTCGTTACTTTAGAAACAAATTGGGCTATATATTTGCACATTAGGGTAGGGGGTGGTAAAGTATAACGGGTCTGCATGCAAAATGCGTTAGGTACAATTATTCTGCATACTATTAAGCAAGAATTGTTTTCTAGCTTAAAACTGCTCAAATACTTTGCCCCCCCAATGTGTAAATATATAGCCCAACTTATATATTTCTCATCTATTCTATCCCTTGTCTTTGTCTTGTCTCACGCTAAGCTTAAAGAAACTAACGAAGAAACCGGTTTGTTCTAGAGTTTTACACATTGAGTGCATAAACTTAAGTGAGTGGCGTATAATACACAAGTACCATAATATTTATTAAGGCTAAGCCACCTGGCATTTATATTCTCTTTAGTGTTCTATTCGAATAATTTTAGAATAAATCTTGTTTTTAAGAAAGTTGCCGCGTTTTTCCTGTTATTATTTTTTTCTCGTTCATAAGTTTACAGCATAACGTCCTGTGTTTTCAATTTAGCATTGAATCTATTAAAACTAGAATAAATTAGGCCAGATAGCCTCTTAAAGTATAAATAAAAAAAAAATAATTTTTTTAGCTGAAAGTAAGGAGCGACATTAAAACTTAAAACGAACAGAAATTACTCCGTATATGAAATGAGTTGTCCCCTCCGCAATCCCTCGCTCTTTACGCTAAAGCTTTTAATTTTTTTTAAAAAGTAGAATTGTGGCAAAGAGTCAAACTTTAGCGTAAAGAGCGAGGGATTGCGGAGGGGACAACTCATTTCATATACGGAGTAATTTCTGTTCGTTTCAAGTTTTAATGTCGCTCCTTACTTTCAGCTAAAAAAATTATTTTTTTTTTATTTAATTTCTGAACGTTTTTGAATTAATGCATGTTTGGTTTTGGCTCTCCGCACATAAATTATTAAAATGAAATTTGTATAATAATTCTTTTTTCTTCGCTAAATGGCTTTCTCTTAGTTTTGATCAGACGATTTTGAGAAATAAGGGGTGGAGAAGGAGGCCTAGTTGCCCTCCAATTTTTCGGTTACTTAAAAAGGCAACTACAACTTTTAATATTTAACGAACGTTTTTATTAGTAAAAAATATACGTAACTTAACAATTAACTTACGTAACAAACTTTCATAACCTTATATTTTTAATATGTATACGAGGGGGTTTGTACCCTCGTTAATACCTCGCTCTTTACACTAAATCGTAAGTTTTGTCCCAATTCTTTAAGAATGACCCCTGAATCAGAAAGGCCGTAGAATAAATAGTTTAAATTACTAAAAATACTTTAGCATAAAGAGCAAGGTATTTATCTCCTCCTAAATACCTCACTCTTTATGCTAAAGTATTTTTAGAACCCCTCATATGCGGAATAATCTCTGTTCGTTTTAAGTTTCAATGCTACTTCTTCCTTTCATTTGAAAAAACGTTTTCATGTTTATTTTTCATTGTTTTCTTATAGTAATGCTTGAGAATCCTGCGCCCTTTTCATTGAATTTTTCTTTCCCCATGACAGATTCCTCCAAGGAAAGATCCTCCAACATAGCCCCCTCTCTTCAGCCCCACCCCCAAGCAAAATAAAATCCCCCTGAAAACGTCTGTACACTTCCCAATAACCATTACTATATGTAAACACTGGTCAAAGTTTGTAACTTGCAGCCCCTCCCCCAGGGATTGTGGGGGAGTAAGTCATCCCCAAAGACATAGTTTTTATGGTTTTCGACTATGTTGAACAAAATGGCTATCTCAAAATTTTGATCCGTTGACTTTGGGAAAAAAATGAGCGTGGGAGGGGGCCTAGATGCCCTCCAATTTTTTTGGTCACTTAAAAAGGGCACTAGAACTTTTCATTTCCGTTAGAATGAGCCCTCTTGCAACATTCTAGGACCACTTGGTCGATACGATGACCCCTGGGGAAAAGAAAAAAAAACAAAAAAAAAACAAAAAACAAACAAACAAATAAACACGCACCCGTGATTTGTCTTTTGGCAAAAAATAGAAAATTCCACATTTTTGTAGATAAGAGCTTGAAACTTCTACAGTAGGGTTCTCTAATACGCTGAATCTGATGGTGTCATTTTCGTTAAGATCCTACGACTTTTAGGGGGTGTTTCCCCCTATTTTCCTAAATAAGGCAAATTTTCTCAGGCTCGTAACTTTTGATGGGTAACACTAAACTTGTTAAAACTTATATATTTAAAATCAGCATTAAAATGCGATTCTTTTGATGTAGCTATTGATATCAAAATTCAATTTTTTAGAGTTTTGGTTACTATTGAGCCGGGTCGCTCCTTACTACAGTTCGTTACCACGAACTGTTTGATCTTGGGTAATTTCTACTCATTTCAAGTTCGACCCTCGTTCTTTACTTAAGTAAATTTTATCTGAATGTCCTTTAATTGATAATAGTAATTAAAATTAGACTCACGGGATTAACTGAGAAAAATTCGTTTTATTAAACTGTATTCTAACCTAAATAGAAAAAAAAACTATTTTTACATGTATCTACTTGGTGAAAAAAAATGGAGTAAATTTTTGTGCTGAAACTTTCCTAAACTAGACTAATAAAGAGAAACCTGATTGGTCCACTAGATGGGACTGGTTCCTTATAATGTTGAGTAGCCAAAGTCTCAAAAAGTCATTAAATAGTGCAAATGAATTTTTCATTTTAGAATTTTTCACATTTCATAATTAGCCTCTTAGTCTCAGACAATGAAAGGGTTGTAGTTTCAAAAAGGCTACTTATACCTTTTGAAAAGGTCATAATCAAGTTACTATGCCCTTATCTTTTTTTTTGAAACGCCATTTGGTTCACGGAGGTTATGGTTAAGAATCAAATATTACTGAATACCTCCAATGTTCTCCTGAAGATCTTTATTTTCTCCTGAAGATCTTCTACCAGTTCAGTGCGAAATCGCCCGATAGAAAAGTTTTCCCTTCGGAAGTGGCAAACTTAAAGCAGTCGATTCAATTGCTGTTGGTGTTTGCAAGATAGGCTGAAGCGTCTGTAGGACTCACATTCCGAACTGCTTGTCGTTAATGGAGGCATGGTTCAATAGCTTTCAAATCTATCAAGGCTTTATAGGTACTTAAAAGAGAGCACGAAGCTCTAAGTAAGATCAACCCCTTTATCGGTGGGAACCTTAGAACACAGGCTCTCGGAATTGCAAGGATGCAATGGTACTTAGGACTCTGCCTAGTATGTCTGTTCGTTCGGAAGATTTTTAGTAAAAATGATCAGTTATTCCAGTAATAGTGAAGCCGACTTTCTGACAGCCCCGACACGCTGCTTTTTTCAACGGTAAAAAATTGACTAGTTGTTTTTTCATCCCAATTAGTTTCATACCTTGTGCACTTACAACATTTTCATTTCATAATGACAGCTAATAATAAGTCATTTGATTAAATATCATTTGAAATCTTTACCAGAAAATTAATAAAAAAAATATGCGAATTAACTTTATTTTGTAATACTTGATTTAACCAAAAAAAAAAAAAAAAAAAAAAAAAGAAGCCAAGTAAGAGAAGAAAATGATTCGAAAACATTGACACAGATGTTTCGATGTACGTACTAGCAAAAATGGAAACATTAATATTCCTACATATTAAAAAAAAAAAATACTTAGATATCGCGTATTTCAAGTTCAAAGGTGTCATGGTAACCACAATAGCGAGTAGCAATTATTTTGATAGATAGGACAATATCGAAAATATCTGAGAATCATATATCCTTTAAACGAACTGAATAAAAAAAACAAGTTTTTTTTTTAGCTGAAACTAAGGAGCGACATTAAAACTTAAAACGAACAGAAATTACTTCGTATATGAAATGGGCTGCTTCCTCATCAACGCCCCGCTCTTTACGCTAAAGTTTGACTCTTTCTCTCAACTCTGCTTTTTAAAACAGTAAAAACATCAGCGTAAAGAGCGGGGCGTTGATGAGGAAGCAGCCCTTTTCATATGCGAAGTGATATCTGTTCGTTTTAATGTCGCTCCTTTCTTTCAACTAAAAAAAAACTTGTTTTTTTTTATTTAATTTCTGAACGTTTTTGAATCAATGCATGTTTTGATTTTGGCTCTCCTAAGAGGAATAATTAACACAAAATTTGCAAGTTTATTTTTTTTTTTGGCTAAATGGCTTTCTCATAGTTTTGATCGAGTGATTTTGAGAAAAAGGGAACGGTGGAGGAAGCCTAGTTGCCCTGCGATTTTTTGGTTACTTAAAAAGGCAACTGGAACTTTTAATTTTTTACGAATGTTTTTATTAGTAAAAGATAAACGTAACTTATAAATTAGCTTACGTAACGAACTTTTGTAATCTTATGTTTTTATTACATATAAGAGGGGTTCACCCCCTCGTCAGTACCTCGCTCTTTAAACTAAAGATTAAATTCTGTCCCAATTCATTAAGAATGACCCCTGAATCACAAAAGCCGTAGAATAAATAGTTCAAATCACTAAAAATACTTCAGCGTAAAGAGCAAGGTATTGGGAGGAGGTGAACCCCTCATATACGTAATAATTTCTGTTTGTTTTAAGTTTTAATGCTGCTCCTTACTTCCAGTTGAAAAAAAAACTTTTCATATTTATTTTTTCATTGTTTTTTTTAAATAATGCTAGAAAATCCTGCGCTCCCTTCATGGAAATTTTCTTCCCCCATGACAAATTCCTCGATAGAAAGTTCCCCCAGCATATCCCCCTCTTCTCAACCCCTCCCCCAACCAAAAAATCCCCCTGAAAACGTCTGTACACTTCCCAATAACCATTACTATATGTAAGCACTGGTCAAAGCTTGTAACTTGTAGCCCCTCCCACGGGGACTGTGGGGGAGTAAGTCGTCCCCAAAGACATAGTTATAAGGTTTTTCGATTACGCTGAATAAAATGGGCTATCTCAGAATTTTGATCCGTTGACTTTGGGAAAATAATTAACGTGGGAGGGGGCCTAGGTGCCCTCCAATTTTTTTGGTCACTTAAAAAGGGAACTAGAACTTTTCATTTCCGTTAGAATGAGCCCTCTCACAAGATTCTAGGACCACTGGGTCGACACGATCACCCCTGGAAAAAAAAAAAAAAAAACAAACAAATAAACACGCATCCGTGATCTGCCTTCTGGCAAAAAATACAAAATTCCTCATTTTTGTAGATAGGAGCTTGAAACTTCTACAATAGGGTTCTCTGATACGCTGGATCTGATGGTGTGATTTCCGTTAAGATTCTATGACTTCTAGGGGGCGTTTCCCCCTATTTTCTAAAAATAAGGCAAATTTTCTCGGGCTCGTAACTTTTGATGGGTAAGACTAAACTTGATGAAACTTATATATTTAAAATCAACATTAAAATGTGATTTATGTAGTTATTTTGTGTTTTTGATGTAGCTATTAGTATCAAAATTCCATTTTTTAGAGTTTTGGTTACTATTGAGCCGGGTCGCTCCTTACTACAGTTCGTTACCACGAACTGATTGAATCCTGCTTAGGCAGGATTCTGTTTATAATGAGGGAGGTTAAAGTTTGAAAAAAACGAACCAGTAAGAATCGGTGAATTATACTGAAAATATAAGAAATTAGTCTCCATTTAGGAGACTAAGAGAGAAACTCTTAAAAAGTAAATTTGTGCCATGAAAAACTATACCATTATAGTCTCCAATGCTTTGGCCTATATGAGGACATTAAGCGGGAAGCTAACTAGATCTATGCCATGAAAATCTATACCTTTTTTACAGCTCTTTAAGAAATTAGGTAGATTTATGCCGTGAAAATCTATAAAATTAGGCTTTAGAATTTTGTCTCCATGGCATTGGTCTTTATTAAGAAACTGAGAGAGAAACTAAGCAGATTTACACCATGAAAATCAATGTTTTTTACAGGTCTTTTCGTTGAGCAGTTGAGCCCTTTTACAGGAAGAGGAAGAATTGAAGATTAAGAGAGAAACTAGTAGATTTATACCATGAGCAATAGCTAAGAGCTCATATGGCACTTGTGATGAGGCCGGAAGAGCCAAGAGCCAAGAGCTCACATGGCATGAGCTCTAGCAAAATTCTAAGGATCAATAGACTGATTTAAAAGGAAAATCAGAGGCTTAATGCCGGTCGGGATTTAAAATAAGAGCTCTGAGTCACGAGATCCTTCTAAATATCAAAATTCATTAAGATCCGATCACCCACTCGTAATTTATAAATACCTCATTTTTTCTAATATTTACTCTCCCTTCACCCCCCCCCCATATGGTCGAATCGGGGAAAACGACTTTATCAAGCCCATTTGTGACGCTCCCTGACACGCCTACCGATTTTCATCGTCCTAGCATGTCCAGAAGCACCAAAGTCGCCAAAGCACTGAACACCACCCCCTAACTCCCCCAAAGAGAGAGGATCCAGTACGGTTACGTCAATCACGTATCCACGACATTTTCTTATTCTACCCACCAAGTTTCATCCCGATCTCTCCACTCTAAGCGTTTGCCCATATTTCCGGTTTCCCCCTCCAACTCCCCCCAATGTCAACAGATCTGGTTGGGATTTGAGATAACAGCTCTGAGAAATGAGATCCTTCTAAATATCAAATTTCATTAAGATCCAGTCACTCGTTCTTAAGTTAAAAATACCTCAATTTTTCTAGTTTTTCCAAATTAACACCCCCCAGCTCCCCCAAAGAGAACGGATCCTCTTCCAATCATGTCAATCACGTATCTATAACTTGTGATTATTCTTCCCATCAAGCTTCATCCCGATCTCTCCACTCTAAGTATTTCCCAAGATTTCCGGTTTCCAAGATTTCTGTTTCTACCCTCCAGCCCCCTATGTCCCTGGATCCGATTCGAATTGAAAATGAAGCATCTGAGACATAAGTTCCTTTTATATATCAAGTTTCATTAAGATCCGATTACCCATTCGTAAGATAAAGATACCTCGATTTTAACATTTCCAAGAATTCCGGTTTTCCCCTCCAGCTCCCCCCTCAATGTCACCGGATCTGGAATTTAAAATGAGAGCTCTAAAGCACAAGATCCTTCTAAATATCAAATTTCATTAAGATCTGATCACCCGTTCGTAAGTTACAAATACATCATTTTTTCTATTTTTTTCCGAATTACTCCCACCCCCAACTCCACCAAAGAGAGCGGATCCGATCCGGTTATGTCAGTCACGTATCTTGGACTTTTTCTTATTCTTTCGACCAAGTTTCATCCTGATTTCTCCACTTCTGGTCCCCCCCCACCCCAATGAGACTGGATCCGGTCGGGATTTAAAATGAGAGCTCTAAAGCACAAGATCCTTCTAAATATCAAATTTCATTAAGATCTGATCACCCGTTCGTAAGTTACAAATACCTCATTTTTTCTAATTTTTCCGAATTACTCCCCCCACCAACTCCACCAAAGAGAGCGGATCCGATCCGGTTATGGGAGTCATGTATCTTGGACTTGTGCTTATTCTTCCCACCAAGTTTCATCCTGATCTCTCCACTTCCGGTCCCCCCCCCCAATGACACTGGATCCGGTCGGGATTTAAAATAAGAGACCTGAGCTACGAGGTCCTTCTAAATATGAAATTTCATTAAGATCCTATAAATCCTTCGTAAGTTAAAAATAAATACCTCATTCTAATTTTTCCAACCCCCTCCCCCCAACTCCCTCAAAGAGAGTGGATCCGTTCCGGTTATGTCAATCACGTATCTAGGACTTGTGTTTATTTTTCCCACCAAGTTTCATCCCGATCCCTCCACTGTAAGCGTTTTCCAAGATTTCAGGTTCCCCCCCCCCCAACTCCTCCAATGTCAGTGGATCCGGTCGGAATATAAATAAGAGCTTTGAGAAGCGATATCCTTCCAAACATCAAATTTCATTAAGATCCGATCACCCGTACGTAAGCTAAAAATACTTCATTTTTTTTAAATTTTTCCGACTTAACCGTCCCCCTACTCCCCCCTCCCAGATGGTCGAATCGGGAAAACGAAAATTTCTAATTTAATCTGGTCTGGTTCCTGATACGCCTGCCAAATTTCATCGTCCTAGCTTACCTGGAAGTGCCTAAACTAGCAAAACCGGGACAGACAGACCGACCGACCGAATTTACGATTGCTATATGTCACTTGGTAGATACCAAGTGCCATAAAAACTATACCATTAGTCTATAGATTTTTGTCTCCATGGCATTGGTCTCTATTAGGAAACGAAGAGAGAAACTAAGTAGATTTACACCGCAAAAATCAATGATTTTTACAGCTCTTTTCGTTGAGCAGTTGAGCCCTTTTATAGGAAGAGGAAGAATTGCAAGCCCACAAAAAAACTCAAATGTTCTTGCCAAATTTTGGTAGAATATCAAGGTAACAATGAAACTAACAGCAAATAAATCTTGGATCGAAACATAGCTAAGAATAAAATATTACTAAAATATTGACTTTTCCAGCTCAACAGAATTCACAGTAAGTTTAAATTTTTTATTTTTCCACAACATTCTGTTGTGGAGATTTCCAAATCCAAATTTATGAATTTGGTTAATAAAATTCATAAAATAGGCTTAAAAAAAGCAAAAAAAAAAACAACCAGGAATGAGCTAAATTAAAATGTATTAAATAAAAAAAAACAAGTTTTTTTTAAATGAAAGTAAGGAGCGACATTAAAACTTAAAACGAACAGAAATTACTCCGTATATGAAAGGGGCTTTTCCTCCTCGACACCCCGCTCCTTACGCTAAAGTTTTTTATTGTTTTAAAAAGTAGAGTTGCGACAAAGAATCAAACTTTAGCGCAAGGAGCGGGGTGTCGAGGAGGAAACGCCCCTTTCATATACGGAGTATTTTCTGTTCGTTTTAAGTTTTAATGTCACTCCTTACTTTCATTTAAAAAAACTTGTTTTTTTTATTTAATTTCTGAAAGTTTTTGAATTAATGCATGTCTGATTTTGGCTCTCCGTACATAAATTACTAAAATGAAATTTGCATATTAATTCTTGTTTTGGCTAAATGGCTTTCTCTTAGTTTTGATCAGACGATTTTGAGAAATAAGGGGTGGGGAAGGAGGTCTAGTTGCCCTCCAATTTTTCGGTTACTCAAAAAGGCAACTAGATCTTTTAATTTTTAACGAACGTTTTTATTAGTAAAAAAAAAAACGTAACTTAAGAATTAACTTACGTAAGAAACGTACATAACTTACGTAACTTACGTTACGTTTTATTCCAATTCTTTAAGAATGACCCCTGAATCATAAAGGCCGTAGAATAAATAGTTGAAATTATTTAAAAAATTTTTAGCATAAAGAGCGAAGTATTTATCTCCTCCTAAATACCTCGCTCTTTATGCTAAAGTATTTTTAGAACCCTTCATATGCGTAATAATCTCTGTTCGTTTTAAGTTTTAATGCTTCTCCTTACTTTCAATTGAAAAAACTTTTTCATGTTTATATTTTCATTGTTTTTTTTTACAGTAATGCTAGAAAGTCCTGCGCCCTTTTCATTGATTTTCTCTTCCCCCATGAAATACTCCTCCAAGGAAAGATCCTTCCATATAGCCCCCTCCCCTGAACCCCACACCCAAACCAAAAAAATCCCCCTGATAATGTCGGTAAACTTCCCAGTAACCATTACTGTATGTAAACATTGGTCAAAGTTTGTAACTTGCAGCCCCTCCCCCAGGGACTTTGGGGGGTAAGTCATCCCCAAAGACATAGTTATTATGGTTTTCGACTATGCGGAACAAAATGGCAATCTCAAAATTTTGATCCGTTGACTTTGGGAAAAAAAGTGAGCGTGGGAGGGGGCCTAGGTGCCCTCCAATTTTTTTGGTCACTTAAAAAGGGCACTAGAACTTTTCATTTCCGTTAGAATGAGCCCTCTTGCAACACTCTAGGACCACTTGGTCGATACGATGACCCCTGGGAAAAAAAAAAAACAAACAAAAAAACAAATAAACACGCACCCGTGATTTGTCTTCTGGCAAAAAATACAAAATTCCAAATTTTTGTAGATTGGACCTTGGAATTTTTTCTATAGGGTTCTCTGATACGCTGAATGCGATGGTGTAATTTTCGTTAAGATCCTATGACTTTTAGGGGGTGTTACCCCCTATTTTCCAAAATAAGGCACATTTTCTCAGGCTCGTAACATTTGATGACAAAGACTAAATTTGATGAAACTTATATATTTAAAATCAGCATAAAAATCCGATTCTTTTGATATATCTTTCAGTATCGAAATTCCGTTTTTTAGA
The DNA here is from genome assembly GCF_032884065.1 of Artemia franciscana. NCBI lineage: Eukaryota > Metazoa > Arthropoda > Branchiopoda > Anostraca > Artemiidae > Artemia > Artemia franciscana. Next base: position 16,519,684 of record NC_088864.1, read on the forward strand.
GTTTCGTTTACTATTGAGCCGGGTCGCTCCTTACTACAGTTCGTTACCACGAACTGTTTGAAAATGCGCCAGTATAGCCCGAGATATCCTAAAATATTTGCAATGCTTTAGCAGTAGCATCCATAAGGAGCGGCTGGGAGTTTAGTATTTTCGTTGAAAAATAAATCGAAATACAACAAAATTGCACCCAGTGGTGGTGCTGCCTCTCTTTCGCCCAGGGCAAAATCTTCTTTAGTGTGCCACCCTGTCTCCCAAAAAACTTCAGGCCAAATTTTTACAAAATTTCGTTTATTAACAAAACTATTTTCAATTTAGTAATTAGTTACTAATTCATTTTGAATTGTTATTTTAATCTAATTGCTACTATTGAATTATTTTTATTTTTTTATTCACTTTTATTTCATTGATCAATTAATAACGCATTATTTATTTTCGTGTATTAATTATATTCTCTACTTTACTTTAATAAGAATTCAAAAATTAAAAACAGGGGGGCAACTGCCCCCCGGTACTTCCCCTAAAACCGCCTCTGATTGGCCCCCTCTTCGGTTTTGAAAGATTTTGGATTAAAAAAAGATTTTGAATTTGTTATGGACTTCAGTAGCAAAATTATGGGTAACGAAAAACAAATTTTGGTAACAAACTAAAATAAACAGATTTTAAATGGACAAACCTTTGATTTCATCGCATTAGCCACGGACCCATTTTTTAAATATAAACTTTGGCAATAAGCCTCTTCCAGCAAAAATCACTCAGATAATTTGAGTAAAGTATATAGAACATGGCTCATGTATAACAGTTCCTAGTGTAAATCCACATAAACGAATTATATAATAGGAAACAAGAAAAATAAATCTTTCACGAAACTTTTTAGTGTTCACTTTTAGATACGATATAAGATTTATTACACACTTAAAACCAATCTGATAGCTATCCCAGGCCTGTTGAAAATCCATTGCAAGCTTATCGAATATTCACCATGTTTGATAATTTTGCAATAACTTCGCTCTCTTGGCTTTTTTCCTGGTAGAAAACAGACCTGCCATTCCAGGGAGGGGGGGAGGGTAGCATGGCTTTTAGCTTTCAAGGAAATTGACATGGTCGTGAGAAAAGACGTAAAAACAGAATTTTATTTATTTCATGTATTTATTTATATCCCGCAAATACAAAAAAGTATAAAGGCACAGCACCGATAAGAAAAAATAAAGGGGGAGAGGGGATACAAACTAATTTCAATTTGCAGCGTCAGGCCTATAACTATTTGCAGGAATTTTTTGCAATAGCTTTGTATGGCTTTATTATTTTGTGTTGACAATAGAATCACCATTATTGGGGGGGGGGGGGGGGTGGGAAATCATCGTGGGAATATCTGCTTTAGCAAAAATAAAATTAGTTTGAAACCACATCGTTTCATTATTTTTTTGAAGGAAATTCTTGTAAAGAACAATCTATCAAGGGATGAAAGAGCCTCAAATGACCTGAGGGATCCAACCTCCCCCAATGCTATTTTTACCCCTCGTTACGGTATGATATTGGATACAAATTTGCGTTTATTTGTTCATAAATTAGGGTCATTAGTTATGAGATTGTGATTTATTGCGTTGAGTTTGGTGGCTTTGTTTGTTTTGTATAATTAACTACAAAACTATCCGAAAGAAAGATTTCAAAGAAAAGTAAAAAGCCATGTTTTTCTTCATACCAGCAGAAATATAGCCCTATAATAATTAGAACTCAAAACGACCACAAAAAAATAAAAACATCATACAAAACATAGAGATATGTTTTCTATGATAGTCGCATATCTCAGATAATCGGAGAACTCAGATGTGGCAAACAGTTCGTGGTACCGAACTATAGTAAGGAGCGATCAGGCTCAATAGTAACCGAAACTCTAAAAAACTGAATTTTGATACCAATATATACATTAAAAGAAACAAAATTTTACGCTGATTTTAGAGTTGCGAAATTTTACGCTGATTTAAATATATAAGTTTATCAAATTTAATCAAGTTTCATCAAGTGTAGTTTAACCAATCAAAAGTTACGAGCGAAAATTGGCCTTATTTTCAAGAAAAGGGGAAAACACCCTCTAATTCATATAATCTTAATGAAAATTACACCACCAGATTCAGCGTATCAGAGAACTCTAATGTACAGGTTTCAAGCTCCTATCTGCAAAAATGTGGAATTTTCTATATTTTGCCTTAAGAAAGATCACGGATGCGTGTTTTCTTGTTTTTTTCCCAGGGGTGATCGTATCGACCTATTTTTCCTAGAATATCGGGAGGGGACTCATTTTAACAGAAATTAAAAGTTCTAATGTCATTTTTCAGTGATCAAAAAAATTGCCTCCTCCCACGCTCATTTTTTCCAAAGTCAGCGGATAAAAATTTTGAGATAGCCATTTTGTTCAGCATAGAAGAAAAATCTAATAACTATGTCTTAGAGGACGACTTAATACCCCACAATCCCCGGGAGAAGGGCTGCAAGTTACTAACTTAGCCCACTGTTTGCATATTGGTTATTAGGAAGCATAATGACGTTTTCAGGGGGGTTGGTGGTTGGGGGTCACGTGAGAAGATCTTTCCATGGAGGAATTTATCGTGGGGGAAGAGAATTTCATTGAAGGGAACGCTGGATTTTTCAGCGTTATTTAAAAAAAAAAACAACGAGAAATTAAATAAAACATTCTTAAAGAACTGGAACAACATTCAAATTCTAGTGTAAAGAGCGGTGTATTAACGAGGGGGCGAACCCCCTCATATACAAAATAAAAATATACAAGTTCGTTACGTAAGATAATGTGTAAGTTACGTATATTTAGCCTATTATTAATAAGAACTTTCGTAAATAAAATTAAAAGTTCTAGTGGCCTTTGTAAGTAACCAGAAAAAATGGAGGGCAACTAGGCCCCCTCCCCCGTCCCTTTTTTCTCAGAATAATCCAATCAAAAATATGAGAAAGCCATTTAGCCAAAAAATTAAAATTAATATGCAAATTTTGTTTTCATTATTCATGTACGGTGAGACAAAATCAAAACCTGCATTACTTCAAAAACGTTGAGAAATTAAATAAAAAAAAACAAAAAAACATTTTTTTTTAACTGAAAGTAAGGAGCGACATTGAAACTTAAAACGAACTGAAATTATTCCGTATTTGAAAGAGGCTGTCCCCTCCTCAACGCTCCGCTCTTTACGCAATAGTTTGATTCGTTCTCACCAGTCTACTTTTAAAACATTTTTTTTTTCTTTTTAAGCAGCAAAACCTTGCGATCAACGCTTTTGGTGTGTTAACTTTCGACTACACGCTCGTCTCTGGTTGCTAGTGCTCTGCAGTGTATTTGCACCTCATATGGTAACATCTCGCGCAATAGAGGAAGGTATAGCCGCCGAGGCTTATGTACACTTTACCATAGTTTTTGTTCTCCTACAATTTCAGCTAACACCGTTTTCAGCTAAGGAGAGGCTATTTTACAGAAATCACAAGATTGTTTCTAATTTTGGACTTACCGACCCCCAAGTGGTGCTTGACAAAATCGCTAAGGATATGAGGACCTTCTTTGGAGACCATATCTCCAAAGAAGATATGGGCCAGTGATCCTCTCACTTATTTCTTCCCAGATCAGTGATTCGGTGGATATTGTTATGTTATTTATGTTGTGTTTTTCTTCTTATTTCCTTGTGGATTATTTTTTTTTTCGTTTTTTACTCTGCATTTATTTTATATCATAGTGGGTTATAAATAAACTTACTTACTTACTTATTTAGATCATTATATAGATGAATAAATAGTTCTTAAAACGAGTACAAATTTAATTCAATGTTCAAATCAAACTTAAAACGAATACAAACTACAACAAACATGAGTTTGGCTGCTGCCCTTTTCCAACTTCCATAACCGTAAAAGTCTAAAACTTGTTGCGTCGCTGGTCCACCAAATTTTATACGACCACTCCTTCCATAAAAACCTTATTTGTCAGCAATGGGCAACTTGCAAAACATACAACCCTTGCTATGGGGGCTGTGGACAGTTTTGCCAACCCAGGAGGCAGATTCATTTTATTTCGAGACTCTTTTCAACAAAAATGGCTATCTCAAAATTTTGATCGGATGCATTTGAGGAAACAGGGCGAGGTGGGGTTGGTTGCCCTCCAATGAAGTTTGATCTTAAAAAAGCACTAGAACTTCTGATTTCCAAATGAATGAGCCCCCTCCGACAGTCCCTTCCATATAAAGTGCCTCTTAAAACAACAACAAAAAGACAGCGAAGGCTTATGGCTCTTTACTATAGGCAACAAGCGTTGTCTCTGATAGTGTAAAAGTATCTCCTTAATTGAAAAAACTTAGCCTTGTTTTGACATCCTAACCCGGGGGAGGGGGCAAGTGGTTGTTAGATTTTGAGAAATAACTTCCTTTGGTAGTTTTAATGAAAAAAAAAAGAAAAAGAAAAAAATGAAAAAGAAAAAAATCTCCCTATAGATCCTGAAAAATGCCTTTATCTGCATCTTCATGAAGAAATTGACGAAGCATCCTTACCATATCCTCTAAGTTTCCCGGAAATACATTGTCCATTAATGATTTTCGTAAACTTGCACCCTTGAACTTTACGTAATTATTGTAGAAAATCTCTAATTGGTTCGAGCCTCTCTTGACCTTTGAAAGACACCAATTGAAAGCCCTCCACATATTTTTATAACATGTTTTTTTCGCCAGAAAATTAGCTGTAATTCATCAGCATTACAACTTTAACACATGTATCTCTGATGCGATCAACACCCAAGTCTCAATAATAGAGCCAGGCGTTCACTGTTAATTTCATTCGCACTTTTGTTTGTAAATTAATGAAAGTTGCCTTGACTCGTGTTGGTTTTTGTTTCAAAGAAAACCAGAAACATTGAATTCCAAGTGTTTATGTTAAAAGAATAATCATTTTGATCCATCTGGCTGGTGGCCATGTGCTGTAGTTTTGCCAGAGTTCCAGGAGTATTATTATTGACAGTAAGTAGGCAACATGCCTGTTTTTTGAAACTTTTCTGATTTACCACTTTTATGATAAGTCCCTCGTTGTTTTGAAACTTGGCGTTATTTGCCCTAAAGATATTTCGACCAATAAGAACTATTCAAATAGGGGTGTTATTTGCAGGAGGGTGATTATCTCTTCTAGATTTTGAAAAATACATTTTTTGGTGTTTTCAGTGGAAAATACCCTTTTTGTGGTGTTTTCATTGAAAAAAATCGAAAAACAACAAAATGACACCCCTATATTTCGAAAAATACATTTAGTACCTCGCTAATTACAGTTTCAAAAATTCCTGCCTCTGAAAGTAAGATCGAAACATCTTTCATAAGATTAGAGGATATATGCAGACTCAAAGGTAGACTCGATTGATGGCTGTTATAAAAACAAACGCCACTTTGCAGAACAAAACGATGTAACTCTGAAACAGATACCACGGCAATTTTGTGTCATTAATAAGCTCATTTAATTGCTTTTTTTTAGCTAACGAATTAAAACAACATCACAAAGACTTCTTTGTACTATAAATCAGAAAGCCCCTTTTAAGAGCATTCACCCCGTCTATTTTTTTGGTTCTTGCGTTGTTTGTTTACTTTGATAGGACAATTCTCTTTCCATTGAGGTGAAAATCGACGTAAAATGGAGTCTGCGTCTATTTTCTAAGCTTCTTCAGTTAAGGAAAAAGAGGTTGAAAAGAGGCTTTGAAAAGATTGGGATGGGAAAGTAACGTACATAGCTGCGTTGACCTCATGCGGCTTGGTGCTGCAGTGAGTTGTTAGCAGTAGTAGTAGTATATTTTAACCCATTCCCCAAGAAAGGAATTAATTTCTATGTTTACGGCTGATTATCTACCCTCCCCCTAAGCCTTATTGAACTATCAGTAGTATGATATTGGATTTTGCCCACTGATCAAACAGTTCGTGGTAACAAACTAAGGAGCGACCCGGCTCAATAGTAACCAAAACTCTAAAAAATGGAATTTTGATACCAATAGCTACATCAAAAGAATCGCATTTTAATGCTGATTTAAAATATATAAGTTCCATCAAGTTTAGTCTTACTCATCAAAAGTTACGAGCCTGAGAAAATTTGCCATATTTTAGAAAATAGGGGGAAACACCCCCTATAAGTCATAGAATCTTAACGAAAATCAAACCATCAAATTCAGCGTATCAGAGAACCATATTGTACAAGTTTCAAGCTCCTATCTACAAAAATGTGGAATTTTGTATTTTTTACCAGAAGGCAGATCACGGATGCGTGTTTATTTGTTTGTTTGTTTTTTTTTCCAGGGGTGATCGTATCGACCCAGTGGTCCTAGAATGTTGCAAGAGGGCTCATTCTAACGGAAATGAAAAGTTCTAGTGCCCTTTTTAACTGACCAAAAAAATTGGAGGGCACCTAGGCCCCCTCCCACGCTAATTATTTTCCCAAAGTCAACAGATCAAATTTCTGAGATAGCCATTTTATTCAGTGTAGTCGAAAAACCTTATACTATGTCTTTGGGGACCACTTACTCCCCCAGAGTCCCCGTGGGAGGGGCTACAAGTTACAAACTTTGACCAGTGCTTACAATGTAGTAATGGTTATTGGGAAGTGTACAGACGTTTTCAGGGGGATCTATTGGTTGCGGGGAAGGGTTGAGAAGAGGGCGATATTTTGAGGGAGCTTTCCATCGAGGAATTTGTCATGGGGGGAGAAAATTTCCATGAAGCGGCCGCAGAATTTTCTAGCATTATTTAAAACAAAATAATGAAAAAATAAATATGAAAAAGTTTTTTCAACTGGAAGTAAGGAGCAGCATTAAAACTTAAAACGAACAGAAATTATTACGCATATGAGGGACTCACCTCTTCCTAATACTTCGCTCTTTACGCTAAAGTATTTTTAGTAATTTCAACTATTTATTCTACGGCTTTTGTGATTCAGGGGTCATTCTTAATGAATTGGGACAAAATTTAAGCTTTAGTGTAAAGAGCGAGGTACTGACGAGGGCTAGAACCCCCTCATATTTGTAATAAAAACATGAGAATACAAAAGTTCGTTAGGTAAGCTAATTTATAAGTTACGTATATCTTTTACTAATAAAAACATTCGTAAAAAATTAAAAGTTCTAGTTGCCTTTTTAAGTAGCAAAAAGATCGGAGGGCAACTAGGCTTCCTCCCCCACTCCTTTTGTCTCAAAATCATTCGATCAAAACTATGAAAAAGCCATTTAGGTAAAAAAAAAAAAAAAAAAAAAATGCAAATTCCGTTTTAATTATTCCTCTGCGGAAAGCCAAAATCAAAACATGCATTGATTCAAAAATGTTCAGAAATTAAATAGAAAAAACAAGTTTTTTCAACTGAAAGTAAGGAGCGACATTAAAACTTAAAACGAACAGAAATTACTTCGTATATAAAAGGGGCTACATGCTCATCAACGTCCCGCTCTTTACGCTAAAGTTTTTTACTGTTTCAAAAAGTAGAGTTGAGAGAAAGAGTCAAACTTTAGCGTAAAGAGCGGGACGTTGATGAGGAAGCAGCCCCTTTCACATACGAAGTAATTTCTGTTCGTTTTAAGTTTCAATGTCGCTCCTTACTTTCAGTTGAAAAAACTTGTTTTTTTAATTTAATAAACATCTGAACTGTGTAAATCAACCATGTGGACGGAGAAGTGTGGATCCAAAATCTCGTGGCTTTGCCATAATTGGCCGGCGTTTTCGGTTAATTTGCGGCTTTTTGCTATGTTGACAAAATTTACCCCCCCCCACTCTTGATATGGAATCCTGGGTGCATGCATGTTGTATAGTGCTAAAATAGCACGATGTTTGAATACGTAAAGCCGGATCAACTGGTAGCTGGATTTCCCGATAAATGCAAATATACGCAATGTGCTATCAGCATATGTGCCGCCAATATAAGTTAAAAATATAAAATTAGGTGGGCTCTTTGAGAAGAAGCCGCTTCAGAAGGTAGTATAAATTTGAATGTCGTAATTAAGATGTGACTAACTGAGTAACAAACTGTTAATTATTATGTAAATCAAATCTGTCATTTCCTTGCCACTTTATCTTAAGTTTATTCGCATAGTCCCAAATGTTGTGGAATTAAGTTCAAATAAATTTTTAATTATCAATGGACTTACAAGGAGGGACAACATACCGAGAGGCGTCATTTCAGTTTCTCCTGGGGTGTGCAAGAAAGCAATTTATCAAGGAGGGCGCAATAACACAAGAGGAATTTTATTTTTGCCAAAAGTTATCGTTTAATTTCGAAAAGTTTTATGAATTTTGTAATCTTGTGGAACAGAGTCCCAGCCCAAATAGTACGCCAGAAAATCATGCCAAAGTGGGAGGGGGTAAGACTCAGTTATGAATATATAAACAATTTTTTAAACATAGACACGGTGACTTTTGTAAAATGATGACAACTGTTTGAGCACCAGAGAAATTAAGTTATCGTTTAGGAATAACACCATAATGAGCTGATAATCAAAATGAATTTAAAGTTAGTTGGCAAGTATATAGAAGGGGTAAGCATTTTGAACCCCTGTCCACTCTCCCCAAAGTTTGATTTATTCATTATCTGTTCAATATTCCTTTTTATGTTTACATTCTTCTGAACATACAGCCCCCCTCTCATTTGAAATAAATGTTTATGCAAAAACTACGAGTTAAATCATCATGCCCGTATGAGATCATATTCATGATTTTCCTGTAATTTATACATTTAAATGTATTTCTTTAATTTCGAATTTAAAAGCTTTTAATTAAATGTGTCTTCTTCGGCATCAAATCTTTCAAGATCTAAACTTTAGTAAATCAAAGACCCGTTTACGAGTATGGTATTCATCATTTACAAGTAAGGCCGAGGCTATGATTATTTGGTTGTTTCAAACAGTTCGTGTTAACGAACAGTAAGTAAGAAGCGACCCGGCTCAACAGTAACCGGAGGTCTAAAAATGAAATTTTGATACGAAAGGATGCATCAAAAGAATCAAGTTTTTATGCTGATTTTAAATATATAAAATTCATCAAGTTTAGTTCAACACATCAAAAATTACGATCCTGAGAAAATTTAAATTATTTTCGAAAAAGGGGGAAACATCGCCTAAAAGACCATATTGTGAAGGTTACAAGCTCCTACCAGCAAAAATATGGAATTCTGTATTTTTTTTTTTTGCGAGAAAGAACATCACAGATGCGCGTTTATTTGTTTTTTGTTGTTTTTTTCCCAGGGGTGATCCTATCAACCCAGTGGTCCTAGAATGTCGTGAAAGGACTCATTCGAACGAAAATTAAAAGTTCTAGTGCCCTTTTTATGTGACCAAAAAATTGGAGGGCAACCTGGCCTCCTCCCCCATTCCTTTTTGCTCAAAGTCTTCCGATCAAAATTTTCAGAGAGCCATTTTGTTCAACATAGTTGAAAAATCTAATAACTACGTCTTTGAGGATGACTTGATCCCCATCTGTCCCTGGAGGAAGGGCTGCAAGTTATGAACTTTGCCCATTGCTTACATACAGTATTGGTTATTGAGAAGTATACAGACATTTTAGGGGGGGGGGTATTTTGGTGGGGGGTCGGAGGAGAAGGTTACATGGGAGGAATTTTTCATGGGGGAGAGAATTTTCATGAAGGGGGTGCTGGATTTCCCAGCAATATTTAAAAACAATCAGAAATTAAATTTAAAAAATAAGTTTTTTCAACTGAAAGTAAGGAGCAACATTAAAACTTAAAACGAAAAGAAATTATTACACATATTAGGGGTTCGCCCCCTCATCAATATCACGCTTTTTACGCTAAACCAGTTTAGTAATTTCAAAAGAGCTATTTATTTTAATTAATCGGCTTTTGGGATTCAGGGGGCATTCTTAAAGAATTGAACAAAATTTGAACTTTATCTTTAAGAGCAAGATATTGAAAAGGGGAAAGCCCATTTCATATACGAAATAATTTCTGTTCGTTTTTAGTTTTAATGTTGCTCCCTACTTTCAGTAGAAAGAACTTGGTTTTTTATTTAATAGTTGGAAAAGAATAAAGGGTAATTGTCATTTAAGTTCGTATGCAAGAACAAACTATCATACCTGATCGTCATGTTCAACTTTCTAACAATACAGCTCCCAGAAGATGTTATTGCGGAGTCCGTCGGATCAGGGTAACGTGCATATACGATCAGATTTTACTCTGAAAATAGCACAAGGGAAGATATCGGATATGTATAGATAGTGTTTTCCTTTATGCTTGATCTATTTTAGAGTCCATTGAACTAATTCGAAAATTGAACCAGAGGGGAGGTGGGCGTGGTCTTGACATTAAATTTAACAAAAGACATCAGTATACATAACGCATGAATTATCAGGATGAAATATGAAAGTATTTATTTTTCCGCCCAAGAAGACTTATCAAAGAGTAAATTTAATGGTAAAAAAAAATAATAAAAAATGTTTTAATCTCCAAACGTACTAACAATTGAGAAGTTTAATATTGGTCAATAGAGTTTCACTACGAAATTGAACGTTGGTTTTTACTGGAGAACGCAAATTAAAATCCAATTCAGTAAACGCTATCTTCCTTTGAGAGAATACTACTTTTTATACTCTCGTGGTACCTAAAACCAGACCTAAAGAGGGCAACTAAAACCAAACAAAATTTAATTTGGTTAGGACTTTTCCAGAATTCTACCAGAAGAGATCACGAAAAAAATTTCAAAAATCAAAGATGATATTTTCAAGTTCCGTACAAAGTAACCAAGTTTTAATTGTTATTTTTGTATGTTTAATAGTATATGATTTTGTACAGCCATTTTTTTTTAGCTTAAGCTGCGAGAGGGCACATCTAGCTTGAAATTGTTTATGTATAAAACTGTCAACACTATCCTCCTTCCCAGGCCAAAGATCAATTATTCTGCAACCGTCAGCACTTGCGTGTCACCTTACACAGATTGAGATGGTTATGATTACCCCCATGATGAGAAACTCCCACACTCAACAAGGGAAACGGATGAATTCTATATTGCCCTTTCGTCACTAGGATGTTTATTCAAGGCTTACAATTTATTTGCCTTAAACCGGAATAAAAATTCCCCGGAAATGCAACACTTTCCACTAACATGTCACTAAGCATCCAGTCAAACAGGAACTAATACGAAAAAAAATTATTCATCGCATATAAGAAAAGTAAAAATAAAAAAAACTTAATCCCCCCTCGGTTGCTTCAAATCAAAACGTATTAAACAGGTAGGCTACATAGATAATTATTAATTTTAGAAGGACAGGGATGGATTAGTGAAAGTAGCCAAAACAGGAATTAAAACAAACTGAGATGACATTTTTTTAGGGACCACGATAACATTTACAAATAATAACATAACATTTACAATAACATAACATTTACAAAGCGGCCCTCTTGCTGGGGAGAGTTCCCATCCCCCCCAACCTTGTAAAAGCACGTATCTTGAAATATTTCAAAAATTTAAAGAATCTTGCCAGTGCTGATATTATTTATATATTCCTTATATATATATATTTATATATTCCCTATATAATTACAAAAGCTGAAGGTACTCACATGGGGATATAATTACCACTCATTTCTCTCCTTCCTACGGCTGGGAGGGAGCAGAGCTTCAAGTATTCAAGACAATAGAAAGACCACATCTCCCACGTATTCAAAAAAAATATTCAGGGTTTTGGCCAACCCTCCTGTCTTGCCCACGTGGCTCTCGTGGTCTCTAAGTCACTTACTGCAACCTCTTGAATGTAAATATGTTCTACATGTTTTATTGGATATATGTTGATATTTGTAAGTGGTGAATCGAAATTAAAAATTCGTAGAAATAAAGGAAAACCCTAGAAGATGGGCCTGTAAAAAAAAAAAAAAAAAAAAAAAATCATTTGTCCTTCTGCTTCCATAATTAAAAACCGTTAAGTGTACGAATACAAGATTTACCCCTTTCTTCTAGATACCGTCATTACTCTGCAACAGATTACTGCTGCAGTGATAATTAGGTTTACGCAGGTTGTACAAATCCAAACACTTGACACCCTCTTGTTATTTAAAAGTCCTATGTTATTACGCCATTTTCGTCTGTTAGACCCACAGACCCCACCCTCAATTACCAAACGAACAGGTGTATTTACTTAAAGTCTGGAGTTTCTCTACTGTCTCGGCCAGGCTGGATGGGTTTAATGCAACGAGCTATTTTTTCAACACAAGGGCTGACAGCTCAGGAAGAAGGGTTGGGGGTCAAAAAGAGGGAGAATCTTTTAAAGGTTAAAAGTCTTGACTTATTTCTCACGCCAGCAGGCACGAAAAAAGCCTGTAGGTTGTTCAACGTGACCCCAGATACATCAAACAGCAACCCCTTTCTTGAAAAACACTTCCTATCTGGTGATATTCCAGATGTTACCCAGATCAAAAATCAGGGGTCTCAATGAGCTCTAACATCCCCTTCTATCTCATTTTCCAATCTGCCGCATATTCTGCATATGCTTGTCTTGTAGACGATATAATTTACAATATAATCGAATACGCTTTAGTAAGAGTACAGATGGGCGGAGGACGGAGAAAAGAAAATCTAGGATAAGAAAACTATTTTGAGATATAAAAGAAAATGGGAAAAACCGCGAAACCTCAAAATTTGGGGGGAATGCTCTCCCCAAAGACAACTGCCTGCATAAGTTCTGGGTGATAGCATGCAAAACCATGGCAACTGATTTCACTGCAAATATTTGGAAAAGAAAACCACTCTTGGGACCAGTCCTCCTAGAAAAATATTACGGTCCCCCCTAAAAGGCCGACAAGGACCCATCTATCGCCCAGATCCAGAAAAGCATCAACATCACTCCACAAAAAGTTAAGAAGGAGGCAAACGCATGTGTTAGTACTAAAGCCGGACATCCTAAAACTTTTATGCCATATAGCCATTTCCAGAGGATTTTCTGAAGATTTTTTTTTTTATAACCAGGCTCCCATACCTCCTCTTAATTAGGAGAATTTCTTAGACCAGTAAGACAAAATAGTTAAATAGCCCTGCAATAGTATTAGTCTTCGCCATTTGGGTGAGTACAAACAAGAAAAATGTAACAGCCAGGATTACCACGAACAGGAGTAGAGCTAACGCACTCTAAGTCTTCTAAATGCCGGACTGTCATCTGCGCTTCAACGAAAACAATTCTTATTTCGAGCAGCATATTACTGTTTGTCACAACATCAACAACACAACTTATCCATTAAATAAAAAACAAACAAGTTTTTTTTAACTGCAAGTAAGGAGCGACATTAAAACTTAAAGCGAACAGAAATTACTCCGTATGTGAAAGGGGTTGTCTCCTCCTCAACACCTCGCTCTTTACGCTAAAGTTTGACTCTGTCACAACTCTACTTTTTAAAACAATAAAATAAACTTTAGCGTAAACATCATAAAACCTTACAATTTTCATTTTCCGTGTTCATTCAACATGAACAGCATAGGCACGTGGAAGTTGATTTGTTTTGAACACTTGTCATTTAAAGCTATTTTCCTTGCGATTTCATCTCGGCAGCTTGTGGTGTGCACTTGAGGCTAGCTTAGCTGATCATTAAAATGTCATCAATATTGTCGAGAGATAATAAGGCAGGCTTCCAATTCATTGAAATCGGAACATTTTAGTCACGTAAAGATTGTAAAGATAAATGAGTCATGAACATCAAACTTTTGAAATTCAGGATGCGTTCCACACTAAAAACTCGACCATTCCCAATAGCTTAGCCCATATCTCATGAGAGCATTGACCAATGTTGTCAGATTGTGTACCAAATGCTTGTCAAAGCCTTTAAAAAATAAGCCAGACATCTTTTAGTCCCCAAATCCAACACAGCTTTCACCTAGCGTGCTTACCCTTATGCATTGGATGGATGAAACAATTCAATTGCTTATCATTGGTAAAACAATTTATTTTGAATCTTCTACTTTGCACACAGAGATTCCCACTCTGAATCACAAGCGATTTCAACCTATCATGCGCATATAGTACGGCTTTCTTTTATAACATGAAAAGTATCGGTTTCCAAATGGTCTATAGGTTGTAAAAAAAAATAATAATAAATTCATGAAAAAGCAGGTTACATCAAAAAAAGGAAAATGAAAATAGCCAAGTTTTTAGCCACAAGCCAGTTGCGAAAATTGTTACGCCAGTTGTGATCAAAATAAGCCAGTTTGACATAAAATGAACCAATATGGCAATACTGGGATCAAGAAATCAAACAGTTCGTGGTAATGAACTGTAGTAAGGAGCGACCCGGCTCAATAGTAAACGAAACTCTAAAAAACGGAATTTTGATGCTAAAAGATACATCAAAAGAATCGGCTTTTAATGCTGATTTTAAATATATAAGTTTCATCAAATTTAGTCTTTGTCATCAAAAGTTACGAGCCTGAGAAAATTTGCCTTATTTCGGAAAATAGGGGGAAACACCCCCTAAAAGTCACAGAAAGAACAAACAGTTCGTGGTAACGAACTGTAATAAGGAGCGACTCGGCTCAATAGTAAACGAAACTCTAAAAAATCGAATTTTGATAAAAATAGCTACATCAAAAGAATCGGCTTTTTATGCTGATTTTAAATATATAAGTTTCATCAAACTTAGTCTTTGTCATCAAAAGTTACGAGCCTTACGAAAATCTTATAGAATCTTAACGAAAATCACACCATCGCATTCAGCGTATCAGAGAACCCTATAGCAGAAATTTCAAGCTCCTATCTACAAAAATGTGGAATTTCATATTTTCTACCAGAAGACAGATCACGGGTGCGTGTTTCTTTGTTTTTTTTTTTTTTTTCTTTTCCCCAGGGGTCATCGTATCGACCAAGTGGTCATAGCATGTCGAAAGATGGCTCATTCTAACGGAATTGTAAAGTTCTAGTGCCCTTTTAAGTGACCAAAAAATTGGAGGGCACCTAGGCCCCCTCCCACGCTCATTTTTTCCCAAAGTCAACGAATCAAAATTTTGAGATAGCCATTTTGTTCCGCATAGTCGAAAACCATAATAACTATGTCTTTAGGGATGACCTACTCCCCCACAGTCCCTGGGGGAGGGGCTGCAAGTTACAAACTTTAACCAGTGTTTACATACAGTAATGGTTATTGGGATGTGTACAGACGTTTTCAGGGGGATTTTTTTTGGGGGGAGGGGGCTATGTGGGAGGATCTTTCCTTGGAGGAATATGTCATGGGGGAAGAGAAATTCAATGAAAAGGGCGCAGGATTTTCTAGCATTACTATAAAAAAACAATGAAAAAATAAACATGAGTTTTTTCAATTGAAAGTAAGGAGTAGCATTAAAACTTAAAACGAACAGAGATTATTACGCATATGAGGTGTTTTTCTCCTCCTAAAGACCTCGCTCTTTATGCTAAAGTATTTTTAGTAATTTCAACTATTCATTCTACGGCCTTTCTGATTGAAGGGTAATTCTTAAAGAATTGGGACAAAAGTTAAGATTTAGTGTAAAGAGCGAGGTATTAACGAGGGGACAAACCCCCTCATATACATAATAAAAATATAAGAATATAGAAGTTTCTTACGTACGTTAATTCGTAAGTTACGTATAATTTTTACAAATAAAAATGTTTGTTAAAAATTAAAAGTTCTAGTTGCCTTTTTAAGTAGCCGAAAAATTCAAGGCCAACTACGCCTCCTTCCCCATCCATTATTTCTCAAATCGTCTGATCAAAACTAACAGAAAGCTATTTAGCCAGAAAAAGAATTAATATGCAAATTTCATTTTAATAATTTATGCGCGGAGAGCCAAAATCAAACATGCATTAATTCAAAAACGTTCAGAAATTAAATAAAAAAACTAGTTTTTTAACTGAAAGTAAGGAGCGATATTAAAAGTTAAAACGAACAGAAATTACTTCGTGTATGAAAGAAGCTGTTCCCTCCTCAACGCCCCGCTCTTTACGCTAAAGTTTTTTACTGTTTAATAAAGTAGAATTTAGAGAAAGAGTCAAACTTTAGCGTAAATAGCGGGGCGTTGTGAAGGGAACAGCTTCTTTCATACACGGAGTAATTTCTGTTCGTTTTAACTTTTAATGTCGCTCCTTACTTTCAGTTAAAAAACTAGTTTTTATGGCACTTGGTATTAACCAAGTGACATATAGCAGTCGCCAATTCTGTCGGTCTGTCGGTCTGTCGGTCCCGGTTTTGCTACTTTAGGCACTTCCAGGTAAGCTAGGACGATGAAATTTGGCAAGCGTATCAGGGACCGGACCACATTAAATTAGAAATAGTCGTTTTTCCGATTTGACCATCTGGGGGGGGGAGTGGGGGCCCGGTTAATTCGCAAAAAATAGAAAAAATGAAGTATTTTTAACTTATCAGCGGGTGATTGGATCTTAATGAAATTTGATGTTTGGAATGATATTGTGTCTCAGAGCTCTTATTTTAAATCCCGACCGGATCTTATGACATTGGGGGGAGTTGGAGGGGGAAAACCTAAAGTCCCGGTTTTGCTACTTTAGCACTTCCAGGTAAGCTAGGACGATGAAATTTGGCAAGCGTATCAGGGACCGGACCAGATTAAATTAGAAATAGTCGTTTTCCCGATTTGACCATCTGGGGGGGGGGGGGGAAGTAGGGGCCGGTTAATTCGGAAAAAATAGAAAAAATGAAGTATTTTTAACTTATGAGCGGGTGATTGGATCTTAATGAAATTTGATGTTTGGAATGATATTGTGTCTCAGAGCTCTTATTTTAAATCCCGACCGGATCTTATGACATTGGGGGGAGTTGGAGGGGGAAAACCTAAAGTCCCGGTTTTGCTACTTTAGGCACTTCCAGGTAAGCTAGGACGATGAAATTTGGCAAGCGTATCAGGGACCGGACCAGATTAAATTAGAAATAGTCGTTTTCCCGATTTGACTATCTGGGGGGGGGGGGAAGTAGGGGCCGGTTAACTCGGAAAAAATAGAAAAAATGAAGTATTTTTAACTTATGAGCGGGTGATTGGATCTTAATGAAATTTGATGTTTGGAATGATATTGTGTCTCAGAGCTCTGATTTTAAATCCCGACTGGGTCTGATGACATTGGGGGGAGTTGGAGGGGGGAGACCTAAAATCTTGGAAAACACTTAGAGTAGAGGGATCGGGATGAAACTTGATGGGAAAAATAAGCGCAAGTCCCAGATACATGATTGACATAATCGGAACTGATTTGCTCTCTTTGGGGTAGTTGGGGGCGGGAGTAATTCTTAAAAATTAGAAAAATGAGGTATTTTCAACTTACGAACGGGTGATCGGATCTCAATGAAATTTGATGTTTAGAAGGATATCGTGTCTTAGAGCTCTTATTTTAAATCCCGACCGGATCTGGTGATGGGGGCGGGGAGCTGGGATTTCTGAAAAAATTAAAAAAAAATGAGGTATTTTTAACTTACGAACGGGTGATCGGATCTCAATGAAATTTGATATTTAGAAGGATATCGTGGCTCAGAGCTCTTATTTTAAACCCGACCGGATCTTGGAAAACACTTAGAGTAGAGGGATCGGGATGAAACTTGATGGGAAAAATAAGCGCAAGTCCCAGATACATGATTGACATAATCGGAACTGATTTGCTCTCTTTGGGGTAGTTGGGGGCGGGAGTAATTCTTAAAAATTAGAAAAATGAGGTATTTTCAACTTATGAACGGGTGATCGGATCTCAATGAAATTTGATGTTTAGAAGGATATCGTGTCTTAGAGCTCTTATTTTAAATCCCGACCGGATCTGGTGATGGGGGCGGGGAGCTGGGATTTCTGAAAAAAAAAAAAAAAATGAGGTATTTTTAACTTACGAACGGGTGATCGGATCTCAATGAAATTTGATATTTAGAAGGATATCGTGGCTCAGAGCTCTTATTTTAAACCCGACCGGATCTGGTGACGTTGGGGGAGGGGAGTTGGGAGGGACAAACCTAAAAATTGGAAAACACTTAGAGTGGAGGGATCGGGATGAAACTTGGTGGAAAAAAAACACGAGTCCTAGATACATGATTGACATAACCACAACGGATCCGCTCTCTTTGGGGTAGTTGGGGGGGGGGGCGTTAATTCTGAAAAATTAGAAAAAATGAGGTATTTTTAACTTACGAACGGGTGATTGGATCTCCATGAAATTTGATTTTTAGAAGGATATCGTGTCTCAAAGCTCTTATTTTAAATCCTGACCGGATCTGGTGACATTGGGGGAAGTTTGGGGTGGGGAGACCTAAAATGATGGGAAACGCTTAGATTGGAGGGATTGGGATGAAAATTGGTTGGAAAAATAAGCAGAAGTCTTGCATACGTGATTTACATAATTAGGACGGATCCGCTCAATTGCGGCGGGGGGGGGGGTAATTCTGAAAAATAAGAAAAATGACGTATTTTTAACTTACGAAGGAGTGATCGGATCTTCATGAAACTTCATATTTAGAAGGACCTCGTAACTACAATATTTTATTTTAAATCTCAACTGGATCAAGCGTAATTGGGTGGGGGCAGTTGGGGGGACCGGAAATCTTAGAAAATACTTAAAGCGGTGAGATCAGGATGAAACTGGATGGGAAGAATAGAAACCTGTCTAAGATGCGTGACTGACATAACTGGACCGGATCTGCTCTCTTTGGTGGAATTGGGGGGGGGGGGGTAATTTGAAAATTGAGGTATTTGTAACTTACGAAAGGGTGACCAAATCTTAATGAAATTTGATATTTAGAAGGATCTTGTGCTTTAAAGTTCTAATTTCAAATTCCGACCAGATCCTGTGACATTCGGGGGAGTTGGACGGGGGAACCGGAATTCTTGGAAAACATGAAAATTGGAGTATTTATATCTTACGAATAGATGATCGGATCGTAATAAAATTTGATTTTTAGAAGGAATTCATGTCTCAGAGCTCTTATTTCAAATCCCGACCAGATCTTTTGACAGTGTGGGGATTTGGAGGGGGAAATCTTGGAAAAACACTTGGAGTGTAGGAATCGGGATGAAGCTTGGTAGATAGAATAAACATATGTCCTTGATACGTGATTGACAGAATCGTACTGGATTCACTCTCTTTGGGGGAGTTGGGGGGAGGGGTTCAGTGATTTGGCGAGTTCGGTGCTTCTGGACGTGCTAGGGCGATGAAAATTGGTAGGCGTGTCAGGGAGCTGCACAATTTCACTTGATAAAGTCGTTTTCCCAGATTCAACCATCTGGGGGGCAAAAGGGAGAGGAAAAATGAGAAAAAATTAGGTATTTATAACTTACGAGTGGGTGATAGGATCTTAATGAATTTTGATATTTAGAAGGACTTTGTGACTCAGAGCTCTTATTTTAAATCTTGACCGGTATTAAGCCTCTTATTTTCCTTTTTAAATCAATCTATTGATTCATAGAATTTTGTTAGAGCTCATACCATATGATCTCTTGGCTCTTAGCTCTTCTCGCCTCGTCACAAGTGCCATATGAGCTCTTAGCTCTTGTCTTATTTAATATCTATTTAAAGACGTGTTGTTTAAAACACCAGAGAGTTGAGTCAAGAGTTAAAGGCAGTGGCTATAGCAAAAAATGTTTGTGGTCCTGAAAACAAACACTACCATTTACAATATGTACATGATGTGTCAGACTTTAGAAACTTGGTAAACGTTTCAAATACTACTCACGAGTAACCCTGCCCAACTCAGTATTTGAAGAGGTCCTAGCCGAAAACAGAAAAAATAACATGGCGGGTTCAAAAATGCATAAACAAGTTAAATTTGCTTGAACAAAACAAATATACTCAGCATTTACGTGTCTATTTGTCTTCAAAGGCTAATTTTCTAATATTATGTTTTGCCAATTTGCTTATTTTTTACTAGCATTAGCTACGCATTTCATTATACAGGGGTTTTATAAAATACTTCATATCAATGAGCCACCTTCTTTGAACAGTGGTCTAATATCGCAAACGCGGTTAGAGTTTACTCGAGTCTGTAACGTTCATTGTTCCTGTAGTTTCAAGTCTTAAACACTGAGTCTTCTAAAATGGTTCACAATAGCCCAGAGTAGCCTCAAACACAGCCCAGAAAAGCCTGTGATCATCTCGGGAGTTAAACAGTCAAGAACGACTAAGACTGCAGAAAAGGTGTAATGAAAACTTCGATCGCCAACGCATCGAACAGACATCCAATGCAGCAATAGACGAAAAATCATCATGCATTATCAAAAATAGCGGCCTAAGACGTCCCACGTGGATACATGGGACAAAGAAAATAAAGACTATTAAGTGCGCTACAATTCATGCAGTTACTCAGAGTTCAAAGTTTTATTCACAGATCAATCGCCAAACAACATGTGATTAAAAAGAGACCACACCTGAGGAGAGTCAAAGTGCAGAGATGACCACCATATATCATGAAAAAACATTCAGAACCAGAAGACATCAACTTCACAGAGGAAAAAATAAATAAAAAGTCATTGTGTTTGATTGTTAACTAAATGGTCCTTAATAATTTTTTCCCAAACGAGTGGCATTTCTATTGAAGAAGTTTGGAAACTCCAAACCTATTGACATTGGACTATTTTGAATATACATTGGACTGAGAGAATAAGAAATGATGAGATTTATGCCATAACAAATCATACCCCCATCCTTGATACCATTAGAAAGCGACTATTGGGGGCACATGGTGCGAATGGGTGATGGAAGGCTACCTCATGATATATGGTGTTGGATACCCCCCGGCCTCCGCAAGTCAGGGAGACCCAAAATGACAGTTGGCAGGATGTTAGAGAAGGAGGCGAAGCTGGCGAGGTCTTCGATGGAGGAGCTTTGGTCGAAGGCTCAGGACAGGTCGTCGTGGCGAACCCCTGTTGCTGCCTTATGCGCCCTCAGGCGTGGGAGGACCTAAGTCTAAGTAAGTAAGTAAATCTATTGACAAGCAATTAGGGGATCGAAATCTGACCGTACGGTAAGGGTAATAGGAATGCAGATATTGTGTGAAGATCGAAGGCTATATGGAGCTGAATCAGAAATAAACTAGGGAGTTTTTAATGAGATTTTGGAAGTTCGCCATGAAGCTGATGAAAGACAAAAGATACACAAGAAAGAATGTAAATAGATTGTATGTTTAAGAGTACCATCACTGCACTACCATCTCAGTGCTGCAAGTTATTTTTGTTATCGCTACTGTCAATAACTCGAAAATTATCTCTAAAATGCTTCAGTCTACATGTACTAGACTAGGTATTTGTTGACGCTAATGAAAGTTGCGCAATAACTTACAAGTAGCTGAAAGCAGCGGAACGAGCCCAGACAATTTTTTCAACCCCTTCGAAAGTCGGGGACTGGAGAAATTATGAAGAAAACATCTTTGCTAAAGGATAGGCCAAAGATGATGGAGCAAAAGAATGAGTAAAGGTACAGAAACCAAATTTGAAATTAATTCTTCGACTCATGTTTCGAACCGCGTAGTAGTAACGGCAGTCCAAAGATACACCAAAATCTGCACTAAGCCTCAGTGCTAATATGAGCGGTAACACCTCTTTGACTTGTTCATTAGAAAAAAAAACAACTTGCACCTCATTTTATTAGTAAAAGAAGTTTCTTGTAGTCACTCTTTCTTGGTCTTCATGGAATACCCCAAGCGAGCTAGACTTCTTCGGAAAATGTTATCATAACATACAATTGTCAAGTCGCGTTAATAAGAAGAAAATAAGACCCCTAGCTTGCTATTAACAGTCAAATCACATAATCTGCAAACTATATGGAAATTACATGAAACTATGGAAACACCATAAAAGTCATAGTAATTTAGGGGAAGGGGTTATTGGCTCTCTCACGATTTCGGAGAAACCTAAACCAATAGAACATTGTCGCTGACAAGTTTAGAATCACGCCGATCCACCCCATAGCTAGCCAAGTACTTTGACAACATATCTGCTTTTCAATCAAGTAGACCCTGCCAGAAATTCGGAATCTTTCAAATTCATTTAAACTTGCATAGTTTGCAAATTGAGTGCCTCTCTTGTTTGTAGGTCATTCATTTTCAGGTTCAAGAAGGCTCTCCTTGCACAGATGGGGATTCTCATCAAAATATTTCTAAGATTGCGATTTCCTAAGAAACGGTAAAACTATCAAACTTTTGAGAGTTCTATGATTGACCTGATATTGATCTTGGTGATCAAAATACCAAGATAAAGGCAAAAGCTAGACTCTTAAACGCATTTTCTACGGGGAGAGTTCAGACTGTTTGGAGGACAAGAAATTATGTTACACCAAATCAAAGAAGCTGAGATAGATATGATCAGGAATTGCTCAATCAACATTAATTTATAAATTCCAATGGGAGCATTTGGATTTTTTAGAGTTATTTAAGCAGCTTTTTTGACAAAATATATCCAACCCCACTTTTCTTCTCAAAGTAGAAAAGCAGCCTCACAGCTCCTTTACTGCAGTTGAACTCCCACCCCCAATGCTTCCTAACAGGGCACTACGATGCAAAATTAGATGCAAAATTGCAGTTTTTCTAAAATCTAAAAAAAAAAAAATCAATGAGACTAAATTTACAGCAATAGGTAAGAATTTTGGTTACTTGTATGATATACACCCTACTTAAAGTTCATCTAATATGTTTTTCTGACACTCAATCCTAATGAGATATGCCAAAGTAAGATAAAAAAATTATACTTTAGAAAAAAAAATTGAGCTATATATTTGCACATTATGGGTGTTGGGGGGAAGGGTAAAGTATAGCAGGTCTGCATGCCTAATGTTTTAGGTTCAATTATTAAGTATACTTGGTATTAAGAATTGTTTTCTAACTTCACACTGTCCAAATACTTTACCCCCTCCTTAATGTGCAAATATATAGCTCAAATTATACATTTTCCATCTGTCATTTCTCTTTATTTTGTCTCCGGCTAAGCTGGAAAAAACTAACGGAAAAAAGGTTCTATAATCCGTCAATGAATGAACAATTTGAGCGGTAGGGCGTATATAAAAAAATACCGGATTTTTGCAGTCTTTTTTCAAATAAGTATTCTACAGGAATTTGAAATAATTATTTGACTGTCCAAACCTGTTTTAGACCATCAAACCGATTGTCTCACCTGAAAGTGAAGTAACACATTTAGTTTTTTTTAATCGACCACCCTCTCATCCCTCAAACAACTTAAAAAAAGCCACCGTATGCTCCACCCAAGTAGCATAACTATGAAAAGTTAAAATCATCAAGGATACCGGTACAAGCTTACTAAGTTGTTTAAATTACCGTGTATTTACTTTTAAGAGGAAACAACAACTGATTTGCCCACTTAAGATAAAATTGGCATGGGGGCAGAGATATGGAACACAACAATAACATAGTTTTGTTCCAGAAACAATGCCAAATAACATTACAAAGTGCAAATAGCAATGCAAGATTTAAACCATTTTTCAGGGGGTACAAAACAAAACCGTTAACTTCAGCCACAACATTAAATGTACAGAAGTAATAGTTTTATATATGATAATTAGTCAACCATTTGACGTAAATCATTTATCAACCATAAACAAGGCGCCATGGTGTATAAGCATCAGAGTTCGGTTGTACCTTATGAGGAACTAGAAACCATTAATCAGCGCTATAAGTAGAGGCCACCATAAAATGTACCTCAAAATGTTATTACCATGTTGTCTTACAGCCTATTTTTACTTTCACATTCGGTTAGACATATCTATAAACAGTCAACGCCAAGTCAATAGGTAATTCGAGGGGTGGCCTACTTTCAAACATCATATATATTACGCGGCGTATGGCACGTGTGGCGGATGTGTGTCACACATAGTACGAAAAGGTGCAACGTTGTGGAAGTGAGCCACGCGTGGCAATCTGAGATGTACACCAGGCGACGGGGAGCAGGACAATCCTCTGGTAACGTGACTGTACAGTCTCTATACAGTGTAACTGCAGTAGCTAGTCCTGATTTCGAGCCTTTGACCGTTTCTAAACACTTCATTTGTTTTTTTTTATTATTTTTTAGTATTACATCTGACTTAGATGGAGTTTGTGCGTGGGCACTAAAATGTAAAAGAGAAAATATCCAACGGAATTTTAAAGATTTTCTAGAGGAAGGGTGTTCTCCCAACATGATTTGGTCAACACCACTACCCTCTACTCTCTGTGAGAGTTAGTAAATAAGTCCAATTTTCTGGTTACACATAAATGGCACATTGTTGGTCTTGGAGAAAACCGTCGACTTTCGACCACTAATATTGCAATTCAAAATTCTTTGCATGATTCCGGTTGAAAGGATGTGTATCACGCCTACCTTCGTGCTAAAATGTTCACGAAAAGGGTAACTGGATCTGCGGTGCTAAAGGACTATTTTAGTTCTCCAATCATCAGATTGAAAGTCCTTGTGAGATTCGGTTTTTTTCAGAAATCAACTGTAGTTGTCCTTTATGAGAATAAAGGTCAAGGAGGAAGCGACAATTTTGAACTTAGACTCATGTCCCTGAGTTTGACCTACTTTCTGGGGCTACAATAAAAAAGGTTAATATGGCAGGGCCACGTTTGAAGGATGAATGATTATTGATTGATAAAACCTGTACTTGTTGGTCATTCATCTGGGATTGAACGAAAACCAAGTCGTCCCCAATGGGATGAGAAGATGCCATAAGAACGCATTTAAAGGAAATTTCATCCTTCAAAAGGGAACAGCATTTAACGGGAACTTCATGGGAGGCGATAAAGAGTGAAGCTACAGACATATCAGGTGGTGGAAGAGCGTCTGTAGCTGTGTTGGCCATAGGCACAGTAATAGTAAAGCAATAGGCCGTTTTTGCTTGTAATTTTAAAAATAGTACTTCCCAAAATAACGGAGTGAGTACTTTATGATTTTGGACGGCGATATTCCTTGGTAAATTTGGAACAAAATCAGTGCTCTTTTGACCAGAGAAAAACGTATATCTGCTGCCAATCAAAAGACAGTCCACGAGTCTCCCTGTTTTGTCTCAGCAAGTCAATTAGATTTGAAATGATGTCGGTTCCGTTTTTTCTTTCGCGGTGCTTTGTATCTCTGCTGTTTAAAATGACGGTTATATTGAAGTGAAATCTGAGCCGACTGATGGCGCGTGGACTTCCGAGGAAATTACAATGGGCCTGCATCTCTTCAATTGAAACATTGCTCGTGTATATAATCAGTTTTGTAAAGTCATTGTTTGAATTTATCTGATATTCTGCTTCACCTTTGTTGAAAAATCGACGAATTTAGTATCTGATGCATTATTAAAGAATAAAAACCGTTATTACTACTCCTACTATTAAGTAGAACATACCAGATGGACATAGTAATAGCCTTGCATACAGGGTTGCCAATAACCCCACGAAACAAAAAACAAGAGACATCATCAAACATTAACTAGAATTTTGAAAAATCTCTGACTGATCTGAAAATCTGAGACTGATGTAGGACTTTATTTCAATATGTATATGCAAAGGAATTAGAGTCCAATTATTAAATATAGAAGGACGCAAGGGCAATAAGTATCTATTTTATCTTTAATTGGTTAATTATTTGATAAATATGGCTAATAATAATGAGATTAGACCCTAAAACAGGCCACATCCAGGTATCTAAGAACAGAGCAATCGTTTGTAATTTGCATTATTTGTTATTTACATCACTCTTAGTCTATTAAAAAAACAAAACAAAAAAACTCGAGGTTAGTGATAGAAATAATAATACTTGATCACGAACTGATTAGGGCATGTGGTGGATCCATCCACTAAACTAGTTAGTCTTTCCTTCTTAGGGTATCCAGGGTATATATTTCCCTAGGTAAAAATTTGGGAATGGTCACAAAAGTTTTCATGTCATTTTCTACGAAATTATTAAAAGAATTTAAGATGTGCTGTTAGTGTAATTTACGAAAATAGGATTATATTTGCTCCTTTGATTTTAACATTTTAGAAGAATTGATCATTGGAAATGAATCGGCGCTTGAAAGCGAATACTCATTTCAAAAAAAGAATTCTATCCAAGGTTGGAACTTCTGCTAACATAGCCACAAGGCAGAGCTGTTACCACTAGACTAAAACATTTTATCGTTAATACATCTCCCTTGTAGTATTTGCCTTTTCAAATCACGCGTTTATTACATACTAAAAATTTAAGACAATAAGGTAACCTAGACCTAAAACTTTTATCATCACTCGATACGTTTTTTTTAAAATTCTCTTTTCAACTACAAATCTAAAAAAGAAATGCGCTGAAATTATCAATAACTTTGAAGTGAGCCTTTAAACATCTCTCTATAATGTTGTCTGCAAGCTAACTCTGTTTGTGGCAATTGAGGTAGGGGGGTGCCCCAGTCCCCTATTTATAGCCCCTGCCTAATTTCGATTTTTTTTCTGTTTTGGAGCCTTTTCATTGGAAAAGACCTTTTTTGATAGTTTCGCTAAAATTAGAAAAATAGCCCAAGGCAACTTTTGGGTGTCACATGACAATTTTTGATGGCGTTATCATCTCGACTTTGTGAAAAGGGATTAGGTATAAAAATGAAGCTCTCCATGATGTTCTAGTGCCCCGTTTAGCGGCAAAAAAAAAAGAAAAGAGAAGATGAAAAAAGAGGACACTTGAATGCAACCCATAAAAAAAAGATGCTCCTTGTTGTACAAGGTGGGGGCTGTAAGTATGCTGAGTGGGGTGTCCGACAACACAAATTTTAATGGCATGCTTTTCGACCTGAAACTTTTTTCGACTGATTTCAGACTGTTTTTTAAAAGTCCTATAAATTTCCTTTCCAAATAACGTTTTCAAACCGTTCATTGCAGCGAACTGTAAGTAAGGAGGGATAGGGCTCAATAGTAACCAAAACTCTGAAAAACGGAACTTTCGTATTATTGAATATATAAAAACTGCTTATTATGCTGATTCCAAATGAAAAGCTTAGTGTTACCGATAAAAGGCTACGAACCCGGGAAAATTTACCTGACTTTCGAAAAAGGGGAAAACATCCCCTTAGTAGTCAAACAATTCGTATTTTTGATAGAAGAAAGATTATAGACGTGTGCTTACTATTTTTTTTCAGGGATGATTGTATTGAACCAATGGTCCTAGAACATCAAGCAAGGGCTCATTTAAACAGAAGTCAAAAGTTTTAGTGCCCTTATTAAGTGACCAAAAAAGATTAGAGGACATCTAGCCCCCCTGCCACGCCCCTTTTTCCCAAAATCGTCCAACCAAATTCTGAAATAGCCATTTTGCTCCTTATAGTTGAAAAGTCCAAAAATTACGTCTTTGGACATTGCATGACCCCCCTCCCCTTGGCAAAATTTTTGGAGGAGAGAAGAACTTTGTGCTAGAAATGGGTTTCCATGGGGATCATTTTCCGTGTGGAGGGAAATTTCCGGGGCTGAATTTTACAGAGAAAATTTTACACTGGGAAAATATCTCTTACTTTCTCTTTGCTTGCTCAATTTCGCATTAGATGTTCCGGGGGAAGTTTCAGCGTGTTGAGATTTCCGAGAGTAAATTTCCAAGGAAAAGGAGATTTCCAGAGTAATCGGAAAAACTGTTAGAACTTAATCTTTTCCAAAGGAAAGTATACCAAGGGGATTTGGTTTTCCATCAAGGAGGGGTTCTATGATTGGGAAATTGTTTGAGTTGTGTTTGAAGGATCCTTGAAATTCTCGACGTTGGTTCTAATCAAGTTGGTTTCAAGAGAGGTTTGGGATGTGACCACGCCCATGCATCTTTCAGCAAAGTTATTGAAGAAGCGAGAATTTCTGGTCAACCGCTATATGCCCTCTTGGTTGATATCAAAAGGGCCTTTGATAAATTTTCTCATTCATCTGCACTGCTCGCTTTAATCCATGCTGGATTGCCCCTAGCTGTCATTCGAGTCCTTCACTCTTGGTAATCTGGATTAAAGATCCGTATTTGTCCGAGTTCGTCTTCATCTCAGTCCAAATTAATTCAAGTGGGTAGAGGAATTTGACAAGGAGGAATTATTTCTCCTTATATATATATTCAATTCATGTTTAGCTACTGTCCTTAATTCTCTTTCTTGCTCTTTTGTTTCATTATCTCGAAATCTGTCTTAAATTGCATATGCTGATGACATTATCCTTCTAAGCAGGTCCAAGTCTAGTCTTGTTTCTAATTTTAATTAATTGTTTAGAAGGTTTGGGTCTTTCTATCGATTGGGACAATGGTGTTATTTTCCAATTGTCGCCAATAGTGGGATTACCTTATTACGCTTATTTGGGATTTCCTTATGCTGCTTCGAAAAGAGATTTTAAACCAGTCCTCGTTCAGCATGTTCAGATTAAACTACGCAAGGCATTTGGTCTTTTAATTCGTTTTCGGAGTCTTTACCGTCGGGACTTGGTCGTATGTATAGCGCTGTTGCTCTGCCTCAAGTATTGTTCCCATCCCTTCTATTCCGTAATTTCAGACCTTTTGATCTTTCGCCCATGAAAGTTTCTTATTTTAAATTTTTACAAGGTTTTCCCCTTTCTTTTAATAACACTGATATTGTTTTAAAGCTTAAAGTGAAGGATCCTGTAGTTTGTATAAAGAAAAAATATAAAACATTTGGAGACAAGGCGAAAATTATCCTCTTAAGCCACAATATATTTCCGTTTTTATGGCACTTGGTATTAACCAAGTGACATATAACAATCGCAAATTCTGTCGGTCTGTCTGTCGGTCTGTCGGTCCCGCTTTTGCTACTTTAGGCACTTCCAGGTAAGCTAGGACGATGAAATTTGACAGACGTATCAGGGCCGGGACCAGATTAAATTAGAAATAGTCGTTTTCCCAATTTGAACGTCTGAGGGGGAGTGGGGGGCCCGTTAATCCGGAAAAAATAGAAAAAATGAAGTATTTTTAACTTACGAACGGTTGATCAGATCTTAATAAAATTTGATTTTTGGAAGGATATCGTGTCTCAGAGCTGTTATTTCAAATCCCGACTGGATCTGGTGACATTGGGGGGGAGTTGGGAGGGGGAAACCTAAAGTCTTGGAAAACACTTAGAGTGGAAGAATCGGGAAGAAACTTGGCGGGAAAAATAAGCACAAGTCCTAGATACATGATTAACTTGACCGGAAATCTTAGAAAATACTTAAAGCGGAGAGATCAGGATGAAACTGGATGGGAAGAATAAAAACCTGTCTAAGATACGTGACTGACATAACCGGACCGGATCTACTCTCTTTGGTGGAGTTGGGGGGGGGGTAATTTGGAAAAATGAGGTATTTGTAACTTACGAAAGGGTGACCAGATCTTAATGAAAATTGATAGTTAGAAGAATCTTGTGCTTTAAAGCTCTAATTTTAAATTCCGACCAGATCCAGTCACATGAGGGGAGTTGGAGGGGAAAACCGGAATCATAAAAACGTGAAAATTTGGTTAT
The DNA here is from genome assembly GCF_032884065.1 of Artemia franciscana. NCBI lineage: Eukaryota > Metazoa > Arthropoda > Branchiopoda > Anostraca > Artemiidae > Artemia > Artemia franciscana. Next base: position 16,549,056 of record NC_088864.1, read on the forward strand.
TTTTATCTTACGAATAGGTGATCGGATCTTAATGAAATTTGATATTTAGAAGGAATTCATGTCTCACAGCTCTTATTTCAAATCCCGACCAGACATTTTGACATTGGGGGGAGTAGGAGGGGGAAATCTTGGAAAACACTTGGAGTGGAGGAATCGGGATAAAGGTTGGTGGATAGAATAAGCAAATGGATACGTGATTGACGACGTAACCGTACTGGATTCGCTCTCTTTGTGGGAGGTGGGGGGGGGAGGAGTTCAGTGAATTGGCAAGTTTGGTGCTTCTGGACGTGCTAGGACGATGAAAATCGGTAGGCGTGTCAGGGAGCTGCACAAATTGACTTGATAAAGTCGTTTTCCCAGATTCGACCATCTGGGGGGCTAAAGGGAGAGGAAAAATTAGAAAAATGAGGTATTTATAACTTCGAGTGGGTGATCGGATCTTAATAAATTTTGATATTTAGGAGGACATCGTGACTCAGAGCTCTTATTTTAAATCCTGACCGGCATTGAGTCTCTGATTTTCCTTTTAAATCAATCTATTGATTCTTAGAATTTCGTTAGAGCTCATACCATATGAGCTCTTGGCTCTTAGCTCTTCTTGATTCGTCACAAGTGCCATATGAGCTCTTAGCTCTTGTTTAGTAACATTTCTGGCTCTTGATGATTTACAGGCTAAATTATTTGACAAGTGTTTTTGTATCTTTTTTTTCTCTTTTTAAGTTTTTGATCAATATCTGATATTTTTTAATTTGTAGCGTTATCATTTGTCTTTTCTTTATATTTATATTGTAGCCTACTCCTCATTTTTTGAGAGAAATAAAGAAAATAATAATAATAAAAAAAAACAGATAAAATTTGTCCAGGCTGAACATTCTGCAAGAAACTTTACGACGGGGGGGGGGGGGGGGGTCAGCGACGATCCAACTATCCGGAAGGATTTTTACGGGGTGTGTGTATATTTAACGCGAAAGGAGCTTTTCACGGAGGAGTGTCCGTGAGGGCGGAGCCCTTAATGGAGGATGAGCCAGACTTATCGGCATTATTTGAAAAACGATCAGAAATTAAATAAAATAAACAAGTTTTTTTCCGACTAAATTAAGTAGTAACATTAAAACTCGTATAAGAAGGGGCTAACACCCTCCTCAATACCTTGGTCTTTACGCAAAAGTTTGACTGTTTGTCTCAATTTTTTAAGAATGACCCATGAAACAGAAGGGCCGTTCAATTCAAATAGGAAGCAAGTTCTAAAAACTTTCGCATGAAGAGCAAGGTATTGAGGAGATGGGAATCTTTTCATACAAGGAATAATTTCTGTTCGTTTGTATGGCACTTGATATCTACCAAGTGACATATAGCGATCGCAAATTTTGTCGTTCTGTCTGTATATCTGTCAGTCCCGGTTTTGCTAGTTTCGGCACTTCAAGGAAAGCTAGGACAATGAAATTTGGCAGGCGTATCAGGGACCAGATCAGATGAAATTAGAAATTGTCATTTCCCGATTCGATCATCTGGGGGGGGGGGAGGGATTAGGGGACGGTTAATTAAGAAAAACATAAACAATTTTGGTATTTTTAACTTACGAACGGGTGATTGGATCTTAATGAAATTTGATGTTTGAAAGGATATCGTGTCTCAGAGTTCTTATTTTAAATCCCAACCGGATCCGGTGACATTGGGAGGAATTGGAGGGGGAAACCTAAAATCTTGGAAAACGCTTAGAGTGGAGGGATCGGAATGAAACTTGGTGGGAAAAATAAGCAGAAGTCTTGGATACGTGATTGACATAACCGGAACGGATCCGCTCTCTTTGGGGGAGTTGGGGGGAGGGTTAACTTTGAAAAATAGAAAAAATGAGATATTTGTGACTTACGAAGGAGTGATCAAATCTTAATGAAATTTCATATTTAGAAGGACCTTGTAACTCAGATCTCTTATTTTAAATCGCGACTGGATCCAGTCTCGTTGGGGCAAGTTGGAGGGGGGAGGGGGGAAATCTTGGAAATGGCTTAGAGTGGAGAGATCGGGATGAAACTTGGTCAGAAGAATAAGCACAAGTCTAAGATACGTGACTGACGTAATCGGACCAGATACGCTCTCTTTGGGGGAGTTGGGAGGAGGGGGGTAATTTGGAAAAATTAGAGAAAATGAGGTATTTGAACTTACGAACGGGTGATCAGATCTAAATGAAATTTGATATTTAGAAGGACCTTGTGCTTCAAAGGTCTTATTTAAATCCCGACCAGATCCGGTGATATGGGTGGAGTTGGAGGGGGAAACCGGAAATCTAGGAAAACGTGAAAATTGAGGTATCTTTATCTTACGAATGGGTGATCGAATCTTCATGAAACTTGATATATAGAAAGATCTTATGTCTCAGATTCTCCATATTCAATTCGAATCGGATATGGGGACATAGGGGATTGGAGGGGGGAAACAAAAATCTTGGAAACCGGAAATCTTGGAAAACACTTAGAATGGAGAGATCGGAATGAAACTTGATTGGAAGAATAAGCACAACTTATAGATACGTTATTGATTAAATTGGAACGGATCCGTTCTCTTTGGGAAGCTGGGGGGGTGTTGGTGTCAATTTGGAAAAATTAGAAAGATCGAGGTATTTTTAACTTAAGAACGGGTGACCGGATCTTAATCAAATTCGATATTTAGAGGAAAACCATGTCTCAGAGCTCTTATTTCAGATCCCGACCAGATCTTTGGGGGAGTTGGGAGGGGGGGGGGTGATTCGGAAAAATTAGAAAAAAATGAGGTATTTGAACTTACGAACGGATGATCAGATCTTAATGAAATTTGATATTTAGAAGGACCTTGTGCTTCAGAGCTCTTATTTTAAATCCCGACCAGATCCGGTGACATGGGTGGAGTCGGAGGGGGAAACCGGAAATCTAGGAAAACGTGAAAATTCAGGTATCTTTATCTTACGAATGGGTGATCGAATCTTCATGAAAATTGATATATAGAAAGATCTTATGTCTCATATGCTCCATATTCAATTCAAATCGGATCTGAGGACATAGAGGGGTTGGAGGGGGAAAACAGAAATCTTGGAAACCCGAAATCTTGGAAAACACTTAGAGTGGAGAGATCGGGATGAAACTTGATGGGAAGAATAAGCACAAGTTATAGATACGTGATTGATAAAATTGGAACGGATCCGTTCTCTTTGGGAAAGCTGGGGAGGGGGTGTTAATTTAGAAAAATTAGAAAAATTGAGGTATTTTTAACTTAAGAACGGGTGACCGAATCTTAATGAAATTCGATATATAGAAGAAAACCATGTCTCAGAGCTCTTATTTCAAATCCCGACCAGATCTGTTGATATTGGGGGAGTTGCAGAGGGGAACTGGAAATCTTGGAAAACGCTTAGAGTGGAAAGATCGGTATGAAACTTATGGGTAGAATAAGCAAATGTCGTAGATACATGATTGACGTAACCGGACTGGATCCGCTCTCTTTGGGGGAGTTAGGGGATGGGGTTCAGTGCTTTGGCGAGTTTGGTGCTTCTGGACATGCTAGGACGAAGAAAATTTGATGCGACGTAATGCGTCACATCAAAAGCTAACAGCCTGATGAAATTTGCCTGATATTTAAAAAGGGGGGAAACCCTCCACAAAATCAAGCGATTTTATTGAAAACCTCATTATCAGACTCAGCATATTGGAAAACTCTTATACAGAGGAATCAGGCTCATATCTACAAAAAATGAAAAAATAACATTTTTTCCCAGAAGAAAAATCACGGATGCGTGTTTTTTTTGTTGTTTTTTGTTGTTACTTTTTTCTAGGAGTGATCTTATCAAACCAATGGTCCTAGAACGGCAGAGGGGTCTTCAAAGCGGAAATTAAAAGTTCTAATGCCCTTTTCAAATAACCAAAAATTGAGCCACAAGAGTGGTGTTTTTGGCCTTTTTGAAGTATATAACTACGATTTCACCCAGAAGAGGAACAAGTTAAAATAAATTGAACATTCTGAGATAGCCATTCAGTTTATAAGTATTGAAGTATCATATGTTGAGCTTCCCAGTAGCTAAGAAAGTAATACTGCATGGTGGCGCATTCCTGAAAGGTAACGTAGCTCATACAAGATAAATCGTTAATGTTGAGATTTACCTTAATGCTTAATGTAACTAAACTCATTTGCTTTCATATCGCATTTATTAAAATATGCAGTGATATGTAGGTGTGCATCAGCTATTATGAAGAAGGAGCAGTGGGTCATTTCGTAGGCGAGGGAGGAGCCTCACAGAGTACATTTCAATGCTCAAACACTCCAGCTCTCATGGACATTTGGATAAACACAGAATGAGTTTTAGGTAAAGAGGAGAGGGGGAAGGAATTTATATCTAATCTCTGTTGATTTCCAGAAAGTATTTGTGCTAGGAGAGGGGAAGGGAAAAGCATCCCTCCCATTGTGACAATCTTTTTCTATGTAGTATTAAATATTAAATTCACAGGTCAAACGGCAAAGAGTTGAAAAAGGTGAGGCAGGGCATCATGAGCTTTGCAGGCAAATTTCATAGTGGATGGGGGATGGGTGGGGGCTGGCTAGTGCTTTCAAGAGCTTTGTTTTCAGTGACTTGAAATCATAATATTTCTCCTTTCCTATTTATATACAGTTTTGAATGTATCTAAACATGTGTATATAATGTATTTAAAAATCAGAGAGCCAGTTTTAGAGGTCTCGATGGTTTCATCCACGTAGAAGATCAAAATTTAAGATGAATTTCCACCAATACCGAAATTTGTATATTTTGGCCGGACAGCCCCCCTCCTCTGCATGTACGCCCGTAGGATATAGTTGGTGCTACATTATTTGTAATGCCCGAGCTTGTCCTATTATTTTAAGAAAATATATGAAAAGTCCAGACTGGAGACACCATGGGATGCTACTTCTTTCCTAAGAGTTTAATAAATATTTACAGTACACCGATCCGCCTAGTCCATCAATAGCACATTGTCGAAGCAACATAATCTATTGCTAACTTGGTTCAATCTAATTTACATAAGCAAACATGAAAAAACTCAAGAACGGCAATTTAGTAATGGTTTCTGAAAAATGTAAAGGTTATATTGAGCTTAAACGGATCAAACACAAAGGCTTCGTTCTACACCGATTTACTGAATAGCGACACTATTTCACTAAGGCTTCCAACAAAGAGTGCGAGAAAGTGGCAGGAGCTGAAAGTGGCACTGGAACAAAAATAAATAAAAAATCACAAACACTATCAAGCATTTGTTTTTTTTTGCGATTGTCGTAATTCTTTCTCAGAAACACACTTCTTGAATGTTAGGATACTTAAAATGAACTTATTTGAACATTAATTTTAACTGCTAGGCTAGAGACTTGTTGTTTCAGACATTTTAGAATGTGGGAGCCACCGTTTGCCCCCTCCCACGGAAAATCCCAATCCCCAGAAAATTCCCTCGATAATTACTTTCCCCATGGAAAATTTTCCACACGCAAAATTGAGCAGCCGACGAGAAAGTACAAAATAGGTACCTCAAAATATCGATCAGATGTCTTAAAGGGGTAAAATAAAAATGTCCGTATGTTTCCCAATAACAAATACTTTCTGTAAGCAATGGAGGATCCTTTTCTATAAGGGCCGTTGGGAGGGGGTGGTCTTGTCATCCCCAGAGGTATATTTATTGGACTTTTCAATTATGATGAGTAAAATCCCAGAATTTCATTCAGATGTCTTTGGAGAAAAAAGGGACAGAGGAAGAAGGCTAGGTGCTCTCGATTCTGTTTTGTCACTTAACTTTTTTTTATTCGAATGAGCCCTCTCCCAATCCCCTAGCACCCTTGGTTTGATACGATCGTCCCTGGGAAGAAATAACAAACACACATACGTGATCTTTAAATACAGACGAAGAGCAGTGGCTCGTTTAACAGGCTTACCAATGACATTTATTGTATTTCGCACTTTCGTCACACAAAGGCATTAATTAATTAAACGAAACTTGGATATATCAAGGGAAGGATCCCGAATCTCAGTTGAAGTTGACTAAGTTGGTATTCACAGGGTTAAACTCCAAAATTCAGAAAGACGGTTTTTTCATCTTTGTCTGGTTCAGGTCGACTGGTGGTCAGTGGCGTCGTTTCGGGAAGGGGATAAGGGAGGGGGCAGTTGCCCCCAAATAATATGGACGTAAAATTTATCATAGAGCCTATTGCCCTGCCCTTGACTCTCCAGAAATGGACCCATTCTGACCCCCTATCACGTTACAGCCTTGAGCAACGACAAATGTTAATCGACCATCCCTTCAACATCCCCCAGAACATGTCCTGAAATTTTAAAGTTAATTCTCTTAGCCGGCCTGAGACATCACAGACACAAACTTTTGACAACGGTGTCATTTGATTTTGTGCAATATCCCCGCAAAGTTTCAACTTAGCACCCTTAGCTTTTCCTGAGATATTGCAGTTAAGTTCTTTTGACTACCTGGATGCATATAGATAGTGTCTTTTGATTTAGTTCAAAATTCTCTTAAATTTTCATGCCCTGTGCTATTTCTGAGGAATTGCAGACACGTTCTTCTGACAACACGGATACACAAAGTTTCTTTTGATTTAGTTAAAAAATGGAAAAAAGAACTTTGAAGAAGAAAAAATGGGGGTATTTCTAGCCAGTGAAAAAAGGCTGGAAATATCAGTGGCTAACTCACATTTTTTCTTTCATTTTGTCATGTATAGCCAGTGTGGTTTTAGAAGTTATTTTTGATTCAGTTCAATATACTCATCAACATGCCCCGGTAGTTTCAATTTAATACCATTAGCCCTTCCTGATATGTTGCAGATGCAAACTTTTGACAATCTATGATGCACATAGAGTCTCACGGTTACCGTGACAAGCAGTCACAATCACAGACGTAAGCATTCGTAGTCACAAGTAGTCACAGTCGCAAGCATTTGAAATCGCAATCGTAAATAGTTGTCATTGCAGTCACAAGAAGTCGCAGTTGTAGTTGCGAGTATGGTAACATAGTGTGTCTGATTCGGTTGAACATCCCCCTCAACATTCCCTTAAAGTTTCAATTTAATACCTATAGTTGCTCCTTAGATATTGTAGATACACCATTTTGATCAGCTGGATGTAAATAGTGTCTTTTAATTTAGTTAGATATCTCCTAAACATTCCTTTAGGTTTGAACTAAATACCCTTAACCGTTCTTGAGGTATTTTGGATAGACCTTTAGTTTTACATTGCCCTCAATATTTTCTTAAATTTTCAGCTTAATAGGAATAGCTGCCCCTGAGATATTACAGATATGTCTTTTTGACAATCTGGATGCACATAGTGTTTTTAAGGCACTTGGTATTAACCAAGTGACTTATAGCAATCGCAAATTCTGTCGGTCTGTCTGTCGGTCCCGGTTTTGCCCCTTTAGGCACTTCCAGGTAAGCTAGGACGATGAAATTTGGCAGCAGTATCAGGAACCGGACAAGATTAAATTAGAAAAAGTAGTTTTCCCAATTTGACCATCTGGGATGGAGGAGTGGGGGGCCCGTTAATTCGGAAGAAAATAGAAAAAATGAAGTGTTTTTAACTTAAAAACGGTTGATCAGATCTTGAAATTTGATGTTTGGAAGGATATCACGTCTCAGAGCTCTTATTTGAAATCCCGAACATATCTGGTGACATTGGGGGGGAGGGAGGAGTTGGGAGGGGGAAATCTAAAATCTTGGAAAACACTTAGAGTGGAGGGATCGGGATGAAACTTGGTGGGAAAAATAAGCACAAGTTCTAGATACATGATTGACAGAACCGGAAAGGATCCGCTCTCTTTGGGGTAGTTGTGGGGGGGGGGGGTTAATTCGGAAAAATTAGAAAAAATGAGGCATTTTAAATACGAACGGGTGATCGGATCTCAATGAAATTTGATATTTAGAAGGATATCGTGTCTCAAAGTTCTTAATCTAAATCCCGACCGGATCTGGTGACATTGGGGGTAGTTTGGGGTGGGGGAACCTAAAATCATGGAAAACGCTTAGATTGGAGGGATCGGAATGAAACTTGGTGGGAAAAATAAGCAGAAGTCTTAGATACGTGATTTACATAATTGGAACGGATCCACTCTATTGGGGGGGGGGGATAATTCTGAAAAATTAGAAAAAATGACGCATTTTTAACTTACGAAGGAGTGATCGGATCTTCATGAAACTTCATATTTAGAAGGACCTCGTAACTCAGATCTCTTATTTTAAATCTCAACCGGATCCAGCGTCATTGGGGGGGGGGAAGTTGGGGAGACCGGAAATCTTAGAAAATACTTAAAGCGGAGAGATCAGGATGAAACTGGATGGGAAGAATAAAAACCTGTCTAAGACACGTGACTGACATAACCGGACCAGATCTGCTCTCTTCGGTGGAGTTGGGGGAGGGGTAATTTGGGAAAATGAGGTATTTGTAACTTACGAAAGGGTGACCAGATCTTAATGAAATTTGATATTTAGAAGGATCCTGTGCTTTAAAGCTCTAATTTTAAATTCCGACCAGATCCTGTGACAGTGGGGGGAGTTGGAGGGGGACACCAGAATTCTTGGAAAACGTGAAAATTGGGGTATTTTTATCTTACGAATAGGTGATCGGATCTTAATGAAATTTGATATTTAGAAGGAATTCACGTCTCAGAGCTCTTATTTCAAATCCCGACCAGACATTTTGACATTGGGGGGGGGGGGTAGGAGGGAGAAATCTTAAAAAACACTTGGAGTGGAGGAATCGGGATGAAGCTTGGTGAATAGAATAAGCAAATGTCCTTGATACGTGATTGACGTAACAGTACCGGATTCGCTCTCTTTGAGGGAGTTGGGGGGAGGGGTTCAGTGATTTGGCGAGTTTGGTGCTTCTGGACGTGCTAGGACGATGAAAATTTGTAGGCGTGTCAGGGAGCTTAACAAATTGACTTGATAAAGTCGTTTTCCCAGATCCGACCATCTGGGGGGCTAAAGGAAGAGGAAAAATTAGAAAAAAATAGGTATTTATAACTTACGAGTGGGTGATCGGATCTTAATGAATTTTGATATTTAGAAGGACATCGTGACTCAGAGCTCTTATTTTAAATCCTGACCGGTATTAAGCCTCTGATTTTCCTGATTAGAGCTCATACCATATGAGCTCTTGGCTCTTAGCTCGTTTTGCCTCGTCACAAGTGCCATATGAGCTCTTAGCCCTTGTTTCATTTAGTTCAACATTCCCCAAAGCTTCACCTGAATACCCTTACCCCTTTTTGACCATGACGTTACAATTTTTCATCTGAAGATTTTTCGACTACTTTGAACAAATCTGATATCATGAGTGGAGGGGGGGTAGAGAAGGTCAGGCGGCAAAAAAAACATGAGAATGAGGCCGGTTACCCTCCTGTCAATTTCGACTCTTAAAAACAGCACTGGAGCTTTTTTCACTATCCATTCAAATAAGCCCCCTCCGAAGTTTCTACGACCACCCATTCCACACGAAGCGACTGGGCAAGAAAAAAAAATGCATAAAAATCAAAAGTGCTCGTCACTTAGTCAGTGCTGCTTTTTCTTCGCCGTTCTGACCACTGGGTGTTCACGCTGTATCATTGCAAAAAAAAAGATAAAAAGTGAATCACCATTAAATTGCCAAAAGACTAACTCTAGATAATCAACTTTTTCTATCATGAATTTAGCAATAAGACAAACAAAACTGAACAAACAAACGGTATTGACAAACAGTTACAGTACAAAATAAACATCGTGATGAGAAAGATAACAAGCCAAAGTGAAAACTTTGTTTTGGAGATAGCAAGAATTCGAATCGAAAACACCACGCAGCTGCACATCGGATAAGTGAAGATCTAAACCTGGACAAAGAGAAGATAGAACTGTTTTCTCGATTGAATCGTCCTTAGACCCCCTCACCCATCAAGGAGAACTTCGTGAACAATTCTTGATATGTAGGCTACATATTATTTCACATTTACATCAACCGCGAACTTGTTAAAATTAAATACAAAAAACAAGTTTTTTTAACTGAAAGTAAGAAGCGACATTAAAACTTAAAACGAACAGAAATTACTTCGTATATGAAAGAGGCTGCTTCCTCATCAACGCCCCGCTCTTTACGCTAAAGTTTGACTCTTTCTCTCAACTCTACTTTTTAAAACAGTAAAAACTTTAGCGTAAAGAGCGGTGCGTTGATGAGGAAGCAGCCCCTTTCATATACGAAGTAATTTCTGTTCGTTTTAAGTTTTAATGTCGCTCCTTACTTTCAGTTAAAAAAACTTGTTTTTTCTATTTAATTTCTGAACGTTTTTTAGTTAATCTATGTTTTGATTTCGGCTCTCCGCAGATGAATAATTAAAGCAAAATTTGCATATTTATTTATTTGGCTAAATGGCTTTCCCATAGTTTTGATCGAATGATTTTGCGAAAAAAGGAGGGGAAGGAGGCCCAGTTGCTCTCCAATTTTTTGGGTACTTAAAAAGGCAACTAGAACTTTTAGTTTTTACAAACGTTTTCATTAGTAAAAGATAAACGTAACTTACGAAATAGCTTACGTAACAAACTTCTATGTTCGTATGTTTTTATTACGTATATGAGAAGGTTCGCCCGCTCGTCAATACCTCGTCAATAACTCTTTGCATTAAAGCTTAAATTTTGTCCCCTGAATCAAAAAGGCCGTAGAATAAATAGTTGAAATTACTAAAAATCCTTTAGCGTAAAGAGTGGGGTATTAGGAGGAGGTGAACCACTTATACGCGTAATATTTTCTGTTCGTTTTAAGTTTTAATGCTACTCCATACTTCCAGTTGAAAAAAAACTTTTTCATATTTATTTTCTCATTGTTTTTTTTAAATAATGCTAGAAAATGCTGCGCCCCCTTTATGGAAATCTTCTTCCCCCATGAAAAATTCCTCCATGGAAAATTTCCCCCACATAGCCCCCTCTTCTCAACCCCCCTCCCAACCAAAAAATCCCCCTGAAAACGTCTCTACATTTCCCAATAACCATTAATATATGTAAACACTGGTCAAAATTTGCAACTTGCAGCCCCTCCCACGGGGACTGTGGGGGAGTAAGTCGTCTCAAAAGACATAGTTATAAGGTTTTTCGACTATGTTGACTAAAATGGCTATCTCTGAATTTTGATCCGACTACTTTGGGGAAAAATGAGCGTGGGAGGGGGCCTAGGTGCCCTCCGATTTTTTTGGTCACTTAAAAAGCGCACTAGAACTTTTCATTTCCGTTCGAATGAGCCCTCTCGGAAAATTCTAGGACCACTGGGTCGATACGATCACCCCTGGGAAAAGGAAAAAAGAAAAAAACAAACAAACAAATAAACACGCATCCGTGATTTGTCTTCTGGCAAAAAATACAAAATTCCACATTTTTGTAGATAGGATCTTGGAACTTGTACAACAGGGTTCTCTGATACGCTGAATCTGATGGTGTGATTTTCATTAAGATTCTATGACTTTTAGTGGGTGTTTCACCCTATTTTCTAAAATAGGGCAGATTTTCTCAGGCTCGTAACTTTTGATGGGTAAGACTAAACTTGATGAAACTTATATATTTAAAATCAGCATTAAAATGCGATTCTTTTGTGGTAACTATTGGTATTAAAATTCCGTTTTTTAGAGTTTTGGGTACTATTGAGCCGGGTCGCTCCTTACTACAGTTCGTTACCATGAACTGTTTGATATACACAAGTATTTTTGCAACTATCAGTCTTTTGCTCTTTACGCAATTTAATGTATTTTCATACTGTATATTTTCAAAGATATTTGATTATTAAAGCGAGTCCGATTTCTAGCAACGTTATCTACTAAAAAACAAACTTTTGGTTTTCTTTTTTAAGGTTTTTAAATTGTTGTAATCTCTTGTCAAAAAATATGCAAATATTTTTTCAATTAAAATTTTTTTCTCTTTAGGCAATTTAATAAAAACTAAAATATCGACAAAGACCACACTGCCTTTCCATAACAAATACAAAGTAGAAACAATAGGGAAAATCTTTTCAAGACAGTGGAAATCAGTTCTGTGAATATTTCGGCCCTATGTCCAAGGGCCGTCTTCAGCACAATACGAGAACAAGAGAGAAAATATGTATATATAAATGAACTTACATTAAATTGTGAGAATTACAACTAAATAATGTTTTCTAAAAACTTTTTTAAAAACAGCCCTAGCATCCTTACTTCAACGAAGTTCACCCAGGACTGACAAAAAGAATGAAGTGAGAATATAAATTCATTCAAACCAAAGATAACAAAGTGATTAAGTGCAATTTCTCAGAGCCAACCTTGCTTTTTTAGCAGCCTGTCTCAAAGGCCTTTTCGTAGCTGGTTCAATATTATTATAAATTGGTTTAGTAAAATATTTTGTTAGATCATTTTTAATTAAATTTGAGTATAAAGAATTTAGTGAGTATTCCCCTAAGTCCCTGTTCAAAGAAATATTATTATTTATTTTGAGATTAATTTCGATTGATTCTCGAACCACCTGTTTTATCCCCAAATCAATACTGATGAGCGAAAATTTTTCAAAAAATATCGTGTTATTATATTTAAATCAGCAAAAAATCCGATTCTTTTCATATGTCTATTCGTGTCAAAATTCCGTTTTTTAGAGTTTTGGTTACTGTTGAGCTGGGTCGCTCCTTACTACAGTTCGTTACTACGAACTGTTTGAAAAACAAACTAACTAGTTGGAATTACGACATTAAAATTATTGGTCAGACATCCTAAATATTTTTGCAGTTTACATAATGGCCTTAGCGAATCTGAACTGAACTTACAAAATTTTTCATTTTTTTTTTTCATCTCTTAAAAAGACATTGCTTATACTTATAAGATAAGAAATTCGGTAATGGTGTTTTTCTAGCAAAGATTTCTACTAAGCTTCAAACTTTTGGTTTCCTTTTTTTTTCTTCTCGGAAAACTTAGCTATTCGTGTTGAGAGATAACGCATGTCATATGCTTGTATATAAACTTTCAATATAGTTTTCATGTTTTTGTATTTTTCCAAATGGCCCCCATTAACATGTTTGGTCCCTAGAAGTAAGTACATATAAATCCATTCCGGGAGGGGGGCAATTTCAAAAGATCACGAACTTGGTGAATTATAAGGAAAATAAAAGAAACTAACCCAGATGTCCCCTCCTTGTTCAGGTGCCTTCCTCAACGAAATATAATACCATGCACATGATTTATGTGCAGTTTCTATGGTCTATTCTCATGACTTAAAGTTCCCTCAAACCCCTCTGCTCAGGTATACATGAACATGTTTTTGGCTTAGAACTTAAATAAGTAAAACGAATAGCTGTTGTATTGACTAGTAAGTCTAATAAATTGCTAGGGAACAGAAGTTTATCCATTCCTCGCCACGATTCATATCACCACTTTCAATAAAACTATCAGCTTCAAAGCGCAATTGTCTCAAAGTTTTTTTGTACTTAGTTTATTTGAAATTCGTATAGCAGATATAATCCTGTTTAGATCCTCTTAAAAGTCTCAAGACTTGACAACAAGAAACTTAATATTCATAAGCTTCCATCAAATTAAGATTACCATTTAAGGAAACTGCTCAGAGGATGAAACAAGATTAAGCAAAACCATATCATCTCCATGGTTTTCTAAACGCATAAAAATTTGTTTTCCGACTAAGTCTTCTCCTTAAAGATTAATTGGAGAAAAAACTAAGTTTTTCTTACTGAAGTACAGAACAAAATTAAAAACTGGAAGAAACCAAAATTATTGTCTCGCTGATTTTGCAAGATATATATATATATATATATATATATATATATATATATATATATATATATATATATATATATATATATATATATATATATATATATATATATAACTAGAAAAAATAAAACGGGTCGTGATATTTTCCAAGCTCCTACTACAATAGGGTTCTCTCATACACTGAATCTGATGGTGTGATTTTCGTTAAGATTCTATGACTTTAGGGGGTGTTTCCCCCTATTTTCTAAAATAAGGCAAATTTTCTCAGGCTCGTAAGTATTTTAGCAATAGCGCTTTAAGCGATTTTAGCGCTTTAGCGAAAGCACAAAACCAACCTTAAAAAATAAAATGATGTTCTGTTAGGATCACAAAATTGTATTAGCAACCTCGTGAAATTAAAGACTATCTTAAACGTCTCTGATAAGTCTTTCACTGATCATGATACCGATAAATTTTAGCGTACAAACATAATTCTGTAAAAACTCCAACACACTCAGTTTTCAGCACAGCGTTATTTATTATGATTCTACTGCTATTGGAAAATATTACGAGTCAGTTTATTTAAGCTAGTTTTGTAGATACATCTTGCGCAATGTTTGAAGCAATAATTGTATTCGTTTTAAGTTTCAACTTCTCTCTTTACTACCGTAAGAATAAATGCTGTTTTAAAATTAATTTTTACTCGTTTTTATTTTTTTAAACATACACAATAAACCTTACAAAAGATTTTTGTTTCATTTAGGGGATGGAACTAAAGCATTGGATACCATTTTTCGTTATAATACTACATCAAATATAGGGTTTACTTCCTAACTTTCTTATACTTTCCCACAACCCACAAGATATATGCAACTTTGTCACATAGCTAAGAAATCTGGGGGTATGCTGTCACCGTTGCTTTAAGAATCATCATGTCGGAAAATATATTATTCTGTTGAAAAATAAGTTAAATGATATATTTTAATCACAAAATTTTTTCCATGCGTGTTTTTCGAGTTGTTGCTTAATTAAGGGGCTGAGAGGGAGACCATAAAAGAGGGGGATTATACTTCTGATTAAGGTTTTTCGACCATAGATATTGTAAAGGTGCCATTATTATGCTTTCTACGTTTTTCACTCTTGAAAGTTTCATATGGTACTTAACGACGGAGATATTAAGACAAACTTAAAAGAGAGACAGTAGCTTTTATATGAGTCATTAGACATCTCTCTGTAGTAAAAGGGAATTAAAAAAACCTGAAACCCCTCGAAAATGGTATCAGATGAAAAAGAACACTATCATTGCAATCATCACAGCCAAAAACCCTGTGCAGGAGAATTGTAGTTTCCCATCTTGAGCAATAAGGAAAATAACCTTTTTAGCACTTAAAGCACTGATGTGTCCCTTTTCTTTTGTTCTTATTTCATCGCTGCTAGTGGGGCACTATTGCCCCAATAGCGGGGCTAGTGGGGCACTGAAACATCACAGAGAGAGGCTCAAGTGCTCATTTGAAAGCTAATTTTTTATACGTGTGATTTTTGTTTTGCTTGTAAAGGTCAACAGATGAGGTCAATCAGATTATAAAGGTCAATCAGATAATTGATCAACAATCTATGTAGTCACCGCAGCACCCATGTCATTGTCAGCTGACAATTTATCAGTAAAGACGGAACTCACCGAAGCAGTCACCCCATACTGTCAAGCTTGATCCGCCCACTGTAGAGCTGTTTTTCAAGATGGGGAAGGGGGGTTAGAAATATTCTGTTTAAAGTTTCAAACCATTTAAAATCGATCGGATATATTAGAATCCACATTTCCAGGCAGTATGGTCCTTTTTGTGCAAAAATTGATGCTTTGCAGCAAGAAATGCAGAAAACACCACTTAGCTATGGTGCAATATACTTTGGTGCTTAAAAGGTCATCATTTGCAAACAATTTATCAAATACCTCTGAGCTGACGATTTACGGATAGACATGGAGGCCAGTGCGGCATCCACATCATATTTTAGAATCGTTTTACAATATGGATGCTTAAAACCTCCTGTTTAGGGTCTTAGACCCTGGACAATCAGATTGGCTCTATATAGAGATTTTCCATCATCCGGCATTCTGGTCCTGTCTGGCGAAAAACCGATGTTTTGTGTCATAGGATAGCCTGAAACGAAACTTTGCTGTAGTTAGTCAATATGATGGGCTAAAAGCCTCCTGTTTAGCGTTAGATCATCAAAAATCAATTGGCTAGCTTCTATAAATTAGTATTTTGACCATTTTTGGGTAACAATTGATGTTTAGTGGCCAAAAATGGCAGAAAATCCCTCTTTGCTGTGAATCTTTTTTTTTTGTTACTCATGAAGGACAAGATACGGCAATTTTCTTTCAAGTGAACTCTATCCCTGAATTCTACGACCACTGGTTTGACACGATCTATCACCCCTGGGAAAAAGAACAAAAAAACAACCCCAAAAGTAATTTTCCTAGTTGTTCATGATAGGAGGCTGTAATTATCCTGCACAGGATTTGAGATCATGATGATTCGAAAAATACGCTATTTATTTCGATCCGACACCATTTCTTCTTATTCTTATTCTTAAATTCCCATACATTTGTTTTTGCAATTAACTTTTATTATTAAGATTAATCCACATAAAAGTTACCAATCTAGAGATAGTTTTAAACACCAATTTTTCGTCGTTTGACAAATGTTTTTAAAAAACATTTTTATAATTTTGGTTTCCATGGTTCGCTCTTTACTAAAATACAGATATCACTGCAACCATGATCCTAAGCGTCCTAGGTAGAACCCCATTGTAGAGTGTAGAGGAACCTTGTATATTTGGAATCAAACATTTCGTGAAAACGAACTGTAAGTAAGGAGTGACCCGGCTCAATAGTAACCAAAACCCTAAAAAAAACGGAATTTTGATACCAATAGATGCATCAAAATGATCGGATTTTTATACTGATTTCAAATATATATGTCATCAAGTTAAGAGCCTGAGGAAATTTGCCTTATTTTAAAAAAAGGGGGCAATACCCCCTAAAAGTCATACACTCTTAATGAAAATCACACCATTAGATTCATCTTATCTAAAAACCCTATCTGCAAAAATGTGGAATTTTTTATTTTTTTTTTGCCAGAAGAAAGATCGAGTGTTTATTTGTTGTTATTTTTTCCAGGGATGATCGTATCGACCCGGTGGTCCTACATTATCGCTAGAGGCGCATTTGAACGGATAATAAGAGCTCCAGTGCCCTTTATGAGGGACCAAAAAATTGGAGGGCAACTAGGCCCCCTCCCGAGCTAATTTTTTCCCAAAGTCACCGGATCTAAATTTTTAGATAGCTATTTTGATCAGCATAGTTGAAAAAACTAATAGCTATGTCTCTGAGGATGACTTAACCCCCAAAGTCCCCGGGGGAAGGGCTGCAAGTTATAAACTTTGCTCATTGTTTTCATATAGTATTGGTTATTGAAAAGCATAGAGCCGTTTTCAGAGGGATTTTTCTGGTGGGGGGGATCTGGTGGAGAAGGTTACGTGGGAGGATCTTTCTATGGAGGAATTATTAATGGGGAAAGGGAATTTTCAATGAAGGGGGCGCCGGATTTTCCATTATTATTTAAAAAACGATCAGAAATTAAACTAAAAAAAAAATATATATACAATAAGGAGCAACATTAAAGCTTAAACTGAACAGATATTATTCATGAGAGGGTTCGCCCCACTCGTCAATACCTCGCTCTTTACGCTAAAGTTTTTTTAGTGCTTCTAAAAGAGCAAATTATTCTAATTAAACGGCATTTGTGATTCAGGGGTTATTCTTAAAGAATCGAAATAAAATTCGAACTTTAACGTAAAGAGCGAGGTATTGACAAGGGGGAGAGCCCCCTCATATACGTAATAATTTCTGTTTGGTTTAAGTTTTAATGTTGCTCCTTATTTTTGGTTGAAAAAAACTGGTGTTATGTTTTTAATTTAAGCTTGTCAGCATAATAAGCCGTTTCTTCTGATACATCTGTTCATATCAAAATCTCGTTTTTTAGATTTTTGGTTACTTTTGAGCCGAATCGCTCCTTACTTATTTCCTCAGGCTCCCAACTTCTGATAGGTAACACTGTTACCTTCAAAAGCAACGAGCGTGAGAAAGTTTGTCTGATTTTCGAAAAAGGGAGGAAACATCCCCTAAAAGTCAAATAATCTTATTGAAAATTACTCCCATCTGCAAAAATGTAGAATTTTGTTTTAATTTGCCAGAAGAAAGATAAAGGGTACGTGTTTATTCGTTTGTTTTCCCCAGGGATGATCGCAAAGAACTAGCAGTCCTGGAATATCGTGAAAGGGTCGAACGAAAATTAAAAGTCCTAGTGTCTTTTTAAGTCACTAAAAAAGATTGAAGGGGGACTAGCCCCCTTCCCGGCCTCTTTTTTCCTCAAGGTCGTCCGATCAAAATTTTGAAATATCCATTTTGTTCAGCATAGTTGACCAGCTCAGTAATTATGCCTTTGAGGATAACATGACCCGCAGTCCCTGGGGAAAGGTCTGTAAGTCATGAAATTTGCCCACTGTTTACGTAGAGTATTTGTTATTGGTAAGTCTACATACATTATATTTCCTTGTTTTTTTGGGGGGGAATTTCCCAAGGGGATAATTTTCCGTGGGAAGGAGAGTTTGCAGGGGTGAACTTTCCGAGAAAAAATTCCACGGAAGGGGGATTTCCCGAGTGATCGGGAAAACAGTCAGAAATTAAAGTCTTTCAAATGAAAGTATGCTAAGGAGAACTTTTCAGGCTGAATCGTCAGCAAGAAGTTTTATGGGGAAGATTTTCAGTAAAGACTGGAATTGTGAGGACGGAATTGCATAAAACAGAATTTTACAGGAGATGGGTAGCGTGTATTTTACTTGAGAGGCAAGGTATTGAGGAGAGGGCATCTCCTTCATCTACAGAATAATTTCTGTTCGCTTAGAATTTCAATGTTGCTCTTTACTTTAAGTTAAAAAGCAGTAAGGCTAGGGCCTTACTGCCTGGCTACAAAATAAAATCCTTGTTCGACTAGATTCAACATGTCCACCATTCTGCTAAAATCTGGCAATAAAACCTCTACTTCAACCAATTTGCATAACTTAGTACCATTGCTCCTTCCCTTCTTGTGTACATTTTTTACTTCTCTGTCGTTTTGATCGAACTGATTATATCAAATTTATAATTCGTTTCCATGCGGGGCTTGGGGAGCACTGTGGGATGGAAATGACGTTAAAAGGATGGAGAGCATTTAGATTGATTTCGTCACTTAAAAGGGGCACTGTGTCTCAAAATTTACGATCAAATGAGCCCTCTCCTAGCTTGTGCGATCATCTGTTCTATTTAAGGAGGTTCTGAAGGAAAAAATATATGCTTTGAAGACGAATCGTTTTTTTCAACTGATAGTAAGGAGCAACATTTAAACTTAAAATGAACAGAAATTATTACATATATGAGGGAATAATCTAACGAGAGGCTAGTTTAAAGCAAAGGAAACTTTGCTCAATGTGCGTAGAGCATAAATAATTTGTATTCTGTGTCTGCTAAGACTTCAATCAAGGTAGTTACCACAACACGAAACTTCAAAAGCTGTCAAATTATTCAATGAGACTTTTTTTTGAGCTGACTTTTAATGTTTTCCAAGGATCCCGCAAAATGAGATTTTGACTTAAGGCTGTTCGATAACTTATACCCTATCTCGTCCATTACAAGCTTTTTTGTTTATGTGACCAAGCTATTCAGAACTGATTGGGCTGTTTTGCTATAACTTGTATAGCTCTGATAAGAGATCCAAATAAACGACAGTTAACTAAAAGCTGACAGCGTAAAAGGTACCAAGTTATGCCAATTGGTTAAAGCAGAGGTTTTATTGCCAGATTTTAGCAGAATGGTGGACATGTTAAACCTGGTCGAACAAGGATTTTATTTTGTAGTGAGGCAGTAAGGCCCGAGTCCTCTTCCCTTTACTTCCCTTGACCCTCTTCCTTCTACATTCAGAAATGTCAAACGCCTTTGGATTATAATCATTCATGAATTATTTAAGAGTTGGCTCTAAAGGATAAATGAAAAATCACTATTAAATTCACTAAGGATACTACATGAGGGCCCTGAAAGACAACACAGTGAGTAAATATTTTACAAATGGTTACTTATTTGATTTCTATCGAATTTGGTATCCCAGCATTTTTGAAAGCTCTAATTACAAAATGCATGGACAAGCTAGAATGTGATAGTCCCCAACCAAAACACATTATGTAGCCTATAAATTTCACAATGACATTTAATTTCCGTCCAATTTCGTATCTAAGTACTTATGACCTTGGTTATAAATTAAATAAAAAAATAAGTTTTTTCAACCAAAAGTAAGGAACAACATTATAACTTGAAATGAACAGAAATTATTACGTATATAAAGGGGGTCGCCCCCTCCTCAACACCTTGCTTTTTACGCTAAAGTTTTCTAGTACTTATATAAAAGCTTATTATATTTCTAATAAAACGACTCTTGTGTTTGAGTAGTCATTCTTAAAGAATTGGGACAAAATTCAAACTTTAGCTTAAAGAGAGAGATGTTGAAAAGGGGGCTATTCCCTTCATATACGTAATAATTTCTGTTCGCTTTAAGTTGTAATGTTGCTTTTTACTTTCAGTTGAAAAATCTTGTTTTTTTAAAATTAAATTTCTGATATTTTTTTAGTTGATGCCTGAAAATCTGGCCCCATGTCCACGGAGAAAACCCCTTACCCACGGAAGTATCCTCTAGACAATTCAATCCCGGTGAAAATTTGCACCTGACAATTACCCTTAACAACTCCACGCGTAAAATTGAGACAGAAAAGAGAAAACAAGACATAAAAAAGAACTTTATATAGGAATTCTAGCAAATTCCCACAATGTATAGTTTACCCCTGGAAACTTCCCGCCCCATGGGAAATTCCCTCGAGGAAAACCCCCCAGCAGAAAATTTGTCTCTTCCCCTACCCGAAAATGTATGCATACTTCCCAGTAAAAAATACTATGCTTAAACAATGGGCAAATGTTATAACTTAGACCTTTTCCCTAGAGCTGTGCGGGAAGTGTGGGGGTTGGGGGTCATGTTATATCAAAAGGCATAGTTATTGGGCCTTTCAACTGTGATAAACAAAATGGCTATCTAAAAACTTTGATAGGACGATTTTGGAAAAAAAGGGGCGAGGGAGGGGCCTAGTTGCCCTGCCATCTTTTTGGTCACTTAGAAAAGGGCACTATAGCTTTTTATGTCCGTCTCAAAGAATCCTGTCACGATATTCTAGAAGCACCGGATCGATCCGATGACCCTTGGAGAGAAAAAATCAAAAACAAATCCTGTGATCTTTCTTCTGGCAAAAAAAAAATATGCAAAATTCCAAATTTTTGCAAGATAGGAGCTCGAAACCTCTACTGTAGGCTGAACATGATTGTGCAACTTTCATTAAGATTATATGACTCTGAAGGGGTGTTTACCCCATTATCGAAAATCAGCGCAACAGCGCAACAAAATTTTGTGCGCCAAAGTAGATATCACCTAATTTGCATAATCGATGGTGTCATCAGCTATATTTTCTGTTTTTCAACCTAGATGAGAGGTGTGAACTTAGAATGTGAAACAGAATAAGGTACCGTGTGAGGAAATAAAAAATAATGTGCACAATCAGATCTAGCTTCCTTGTTGCAACTTAACTTAGTTGCAATTAAAACTTAAGTGATGACATCAGAAACCAACTTTCCTGTACTTGCATTAGAGCTATGTTCAAAGGGGGAGGAACAGAGCGATTGGGGCTACACAGGAAGGTGACAACATTTTCGCAACTCCATTCCGTTAGTGGCATCAAAACAGAAGCCACTTGGAATAAATTAAAGTGCACAGATACTGAACCCTAGCCTCGACAGAAGTAAGTCCAAAATCAAAAATTAGTTGCAAAAATAGTCACACTTTCCGGCACAAGTACACAAAATATCACAAAATCGAGGAAGGTATTTACAGCTCTTGGAGCACTTTTTGCTACACTCACAGAAGAGTTGTGAATATCCCGACAGAGACGAGGAAGCACTCGAAGCAACAGGAACAACATCTTGTCAAGAATATTGCCGTCCATAACTGAAAGGGCTTGGCAGACATGGTGTTGAAATCAATGAGGCATTCCAGATTGCAAGCTGATAGTAAGAATACTTACAATGTTTCACAAACGTCCTCTCTGTAGGAGCAACGCTTTCAGCTCCTTCTTACGAGGGTACAAGTGGACTCAGATATCACTGAGGGAAAACTGATTGGGATCCCTTCCATAAGCGCTAATGATCCGTTTCCAACATCTTGAAAGGAGAGCATACTGGCTTCCGTGAAGGTTTCATCTCTCAACTTCTGTATTGCAAAACGGATCTTCATGTACAGACCGCTCTTTTTGGCGGACGCTATGAATTTTTCCTTTGGAGAAAAAGAAACTTCTTGTGTAACATACCGATACGCAGTGAATGAATGCTAGAGAGTTCAACATTTGCTTCTCCGTTCTCTGGAACAAAAAATCAATGGAGGCATAATAATTTGAAAACTTGACGAGGAGTTAGCTGTCCGAGTTGTCGTCCGAGGAGGACGAGCATAACATTCTCCCAAGGAAAACTGTTAATGAGACGAGGGAATTAGTAAACTAGTATCACAACTACAGGTTGAAAATCGCACTACAGGTTGAAATCACAACTACATCAGTATCATTAGCACAAACAATCGCCCTTTCAAAGCCGGTTCTGAAGCAAAAGGCAATGTGCAGAACCATTCTAGTGTCTGCTTCCTCATGTGTGCAATACATAAATTCATCGAAACTGAGCGAATCAACATCATGACTTAAACATACAGCTCTCGTCTTGTCCTTAAATCCTCCAGACAGCTATACACGCAAGGTGTCGGCAGTACTTCAACTGCTTTTATAGTCAAATCCATTTGCTTCCAATGTTTCATAAATTACTTTCTTCAAATTTGCCTTGCTCTTTGTATTTGCAACAATCTTTGTTCAGTTTCTAATTTTTGGGTTCGTCGAGAAGGAGTAGACTCTCGAGCAGCGGCCACGTAACTGGTGACACGCACTGCAGTCATTCAGAGATATACTGCCACCATTTGAATAAGTGTGACCGAACAGTCCGTAATACCTGTCACTCACGATATGAATTTTATTTGCTGTTTCAGGTATCCCTTTCAACACAGCTATAAGCAACCGCATGGCAGATTTCGATGGTTTCATGTTCAGCAGGTGGCCTTTGGCAAACCAGTGACATGAAGTGGATATCAAAGGGCTTCACGTCCATACAAGCAACGTTCCTCTTCAAAGTTCTGGTTTTCAGGCCATTCACGCAAGCCACTGGCCCCTCTCAAAAGTCTAGCACGGTAGACTTAACTCCGCTTCGAAGTGCCAACATAGAAAATCCCTGAGCTCAGAAGTTGAAGGAGCATACGGAACGATTTCAAAGCTCAGAATATTTTAAAGCTGTTTCAGTCCACTCTTAGTCTTCGATTCTATCACACACAGGATTCTTTTCACAGTCATAAGCTCTGAAAAAACTGCGCTTTGTCCAACACTTACCAGGAAAATTTTTAATTTGCTCAATGATATAGATAACATTTAAAATTAATTCTTTGAACTCCTTTAAGCAATAATAAAAATTTGAATAACCCTGCTTTAATTAGGCAATCATTATTAAAAGACTTTTAGGAAAAAATTGAGGACAGACAAGTATTAAAGTGTTGCTACCATAAAATTATTTCAGTTGGCACTTCCTTATGGACGTCTGTATTACATAATTCTTGTCTGTGATAATTAGCCAGTCCTTGGTAGGCTTCAAGACCTTCGACTATCAACAAAGTGATAACATTGATGTTCGTGCAATGAGATCACATTGCTAGGTAGCGCTCCCGTAAAATTTCCGCTAATTGCATAAGTTTAGGGCAAAGAGGTTTCCCGACCGTCAGAAGACCTGGATCATATCGGAGGAGTTATGTTGGGGGAGGGGAGACAACTTGCAAAAATACTTAGTCTTGCACAGAGTATAGCTTTTTCACGTAACGTCGATCAATTGGAGAGCTCGTAAATTTTTAATGCTTGCAAGTGCATTAAGGAGAAGTAAATATGAAAAGTACAGTGGAGAGATAATATTTCTCCTCTACTCTTAAAATCCCTCATTAGTACAATTGGATCTGAAATTGCAATCATGGAGAAATATTCTACCATACAAAATGCTGAAAAAAGCTCCCCAGAATTAAATATACCCAATCTTTGTTTTTTTTTTTTCTATTTTTCAGATCCGCCCTTTTTACCGTTGGCGCCAAAATTTTTGAATGCACCATCAGATATTCGTTTTCAGCGCTTGTTTTTGGCCTAGATTCCATATTCAAACCTTCTTTAGCTCATCGAAGCCTGGTAACTATTTTCTAGCGATCTTTCTTAATCGTGGGTCCTTGACTATTCGTTGCAACGAACTGTTCGATCAGAGGCTATTATTACACTTTACAAGTCAAAAATAGAAACATTGTCATGTTTTGGACAAAATCAGATTTCGGAGCGAACCTGAGCTAATCATTAAGTGAATATTAGCACTGTGGAGGCCCGAAATTAAACAATTCCAGAACGTATATTACAGGTTGTTTTTGACATTTACCAAAGTTGGAAAATGATGTCTTTTGGAGTCATTTATTACAAATGACGTTGAAATTGCATTTGAAGGAATACTTGTAAACAAAGTACAATGCACAGCAGGCATGTTTCACAAAGCGATTCCAATTTCTACCACAATCTTGTTAAAAACTTATGATCTTTTTGGTTAGATATGAGGCAAACATGAAACCGTGAACATGATCCACTACTAAAGAATGATCTTCGTCAAATGGTATTAAACCTCTAAAAGTAGGCATTTCTAATAACAATTCAAAAATAAAAAGAATCTGTCTATGCTGATTTAAAATATATAAATGTTCAATTTCATTCATTTCAAATCAATCCGTCACAAGTTAATATTGCAAGAAGATATGCATAGATTATGAAAAAAATGGGAGGAACAACCCAAAGAATGAGTGAAACCTGGACTAAGATTAAACCACCAACTTCAACATGTCTGAGAAGCATGGGACGCAGGAGTCCCTAGCCCCAATAGTATTATGTTAGCATGTAGTCATGGACTTAAACCCATATATGGTCATTGGCATGCAATACTCCCAGACAAATCTCATTAGAATAACCATATTAGCACAGAATTTGAATAGCCGGTTTTACAGTTTTCAAGTCTGGACTATTGTCCAAATAGGCACAGTACGTTTAGAGTGCACCTTTGACAAACCATTGGAGGAGAGTATTGCATTAATTTCGCTAAATCAATTTGAAACCTATTGGGAAATTACCCCTGATGGCAGTGTTCTATTAGACTTGGCACCATGAACACAAATCAAATAATAAATGTATTCAATTTGGATCCCAATATGTCCAAATACAAAACCTATTGCATACCCTCGGACTTCCTCGAGCACATTTAAAGCATTAACAATAGCCTTATCGTTGTTAAGAGTATCCCATCAACTATAAAGACGGGACACTGGTTATGCATATTTCAAACTGCGAAGAATACTGTGTCATATACATTCTACGTGCCTCAAATTAGAAACTTTCTTGAGCAAAGTGGAAAATCTATTATTCAAAATCGGAGGCGAGTAAGATTTATCAACCAAAAGCTGTGGTTTTCATGCACTATTATATTTTTTTCGATGTCACACATATACTTGAAGTGAATTTCTTAGCATTGATGGTGACAATCCTCGATTGAACGAATTTATAGTTGAAAATACTCTTTCCTACCGGTATAATATATATTTCAGTGCCATGAGTAAAATGTTCTAAAATGTTTGTAAATTCGTTTATTAATAAAAAATGTATATATACATAAAATGGATTTTTTTTCTCCTCTTTAGATTTCTTCTTCTACGCATAGGTAGCTGTTGAGAAGAACTAATAGCGGTAAATCACCTGAGTTATAAAGTAGATTCATTTTCAAAGTTGGAGACTCATTTCTCATTATATCATTAAGCATAGTTTGAAAAAATATTTTCCTTAGAAGAGATAACTCTAGAAAATCATCATCTAGATTCACAAGATTCCGTGTGATTTTTTGGTTTTCAAACACAGTCATCTTTAAATCCTAACACTCTCACAACTGACTGCAGTCTAACTAAGATTTTTTCTACTTCAGGAATATTCTTAGAGGAACGATAACCTACTAAAAATATCTAACAAAAAAAAATTTCGATTTAGAAACATTTTTATTGCATAGCTACAACAATATATCACTCATTTTTTACATACTTGTTCAACTTATTGTCCTCAATATATTTCATTATTGCATTTAAAGTAGCTTGAATTCTATTTATATGCATTATACCAAGTTTTACTGTAAAACATAACTGCTCCTCCAGTTTGAATTTGCTCAACAATTTTACATATCTTGCATACATCTCATCCCATCCAAGGCTTAGTCGACATCCTCTTGTATCATTGTATTTTGTATATTTTCTTTGTATCATTGCTGCTGGAAACTCCACTATCAACTTCTAATAGTGTAAACTAACCACTCATTTTTGCAAATATGTATTGTCAAACAAAGCTTGATGATAGAGTATATTCAAACTGTTCTCTTTCGGAATTCCACTTTCTTACTAATATCAATTATATTGAAAATGGAGCCTTATATTGGATCTGGTTGCTACAGCTAGTTGCTAGGGCCTCACAGCTATATGCAAAAGAGATTCCCATGGAAGTATGCAAAAGATATGTATCCTCTGTAGCATAGACAATCTGGTTGATAGGGAAGGTCCGTAACTAGATATGGTTGCTATGTAAGCCGGTTATGCAAATTCTGTGCTAATATGGTTATGCTAATGAGATTTGTCTGGGAGTAATGCATGCCTATGACAATATATGGTTGTAAGCATAGGACTGCATACTAGCAGACTACTCTCAACATAAAAAAATGAAATATCGTATGTTTTCCGAGAAGCATGCTGATGGGTGCATACAAATTTTTTGGTACTCACATGTTATCCCAACCACACTCAAGAAGTTTGATCAGTTTCATCTGTTTTAAACCGGTTTTAAGTGTGCACTCTCAGACAATCAGCTTAGCCTCAGTGAGATAAACTACTGTGGAGGTATATTTTAATAGAATATTTGGTATATAGAGCTGGCTAGTTTAGGTGAGAGTTTAATATAATGCTTCTGGGCACCCTGCTTTCCATAATTCTATGTTGTAGTTTCCATAATTATGTTACTAAATATTATATTTTCATCATATTTAGATATATTTCATTCAGATCAACCTAATTTCACTTCTTCTGGGTGGTCGGAATAACATGTAAGTACCAATTTCTTTTCTAGAGAGATCCTGTCAAATCAGTGATCGTAGATTACCGGGAAAAGACTTGTTCGGTCGTACCTTTGTAGTTCCAGGGATTTTTGGGTTGGAAAAGAGGCCAATTGCCAATTTCTGCCATCTTGTGACGTCAAAAAATCAATTTTGGCAAATTTAGGGTCTAAACACTACCAAGCACGATTTTGAGATAGTCAATCAATTAGAATTGTTTGAGAAGCTATTTAAATTATCTTCAAGTTTCAGATACCAACTGCCGCGCGTTGGCGTATTTGTCCGAAAATACGCACATTTGCAATCAATGCAAAACGAACGGTTATTATAAATCGTTTATAAAATATGA
The DNA here is from genome assembly GCF_032884065.1 of Artemia franciscana. NCBI lineage: Eukaryota > Metazoa > Arthropoda > Branchiopoda > Anostraca > Artemiidae > Artemia > Artemia franciscana. Next base: position 16,576,549 of record NC_088864.1, read on the forward strand.
AACTAACGGTTAAACAGTGTTATGTAAAAGTGAGCCAACGAATAGACAGAATCAGTGAATATTCAGTGGGGAATGGAGCCTCTGAAGTACATTTTCAGGCAAAACTTCAAGATATCCATAAGAGGCCCTCAAGATGTGGAATTTACTGTATCTAATTTAGACAATATTTCTAATGTGTATTAGATATCTAAATATTCTTGTCACTATTTCAGTATCCCTTTGGTTGTTACATACAGGAACACGACACAGAATCTATATTTGGAGGGCAGCAGCTAAATCTGGGCTCGCCCATCATGTTTTTCTACCCGCTCCACCTCTGTAGCTAGTGCAACTGTCCACATTGGGGGGGGGGATGAGACGTGCCCGTGGGTCCCCTGGATCGATCCTTGGTTATGTGGTCCAATATGTCCATCATGGTTGCAGCGGTAGCTACAACCTAGTAAAGAGCGAACAACAGCCCATAGTAACCGAAAGTTAAAAAACGCGCTTACAGAAAAAAAAAAACTGCCTAGTAAAAGAAAAATTGCCATCTGACACTGACTCTAGAATGGCATCTATTATTTGGATTCGTCTTATATGTAAGAGGTTATTGTAAAAAAGTATTTATGTTGATTTCGAAAAAAAGCCTGAAACCCGTTGAAAATGGCGTCAGATCAAAATGAAAAGTGTATCATAGGCATCAAAATTACTGAAACATTTCCATAATATAGCATCGACAAAAGACATTGTTTTAAGCGAAATGAACCGTTTTGATTTTTTTTTAAATAAAAACATAACCTGTATCGTACACAGGATGTTTTTTCTCGGGGGGGGGGGAGGACTAAAAAATAATAGAAAATTTGATTGATAACTTGAATTAGCAACACCAAGAAATACGGAAAAATGGGATTTCGGGAGAGAGGGGACTCCTACCCCCTACATAGGTGCTTGAGCATGATATATCCCACCAATTCTTTTAAAACTGATCAGTAAACCATAATTCATCTTTATTATTAATTCAATTCTAGCAGAAATGATCGATCCAGTACATCTATGATGGATGACCTGGATGGAGCTTAACGGTAAACAGAATATATATATATCAGGTTAAGCAAGATGAATTAGAATTATACATAACGGGAGTATATAACTTAAGACAAGCTAAAGCTTGATAATTTGACGAGGAACTTCCACTGTTCGATAGGATAAGCAGCTTATATGAACAAACCTTTTGTCTTAACGCAAACAGATTTAGAACACCTTCTCACAGCCTTCATTCACGAATCAGCATTTGTGCAAATGTCAGAAAGCAAACAAATGATTAATTCGACGATATGCAATGTCAATTGAAGATTCACAGATACCGCAGAAATCATAACACCATAGCTCTTTCCACGTTCCTTCCGTCTCACAACAGTAGGCCAGCTTATAAAAACTAAAAGGTGACAGATTAGCACCATCTGGGGCCATCGGTGATTTTTAGAACACAAGCCGCCAGCCGCCATTTACACATCTGGTTTTGCTTATGTTTTGACAAAATCTCCTAGATCGAATTTTCCACTTAATCAAAAGTCCACCTTTCCTAAAGTGACAAGGTAGAGATATCAAAATAGGAACAGGAAACAAAACCCCCATGAAGTTCTTACTGGATTCAAAAACTATATATAACAACGCAACAAACCCCATACGTTCGCTATCGAAATATGAGTATATTTTTGGTAACTTCAAGGAAATATTCAAATTCTTAATCTTAGAGACGTTAAGGATATTATTTAGGTGGGGACAAGTGGTTCAAGACTTCGGGTAGTTTAGGAAATTCCAAAAATGAAAATGGGATCTTAAGCAACTCTAAAGAAAGCCAATCTGGCATTCTTTACGGCATACCCCCCCCCCTTCGCCTCCTGAAAGGATTTCTACTTACGAGGAAACCTAGAAATACACCAAGAGACCTCTGGGTGAAAACTAGGCGTGGTGTTGAGATTTGGGAAAAAATTTTAAGAAATGTTTTTCCAAGAAAAGTGTCATATTACTACTTTTGTTAATATTGATGATGTTAATGTTGTTCTTGCATGGAAAAATCCATCTGCATCAAACAGATGTCAACTTGTCATTGACAACAAGTTTAACGCGAAATTGCTATATATTTTTTTTCTACTTTTCATTATCACCCGACTTAAATAATACAGGACAATATGTCAACCTTAAATTTACGGCGAACAATATCACAGCATAATAAGTGTGCAGAATTTCATTTTTAATGATAAGTGCCGTGTATGACTAATTTTATGTGAAAGACAGCCTCACTAAAATGGTCGCTCCCTGGACAGAGCTAGGCGTCCCCCCCCCCGAAAATTATCTCCACGGAAATTTCTCCTTTTTTCAGAAAACTCCCCCGCTAAAATATCCGCATATTTTCTCAATAACAAATACTATGTGTAAACAATGAACAAATTACAAAACTTAAAGCCCTTTTCCAAGGGGATGTAGGGGTCATAGCATCTCCAGAGGCATATTTGTTACACCTGGCATTTATGCTAAACCAAATGGCTATCTCAAAATTTAAATCGAGTTTGTTTGGGGGAAAAGAGGCATGGGAAGGGGTCTAGTTGGCCTAAAATCTAATTGGTCACTTAAAAAGCACTAAAACTTTTAATTTTTGTTCGAATGAGCCCTCTCACAATCTTCTAGGGCTCTTAGTTCGGCTGGGAGGCGAGGAAGAAATTGACGTATAATACCTGATTTCCGGGAACATTTATGGTCTACGCCATTATTGAGAAAGTAAAGAGTATCAAAACGAGCTGAACTGATTCCGAATAGAAGGGGGCTTCCCCTTTCCTCATTTTCAACCTCTCTTTCGCGGTCGTACAAACTTTGGACGATGCTCAGTTGATCGGAAATTAAGAGTTATAGTCTTGTTTTAGAATCGAAAGGGATTGGAAACCAACCAACCCCTGTACTAGAACCTTATTTGATATCTGGTCCTTTTGTTACACCTTAGGACACCTGATCGACATTTTAGGTACCTGTTCGGCACATTCTCTGGAGCTGTTTTCTATGAGGGGGATTTTGTAGGGGTAATTTTCCACGGGGGAAAATTTCCCATGGATTAAAACAGAAGCTCCCCCTTTACACTAGTTTTACCAGTGTAAAACATTTTACAGTGGCAATTTTTGCCAAGCATGGTATAATTTGCGCGATCCACTGGTTAGTTTCTTTTTTTTTATCCACGGTTTCTCGATGTAGGTTATATGAAAGCAATTGTGTCCTCGAACTTACGAGTTAAGATGCCTAATTTTACTCCCTCGCCTTACGAAAATCGCAATATAGGTAAGCGTGGTTTTTACGCCAGAGGGTGAGATTTTTAATTATATGCCAGTTATAGGGCGCGGTCAAGTTCTTTTACAGACGAGTATTTTTGCAGAATTCAAGTTGGGTGGCTGCAACAAAAGTATGCGAAGTTCACGACCCTGTATTGTTCATTGAAAAGCTTTCTTAAGGGAAGGCCACCCCTTCGTAATTGGCATCATTGAAATACTGAACGCCTCTAATAATTCTTCTTATTGTTGAGATTTCGGTTCAATTTCACAAACAAAATAAAGGAAAATATCGGGTTGCAAACTTAAAAGAAGAAACTGTAATCATCAATTATGTACAATACTGAACTATAGGGTAACAACTTAATTGGAAATAAACATTTTGATTGTTTAGCTCAGCCCAACAGTTCAAAATAGGGTCTTCTAACCTTTCAGACTGTGGGCTGGATGCATGGTTATGGACTATTGTGGTGCTAGGCAGAAAAGACAAATCTCTTACTGTTTTCCCCATTTCAAAATTCCAAGGACCTTTTCCATAATTGGAAGATCATATCACAACTCAAATGACATCAGCTCTACAAACAAAATAAGAAGCATTTTTTTTTTTTTTTTTTTTTAATGTGTTTGTGCTGTTGCATTGGTGATTTCTCTTTTCTTTATATATATGTTTTATATATATATATATATACATGTATATATATATATATATATATATATATATATATATATATATATATATATATATATATATATATATATATATATATATATATAGAAAAGAGAAATCACCAATGCAACAGCACAAACACATTGAAAAAAAAAAGAAAAAAAAAGAGAGACAGAAGGAGAGAAGGAAGACAGTTTTCCTACATTAGTGATTAATATAGATCAGCACTTGAATGAGGCCTTAACCCTATTCATCCATACAATCACATAGGTAAACAGCAACAGCATATATATATATATATATATATATATATATACAGGGCCTTTTCCATAATTGGAAGACCAAATCACAACTCAAATGACATCAGCTCTACAAACAAAATAAGAAGCATACTAAAGGCTACCAGGAACTTACGCAAGGGAGGGTGGCGGGGGATCTTGAGATTTGAACATTCTTTATGCTTAGCATATTTCAGCGGCTTTATAAATCCTTAAATGAATTCTTAGCGGCTATAGTAATGTTTGTATCTCATGAACTGCAAACATACGGCTATAAATAATTGAAGTCCAATTATTTCATTGTAATTAAGAGTGATCAGTTAGTAGGTGACTTTCCCTCAAATCTACCCTCTCCCTTGGCTTAATGCCATTTTAATCTTGTAAAATTTCTTTTGCAGGCCTTGGAGTGTTTGTGGGGACTAGTGTCATACATTTATTTTCTGCCTAATTCTTTACGAATAGACCTTAGGGTATCTTAAAAAGAAGAAAATAAAATAATTCTTCACAAAAACCCCATGCTAAAAATCCTATCTACCCTAAGATACAAAAAAACCTCTTTTTTTTCTTTTTTATCTAGAGGGGTTGATTTTGTTTGTTTGCCGTTTTCTTTAAGGAAACTACCAAAAAGGCATGCTTGAAATCTAAGACACTCTGTTAATTATTAAGCCTATTTTAACTAATTTATATAGAATTAGTACTCGTCTTAAGCACATATTATTTGCCTTTTTTATGTTTGGTAAATGACGACTTATACTTACTGACGACAAGACTGTTTGACCTATGTGATTGTATGGATGAGTAGGGTTAAGGCCTCATTCAAGTGCTGATCTATATTAATCACTAATGTAGGAAAACAGTCTTCCTTTTCTTCTTCTGTCTTTTTTTTTGTGTTTGTGCTGTTGCACTGGTGATTTCTCTTCTCATTATATTGACAGATATTAAACCAGATATTTGAGCAGAAAGTTTTTTTTTATGTTAATTAGCACAAGAAAGAGAATTAATAAAATGAATAATAAGGGACTTGCACGCCTTTTCGCTTAGATGAGTGACTTTGAAATTTCAGATACGCCTAGAAATGGTAGGCGATATTAACCAGAATGTTTTACCTACATGGAATATACGAAACAGAACTTTCGTGGAAAGCTTTTTTTTTTTTTAAACTCTCCTGTGAAAATTTGTATACAGGTAATTCTTAAAGCAAAATTTTAACCATAATTTGACGACATGAATTGAATGTGACGATCTAGCTTCAAACATGTCTAAACATTGGGTGTTAAGAACACCATCAGATTCTACCCTTGCCATTGTATTGTTGTGAGCTGAATCAACTTATCATCGTTCATCATGTCATAATTAGCCTAAAATTAGAGGCAAAACCCAAAATTGCTGGTGTTGCGAGCTCCAGCCAGAAACCGGAGTCGTATTTCTTATTACTGAGTAAATACCTCAGGGGGCTTAAACGTGTCCTAACACTGACATAGATCTTACAGATCCCATATATGCCATTGTTCTGTTATGAGCTAAATCGACTAAGAATCTTTCAGCATTTCACAGTTTAATCACAAGATTAGACCAAAACCAAACATTGCTGATGTTGGGAGTATCAACCAGGAGTCAAAGTTGCACTTTTTGTTACTAAGTAAATACATCCTCGCTAAACACGACCTAAAAACGACTCGTTAAAAATACTTCCTAAGTTAAACACGACCTCGAACTCCCATAGATTATCCCTAGAAACCTTTTTGAACAGCCCTAAAAAAAAGAAATATTTGGAGGTTTCTTTGTGGGTGGCAAAGTGGAACTTCGAATAGGGCTAACATTGAAAAAGTACTCACCTGTGGCAGTGTATCCTTTGACAGTGTGTCTCAGGCTCCTTAACGCAGGGGTATTTTGTAGCAGTAGTAGAGGTCAGCTTGGGTTATAGAGCCACAATCAAAAGAAATATTCAAGACATTACGGAATCGTGAAGGGGTAGATTTTTTTTTTGCAAAACTACAGCTGCATCACGGAAATATTTTTTAGGTCCTACTGACGGGAATCAAGAATATGTGAAGTGAATTTTCCAATGCTGATCTTCTTTTTTTTATTTTAAAAAATTAAATAGAATTAAAAAAAATTATTTTAAAAATAATATTCTAAAAAAATAATAAAAAACATATTAAAAATAATTTATTTTTTTAGATTAAAGAAGATAAAAAAAGAAGAATTATCACCTCTTGCACATTTTTAACTGTTTTAGCAAAAACTGAACTTGATTTTGTAATCAAACAGTTTGTGGCAACAAACTGTAAGTAAGGAGCGACTCGACTCAATATTAGCCGAAAGTTTAAAACAGAATTTTGATACAAATATATAAATCAAAAGAATTTTTTATGCTGATTCCAAACATGTAAAGTTCATTACATTTAATATTATACCCATCAAAACCTAAGAGACTAAGAAAATTTGCCCAATTTTCGAAAAAGGAGGGAAACAACCCCAAAAACTTAAGCAATCTTAATGAAAATCACACCAGCATTCAGAATATCGAAGAACTCTACAGTACAAGTTCATACACCAAAATGTGGAATTTTTCATTTTTGCTAGAAGAAAGATCACGGAAGCGGGTTTATTTGTTTTCTTTTGTTATTTTTTTCTCAGGGGCGAGCATATCGAACCGGTGATCCTAGATGATCGTGAGAGGGTTCATTTGATTGGAAATTAAAAGTTTTAATACCCTTTTTGTTTTAAGTGGACAAAAAGACTGGAGGGCAACTAGCATCCCCCTAACACTCCTTTTTTCCGCAAAGACACTCGATCAAAATTTTGAGATAGTCATTTGATTCAGCATAGTTAAAAGGTTCAATAACTGTATCTTTCAGGATGGTGTGGCCCCCATAGTCCCTGGGATAAGGGCTGTTAGTTAATCAATTTTTCCATTTTTCAAATATAGTATCTTTTATAGTGAAATATAGGGAATTTTGCGTTTGTGGGGGGGGGGGAGTATTTTCAGCATGGATATTTTCCGTAGGAAGAATTTTCCGAAGAGGGGATTTACAATGGACATTTTACACGGGGGGGAACGGGTATCTCCTGGCAGAATTTGTAAAACGGTCAGAAATTAAATAATTATACAATATTTTTAACAGAGAGTAAGAAGTAATGTTAAAACTTGAAAAGTGTAAAAATTATTCCGTATATGATAGGGGCTGCCCCTTCCTCAACCCTCGCTGTTCACCCTAAAGCTTGATTTTTCGTTACAATCCTTTAAGAAAGACTGTTCAAACACACGGGCTGTTGGATTTGAATGAGGTGTGTTTTTGAGAACTTGAAGACTTTAGTATAAAGATCGAGGGTTAAAGAAGGGACAACCCCCCTTATATACGGTATGATGTCTGTTCGTTTAGTTTTATGTTGCTCCTTACTTTCAGTTGAAAAGACTTTTGTCTTTATTTGTAAGAAAAACCGTAAGACCTACAAGGCAATAACACGCATTTTGCACAAATTGGTTAACTTCAATCTTAACTTCAAGCTTTTTATACTGGAAAGAACAAGATTTAATATTTGCTGTCATTTGTGCTTTAAATCAAATCCTATCCCCCTCAACTGTCCCTAATCCTAATCCACGTCTCTGATTAGCTCATCTTAATATAGTTTTCAAACTTGTAAAGATAAATTTGTATTAAATTTGTGATCATGGACCCAATGAATACTTACCTTCCGGTATAATGTCTCGTCTTTTCTTCGTCCACGCTACAACCGAGTCAGTGTCCTCACTAGATACGGTGCTCGTTGATTGGTGTACTAGTCTTGTTAAGGCTTGGACGCCTTTTTGAATAACTTCATCTAATTCTTTCTGCATGTCTCGCACCATATCTGATGAAGGGAATAGGTCCGGGAAACGATAGCTGAAAGACAAAATGGGATAGAAAAAAAATCAACTAAATTTCTAGGGTTCAATAATTCAACAGTTCTATAGCTCTTCTGAATGTTTGTAAAAAAAAAACCCAATTACTAGGATCATAAACAAGGCAACAAGTGCCTTCCGCAAAAATAATATAACCATGCGCAAGGTTCTCACCCATCACCCTAATAAAGCGTATTTCTTATTGATGAAAAAGCCGACCGCCATTACTACTACTACTACCACTAACAACTCACTGCAGCACCAAGCCACCTGAGAAACCTAAGCCCACACCTCTTCCATCCCAATCGATCAATAACTTCCTTCTTTACACCATCCCAGGAAGTCCCCATTTCCCTTTAATCTTTCCTCACAACATTCTCTCACTCCAACCGGGGATGACCTGCTTTTCGTTTGACCCTTGACGGTTGGCCGACGAGGGTAATCATTGGCAATCTATTATCCTTCATCCGCAGAACGTGCCCTAGCCATCTCAACCTTTCTCTCATATAGTCCTAGAAAGCGGGATTGAACTACACTTTTCGTACAGCCTACTGTTTGAGATACGGTCCGTTAGTCGGGTACCCAAGACAATCCGTAGTCAATTTCTCTAGAACACCTCTAGCAAATCTTTCTCCATTTTTCGGAGCGTCCAGGCTTCACAACCATACTTCACCACTGGCATCAATGTAGCTTCCAATACTCTGATCTTGGTTCGCAGACTTACCTTTCTATTCTTCAAAACTTTTTTTCAACTGTGAAAAAACACTCTGGGCCTTGGCTATTCTACTTTCAACATCTTCAATTCACCCAACGTCCTTAGTAAAAATACTACCTAGGTAAGCGAAGCTGTCCACTTACCGATCTTCCCGTTTCCCAAAATCACCTTTTTCCCTTCACTCATTCCTAGCCTTAGTGACTTAGTCTTCTTAACATTAATTTTCAAACCTGTTCTTTCGCCCTGTACTTTCTAAAAGTTCGTTCATTTTGCTAACACTTTCATCCAGGATGCTTAAAACATCAGCATAATGTAAGTCGAGGAGAGTTTCATTTCCCCATTTTAGTCCGTGTCCTCCCAATGCCTTTGCTGTGCTTCTAAGAACAAAGTCCATCAAAGCAATCCCTCAGGAAAATCTAAATTGGTGAAAAACTTGACCGTAATGTTCATGAGTTGTGCACAGAAAATTATATTACTCTATTCGTTGCAGTGGTGTAGCCAGCAGAAGCGTCTGGAGTGTCAAGAATAAAAAAAAATATGTGAAAACATTCAATTTGTTATTCAATGGTTAGAATGGAACTGATCCGTTAGGACTGCTAGTAGAACCCATTTTCCAAGGTGCATCGCACCACTCCCGAACCAAATTTTGATTATACTTCTCAGGTACAGATCCAGTACAGCCATCTGAAGAACCAGGACCCAACAATCTCACTTTCAGGTACAGGGAGGGGGGCACTGTAATATTTCAATCTTGTCATACATATTGCTTCTTTTACTAAATTTGGACATTCTGCTGTTAAATAAAAAATAAAAAACATTAATAAAGAGATAGAATAAAATAAAAAAGAGATTAAGTAAAGAGATAGAAGTCTATAAAAAAAAAAATAAAAAAAAAAAAAAATCATTTGATTTTCTGACGATTGATTCTGTGAAATAAAACCACCACAAGTCGTCATTGAAATTTTTTTAACCGTGATACAAACATTAGTAGACAAGAAGGTTTATTAAACTTGGTAGCACACATTCACAGTTTGAGAATGATACCCAGTATTTAGAATACCCTTTTTTACCCTTGGTTTAGCAAATCAATCACTCGCTCCAATTTGGTGACAAGTATTCAAATACCCTCTTTAACCCTTTGTAAAGAAATAAAAAGATTAGCGAATCTACATATCCTATCTAAGTATGATTTAACCCATTTTTACTCCCGGGCAATGAACAACAAAAGGCACCGCGATGAATATCAAAGAATTGAAATCAAGCCTGAGAAATAGTCAGACGAAATGGAATGCATTTGAAGAAGAAAAAACTTTAATTACTAGGCTAAGCCTACTCATAATCCTTTTACGAGCTGACACATTTATTCAAAGCGAATTGGAATTTAACAAAATTCCTAACTGAGTTTCCACCCTATTGTAACCTCATAAAGTGAATCACAATTATCTATTCTGAGATACAACCTTTTTAATGTTCACAAAACCTCAAACATTGATAGAAAGCATTGTTTCTATAGAATTATCACAGGGCATTTTCGTTAGAACCATACTATTTTATAACCATAGTTCACAGGTATCCCATCTAAAGAATAGCAATTATATATAACGTATCTTTAACGTAAGACTAACAATCAGTGGAACTAAGAATCAGTGGATGATTTGAAACATTGCAAGAAAAGCTATTATTACATGGATAAACGCCTGAGAGATAATAACCTATACAGAAATCTAGAACAATCTCCATAATCCTAGATGCATAATTATAATGAATTAGCCTGTTACTATGATCAAGGCCATGAATCCAGTGATTTATTGAATTTGATAGCTCGTAAGACTAATCGAAAGTAAAAACAGAAACAAAAATGAATAATAACAAAAGGTAAAAAGAGACGAATTTTAACAGCAGTGGTTAAGATCTATAAATAGGCTGTTACCAAGTTTTTTTATTTGGGGGGGGGGAAGCAATTTATTTCAAAATGTTTGGATATAGTTAACAGTTCGGGAGAATTTAGTGCTTCAAGGTTGGGGAACTTTTTACTGTGGTCCCAAGCCTTTTCCTTCTACGTATGTCCTTGCCTGTTACTTAGATCAAAATAATGACCTGTTGAATTATGGCACTTGCTAGCTGACAAAAGTAAAAAATAAAATAAAAAATAAATAAACAAAAACAGAAAAAGACAAACAGAAATCCGATAAAGATGAATTATTTTTAATAAAAGAGAATTGATAAAAATGAAATTATTAATTAAAAAGAAAAAACCAGATTCACGAATTAGCCGGTTAACATGATCTAAAGAATGCCTGGGTGATATAGTTTAGGAGGTGACGAGACAAGAAATAAAGACAATACAGCAAATCGGATATGTAACTCTTAATAAAAAAAAAAACAAACTGAAACTCGCTTTAAAGAAAAATGCTTAGTAAAATGCATTAGTCGAAAAAAATGAAAAGGGGATTTATTGAGTTTTAGATCTCATAAGATAAATCGTAAGTAAATAAAAGAGACAAAAGGAAAACAATAACAAAAGGTAAAAAAAAAAGATTTAACCGCAGTTGGCTAGATTCAGAAAATTAGCCTGTTACTACGATAATATACATGGGAGCTGAAAAAAACTCTTAAAAAAAAAATAAAACAAAGCAGAAAAGCAGAACAAAAAATTGAATGAGTAAGTTTTAACAAAGAAACTGAAGCTTTCTTTAAAGGGATATGTTTAATAAAATTCACTTGTTTAAAATGAAAAGGCAATTTACGGAGGCTGAGAGCTCTTAAGACTATTCGAAAAAAAAACGAGAAAAAAAAGATTAATAACAAAAGGTAGAAACAGGAAGATTTTAACAGCAGTTGACCAGATTAAGGAATTAGCCTGTTACTATGATCAGAATGACTGGATGATTTATGAAGTTTGGGAATTGGCGCCAGTTACAGAAATGAAAGAGATAATAAGACGAAACATAAATCAAATAAATAACTGTAAAGATATAAAATGAAATTTCTTACAAGTGTAAAGCTTAAAGAATTCCACGTTCAAAAACCAAAAGGGGATCTATCGAATTCAACCAAAATTAGGAGAAAACGAAAAAAATAATAAAAGTAAAAAAGAGGAGGAATTTAAGAAGAGTGGACTAGTTAAAAACAAAGTAGCCTGTTAATATAGCAAAAGCAATAACTCAGCTATTTATGAAGTTTTGAGGCTGAAAAGACCTTCAAAACAAATGAAAAGAGGCAAAAAATAGTGTATATGACTTTTAGAAAAGATACAGAAAATTTTCTTTATAAAAGCAGAGTAGTTTATAAAGCTATTGACAACCTTTATTGGAAGAAAAAGAAATTTAAGCGGATTAAAAAAAACTTTTAACCATTCGAAGGGAAGGATTTGAATGAAAAAAAATAAATTATGCGTCGAGTCTGGTTTCATTTTAATACAAATTTAATAGAGGATCGTAATTGAAAAGGTTTACATGACGTCGTTTGCCAAGCTGGAATGCATAGTCGACCGCTTTAAATTTGACCCGCTTTATCGATCGGTCTAATTCGTTCTTCTTTATCTTATTTGGTTCTCAAGGAACTTTGAGTTTTTTCTTCTTTTTTTAACGAGTTACATTTGTTTTCTTTTATTTTGCATTCAATAGAATAGAAATTCTTAGACACTATCCATTGGGTATATCAGTGGCGGATCCAGAGGGAACCCTGACTCCCCCCCCAAGATTTTTCTGTCGCCCTTTTATCATGTTTTTTTCTCTTTTTTAATATTTTCTTAAGAGTTCTCAAGGAACTTCGACTTTTTCTTATTCTCCTTCTTTTTCAGGAGTTATAATTACTTTCATTACTTCCAAAAATGACTAGATATTCAAGCTTTTAGTATCAACACTTTTTTCGCTTTTCGGATGCCAAAAAACCTTCATTGTAACTGAAGCCAACCTTCATTAATTGCTCATAATACTAAAAAAAAAAAAAAAAAAAAAAAAAAAAAAAAAAAAAAACACTACTTTCAGTTGTTCAACTCTCCTGCAAAGTCCATGTCGAATGCGTTCTCGATTGCCAGAGCAAAAATTATGTTAGATGGTTTTTAATCCACGGGCAGCCTACGGGGCAGGAGGTCTCCTGCTAGAAGCAGTAAGTAATGGATACTTTTAGAACTTGCCATTGTTACGATCTGCCCATAGTTTCTTATATTTTTCATTAAACTTGGGTTTTTTGTTTTCTTTCCAGTTTGAGGCCCCCGAGAAGTGGAATGCCTAAGTTGATTGACAAACACTGACTAAAGCCAAGGAGAAAAAAAAAGGTATTTCAGATATTCACCGGCAAATGTTGACCTTCACGAATACCGAACATTCACGGTAACATATACATATCCTGACAAATTATTCGTCCCTATAAAGGTTTGCCTGTACCAATATCTTCTAAAATGTTATTAGGCATCTGACAGGGACATATAGGGAGGAGGGAACTTGCCTACTCCTCAAATCTTAAAATTTTCATGAATTCTTGGAACTTCATTTGAATAATAAAATACGATTTGTTTACAATTATTGCTCTGCCCATCGGAAAAGATCCTGGGTATGTGCCAAGCCTCTGAATATACAATCTGTGTAACATCTTATAAAAGGACTATTTGGAACCAAGTTCCTAATTTTAGAGAAAAATCAGTTTGTATACGATGATATAATAATCCAGAAGGCAAATACAATGGAGCTTTTTCTGTGCTGGGAGTTCGCAAAAATAGCAAAAAGAATCAGGTGAAATTATAAAGGTATTTAGATAAATGACAAAAAAAAATATATTTCACTGGGGGGTTGGACTAGTTTAGTATTAAATTGCCAAATAGCCTTCTTTTTTAACAAAATTAACACAGATAAAACCCATAGAGCTGAATGGTTTTTAAATCAGGAACGAGCGTAAGGTTTTTCTTCAAAAGGCGTAAAATATTTAGGGGGAGGCGACTTCAAAACATCCACAAAAACAGGAGTAAGTTATAGAAAATATGGGTAAAAATATAAGACTGTGAGGTTTAGGAAGTTCCTGTAGCCAAATACCCATTCTAAATACAAGCCTAATCCGAATAACAAAGAAAGTCTACCGGGAAACCAGATATGCTTCAAGTTCAATTTTTATCTGTGTGGGTTGAATGTTTTCTTCATAATTTCTTGAAAGATTTGTAAGAGACAGATAACATCGTACTGTAGAGAGGCAGATATCGTACTAGATCGCTATGAGTCTAGTACGAGCTTAGTATAATACAAAAAACAAAAACAAAAAAAACAGCCATGGACTGCGCATACGTCGTCAAATCGACGTCTCAGTTGCTGTTTTTTTACAAGTACATTTAGAGGGCATGCCGCCCAACCTTGTGGCGCCAGGGATAGAACCCTGTGTCATGTATTTCCTAGCAGAACGTCAACCTATTGTGCCACCAGAGAATCATAAATTAATCATTCAGTAAATTTGCCAGTTATAATTCTGTGATTGATAACGATAAAACAAGCTGCCTCGAAGCACCTCACTTGAAGAATTTAAAATAACTGACTTTTATCACGCAATAAGCAAATAAAATTGAAGCATATAATAATTCTAGTTTCAGGCAATAATCAGGCGTTTGCGAAGGTGTAACTGATTTTAGTGTCTTTAAAAAAAGATCCTTTTATTTTTACGATACACGCCAAATATGATCCTTTCTAAGTTGCTTATGCTTTATGTTTCATTTACTTTTTTAATTATTATCTATTATCATTTCTCTCTTTGCCTTTTATCTTTAAGATACAATTTAAGTCTGAATATAATTGTTTTCAAATTTAAATTCCTCTTTGATCCTGACGATTTAGCAGCTTTTGCCACCAGAGACTGCGCTAAATATTTGCTCTAAATTTAACCCTGGCCAAACATAGCCTTGCAAATTAAATCCATGCGAAATTCTTGCTTGGCTTGGCCTTTTCGAGTTGATATCTACATAAACCTGCGTTGTGTGTGTACCCACGTAAGAGCCTTAAACCTCGATGTAGTCAGTGATGAGGTTTGTGATGTCAGTGATGTAGTCACGATGCACATTCACACTTCGAAAAGGTTCCATATACGGTAGTTTTAAATCCGTAAACGGGTGTGAAGCATTTAACTAAATAAAGAAAACAACAAGTTTTTTCAACTGAAAGTGAGCAGCAACATTATAGCTTAAAATGAACAGAAATCATTCTGAATATGAGGGTAGGCTTTCCCCTCCTCAACCCCTCACTCTTTCCGCTAAAGTTTTTAATACTTTAAAAAAAACTTGATATTCTAATTAAACAACCCTTGTGTTTCAGTAGAGTTCTAAAAGAATTGAAAAAAAGTCAAACTTTATTTTATACGTTGGAGTCAGCATAAAAAGTCTATTTTTTGATGTATCTACTGTTTCCATTTTGAAGGTTTTGGTTACTATTAGGCTGAGTCGCTCCATGCTTACAGTTAGCTACAAAGAACTGCTTGATGGAACAAAAACCAACTAATTAAAGTGAAATTATTGTTCAACTTTGGGAGGGGTTCTGACACCCTGTCTCAGGTAGGTGGCAAGGAAGGTATGAGGGGCAACAAGGTTAGGACCGCCCCTCCCCCAAACCTGTTTCTTTCTTTACAAATTCCCCCGTAACTCCTTGAAAATTTACCTTTTCTGCACTTCCCCAAATCCCTTCCCCCTGAAAAAAATTCCACCGTACGAATCCGTATTATCTCTCGTTATTTCATCAATTGCAGAAGGTACGGCTCAATGAGCTTCCTGGATTGCAATCGACAGTCTCTGATCTTTTCCTTTGCAATACTGACTAACAGTTGTCGTCGTCTACTGACTTGATTCTGCATTTTTTTTTTTTTTTTTTGCTCATCCTTTCTCACACAGGTACTCAGGAAGAAAAGGGGAAAGGTGCTTTAGTACCAAACCGCTCCTAAAACTCAATATTTTTAGAAATATCCCTATAATTTCCATAAAGCTCACCTTTTCAGACTTCTTTCAAATCCCCTCTTCCCCGCTGTAATCAGACAAATAAGCAGGCAACTTTTTCTGAAGAGGGGGAGGGATAATAAAAAAATTGATTATTCTTGAATGAGGGTGAACTTTGCTCAAAAGGAAATTTTAAAGAAACCTGCGGATTTAAGTACAATATTCAAATAAGTGAACAATTCTCAAATGGACAGATGATATAATTTATAATTAAGGACTATGGTTTAAAAAAAAATTATATCTGCTGAATTTATTGTTCATGACTTAAAGACCTGATATCGAAATTTCCCTATTGTGTTAAAACGAAAATCCTGGAGGTAAGAATGCCATCTAACAAAATTCTTTCCGCTCTTTCAGACGGTTAATGTGGGGACTCGGTGCGACCCTTTGTTGCAACAAGCAATTCAATCCAGAACAAAACAATTGACAACAAAATCGATAGTCACACCCTCTTGGAACAGCCCTTTTCTCTGTTTTCACATTTTTTTTTATATTCTTAATAGTTCTTATTGGAAACCTGTCATCAGTAGAATCAGTAGATTTCTAATGTTTGAATCTTTACGGACGAAAAGCGTTGGCAAATTTAACTAGTTAGTTTTGGTCATTTATTTTCAGGGCTCAACGTGGCAACACTGATGGAAGCGTGTTATTCCCCCTAAAACCGTCGTAATTTCGAGACAACGGTTTTCTTCGAAGATCAAGGTTTTCAGGTTTGAATAGTCCCAAGATGAGTCCAGGAAGCAAGACATATTTTATCTTGATTTCGTTGGACCTTCACAATAGTATCGACTATAATCAAAACAGATAAGTGTTTTTTTTTTTTTTGACTGTTAGAAAAGTTCACTTCTTTTTTTATTCTTGTTTGTTTAATTGCTCAATTCACCGTTCAGTTAATTTTTTTTTATTTTTTCTTGATTCTCCAGTTAATTTCGGGGCTATCCAGGGTAGCCATTAGACCCAATTTTGCTTCTATCAAATTTCTTTGACTTCCTCTCTTTTTTTTACCTCTTCGTAGAATCACGTTTGCTAATGATGCTGTTAATTTTTGCTGAGACACATAAAAAAAAAACCTGAATCATGTCTTAAATATTAGATCAAATTTGAATATGAATAAGTTTCTTAATATAAATCAATCAAAGCGTTCAGGCACACACAAAGAAATTTTCTCTTTCAGCGAAGGTCTGAAAAACAAAATTTATTGGATAGTTTGAATAAGAACCCAGAAATTAGAAAAAAATTTAGAATTTCGGAAAAGGGGCTGGATCCTGAGCCCCATGTCACTACTTCTTATGCTTTTGAGGTTCGTAACAAATCATAATCGTTCTCTAGTTTTTGGCCCACATCGAATTTCTTGCAGGCGCCTGGGACTTTTATTGGACGAGAAAACTAAGTTTAAAGGACATAAAAGGAGCCAGAAGTGAGGAAATAAGACAGTTATCAAATAAGAAACGAAAATTAAAAGAGCCACCTATTACACAATATTTTCTTTCAGGTTCATTCTATGTTTTATTAATATTTTTCTGTTTTTTACATTTGTACTTTTCACTATTTCTAGATATTTTCCTCTTGCCTTATCTTGCACTGAAGACAAATAATCAGAGGTATCTGCAGAACTAACTACATGTTTTCTATTTATTCCCTAGCTCAAAATGTTTCTTATTTTTTACCTTTCTGATAATTCTGTTGTAACCTATGGGGTGCCAGAATTTATACAACTTTTTTCCTGTCATTCTTTTATCGGGATTAAACCAGGATATAGTCAGGAATAAAGTCACATTTTATCCTATGATAAAAAAACATTTATTGATTTTAACTAATTATACAATTTAATTATGTAATTTTGATAAATATAATTGTTATGAATACAGACATTTAGCTACCACACCAGAAATATGCGCAAGAATTGTTTCCGGGGCGAGGAGGGAATGGCTTTGGTCAAGTAAAACTTCGAAAAGAACCAAGAAATAAGCAAGTGGATTCAAGAAATGATAGAAATAATCTTATAGTTTCAGGGGGAAAAAAGCCCCAATACCCTTTGTAACTTAACTACACCGTTGAAATCATTAATGAACATCTGTGTAGCTAAGTGATTCGCAGTAAACAAGGGATATTTTGCATTTAAAGAGAAATTCATATTTCACAAAGATGAACAATTTTCTATTATTATCCACTTAAAGTCTACAGTTCATAATAATCAGCCCGTCTTAGTGGTTGTAAATAGTAAATCCTAATTGTCTTAGTAATGATCGTTAAGAGTTGCTCTGAGCCAGACAACAACGACATGGAAAAATCTCATTATTAAAGCCTCAACAATCACATTATGAATATGCAAAACAGGCCCGTGTTCTACCGACAGTCTATCTGCTTTTTTTACGGTAATACCATATTTAGTCGCAGACAATGTTTTCGTTTTGGTTGCATCTTACAAGACAAAAACTGTTTTATTAGACTTGAATAAGCTGTTTCTAATTGAAATTGAATCCCTGTTGAACAGGTACCATACAGCGGTTATGAAGTTTTTTAAACTGATTTCAAATTGGCATTTAATAAGTAAGTTCTTGTTCTTGAGAAGATTGATTACTGAACTTGTCAGGTCTTTCGACTTTGAACACATATATTGCTTACTGCTGTTGAATATCCAGGAAGGACTAAAAGGATGCAGCCTCAGAGGTAAAAGGTATACAGCCATGGACAAATGCATAAGAATGCACATCGCGGGGTAAAGCACATTCCGACACACTTTCAGAACTGAACGGGGGGGACGGGTTAAGTTTCTTTAAATTCCCACAAGTGTATCTTTTGAATTTCCCGTGAATTAGGATGAAATTTTAAACAACCCTGCTGATTTAGTGAGGGAATTTTAGGTGAATTTTAAACAACCCTGCTGATTTTTAAACAACTACATTACAAACCTGCTGATTTTAAACAACTAGGCGAATTTTAAACAACCCTGCTGATTTAAGTGAAACATAGGAATAAGGGAAAAAGTTATCCATTTCCAATTGGTCGAATGATATAACTCATAGGTGTCAGCTACGGTTGAAAAGAGATATATAGAGGTTTTTACTATCCATGAGTTGTTATTATCTATTAACAATAGTTCTAACTACAATTAAAATGGATTATCAATGTTTTTACCTAAGAGCGCAGTCTCAAAGGTATACAGTCATGTAAAACAGCACTAGACAGCACATTCTCCACCACCGGGAGAGCCCCTTGTTGTAAACTGCCACCAAGCCTCTTTACACCAAGTTTGGCAAACTTTTTGTCACGATTGGTACGCTTTCACCATGCAAAGCTTGTCCATGCAAAGGGTTCTAGGCGTTTACCCCCCCCCGCGGGAAACACCTAACCCCTGTGACAATATTCCCCGTGGAAAATAAATTCCTCCTGAAAGGAGATTATTCCCAAAATTTTCTCCCCACTGAAAATTCCCCCAGACAATCCCCTCATCCTGCAAAAAACTTCCCCGCGAAAAATGTCCGTATGTTTCCCAATAACAAATATTATTAGTAAGCAACGGATAAATTACAAAACATAAAAAGGCACTTAAACTTCTACAATGGGGTTCTCTGATTGTTTTGTAGTTAGGGAGGGAGTGAGATACCCCAAAGGATGCATTTTAATGCCAAAACATCCGAGCTCTCACTGGCGATCAGATAAATACAGAATTAGTCCCAAGGGAGAAACGAGGAGAGAGTGAAGGTAGAAATTGATGCATAATCTAATCCTGATTACGGCCCATGGCCGTAACCAGGATATTGTTTGGGAAAAAGGGGTACAAGAGAAACTTTAAAAACGAATCCAAAATGCGAAATTGATAACTACTTCCTTATAATTTCCGGGAATATTTCTGGTCTACGCTGTTATTACGAAAGTAAAGAGTAGCGTTAAACCCCAAAATGAGCAGAAATTATTCCGTATAGGAGGGTGGCTACCCCTTACTTATCCACACCTCCACTTCATGGTCACAGAAACTTTGGAGGGTGGTCATTAGATCAGAAAATGAGAGTTTTAGTGTTTCTTTATAAGTCGAAATTGATTGAAGACCATCCAGTCACCGAAATGTATTTTCCAGTGGGTATTTCCGCGGAGGAGGGGGGAGTGAACACCAGCCAAATGTAAAGACCCCTCCCCCTATATCGGACCCCAGTAGCCAGAGGAATAGTAGCTAGATACTATAGTGGTATGTTAAGAAACTGAGGGAAATTGCCAGTCCGGAGGAATCCCGGTTGAAGAGTAAGGACGGGCCTGAGCAGTCCCAGTTAAAGAGTAAGAACAGGACCTCAATTAGTGATAGAGTGTTAACGTGAGATAGAATATGTTGAGTGAGTTAAATTACCATAAAGTAGCAGAAACGCAAAAATTCGTGACCTTATTGAAAAGATTAAATAACTTAGAAAAGGAGACAATTCAAAATACAACAAATTAAAATTGCACAGAGTTCATTGTAATTATTTATGTTTTAACTACTTTTTGCTATTTTTCGAATTCCCGTCGCAAGGGGTATGGCAAGTTCTCAGCCTAGGCAAGTGGGCATAGGAAATAAAACAGAAAAAAGGATGAAATGTGCTACTTTTTTGACATTTATGGGCAGGTGCAGATAAAGAATCAATGTCTGGGAAGAGGGTAACCAAAAAAACTTGGGCTCCTCACTGGTATTTTTGCCCGTCCATCTCTGTAATTAGTGCTACTTTGGACCTTCTGGGTGCCCGTAAGACTACCCCCTGGATCCGCCCCTGTTTATGGGACACCTAGCTCCCCTATAGAACAATTATTTTATTGCCTTCAGCAGAGGGAACCACTCCCTGGAATTAAAAAAAAGATAATTTTCACTTTTAATTGTCATTTTAAAAAGTGAACATCGATCCTTATGGATAATATTTATAACAAAATTGAAGCATTATATTTCCTGTTCATCTCGTGTATTTTGCGTTTGCCCTTTATATTTGATCAAATAATATGAAAAAATATTTTTTCAACTGAAAGTACGGAGTAACATTAAAGCTTAAAACGAACGAAAATGTTTCGATATATTAGGGGGTTGCACCCTCCACCAATACCTGGCTCTTCTACGTACTTTATTCTTTATTTTAAGTTGCAGTATTTTTCGATCCCAGTGAAAGTGAAACAATCACAGATAGGGCCCCAAACGAATTTTTTGGGGCTTATACCTATACTTAATTTTTGGGAAATTATGTCAAAAATGTGGTATCATCTTTGCTTGCATTAAAAGAAACCAGCTTCGGAAAACATCGGAACTTGACAAAGTTCTGGATCTTTTTCTAATTAGTAGCTACTTATCTTTAATCTCTTAAACCAAATTGGCCTACCATAACATAAAGAATGAAAACGATCAAAAATGGGGTTTTTAAAGTTGTTCGTTAGTATCCGCCGATGGCAGTTCATATTTGTTTGGATTTTGTGCAAATCGCGGATATCGGTGAATAACTTCCTTTACTGTTGTTAGGTAATAGATTTTAATTCATATAATTTTTGTTCTTTTATTAAAAAAAAGTAGAAAAGTAGAAAAAGAAAAAAAACTATCAAAAAAGTATATTGAAAAGTAAAATATAGTGGTCTGTTTTTCTGACGCTCAACCCTAATGAATTTAAAAAAAAATGATGAAAGTATAGTACTTAATTCACCAAATTATGGAAACTACAGAGGTACTTTACCCCCACCTCCTAATGTGCAAATATATAGCTTAAATTTATTTGTAAAAAAAAAACATACTTAGGTTCTACTTAGATGAAGAATATTAGGTAGGGGTATTTCATACAAGTACCAAAAATTTTTTTGGCAAATAATGTAGTCGTATTCCCTATTGACATCAAGTCGTGTGGCAAACTTTGTCCCAACGCACTAGGGGTTAGACAATGTCTAATTCCAAATATGTTAAATATTTGCTGAAGATTCTCACCACCAGTCTTGTACCCAATATTCAACCCGCAAAACCTGACAAATAACAAAGATGGATATGATGTAGACCATACTACCGTCGTGCATCACTAGAAAAGTAATAGGCTTCTCCAATGAATTCGGGTACTTGGTCGCCAAAGATTGACTGTTCAAAATTAACAAATACACGTTCAAATGGGGATAATCTATTTATTATGTCTTTTTATTTAGACAGTGAAAACAGGCACAAAAGACTAGATATTTCGGTCCCTGGATATATGAGCGAAATATCTAGACTTGTTTACCTGTTTTCACTGTCTAAATCAATGGAATTATCCCCATTTGAACGTTTATTTGTTCGTCATAGAAAGGTAGTGTGATCTTGGAAAAGGGTACCTAATTTAAGGTACTACGTCAAAAATCTGTTCAAAATTGACCATGTAATCTTAACACTATACTGAGGACGGTTGAGCGAAGGTCTTGATCAAAATATTCGCATTTCCTTCTCTTTTAATTGCTGGGATTTATCTTATTTTTTCTTCATTCGAATATACATGTGTCCGAACAGATTCAGAGAAAAACAGCTGAACACTATGTTGATGCCACCAAACAGATTTTGAAGGAGAGGGGAGGGAGTTTGGATGGAAAGTTATTTTCTAATGAAGTTTTTTCTCTGGATATCGCACAAAATCCGAATTTCTGTCAGTACATTTTTCTTACTTTTAAGGGAAAGAGAGAATTCCCAGTATGCCCTATTTTTGTCAGCCATGTCTCTGGGTGCATTGCCTATATGGAAGCTATTATATCACTAAAATAAGAAATACTGGATATTATTTTGTAACTCCACAGAAAAGGGTACGTGAAATAGCTATTTCTTAAAACAATTGGAGCTCTTCAATCAAGGAGCTAAGAACTACTTTAAGGACTCCGATAAGACATGTTGAATCCCCCTTCCGCCAAATCTTTACGTTCTGTATAGTGTACCTTTAAATCTATATACGAGATTTTGATCATCGTATACAAACGTTAAACTTGAAAAAATGGACTGACAAGAATTTAATAACCACGATATTTTAGTAACTGCACATAATATGCAAAGAGTAAAGTTTTAAAATGGTTATTCGAGATTTCATAACTTGCATTACACATGGGCTATTACCTACTTTACCCTGCACCTGAAAATAGGATATACAATTTCGTAGTCAAGGTTCTACAAGTGGGCAATAAACTTATATTTTATCCTGACCTATCAATATATCTTGTATTACTATAAACTTGTCTAAAAGGACAAGGGAGAGGGCTACTGTGTCGAGTAATTTCTGGCTTACTGATTTTTTGACACATAATAAAATCTAATAGCCTCCAATTCAACGGTTGCATAATACGGAAATAACAAAAAGTCCCCCAAGAAAAGGTGTTAGCCATGGTTAAAAAAAACTACTTAAAATCAGTTTACAGTGTCTGAATACACCCAATGTAAGTTTTATTGACTCCATGTAGCAGTATAAATTCAACCAAAAAATGGCTCAGACTTAATTAGTACCCACTGAGCATTTTATCTTAGTGATATATATTTTTCTTAGGACTGAGGGTTCGACCGGTAATTTAGAAAGGAGCTTGGAAAAAGCATTAGCATTTTATATGATGTCTGAGTGCACTTGTTTAAAGTGGTTGTAAAAGCCAGAAAAGGTAGTGCGTAACAGGGTTTTGGATAGACTTGGAAAACGTTTTATTTCGAATTCGGTCATTTTGCGGGTTTCGACTCTGATTTTGCTTTCTTATTGTTGAAAAATGCCAGAACAGAATTCATCTCAACTTCTTAAAACATTCATTAACTCTGATTTTGAATTAAAATCAACTTGGTGGAAGAGAATAAAAACTGGAAAGCAATGGCTAAGCAGAGTAAAGCCAAGACAGATGGTCTCTGCGACAGGCAAAACAGGCATAACTTTTCAGATTTGTGTACACGTAATTCATTTCACTTGTTGATGGATAATCTATCATCCACCCTGGGGCAAAACTAAGGTAGATAGGCATAGAGTAAAGATAATTCAAATAGTCTACCAGCTCTGTTTTTATTTGAAGGTAACTGGAGATTTCAGAAAATCAAAGATTTATATTCACAAAATACTGATACCGAACCCTCTGAACTCAGCAGAAACCAGAGTTCCAATTCTTAACAACTACTTATTCCTTAGAAAACCATGAACATACAGACACCAATTCCTTTGGGGTCGAATGCTTCAATTCCTTATTTTTGAAAAAACAAATCAGGGTTCGCCTCAAAAAATTTGGGCTAATTCTGGCAACAATTTCTTGTTGACCACAACTCCGACTCAAGGCCGTATCCCCGAGGGGGTACTGGCTTTGACCCTCCCCCCGAAATTTCGTCCCACATGTAAAACAAATTTTTGACACATTTTGTAAAGAATTTTTTGCAAGCCCCTACCCTCCAAAAAATCCTGGATACGCTCTTACTCCGACAGCTTATTTTTGAAAGAAAATTCAGATTTCCAGCTCAAATTCTTAGAAAAAGTTTCAGTCCTGATTTCATTAAAAACAATGAGCCCATTTTGTAAACATTCGAAGAATATGTTTACAAGAATATTTTTGCGTTGAATTCTGTTTTTTGTACGTGTTCGTACTGTTGTTAATTTCCTTGCTTATTTGTTATTTATTTATATTTTTGTGTATATGGCCCACGGGTTTTTGAAATACACTTATCTATCTATCTATCTATCTATGACTTCATATTCAAACTGCAATTTCCGCGCAGTCGACTGACACCGATTCCTCAGTTTCGAAAATGCGTCAAAATCCAGCTCAAACTCGTTAGAAAATCATGAACTCTGACTCTGCATTCAAAAAGCATATTTCGAACCCTTATTACCCAAGTTTAAAAGCAAGAGACGAGTAAAAAAAAAATCTTCAGCTATTAAAGGACAAAAGAAGGTTCATCCTAACACTACACTGACAACTAACTCGGCATCTTAATAAGCGACCTGAGGCCAACATAGCTTCATAAGCTACTCCTTTAACCGTTCCATTTAGAGCTTCACGCATTACTCCCTCCCATGGATTTCAAACCTATTTAAGATATTTTCTCATGGCCTTTTTTACCCCATTCAAGGACGACCTGCTTTTCGTTTAGCCACTACTGGAGTGCAAAAGAGCATTATTTTTGAGAACCTATCACTTTTTGTGCGCAAATTTCACTTAAATATCTTCCATACCAGATCTATCATAAGCTCCTTTTTCTGCCTCCCTATCCCAAGAACGGTGACCTTGCAAGCACTTAATCTATGTGGTCTCGGGGTAGACCTTTTATGAGTTCGCTTTACCATAACCCCGACTACGAGCAGGGTTGCAGGTGATGTTAAAGAGGGGCGCTTGTCGTGGAAGTAACAGCCAAGTAAACAACCTAAAAGTAAACTGGATAGGTGTAAACCCTGGAAAAATCACGGTCCGGATTCCAGAATGAAACCGGCAATGCTGGCAACTGGAATTCCAGATTCTATATTGAGGCTTAGTCTCTAGCAATAACCTATGAACTAGTTCCTTTCCCTCCTTTCAAACTTGGATTCTACTTGGATTCAATCAGGATTTATTAAATTACTGAAATATTTGTTAGAGGATACAAAAGCACGTAGTAACGTTTACGGGCTTATTTGATGTAACTAGGGGAGAAGAAAAAAGGACAATACATATAATCTAGTTAAAGACCCCGCTAGATATTTCAGATTGTTCTGCCAACGAAGTACTTCACATACTCGTAAGTCGATATCCATAAGTGAGATAAAAGATATTCAAACTCGAAGCATTGCTCATTGTAAGGTCGGAGGACATTTTGGCAAGCAATAAAGTTTACTTTGTAGAAATGATAGACCCGGAGAATTTTCAAATAATAATAATAACAATAATAATAATAAAACTAATCGTCAGTAGCGACGTGTACAGGCTTATTTGACATAAATGGAGGTGGGGACTCCAAAGGGTTCTATGTTTCCCCAAGGAAATCTAAAAAAGTATATTATACTGCAAGGAATTAATCCATCAGGACGGGAGGGGCTATAGTCCCATTAGATATACTTACAGCAATTATGTCAATCGATATTCATGAGTGAGATAAAAGATATTTAAAAATCGGAATATCGTTCATTATAAAGTCGGAGGCCATTTTGGAACGCAGCAAAGTTTATTTGCAGGAATGTCAGGCCTCGAGATGTTTTTGATTGCAAAAAAAAGGAAAGCTTGATCCCATATGAATATTCCACACACACGTTCTGTTTAGTGTCTCGGAGCACTTGACACACTAAAAACCCATGACAGTTTTGATTGTTTTACTCTTTCTCGAATATCACTTAGTTTAAGTGATGACGACCCTATTAAAGACGATTGATTATAAAAAAAAAAACTTAAAGAAGAAATGCAAGCTAATATACATTTTTGACAAAATGGGGTGCAAAAGGAGGTAGCAGAGATTGCATTTTGGAAAGAACCCAACTGATTTCAAGGAGCAGGGTTCAACTAAGGAAAGGTTCTAAAAAAAATATTGGGAAGAATAGGTAAATATTTGTTCGAAAAAGCCACGATTATGACAGAAGTCAAGGCAAAATGGCTCTGAAACGATGGCTCTATGAATTGTTGAGGAAGATATGTTATATGTTTTCCAGAGGAACTGCATAAGGATAATTAATTCTAGATACTCGTTTGACTTGTCATTAGGCCTACGTATGTGAGGGGAGTAACTCCCTCGTAAATACCTCGCTCTTTACGCTAAAGTTGTCTTTAGTATTTCTAAAAGAGTTTTTTATTCTAATTAAATAGTCTTTGTGATTCAGGAGTCATCCTTAACGGATTGGGACAAAATTCAAACTTTAGCGTAAAGAGCAAGGTGTTGACGTGGGGGTGACCCCTGGACAATTTGTCTTGGCTTTTTTCGTCAATTGGCCATGACTTCCGTTCAAAATTATATTCCACTGAAAGGGAAATTTTAGGGTTAACAGTGCAATATAGTTTCTGTGGGGGGTAGTTCTTTTATTGCAAAGACGTAGATTTTAATGAAAAATGATAGTTTCCAAAATTGATCCATTAAAAGCTGCACTTTATCCTGAAAGGGGGGGGGGATAAACGCACTAATATTAAGGATAATTCTATTTTGCTGTGGAAAGCAAACTCTCTTTACAAAAAAAAAAATAAAAAATAACAGCACAATTGCTAATTACTTCAAAGAGGGAAAAAGTTAGACAGAAAATGGGGTTATAATTGGGCAGACTTGACCGGATAATGGCATGCTGTAAAATCCCCCAAAAAAGGCTTCACACATGTATCTAGATTCTTAATAAATGTCCTACTTTTGCCAGAAATCCCAAGAAACCATGGGGACATTAAACATTTCACAAAGTTTCGGGGGGCCTGCGCCCAAAGGCCCCCCCTGCGTACGTGCCAGGCACTACTCCACCCTTTAAAAAGGAGAAAAAATGAAAAGTAGGACCCAAAATATAACATGACAATCCAGTTCATCCATTTCAACCCTTAAGAAGAAATAGTGAGTTATATTAATCGTTGATGTTTGTTTAACGGGTATGTTTACCGAGGATATTTTCTACACAGATTAGCAAAAACGTAGAGAGTGTATGGAATAATTAGCAGCCCCTGTCATATCTGGTGCTACTGTTTATTGCTAAGTTTTTTTTTTGCTTCGTCACAGCGTTCAATCTTATGCGTGTACGAATGCAAAAAGATTTCGTACACCTGGACTATTAATGGGTATGACAAAGGGTTGTACACTATATTCACCATGTATACCAGATGCATAATGATTCGGAGTTGGAATCCGAGACAAATATGTAAAATTAGATATAGGGTCGAAGGCAAATGTGCTAAGATTGGAGTCGTAAGCCCCAGGTTCGATGGGATAGTGTACACCTATAGTAACCAGTACGATACCCTTGAGATGTTTTATTAACGTATTATTAGACAATGGAGAGAAAGACCTGTATCTTAGCTGTACAAGTACAACCATAAATCAGGTTTTACTCAAGTGTGACTCGAATTGTGCATTATAAAAAATAAGGAAAATAATTAAAATGAACAGTAAAATGCACGATAAATTTGTATAGTGGAATATATCCACTATTTAATTATCTATTTTAAGAGGAAAATTCCAAAAAGGGTGCTAATTTCTCCGAAACGAATGTTACCTCTATGCCCGATTAACTACGAAAAGCATTGCTCCTGTTTAGCGTAATTTGCATTAAAAAAAATGAAAAAAACGTAAAAAGTATTTTTTTTTTCTTGAAGCTGTCAGTATCTAGAAGAGATCGTCAAGAGTCAAACATACTATGCACGCTTTTTTCAGCGAGAAAATACTAGTCAAAACGGCCAAAAAACACAATAGACATCATGGGAGCAAATGGTGATGTCCAGAGGGGGAGTTAATACCTGTAAAGTCCCCCCTCTCTCGATATTTCTTCTTTTTATGGGTTACGATAGCTTAGCGTAATTGAACCTCATTTCTGCGATCCACGTAATTAATACGTGCATTAGTTTAAGATTTAGAAACGTCAAATTACGTTTATATTTCTACACTGCGACAGTTTTTAAAAAACCTCAAACACGTTTTGCAGGAAAAATTACAACAACACATTAGAATCTTCAAAATTAGGGGGAGGGCAGAAGAAATTAAAATTTAGCATTCGTACAGTGATAGAGGTAATGGCGACTTAAGATACTACTGCTGCTACTCACCACAGCACCTCACCACACACCTCACAACTCACCACAGCACCTCACCACACACCTCACAACTCCCCACAGCACCAAGGATGCGCCTTCTCCATCTCGCCCAGTTTAAGGCTTCACTCTTTAGTCTCTCAGTTACAGTTCCTAATTTCCTCAAATTTTTCTTACAGCCTCTTCCAACCCCAATCAAGCATCAGCGCATACAGAAAAATGGCTCCGGGCCCCTGATTCCTCAATTTCCCTGGCTTCCTAGAAAAACTTTCTCAGTTTTTTTGAAATGCCCATGTTCCAGAGCCAAGCTTAACGACTGTCATTACCACACCTATAAGAAATTAATCTTCTGCGAAGAAATGCCCTGTGCCTTGGTTATTCTACTTTTTACATCTTAACATCCTTGCTATTTACATCCTTACTACTGAGTTCACTCAAGTATATGAAGGTTTCCATTCTAACAATCCTACCGGTAGCTATCATCACCACTTTCCCGCATTTATTCCTAATTTAAGCGACTTATTCTTCCTAACATTAGTCCTAACGCCTTTTCTCGCCCCCTGAAATCACAAAACTCCCAAACATTTGTTTTGCAGACAAGGTAGACAAGGCCCTACCTTTGCAGACAAGGCCCAGTCTTCTCAGAGGGTCACTCTTAACCCCTATTCCCCATAAAGTTTCTATTTCCTTTAAATACTTTCCATTCGAGAACGTCCTACTTTTCCTGTGGCCACATATTTATTGCCAAAAAGCGCGATCACACTTCGAGCTATCAAAAATTCAAATAAAATTATTAATATTGATAATTTTCATTATCTACGATACTCTAGTCATCTGCATAATCTAAATAGGTCTAATAAAGTCTAGGATAGACTTACAATTTGATTTGATACCTTATTTTCCTACAGCCTTCTCCATGCTCCTTTTGACACAGTCCATAAAAATAATAAATCCATAGAAATTGGAATAAGAATTAACACCAAGCTTACGCCACTTAGTACCCTGCAAAATTATTCTCTTGTCAAGGTTGTATCCAAGATTTTTGTTCCTTT
The DNA here is from genome assembly GCF_032884065.1 of Artemia franciscana. Classification (NCBI taxonomy): domain Eukaryota; kingdom Metazoa; phylum Arthropoda; class Branchiopoda; order Anostraca; family Artemiidae; genus Artemia; species Artemia franciscana. Next base: position 16,606,037 of record NC_088864.1, read on the forward strand.
TTTCGGGAGGGGGGGGGGGGTAGCAAGAAAAACTAAAATACATCACAAGCTTGTTTCAATGCATATTTGTTACATCTTTTTAAAGTCAGACAAAAATTAAGGGGGTGGGGGGTTCAAACACCGTAACCCCCTGAATATAGCCTTGTCTCGTGTATATCGATAATGATTGTAAATTACTAATCGGGTACACCATACTATGATTGGATCTTGATGGTATTTTTTAGTAGCTGGATCAAATACCTGTTCATAATCTATTAACTAAGAACTAAAGGGGTTAGACGATTCAAATACTACTCGATTATCAATCTTAGAGTGAAAATTTGATTGATGTATCATCTCCTCCTCCTAAGACCATACTGTTCTCTCAAAATTCGGTCTACATTATTTCTTAGTCTAGTATTTATCATCATGATTAGTAATTTGATTCCTAACAAAGTCAAAACAAATTCTTTTCATAAATACTATACAAATCGTAACACCTTTCTTGGTTACCCCCCCCCCCTAGGGGTAACCTAGTAAAGAATGAACCCCGGTCCATAGTAACCCACAATTTAAAACGTACTTGAAAATAAACAGTCAAGTGAAGAAAATTAATGCTGATGCAAGAATGGTAACCATTGTTTTGGTGCACCTTAACTGTAAAATTTTATTGTAATAGCAGATTTGGGAATTTCAAAAAGTAGCTCGAAACCTTTCAAAAATGGCGGAGGATTGAAATGAAAAATAGACCATTAGAATCGCCATCGTTAGGAGCCCGTCTCAGAGGTTAACAGCCCCTTCCACCCATTTAAAACCCAAAATCTTATATAAAAATTGGATGAAGATCCTCCTGCGACATTGAGGACGCATAAGGCATCGAATCAACGTATTAGCTGCCGGGTCTTTTTTACAGGGATAGGTTCCAGAGAAGGGCACGGGCCCAACAGTCTTCTCTTTCACTAGGTAGGTGCATGGTATGTAAAGAGGTTTGTTTTGATCCACTGAGAAGACAAGAAAAGAAGTTGGAAAATCCTCTTACAAAATTTACTAAATAAAGGTCACAGCCTTTTATATTTTACCCCATCTTCCAAAATCCTCGTTTGAGTATATTTAAAAATCAATAAAAATAAAGTTTTAACTTTTCATTTGAAAATTGTGTCAGGACTCGTCGGTTTCTGGCAAAAAAAATATGGCTAGATCAAACAGTTCGTGGTAACAAACTGTAGTATGGAGCGACCCGGCTCAATAGTAACCTAAACTCTAAAAAATGGAATTTTGATACCAATAGTTACATAAAAAAAAATCACATTTTAAGACTGATTTTAAATATATTAGTTTCATCAAGATTAATCATACCAATTAAAAGTTATGAGCCTGAGAAAATTTGCCTCATGTTAGAAAATAGGGGGAAAAACCACTTAAAAGTCATACAGTCTTAACAAAATCACACCATCAAATTCAGCTTATCAGAGAAGCTTATTATAGAAGTTTCAAGCTCCAATCTACAAAAATGTCGAATTCCGCATTTTTTGCCAGAAGACAAATCACGGATAAGTGTTTATTTGTTTTTCTGTTTTTGTGTTTTTTTCCCAGGGGTGATAGTATCGACCCAGTGATCCTAGAATGTATCGAGAGGGCTCATTCTAACGGAAATTAAAAGTTCTAGTGCCCTTTTTAAGTGACCAAAAACATTGGAGGGCAACTAGGCCCCCTACCACGCTCATTTTCCCCCAAAGTCACCGGATCAAAATTCTGAGATAGCCATTTTATTCACCATAGTAAAAAAACATAATAAATATGTCTTTGGGGACAACTTACTCCCCCACAGTCCCCGTGGGAGGGGCTGCAAGTTACAAACTTTGACCTGTGTTTCAAACAGTTCGTGGTAACGAACTGTAGTAAGGCGCCTTCCGGCTCAATAGTAACCAAAACAAAAAAATGGAGTTTTTATACTAATAGCTACATCAAAAGAATCGCATTTTAATGCTGATTTTAAATATATAAATTTCATCAAGTTTAATCTTACCCATCAACAGTTACGAGCCTGAGAAAATTTGCCTTATTTTAGAAAATAGGGGGAAACAACCCCTAAAAGTCATAGAATCTTAACGAATGAAATCACACCATCAGATCAGCGTCTAAGAGAACCCTATTGTAAAAGTTTCAAGCTCCTATGTACAAAAATGTGGGATTTTGTATTTTTTGCCAGAAGGTAGATCACGGATGCGTGTTTATTTGTTTGTTTGTTTTTTTTTGCGTTTTTTTCCAGGGATAATCGTATCGACCCAGTGGTCCAAGAATCTTGCGAGAGGGCTCATTCTAACGGAAATGTAAAGTTCTAGTGCCCTTTTTAAGTGACCAAAAAATTGCAGGGCACCTAGGCCCCCTCCCACGAAAATTATTTTCCCAAAGTCACCGGATAAAAACTCTGAAACCTTATAACTATGTCTTTGAGGACGACTTACTCCCCCATAGTCCCCGTGGGAGGGGCTACAAGTTACAAACTTTGACCAGTGCTTACATATAGTGATGATTATTTGGAAGTGTACAGACGTTTTCAGGGGGATTTTTAGGTTGGAGGGGGTGAGAAGAGGGGGATATGTTGGGGGAACTTTCTATCGAGGAATTTGTCATGGGGGAAGAAAATTTTCATGAAGGGAGCGCAGGATTTTCTAGCATTATTTTAAAAAAGAGAAGAAAAAATAAATATGAAAAAGTTTTTTCAACTGAAAGTAAGGAGAAGCATTAAAACTTAAAACGAACAGAAATTATTACGCATATGATGGGCTTACCTCCTCCTAATACCCCGCTCTTTACGCTAAAGTTATTTTTAGTAATTTCAACAATTTATTCTACGGCTTTTGTGATTCAGGGGTCATTCTCAAGAAATTGGGACAAAATTTAAGCTTTAGTGTAAAGAGCGAGGTACTGATGAGGGGGTGAACCCCCTCATATACGTAATAAAAACATGAGAATACAGAAGTTTGTTACGTAAGCTAATTTGTAAGTAACGTGTGTCTTTTACTAATAAAAACATTCGTATAAAATTAAAAGTTCTAGCTGCCTTTTTAAGTAACCAAAAATCGGAGGGCAACTAGGCCTCCTCCCCCGCTCCTTTTTTCTCAAAAATTATTCGAGGAAAACTATGAGAAAGCCATTTAGCCAAAAAAAATAAATATGCAAATTTTGTTTTAATTATTCATCTGCGGAAAGCCAAAATCAAAACATGCATTGTTTCAAAAACGTTCAGAAATTAAATAAAAAAAACAAAACAAGTTTTTTAAAGGAAAGTAAGGAGCGGCATTAAACCTTAAAACGAACAGAAAAAACTTCGTATATGAAAGGGGCTCTTTACGCTATTTTTTTTTTTACTGTTTTAAAAGGTGGAGTTAAGAGAAAGAGTCAAACTTTAGCGTAAAGAGCGGAGCTTTGATGAGGTAGCAGCCCCTTCCATATACGAAGTAATTTCTGTTCGTTTTAAGTTTTAATGCCGCTCCTTACTTTCCGTTAAAAAAACTTTTTTTTTTTTATTTAATACATACAGTAATGGTTACTGGGATGTGTAGAGACGTTTTCAGGGGGATTTTTTTGGTTTGGGAGGGAGAGTTTGGGGGGGGGGGTTACGTGGGAGGATCTTTCCATGGAGGAACTGCTCATGGGGGAAGAAACTTTCAATGAATTTTCAATGATTTTCTAGCATTATATAAAAAAAACAATGAAAAACAAATATGAAAAGTTTTTTTCTACTGAAAGTGAGGAGCAGCATTAAAACTTAAAACGAGCAGAAATTATTACACATATGAGGGGTTTACCTCCTCCTAATACCCCGCTCTTTACGCTAAAGTTATTTTTAGTAATTTCAACAATTTATTCTACGGCTTTTGTGATCTAGGGGTCATTCTCAAGAAATTGTGACAAAATTTAAGCTTTAGTGTAAAGAGTGAGGTATTGATGAGGGAGTGAACCCCCTCATATACGTAATAAAAACATGAGAATATAGAAGTTCGTTACGTAAGCTAATTTGTAAGTTGCGTATATCTTTTATTAATAAAAACATTCGTACAAAATAAAAAGTTCTAGTTGCCTTTTTAAGTAACCAAAAATCGGAGGGCAACTAGGCCTCCTCCCCCGCTCCTTTTTCCTCAAAATCATTCGATAAAAACTATGAGAAAGTCATTTAGCCAAAAAAATGAATATGCAAATTTCGTTTTAATTATTCATCTGCGGAGAGCCGAAATCAAAACATGCATTGATTCAAAAACGTTCTATATTAAATAAAAAAAAACAAGTTTTTTAACGGAAAATAAGGAGCGGCATTAAATCTTAAAACGAACAGAAAATAACTTCGTATATGAAAGGGGCTGCTTCCTCATCAACGCCCCGCTCTTTACGCTGAAGTTTTTTACTGTTTTAAAAGGTAGAGTTAAGAGAAAGGGTCAAACTTTAGCGTAAAGAGCGGGGCGTTGATGAGGAAGCAGTCCCTTTCATATAAGAAATAATTTCTGTTCGTTTTAAGTTTTAATGCCGCTCCCTACTTTCCGTTAAAAAAACTTGTTTTTTTTTATTTAATACATACAGTAATGGTTACTGGGAAGTGTACAGACGTTTTCAGGGGGATTTTTTGGTTTGGTAAGGAGAGTTTGGAGGGTACGTGGGAGGATCTTTCCATGGAGGAACTTCTCATGGGGGAAGAGACTTTCAATGAATTTTCAATGATTTTCTAGCATTATTTAAAAAAAACAATGAAAAAATAAATATGAAAAGTTTTTTTCTACTGAAAGTGAGGAGCAGCATTAAAACTTAAAACGATCAGAAATTATTACACATATGAGGGCTTTACCTCCTCATAATGCCTCGCTCTTTACGCTAAAGTATTTTTAGTAATTTCAACTATTTCTTCTACGGCCTTTGTGATTCAGGGGTCATTCTTAAGGAATTGGGACAAAATTTAAGCTTTAGTGTAAAAAGCAAGGTATCGACGAGGGGTGAACCTCTGATATACGCAATAACAACATACGAAGATAGAAGTTCGTTATTTAAGTTAATTCGTAAGTTACATATATTTTTTACTAATGAAAATGTTCGTAAAAAATAAAAGTTCTAGTTGTCTTTTAAGTAGTCAAAAAATTGGAGGGCAACAAGGCTTCCTCCCTCGCTCCTTTTTTCTCATAATCTTCCGATTAAAACTATGAGAAAGCCATTTAGCCAAAAACAATTAATAAGCAAATTTGGTTTTAATTATTTATGTGCGGAGAGCCAAGATCAAAACATGCATTAATTCAAAAACGTCCAGAAATTATATAAAAAAACAAGTTTTTTTTAAATGAAAGTAAGGATAGACATTAAAACTTAAAACGAACAGAAATTACTCCATATATGAAAGGGGCTTTTCCTCCTCAACGCCTCGCTCTTTACGCTAAAATGTTTTACTGTTTTAAGAGGTAGAGTTAAGAGAAAGAGTCAAACTTTAGCGTAAAGAGCAAGGCGTTGAAGAGGAAAAGCCCCTTTCATATACGGAGTAATTTCTGTTCGTTTTAAGTTTTAATGTCGCTCCTTACTTTCATTTAAAAAAAAAACTTATTTTTTTATTTAATCTTAAACAAAAAAAAAAGGAAAGAAATCGAAAAAGTTTTAATTTGCGTAATGTCACCATTGCATAGGCAATCAAATGAGTCACTAGCCAAGTTAATATCACACTTGACTTGCAATCCTACTCCCTTGGGTATGCAGGTTCAAATCCTGGTTTTTCCAAGATCCAAGTCCTGGCTTGGGATGGGGGCCTGTTTTATGACTCTGCGAGCTTTGCCACCTGGGGTGCGGAGGCAATGGGCCTTTGAGACCAGAGCATCAAACAAGTTGGGGCCATCCCTCCCACCAATTAGAGTTAAAATTGCCAATCAAATGCTTAGACTCCCTTACATTTTCTATCACAGTTTCGGCACGAGACTGTTTTTCTTTATTTCAAGCTTAAGCCTATACTTGATAATAAATTGCCAAAATAACTCTCATACCTACACGTACTTTTGTAGTACCATCAGATAATACTGCGGCAAATAAAATCTTAACACCCACGTCTACTAGGGTAAGTAACATAGCTATTTATAACATCTATTTCTACGATACTCTAAGGGCCGCAATTAAGCTAAGTTAGTCTTGACCAAGAATCTTTAGATAGACATCCGAACATATAAACAGATTCCTAGCTATTTGCTGTCAAATTTTTAAATTGATAAGATAGCGTGGCGATGTTCAGGAAGCACATCAATCCGAGCCTCTGACAAAAGGATTGCTAAGAATGGAAAGCTAACGTTATGGGTGAGCAGAAACAGACTACTGGCTAGCGCCATTTTACATTTCACCGGAAATTATATATGAAAGAAAATGTATAGCCTCAATAAGGCTACGATAACTAAAAAATGACATGTTGCAGAGGGGCGCAGTTCCCCCCAGTCCCAAGATCCCACTTTACCCCCAGCTAAGTTCAGTTTCTTCAAAAATTTTGCCAAAACTAAGATAAGCCTGCATAATTCAAACGTCTACAGAAACGGGTCAGTTTTCTTTAGTCTATGTTAGCCTTTATGTTACAATTTGGCTCATTTTTCAGTTTTCACGGTCATTTTCACTTGATTCGGGAAAATGGGCTCCAACTTTGCCCCTCCCCCAGGATTTTGACAGAATTACGCCACTTAAGTTAAATATCCATATTTTTAAGAGAATAAACATGCTAAAGCAGAAGCAGATAATGCGTCAGTAAAGTTTCTTATTTGTACTATCTTTCCTTCAAAGGTTATGAAGACCGGAAGTCCGGCCAAAGTAAATCATCGTAACATTTTTTTATTTTTATTTTTTGAGGTCCTCTTGCATGATACTTGCCCATTTCTCTTAGAAATTTGAACGAGACAAACTACAGAACCTCAGCACAGCTATAGTTACTAAAAAGGCGTTCTTTTGCATAAACCAAATGTTAAAGTAAATAAGCGAAAGTAGATAATGGGTCAGTAAAGTTCCTGAATAGTGCCATTTTTCCTTAAAAAACTATGAAGGCCGGAAGTTGGGCTAAAATTAATAGTCACAACAATATTTTCATAATTTTGATACGAAAAGGTTTATTATCCAACTCTGTAAATATGACATAATAGGAAACTAAAAATTAACAAGACATGATAGGAAAAAAGCAAGAATAAATGAACAGGAAAAATAAACGAAACAAAAACTATAGAAAACAAATTTGGATACACCCTTATCCTGGCACGTACGCAGGGGGGAGGGGGCTGCGGACCCACCACCCTAAATTTAATTTCCCCATGATTTCTTGGGATTTCTGGCAAAAGTAGGACATTTATTAAGAATCTAGATACATCTGTGAAGCCTTTTTTTTTGGATTTTACAGCATACAATTATCCGGTCAAGTCACTGTCTAATTATTAACCCATTTTCTGTCTAACTTTTTACCCTCTTTGAAGTAATTAGCGATTGTACTGTTATTTTTTTGTAAAGAGTTTGCTTTCCACAGCAAAATAGGGTTATCCTTGATCCCCCCATTTTCAGGATTAAGTACAGCTTTTAATGGATCAATTTTGAAAGCTATCATTTTTCATTAAAATCGGCGTTTTCGCAATAGAAGAACTACCCTCCACAGCACCCATGTTGCACTACTAACCCTAAATTTTCCCTTTCAGTGGGATATAATAGATTAATCACTGGTTCTAAATCGCTATGAACATAGCCTGAGCCTAAAATGTACTTTTGAGGCTTCGGTCTCCTTCCCCCCATCCGCTACAATACTACAGATTAAAGTTAATCTGTATTTTCCGATATACGTGCTTTTCGCATTTATTTAGTTACTAAATAAAAAAAAGTGCTGCTTTATATCTGTTGTTTCGAAGGTTTTGGGCCCCCCGAAAAAAATTTCTGCGTACGTACCTGCCCTTATTTGAACGATAACATTTTTGAAATTCAGCTGTAATTTTTACAATGCAAAATTGCGTATCACTAAATAAAACATTCTTACAAATCGTGATTTCAATACTTAGGAGTGAATTAAGCTTGCTCATCTACTAGCCACTGTCCGGAAAGTGAGACATATTTCCTTTTTCAATTTTTGAGATCCATGGCAATTAAACCCTACCCCGTAAAAAAAAGGCACAAATCAATTCGATTGCGGTTAAAATGTGGCTATCAGTCAGACAAAAGTAGCGTTGCTTAACAAAAGAGTCCTGGGCAGTTCCGGACAAAAAGTTGAAAATAAATGCAACATCTGCTCAAGATGACAGGAGACGGAAGCCTTTCTCAATTCAGGGCACCTGCTCCCCCAGAGCAAAAATATCCAAAATCTTCATCTTTTTGACCCTTGCCACTTGGGATGCCGTAACTCTTTAGAAACACCAACAGTCAAACACCTGCAACCCTACCATGTCTAGAAAATCACATCTTTTAAGAAATAGTAGCATTAATACACTACCAGGCAAGTAGAGGGGATCGAAGGGGAGGAGAAGGAATACAAAAGGAAAATTCCGCATTGGAAAACGATTTCTCAACTACTTAAATATGGAATCAATAGATGCCTTTTTGTTTTGATTTTGTTGATTTCAATTCTATGTTTTGTCTTATACGTATGCCTTTAGTCAAACTAAGAACTGAGAAGAATGTGAGTTTGCATCTTAACCAAATAGTTCTCAGGTCACTGGTGGGAGGGGTTAACGACATAGCTGAGATCACAAGCCAGCTAAAAAATAGAAAACTTGACTAAGTTTTAAAAAATAGCTAAAAAACAGCTAAAAAATAGAAAACTTTCAAATATTCAAAAAGAAAACAAATTGATAGGTTATTGTATCATTTTATACAGAAATTTAGTTAGGGTCAAAGAAAAATAAGACTAATATCTCCAGTCAAGGAATATTTCGGTTCAAGCAGAGCCCTAAATTAGAACTGATAATGAGGTCAGAGATATCAGTCCGGTAAAGAAAAGGTGGAAAGTTATTGAAACCCGAGAACTGACGGCATTAAATAGAGAAGTAAGACTAGATAATAAGTTCAAACTTTTAAGAGCAAATTTCAATACAAATCTTAGTCAAAACAAAAATATTAGCTCGAGCCCGGGGGTGATTATTCGGGAAAGAGTTATGATAGTGTCCTCAAACTCCAAGTTCGAGCAATGCAAATACACTTGGAAGAAAACCTTGCAATTTTTTACTCTCGTGATAACAACATTCTGATTACAATCTTCGACTAGTCCTCTTCCTTGCCGTACATATCCTATTTAAAGAATTTTTTCTTCTTTAATGAGCCCAATTTGCTTATTTTACCCACCAAAGAAGACTAAAACATCGGATTCAGCCAGATATCCCCGCTGTATGGAAAATATCATCCCGAAAAATTCTCCTAATTTCCATTTGCACAAAAAAAAAAACTAAAAAAGTTCACTTTTTTATTTAATATATACTAAAAAGTATATAACAAATAAGAAAAGTTCCATAATTCATTCCATTTTACACGTCCTTGTGCCTCACCTCACGTTCTGATTTCTTTGCAGGACGGACGAATGTCGTCGATTCCATATGCCAGTTTTCCACCCTATGTTGTTACGAAGTACGCAACCCATTAAAAATCCAGTGACTAAGGTCAGTATTTATACTTACATAAGTACGAACCTAATCTGGTCTAACACGTCAGGTCTAGACAACGCTTAAACCGAACAAAACAGCTCAAATATTCTTTTCTTGTTTTAACATGTCTCGGCACAAATGAAACATTTAGACCTTACTTGATTGAACATGTTTCAATGATAATGTGAACAAACAGGTATAAAAAGGATATTGAATCACCCAGCCTATGACTCAGTCTTTTTTACGTCTAACTGCTTATCAAAATAGGAAACCATAAAAAAAGTTACTGAAATCCCTGGCGGAAGTGAAAACCGGAACAAAATTAATTAGATGAACTCATATCATGGATTTCTAAAAAAAAAACACCAGGTGGATCCTTCCGTTCGAAACTACAAAAGTGCAAAATATTTTTCTCTCTATGGAATGCTCGAGAGAAGACAAGTGCACAGGAATCGTTTTCGGTGGAGGGGGTCATGTTGACAAAAAAACAAACTAGAGACAGCTTAAGATTCCAGGTGACCAAGGCACTGAGGCGCTCCCCCTCCGTACGTCCCAACTCAAAGGGTAGTCCACTTTTAAATATTGCTTCATGTAAACACACTGCCCTCAGGTCCAGACGAAACCCTGCCATCAAAAGTAATAGTCTAATAGTGGGTGAGCAGATTACAGTTAGGTTAGCGTTTAATCCCCTTCCCTTTAATCCTTTGTTCGTTTTGAGCTTGACTCGGTTTTTTATTAAAATTTCTGTTCGTTTTGGGTTTAAGTTATTTATTGATGGTTATTTGTGGGAAATAACTTCCGGGGGAGTTATTGCTTGGAAAATTTCAGGGGGGGTATTTTCCGCGAGGAGTGTTTACCACGGGAGGGGCGAGGGGTATTTTATGGGAGGGGGGGGGGGTAAACCAGGGCCACCGGTTTTCTTTATACTGAATCTGGTGGTGTGATTTTCAGCAAGATCACTTGACTTTTTGTGGATGTTCCCCCTTTTTCGAAAATCAGGCAGTTTCGCAGGCTCGTAACTTTTGATGGATAAAATTAAAATTAGTGAGTTTTATATATTTGGAATCAGTATTAAAAGCCAAAGGCAACTATTGGGCCGAGTCGCTTCTTACTTGCAGTTCGATACGGCGAGCTGTTGGATCCGTAGTGAGTGAGCAAGAAAAATCGTCGATAACGAGTTGCATTTGGTACTTCACCATCAAGCTTGATGTCTCAAATTACCTTCGAACAATTTTTCTGAAACAGGTCCTGCATATCCCAAAATATCCCCTTTCGTTTCCATGCTCGCCCGGTTTGCATTGTTATAGTCATTCCTGTTGCTTCGAATGCTCAAAGAATCTTGCTCATATCCAGACGCTTTCCATATGACCCTAAATTGAGCACAAACACCAAGTGCTTTCACTCAAGCAATCTCAGTTTTCAGCAAAGCGCTAGTTTTAGAATTTTACAAACGTAGGGAAATATAACGAGTCAGTTTATCTCAACTAGTATTATAGATATACGTAAGTGACATAAACTGCGAAGCAACAATTTTTATTCGTTTTCAGTTTCAACTTCACTCTTTGCCTCCACCAGAAAACTCTGTTTTCTTAAAATTAATTTTGTTACTTTTAGGCTTTAATAATATCGACACCTTTCAAAAATATCCTCGTCCAAATTAGGCCAAGAAACTGAAGAAGTCAGCATTAGTTTATTTTTTTAAGTAGGACGTTATATATATTTTTTTACCTATTTTTTCTATTAGGAATGGCATATTTAAAGCTCTCATACGAAAGTATACTTTTATTAGTTTTGTTTCTGGATATCAATATTTTAGGAGAAGTGATCTTTAAACTCGGTAGATCTATCCTTTCCAGCTAGAATCATTTAAGAATCATTTTGCGCCTGTTAATTTATGACAAAAGTCAACCTTTGCTGGCCATTTATAATATAAGGAATACTCTAAAGACCAGTTTATGACGATGAAAACATTTAAGGGAATGAGGTAACAGAATAACTCAAATATGACGTCCTACCCTAGAGAAGGAACTTTCCAAAAGATACCTGTGTTATATCATCTTAGGCTATATATGAAAATGCGGATTTGTCAAAAATTATATCATTTTTAATATTATATTTTGTTACTTAAAAAGGAACTAGATATGGTGATTTCCTTTCAAATGAGCCAATTCCCAACATTCTACAAACGCTTGTTTGGTAGGATCTCATCTGCGATGGGGGGGGGGGGGCAAATCAATGTTTCCTAAGCGAAGAAGTGATTTCCCTTGTTGTTCAAAGGACATGTAATTCTCCAGCATATGCTGATCCCAATAGTGCAGCTTTCATTTCAATCCGACACCATTTTCGAGGAGTTTCAGGGTCTTTTTTCGAAATTCCCATAAATTTGTTTTCGCAATAAATGTTTACTATTATGATTCGCTGAATATAAAAAACTGTCAATCCTGAATCAGCTTTAAATGGTGATATTTGTTCACTTGACATTTTTTCAAAAGTTTTTCCTAACTTACGTTTAATAAAGGCCGTCTTTAAAGACACGCCTGCTACAGAATCTGATTCAACTTGATATTTTAGTGCAATTACAGATATTAGTCGGATTTTATTTAGGGGCTCAAAATATAATAAAGGGAAGTTAACGTGCTATTATTGTCAAATGTTTCTTTTTAGACTTTATACTGAATTAAAGCTAAAGCATCGTATAAGACACTGTAAGCGGCATGGATAAAAGTCTCTGTAAATGGTTAGCGGTGTCAAGGTTATCATGCGTTTCAGCTGGAGCCATAGCCGTAAGACCTAGAGATACAAAATTAATTTTTTCAGTATCTGAAGTAAACATGACGTATTTTCCACGAAAACCTTATTCTGAACCACCGCCAACCCACAGGAAAATGTATGTGGATATTCTTATTTCGCCCAAAAAAGCAACCTCCATTCTTCAGCCGCTTTACTTCACCTTTGTGCAACGTTGGGTAACATCCCTGCTCTTAAACAATTCGTGTTCTTTGCATTTGTTGTAATACCTACTACACAGGAAGTAAATTTTGTAAAATCCAAAATTAAGTTTGAGATTCTTTTTCAACAAAATACCAGGAACTTTTCATAGAAAAGTATATTAAATTGAAGTGTGTATCGTTTTTGGACGAAGGATGAAAGGCTGCAAAAATAATAGGAAAAAAAATCACACACGGCTCAGCTGAAGGTAGGCCTACACAAGATTTTTTTTTCTTGACGGGGTCACAAAAAACTTTAAAACCGCATCAAACATTTGTTTATATTGATTTTTTGTTACGTTTTTACGAATCGGAAAGACATTTTTTTGGACGGGAGGGGGTGCTCAATCCTCTAACCCCTCCCCGTGGATAAGGCTTTGGGTACTAGTGTTCAGTTAGGCCTACTTAAAAGGGAAAAATAAAAAATTATGAAAGCAGTTTGAGTGAAAAAAAGCAGTTAAAGTGAAAACACTTTACTTTACTTTACCCCCGCCCCCTATATATATATATATATATATATATATATATATATATATATATATATATATATATATATATATATATATATATATATATATATATATATATATATATATATACATATATACAGCCCAAATCATACACTTCCGATGCATTATTGCATTGCCTGATTTCGTTGACTTTGCTTCTTTACCGTTAAATATATTTGAAGAAAAGAATGAAGCATGGCAAAAAGTACCTACAAACCCAGCCACATACAAGGTGTGGGGGAGTGTTCTTAGTCCCATACCTCCTCCCTCCAAATATCACCCGATTAGTCTATTATATTTTCATACTATTTTTACATGATTATAATTTTAAAAATTATTGTCCATCCTCCAAAACTACATCCTGTAGCATCCAAATACAAGACGTAATTATGTCAATTAATAACAACTTCGTATACACATGTCATCGTGTACCAAACAGCAAAAAGGGCAGCACATGGCAACAAATAAAAAGGAATCAAAGGATTAATAATGAAAATGGCAAAATAGCTTTACATCTGCCCACTTGACAGTTAACTAGCAACCAATTTAAAGCACACAACAATCAATCCTACCCAAAAACCATTATTACAAACCCCAGACAAAACACAATCATGAAAAATATAGTGCTCATCTCATGTAGTGACAACATCCATACAAACGGAACCCCAGGGGAAAAAACGAGTTTTCATATAAACCTAATTGCTTTCTGCTTCAAAACCACCTGGATATAAGTCACTGATCAGGTCTTATCCAGCTTATTACCAGGGGGTTGGTTGCCTTATACTTTGAAATTCGAGCTAATGTCTGATTATCAAAATTGTGGCGTCTTTTTCTTTCAATGAGTTATTTACAAGGTATTTCAAACAGGGTAGTTTTTTAGAAGCTTCCTAACGTTGTCTATGAGAAACTCATAATCAGTTTGATACAATAAAATGATCCACAATTTTCAAAAGTGGTTTAGCCTACCATATATACGAATAAAGTAAAAGGGGACCCCTTTTCAGTACTGGTCCAGAAGAGCACGCCACCGCCCACAAGTGAAAATCAAAAGAAAGTTTTTTAGTGCACGGGAGAGATTTAGACTCCCTTTCGACGAAGGGAATTCTCAGATACCCTCAAGTTTGGGTTGTGCTCACATCTTAGTCTAATGTCATTGAGGCCATCAATAAACGCCATAATCAGTATTTCATTGGTGATACATAAGAGCTAGAGAGTATGTCTCTTTTTTGGCATATTTATATAGTTACATTAATGTAGCAGCTTTCAATCCAAACATAAAAAAATCTATTGAATACAAATTTATGCGTAATTATTTCCAAGAAAAAGGAAATAAAGTCCTCTTAAAGAGCCAAAAACAAGATCAAACTTTGAAAATATTGTAAACTAAGAAGAAACAAATGGATCCCGAGATCCTGATTCAAACTATAAGCCTAAACCATTAAACTTCAGCCCCAAAAAAGTCCTCGAATATCAGTAAACAGGGCTTTCAAGAAAAGTTTTACCTTAGTTTTCAGTAAGGAGCACGATATTGAGTAGTGGTAGCATTAATTTAATTTCTAAAAAAAAAAGAAAAAAAAAAAAAAAAAAAAAAAAAAAAAAAAAAAAAAAAAAAAAAGACAAAATCAATCGGTAGCACACCAAAAGCGTAGCTTGCATTGGTGATTTCTCTTTTCATGATATATATATATATATATATATATATATATATATATATATATATATATATATATATATATATATATATATATATATATATATATATATATATATATATATATATTGAAACGAAACATGTGTAAACGTATTTAAACGAAAGGGAACCTGGACTAGAGGATAAAAAGACGTAAAAAAAAATGCCTTCCAGTGGCCTGCTTTACATATAATAGGTTTTAGTACAGAAGAGAAAGTTTTCTAGTGGAGAACATTTTGCCAAGGTCAAGATATTAAGTTTCCGACCCTCCCCCAGCCTTGAGAAACCCTTGGACTGTTATATTTCGCTCTAAAAAAATGTTGTAGGTCCTTCACAAACCTCACAAAGGATACAGGTGTAGCCAAATAAGGACTCTGTGTTGAATAGGTCCAAATGAGGCACACAACAGAGGGGGGAGGGGTACCAGCCTAACATTAGAAATTTTGAAAATTTTAAAACTGTTTGGATTTTTTTTTACAACAGGGACCCAATTTATCTCGATGACAAAGAATATTTCATTATTATCTATTTTAAAAATACAACTAATGCTAAATTCTGTTTCTCCCAACGCAGGTAAAAAATAAGTGGCCCTACCCTAATACAAAATCCAGATTGCTACTCAGACACAGTTCTGCATAGCAACACGGATACTTACGTTTACGGACGGGAAACAAAAGAGTACAGTGAAGAAACACAGGTGCATTGCGTGTAACTTGCGATAATCCATACTATCACTTACATTTTTTTTCCATGACTAATAATTTAAATTTGAAATTTTTGGCGCCTGTTTTGATCGATTATTACGTCAATGTCAGACACGATTTATGTTAGCCATCATATTACATCCAAAGGCAAAAAAGACAGATGTTTTTACGCTTCTTTCAACTTTTTGCTAAAAGCAAGACATCCACAATTTAATTTTTTTTCGTACATTTTTTTTTTTTGGGTAGGCCTGGGAATGCAATTAAAAAGGAGATTTTAAGTAATACGATTTCTTTTTACGGGAAAAGCGAAGATAGGCAGATATAGCACACATAGGAGAAAAAACATGGATAAGCATAAATGTGTTTGCGATAAATGAACTAAAATATGTTAATTATGGATGGATGACGATCAGGGCATATGCAGAGAATTTCTAAAAAAAAAACATTTGTATTTATTCAAATTAATGGAAAATTAGACCCCCCAATCCATAAGCTAAATGGTTACTCTGATCATAGTCTTTCTCCAGAGTACAAAAGTAAGTTTAATATAAAAAGAAAACTAAAAAGCTGAGAAATAAAAGAGGGAAACAGCTTTTTTTGAAAAAATAAAAAAGCAGACAAAAAAGTTCGAAAAGGACTAAAAATACAGACTAACACCCTACAAACCATAATAAACAGTGACTAATGAAAACAGAATACATATCTAAATGCAGGTAAGACCTATGTATGCCTATGGTTAGAGATTATTATAGACTACAGATATTTTCATGGCTGTAGAAGGTAGAAAAGTAACTCTGTACGATAAACTGCTTCAAAAACATAAGAAATGGCAAATTATGTTGCCACAATCTCGCCCGTCTAACAAGTGCCACAATCGTTCTGTATACATGTTATTACCAGACCAAAATTCAAATAGAACTCTGGGCATCAACCTCTACTCCCTCGCTCCATATGTTGGCTATTAACTGTGAGAATGTTTCCTAGCCTCTTTTTTACTACTATAGTGAAATATCAAACTTAGTAACTATCCCAACAATACTGTTAAAGCATTGGGCAACTTTTTAAAAGAAACTAAACCCAACACAACTTACCTCAACCAAAGATAAAGATCTAGAACATCAAAAACGGCTTCTAAATGAACGAGATCCTGAATTGTAGAAGGTGGACTTATTGGCCAGCCTATTTGCCGGCACAGCCAGTCGAATGTCATTGCTTCATTGCGACTATATTGTCGAGCGAACTACAAGAAAATACACAGAATAATATCTAAAAAGCGTAAATTTCTATTAAAGGGGTTCGAATTTGGGGAGAAGGCGGCAAAATAACAAAACGGATAAATTATAGGACATTTTAAAACAACAGAAAAAACCATAAGGTTTTGGTGATTAGGATCTATCCATCTTCTAACGTGCCTGTCTTATAGCATGCCCTTCTTTACGTTAAGTAAAAAGGGTTATTATTACAACCTTTTTGTAAGATAGAATCTGATCAAACACATGCACAAAGACAGTGTTTTACCCTCCCCAAATAGCTCAAGTTGGTAGGATTTTCCAACAACTTAGGATTTTTTTCGTAGTTCAAACAGTTCACATTTTTCTGAATTTAAAAGCTTTTCTATTTAAAACTAACTATTGAGCATTTTCTTCAGGTAAATTTTCATAAGGGCGCAAATTCTTCTCTCTGTAAATTTTGAAGAATAACCTTTCCTGGCATTTTCATAGAAATAAAATAGAAAAAAAGTAGACGCTTTCCAATAAGATTTTAACAACATATTTTTGTACCTTTATTTAAAAAGATTAAAAAAAAAAATACTTGTCTCCTCTTGAAAATGTAATTTGTCCCCTTAAAAAATGTTATAATAATTTTATTTATGATCTCGCAGTATCATGCGGTAAATTATATTTGGCCACGACTTGTTGAACAATCTGAACATTGTACTTTCATTTTTTAACTTATTTTATGCCCCTTAGTGCAATACGATCAAACTAAAAACTGCGTTAAAGTCAACGGAAAGCAAACACGGTATTTCAGATAAAATCGGTAAGCGACAAGAGTGTGCTGCCACCCCTGAGTTGTTCAAGTTTTTCACAGGACACATTATGACCCGAACAACCGATCACTTGTCTTTAGACCTTCAATGCATAGATAGAATGTTGACCAATGTAGACATCACAAATTACCTTGCACTCGGTGCCACGTCCATACAACAGCTGACAGATACTCTCAATGGACTGCAGGAAGAAGCTGCAAAAGTTGGGCTTAAAGTTAACTGGCAAAAAACAAAGACAATGGCGGTCAAACCACTAGGCCCAGTTACATCCCCAGACTTCTCTAAAGTCTGTGTAGTCCTTCTTGAAGTTGTAACTAACTTCACCTATCTTGACTCTATAATTTTGAGTAATGGCACGTAGAAGAAAAACTGGGTAACCGAATCGTGGAAGCTTCTTCTGTCTGAAGACTGTCGTGGAAGCCAGGGTTGCCGCCCCTAGTGATTTATCACTATTTATAGTGATTTTTTATATTGCCTAAACAGAAAAATTACTGAATTTACACGTAAATCACTTGACTGTTGAAGAAAATCACCACATCAACCAGAACATCACTAAAATCTAGTGGTTTTTGTAACCAGGTGGCAACCCTGGCGGGAGCCCGAAGACTCAATACCGATTGGAGAATACCACTTGCATCTAGGCGCACTAAGATACGTAAATATAACAAATCGATGAAATTCGCCCTATTCTATGATATCTCCTCCAATTCACCATCTTGAGTATTACAGACGCCTGTCAAACGAAACAACTCCGTTGAACCGAGGGTTTCATTGGTAAGATTTGGTAAATACGTTCTGAGACCATACTGGCTATGCATGACTTATGAAAACAAAAAAAGGAAATTAATAAATGAAAAGAGAAAAAACAAATAGGTGAAAAACTAGGATTTTATCAGCCAGTAGCAAAATATGAAAAACAAGCAAATATTTCGACAAGGACCTCCGCCAAGTCGTCCTCAGTGCTCAAAAAAAAGTAAGAGGAAAAAAAAGAAACAAAGAAGAAACAACAGCAAAATCTAACCTTTTTAAGTGAACTGCATGAGAGGAAAAAATACACTGAATCAAACAACAAAAACCAACTCGAGATCAATGAAAGAGAAGTTACCAATTAGATTGAATAAGTATCCTTTGCCTTGCAGCAGATTTCGCCTGTCTATAATTTCGGTTTTTATTAGATTAAATAAAAAAAGCAAGTTTTTTTAACTGAAAGTAAGGAGCGACATTAAAACTTAAAACGAACAGAAATTACTTCGTATATGAAAGAGGCTGCTTCCTCATCAACGCCCCGCTCTTTACGCTAAAGTTTGACTCTGTCTCTCAATTCTTCTTTATAAAACAGTAAAAAACTTTAGCGCAAAGAGCGGGGCGTTGATGAGGAAGCAGCCTCTTTCATATACGAAGTAATTTCTGTTCGTTTTAAGTTTTAATGTCGCTCCTTACTTTCAGTTAAAAAAAACTTGTTTTTTTTATTTAATTTCTGAATATTTTTGAATCAATGCATGTTTTGATTTTGGCTCTCCGCAGAGGAATAATTAAAACAGAATTTGCTTCTTTTTTTTTTTGGCTAAATGGCTTTCTCATAATTTTGATCGAATGATTTTGAGAAAAAAAGAGCGGGGGAGGAAGCCTAGTTGCCCTCCGATTTTTTGGTCAATTAAAAAGGCAACTAGAACTTTTAATTTTTTACGAATATTTTTATTAGTAAAAGATTTACGTATCTTATAAATTAGCTTACGTAAAGAACTTTTGTATTCTCATATTTTTATTACATATATGAGGGGGTTCGCCCCCTTGTCAGATCCTCGCTCTTTACACTAAAGCTTACATTTTGTCCCAATTCATCAAGAATGACCCCAGAATCACAAAAGCCGTAGAATAAATAGTTGAAATTACTAAAAATACTTTAACGTAAAGAGCGAGGTATCAGGAGGAGGTGAGCCCCTCAAATGGGTAATAATTTCTGTTTGTTTTAAGTTTTAATGCTGTTCCTTACTTCCAGCTGAAAGAACTTTTTCATATTTATTTTTTCATTGTGTTTTTAAATAATGCTAGTAAATCCTGCGCTCCCTTCATGGAGATTTTCTTCCCCCATGACAAATTATCGATGGAAAGTTCCCCCAGCATATCCCCCTCTTCTCAACCCCTCCCCCAACCAAAAAAATCCTCCTGAAAACGCCTGTACACTTCCCAATAACCATTACTATATGTAAGCATTGGTCAAAGTTTGTAACTTGTTGCCCCTCCCATGGGGACTGTGGGGGAGTAAGTCGTCCCCAAAGACATAGTTATAAGGTTTTTCGACTACGCTGAATAAAATGGCTATCTCAGAATTTTGATCCGTTGACTTTGGTAAAATAATTAGCGTGAGAGGGGGCCTAGGTGCCCTCCAATTTTTTTGGTCACTTAAAAAGGGCACTAGAACTTTTTATTTCCGTTAGAATGAGCCCTCTTGCAACATTCTAGGACAACTGGGTCGATACGATCACCCCTGGGAAAAAAAAACAACAAAAAAACAAATAAACACGCATCCGTGATCTGCCTTCTGGCAAAAAATACAAAATTCGACATTTTTGTAGATAGGAGCTTGAAACTTTTACAGTAGGGTTCTCTGATACGCTGAATCTGATGGTGTGATTTTCGTTAAGATTCTATGACTTCTAGGGGGCGTTTCCCCCTATTTTCTAAAATAACGCAAATTTTCTCAGGCTCGTAACTTTTGATGGGTAAGACTAAACTTGATGAAACTTATATATTTAAAATCAGCATTAAAATGCAATTCTTTTGATGTAGGTATTGGTATCAAAATTCCATTTTTTAGAGTTTTGGTTACTATTGAGCCGGGTCGCTCCTTACTACAGTTCGTTACCACGAACTGTTTGATATACGGACAGGTTGTCTTAAATTAGACTGGGCGAAAATATTCATAGAGTCTTTTAATATTAAATTATTATAAATTGGGCTTAAGGAAATATCTCCCGTATCTCTATTTATAGCCAAATTTCTATTTATATATTTGTTGTTTTGTTTTTTTATCTCAATTGCCTCTTTAAAAGATTGCGGTAGGCCATTTACGGTATATATTAAAGTTGTCTCTTCAAAAAGAACTAAATGGTCAGGATTTTCGTATATATGCTGGGCCAGAGCTGAATCAAAGTTGTCGTTTTTATTTTCCAATCTCAGGGACTTGTCTATTGAAATTTTGTGTTCTTGCAATCGTTCCCCTAGTTGTTGATGGGTGCTTCCAATGTAAAGTTTTCCACATGAACACGGGACTCTGTAGACATCACTATCTAGTATAGGGTCCGTTTTATCCTTTCCCGAGTTAAAAAAATGTTCAACTTTTGTTCAATTTTGAAAGAAACAGAGAGATTATGTTTTTTTTTAAATATTTCCAAGTTTGGCGCTGAGTTTCAAGACGTATGGTAGTGAAAGTTTTTTCAAAGCTGACCAATAATGAACGGTAACAACATTTCTCGTCAAATCACCCTCCTTGTGTAAAAAGAGGGGTGGTAATTTCTTTAGTCGACAAGGTTCTAAAAATATGTTCACGTAATCATGCAAAATCCAAGTTAGATTATGTTAAAGATATTCTATTCTGCAATGGCTACCCAATCAACCTCATTGAAAATACAATAGATAGATGATTAAAAAACAACAAACACGAAAATAGGGAGCCCGTCCCCCTTGATTCAATTACACTGGCAATTGAGAAAAAAACGTTACAAACTTTGACCGTTGTTTACATATAGCAAGGGTTCTTGGGAAGTGTAAAGACGTTTTCAGGGGGACTTTTTCGTGTTGAGGGGGGGGGAGGTAGGTCGAAGGAGGGGGTTATGTGGGAGGATGTATTCATGGAGAAATTTATCATAAGGGAAAAGAATTTCCATGAAGGGGCTGCAGGATTTTCTAGCATTATTAAAAGAAAACGATGAGAAAATAAATAATAAAACTTTTTCAGCTGGAAGTAAGGAACGTCATTAAAACCTAAAAAGAACAGAAGGGTTCATCTTCTCCACCATACCTCGCTCTTTACGCTAAAGTATTTTCAGTAATTTCAACTATTTATTCAACGGCCTTTGTGATTCAGGGGCCATTCTTAAAGAATTGCGACACAATTCAAGCTTTGGTGTTAAGAGCAAGGTCTTGACGAGGGGTAAACCATCTCATATATATAATTGAAATATTCAAATATAGAAGTTCGTTACGTATATTTAATACTATTAAAAACGGTCGTAAAAAAATAAATTCTTCTAGTTGCCTTTTAAGTAGCCAAAAATTGGAGGGCAACTAGGCCTCCTCCCCCACCCTTTTTTATCAAAATCGTCCGATCAAAACTATGAGAAAGTCATTTAGCCGAAAAACAATCAATATGCAAATTTCGTTTTAATTATTCATGTGCGGTCAGAGGCGCCGTTTGGGCCAAATCTTGGGGTGGGCATGAACTCTATCTTGCCCCCCCCCGACTCACTTCGTGTCGCGTAAGAAAAAAATGCGGGTTTTGGCAGGATATCAATCGAATATTCTAAGTAAAAACGCATTTTCAGCACCCGTGTGTTGCTTGGAAATGTACTGTAACCGAATGTGGAACTCAGTCACACTGACCTCTAAGATTAATTATAACATCGAAGATCACAATCAAAGAGGTTAAGTGATTAAACTGAAAGTGAAAAATTCAACCAGACTACAGGCTGGCCTTCTTCAGCGAGAAACTTTCTTATTTAAGTAAACAATACGTTGGTAAAAGTAATCTTCATCAACACGCTGAGGGTTGTAACCAAAATCTTGGTTTTACTTCAGCAGAAATCTTTCAGATCAAATATATTTACAAAAAGGAAAACATAACAAGAGAAAAAAAATATTACAACACTCAAGGTAACAAGGGGAACCGCCGAAGTTTCATCTTTGCAAAATTGTCAACAAGCTGGTCATAGTCCAATTTTTTACTAAACCCGTCTCTACAAACATCAAAAGGAGGTGACTGAGACGATCGTCTCCTGTGTAGACTGCAGGTAGTTTTTCACTATTTCTAGGCTAGAAAACAAACGCTCATTGCTTGCTGTTGTCACAGGAAGCGTGGCAGCAATACGAAGTACTTTAAATACTTCTGAGTAAGCCACTGGTAATACCTGAAGATGGTCGACAATGCCTAGGAAGTTTTCCCGCTTTTTCTCATTATCCAGCAAGAAACGCTTGGCAATACCAGCTTGAGATTCGAGAAGAATTTCGTCGATATCCAGCTCGCCGTAAAGAGCGGAGAAACGCTTGAGCAACTCGATGTCCATAAATTTGGTCGAGCTTGGACCCAAGGCTTCGAATGTGCTCAGCACTGGCAATTAATCTGTGAACCTTCTGTCAAATTCGGCTAGTAGATGGTCGAAAGTCTTGGAGTACTCTCGCTTCATTTCATCCACCAAAGTAGTAGTCCGATTTCCAGATTGGATGGAGTTCTTTCCTAGCGTCAAAGTTGTCACAAATTGTTTCAGATGCTAGGTGATCTTTTGAGTTCTAATGCTAATGGCTATTAATACCTTTGTATTTACCTAACTAAAAAGTTAATAGGCTTAATGATGTAAAGTCTTCTACTTCTCTCTGTGCTCTCGTCTTTGGAGTCTTATGGTTGCGCTGGCCTACAATCTGGGGTTCGACTGGTAGAGGATGTCAAGCGTCTCTAACTTTCATAAGGTTTTTAGCGTCGAACATAAAAATGTTTATTTACACATATGATGCAGTAAATGTACATAAAACGAGGACAGAAACAGAAAAAGAACTGACTCGAGTAATCTAAAATGGTGGCTTATATTCACTAAAACAAGGAAATAAACATCAAAACATTTGACAGGAACTGACCTATTTTAATCTGTCAACTTAGAGGAATTACTGCAAATATTCAGAATTTATAATATTAATATAATCATCTAGAAAATGGGCATTTGACAGAACTTGAGACTTGTATTATGTATCTAACCTACTTTCAAAGTTTACAGTGATTAATAGCAAACAGCATAATTACCCCAAGGGTCATCAGGTAATTATGCTCTTTGGTTAATAGAAGTGCAGTAATTTCAAATTAATTGGACAGAACAGATTATGTTGGACATAATGGATTATTATGGCCGGTAAAGGGCCCTTTGTGGTGTAAGCTTGGGCCCCCTGGAAAATCTGGAGTGGGCATTTGCCCACCTGTGACCCCCCCCCCCAAAAAAAGGCGCCTCTGTGTGTGGTGAGCCAAAGTCAAAATATGCATTAATTCTAAAACATTCAGGAATTAAATGAAAAAAAACGAGTTTTTTTTAACTGCAATTAAGGAGCGAGGCGTTGGGGAGGAGACAACCCCTTTCATATACGGAATAATTTCTGTTCGTTTTAAGTTTTAATAACGCTCCTTACTTGCAATTAAAAAAAAACTTTTTTTTATTTAATTTCAGTAAAAGATCGCGAATCTGGTGATGGTAAATCTCAAGATCAGAGCTACAGTTCAGCTGGATATACTGGAAAAACCTATTATGTCTACTGGAGACACTCGAGAAACCTATTTAAGCCTCATTTATAATGAACTAATTAATTCTGACCGATTTTTATATAAGTCAACAAAATCATATTTTGCAATCTAACCTTACCTTAGACCTTAGTTCCTCCAGAGTCATCGGTGGCGCATAGGGCGTCGACAAAGCCTCTCCATTCTTCTCGCATTGGTGCTGCAGCGATGACGTCTTCCCATTCAGGTATTAGTGAGGTGCCGGCCGTCCTCAGATCTCGGTCATGTGTTCGTCTCAATGTATTTTTGGGGCGGCCTCTCTTTCTTCTACCGTCTGGCTTCCATTCATAGGTTATTCGAGGAAGGTGGCTCTCTTCCATACGAAGAACGTGTCCCAGGTATGTCCACCGCCTTCTTTTCAGCAACTCAATGACTGGAGGTTGACCTGTTTTTCTGCGTATTTCTGCATTTGTAATTTTTTGTTGCCAACTTGTATTCACCATTCTTCTGAGGCTCATATTTTCAAATGCAAGGATCCTTTTTTCAAGCTGGGTGTTTATTTTCCAACATTCACTTGCGTAAAGGAGAATTGAGAGCACACTGCTATTGAAGAGTCGAAGCTTCAGTCGCATTGAATATTTATTACTTCTCCAAATAGGCTTCAATCTATTGAAGGCACCTGTAGCTTGTCCAATTCTACGTTTAATCTCGGTCGAGATCTCTCCATCACAATCAATCCAGCTACCCAGGTACTTGAACTCCTGGACTTGTTCTAGATCTTTGTTTTTGCAATGGAGAACAAGTGGCGAGGTTGTGATGGCCACGCTCTTCGATTTGTCAATGTTTATCTTTAGCCCGACATTCTCGGTAATAGTGTCAAGCAGCTGCTGCAACCGTTCTTTAGACTCTTCGAGAAGGACAACGTCGTCCGCGAAGTCCAGATCAAACAGTTGTTTGTTGCTTACTTTTACCCCGTAGCCCGATGCGAATCTCAGGGCATAATCCATTATAATTATAAGAGCATGGGGGAAAGTACACATCCTTGACGAACACCAGACATGATCTTGAAAAATCTGGTTGTACC
Source organism: Artemia franciscana (assembly GCF_032884065.1). Lineage (NCBI taxonomy): Eukaryota > Metazoa > Arthropoda > Branchiopoda > Anostraca > Artemiidae > Artemia > Artemia franciscana. The sequence goes on from NC_088864.1 coordinate 16,631,120, forward strand.
GTTTTCGGTCTTTACGCAACATTCCGATTCTTCATAAAGCGCTATAATCATATCTACTATTTTCTCGGGAATTCCGTAGTATTTCAAAACTCTCCACAAGCAATCTCTGTCAACTGAGTCAAATGCCTTTTCAAAGTCAATGAATAGGAGGTAGAGCTTCTTGTTCCATTCTTTTGATTCTTCGACAAGCATTCTCAGTACAAATATTAGATCAGAACAGGATCTCCCAGTTCTGAAACCATGCTGCTCTTCTCGTAGAGTTGCGTCTAGTGCTTTCCGCAGACGCTGCAAAATGATGAAGGCTAATAGTTTGAATGAGACAGGGAGAAGATTGATGCCTCTCCAGTTATGGCAGTTCATCAAGTCTCCCTTTTTGAAGAGTTTGACTATAATGCCTCTGCTCCAATCTCTTGGGACCTTCACTAAGGTCCATATTTTGGTGAAGAGAGAAAGCCAAATGGATATGCAGGTACTAATTGAGTACTTCAGCATTTCTGCTGAAATGCCATCAATACCCGGGGCTCGTCCATTTTTTAACTTCTTTGCTGCATGCATGATCTCCTCAGCACTCGGAGGATCTGTATTGATGTCTAGATACATAAAAGGGATATCAGGTACGTTAGCTTGGTCGCAAGTTCTCGGTCTGTTCAGAAGTTTTTCGAAATGGGAAGCCCATCTCTCGTCAATTTTTTCTGGATCAGATATAATTGAAGGGTGATTCGGCTGCTTTGTTTTCCTACCATCTCATTTGTCAATCGGTAGACAGTCTTGGAATCACCCTTCCTAGCAGCTTCTTCAGCTAAAGCTGCTTTCTTTTCAAGGAACTGTCTCTTGTCCTTTCTTGCACTCTTTTTTACCTCTTTATATTTTTCTTTGTATAATTGTTTTGTTGCCAGCTCTGAACACCTTGTAGTATCTATGAGCATGGCTTGCTTAAGTGCCTTTCGTTCGTCAATCAGTTTCCATGTTATGTCAGAGATCCACCTTTCCTTTGGTTTCTTTCGGAAACCTAGCTTTTCTGCGGCAATCGTCGTGTATGCACTTTTTATTTTCTCCCATTTCTCTTCGACACTTTCTGAGTCATTTGCCTCAACAGGCAAGGCATCAAATTTGTTCCATACAGAGATACAGAAATCTCTGCGGATTTTTTGATCCTGTAGCTTGTCCGTGTCGTACAGTTTCTTCAGATCTTGCTGTGTCTTTTTTTGGGCACGTAGTTTGATCTGTAAGTGGGCGATCATGAGCGTGTGATCCGACTGGGCGTCTGCTCCTCTATACCCACACACGTCTAACAGGCTTGTACGCCACCTTCTGGCGATCAGGAAATGGTCGATCTGGTTTCGCGTTGAACCGTCTGGAGATGTCCAAGTGTACTTGTGCACATTTTTATGCTCAAAGAGTGTCCCACCAACGACAAGGTCATTACTTAGCGCGAAGTCTACTAGTAATGCACCATTTTCGTTAATCTGGCCAAGTCCATGTGGTCCTAGGACTTCCAGACAGTACTTGCGATCGGTTCCTACTTTGGCATTCAGATCACCAACAACACATAGAACATCATGTTTGGGGATGTCTTTGGTGACAGCTTGCAAGGTTTCATAGAAGCTATCTTTGACATCATCATCCACCTCATTGGTAGGAGCGTAGCATACAATGACAGAAAGCATAGTGTGTGTTGTAGCAAATCGTGCAAACAAGATCCTTTCGTTTATTGGAGTCCATTTCAGCATTGTTCGGTATGCTGCAGGGAACATCATAAGTCCTACACCTGCCTGATGATGGTTGTCCTCTCCGCTATATAACAGTACATATCCATGATCTAGTGTTTCTTGGCCTACACCTTTCCAACGTATTTCACTTAGGGCTAGTATGTCAATATTATATTGCTTCATCTCTCTGAGAACTTGCTCAGTTTTTGATAACTGACTCATAGTTCTCACGTTCCAGAAGCCAATTTTTGTTGGTTGTTTCACAGTCAATAATCGTGTCCGGGGGCGTGCTGGGTTCGTTATCAGGGGGGAAGATAATTCATCCGAGGCATTTATCGACGTTTCCGTTGCTGGGGCTTTTTTACAGGGACAGGTAGCAAACCTGTCGCCCAACCCTCCTCCTTCATCCTGGCTTGGGACAGGCTGGCATTATCCATGACAATGACAGGCGGAGTATTCAGTTACCCTTTCACCGTTACTTTGAGAGGGTTTTCATATTTTAGTTTTTGTGTTTGTTTTAAAGTTTTTTTTATATTATCTTTAGATTTTTATCATTTTTTTAATACCGTTCACTGAGGACGGTCAAGCGGAGGTCTTGACCGAAATATTTGCATGTAATCTACGTTTTCACTGGCTTGTATTATCTCCTTTCACTCCTCTTTGCGGTTTTTTTTTCGTTTTGTCATGATTAGTCAGTGTGGTCTCAGAAATTATTTGTTAATCCTAATGAAATATACCAAAATATGACGGAAATATAATACTTTATTAACAAAACTATGGAAACAACAAAGAAGATAATGCAAAACAGGCCTCTCAGAACGCATTATATTAAATATCTAACTACCTCTATATATTAAACGTTTAATTAAAATATACCTGCATAGTACTTTATCTCGCTCAGACTAAGCTTATTATCTCCAACTGGACACAGAAAGCTGGTTTCACTGCATATCAAGAACAAATTGTGGTCGTTATAACACGTAAAAACTCATTTTATAAATAAAATAAAAAAAAACATTTTTCAAAATAAATGTTTTCGTTTGTATTTCTAGATTCTGTTTCTCTTTTTAATAAGAATACAAAAAAGAAACAACAACAGATTTTTCGGAACCAAGGGAATTATTTTTGGTTGTTCATCTTTTTTCCCATGGAAATACAAATAAGATATTTCTCGCAATCTAGGGGGCAACTACACCCCCCACCCCCTAGTTGGTGTCCCGGCGTTTACATAATAGTCACTCAAAATAAATCCTTAACTCCATAACTCATCTGGGCAGCCTATGGCCAAGTATTATCTAGCGCATGACTAGTCTATATGTAATTACAGCTAGCACGCTTCCTAGGTCGTAACTCTTTCCATGCTTTGCATAGCGAAATAACCTGCCATCTTATTTTCAAAAAAGTTTCCCCGGAGCGTAGGAGAACAATTCAACAATAGTGCACTTGCAATCAATGACTAGGGGAACAATTCAAAAGCTATTAATTAACGCGCCTCCTGCTTTGCATATGTCCATTACCTGCTTGCAAAAGCTATTTACTAAATGTTCTCGCATTCCATAAGGACCACATAATGCTACAAATATTTTTATGCATTCTTTATCAGTTAACGGCCGAGTTAAACATCGTTTTAAAATATGCAAAAAAATGTCAATGAAAAAGACGGATGGACCATATAAAATCCATTAAAGCTCCCTTCATTTCACTACCACCATGCACATTTTTAAAGTCTGAAATCAAAATTGAATTAGCTTCAGTATCGCCACCACAACTCCATTTTGGCAGGGGTTAAAGCCATTTAGGGGGGGGGGCTGACAGTTGGTGATTTTTTTTGGCGATATATAATCAAGTAATATCTGAATATGTATAATCAAGAATATTGGTATGAAAAACCAGCTAAATTATTCCAGCTTGGAAAGTAAAAATTTAACAGAATAGTCTTAGAACCATGGGACTCTGTGCATGTGTTTGTACATGCATAAAGAAGTGTGTCTATCTTCATTGAATTTGCAGCAAAACTATCCAGACCAGAAACATTAAGCTTTTGTAAAGTAATCTGGGAACCCACAAGAATAAAAAGAAACTATAAAAACTTGCCAAGGCAGTCCAGTCCAGCAGAGGTAGAAGAAGAAGAAGAAGAAAAAAAACAGCTGCCTCTCTTGCTAATTTTTTTTATACACATAAACTAATAAGTCGTAGCTGATTATTAGAAGCAGCTTAGCCAGACCAGAAGCAATTTGGAGAGTTGAAATCACATTGAAATTAAAATTCCGAGAAAAAAAAGAAGGTTTGCCCTTGGTTTCAATGTTTATCTGTCCAGCGAAAACTTCTTTGTTCCAGGCGAAAAATTTCTATTATTTTTTTTCGTCGTCCTTGTCTTGTTTGACTGGCTCTACACCCGTGTCTTTGAAAAAATTGTCTTTTTTGCTTTTTGAGATGGTTAGTCAGTTCGGCTCCAGATCTTCTGAATCAGAAGAAATTATTGCACACCCTTTTAGGGGTACACTAAAAATTGCGTTTTTTTTAAACGAAAAAAACAAAAACAGTTTCATTAAAACAGATAAATAAACTAACAAAGAGACTAAAGAAATGAGAATACCTTAACAAATGAAGCACAGTGTGGGGGCTTCCCTATACCCCCCTTATATATATCTTCACGACTGATACACATAAACTAATAAGTCGTAGCTGATTATTAGAAGCAGCTTAGCCAGGCCAGAAGCAATTTGCAGAGTTTAAATCACATGGAAATTAAAATTCCGAGAAAAAAAGAGAAGGTTTGCTCTTGGTTTCAATGTTTATCTGTCCAGCGAAAACTTCTTTGTTCCAGGCGAAAATTTTCCATTATTTTTTTTTTTCGTCGTCCTTGTCCTGTTTGACTGGCTCTACACCCGTGTCTTTGAAAAAATTGCCTTTTTTGCTTTTTGAGATGGTTAGTCAGTTCGGCTCCAGATCTTCTGAATCAGAAGAATTATTGCACACCCTTTCAGGGGTAAACTAAAAATTGTGTTTTTTTAAAAGAAAAAACAAGTTTCATTAAAACAGATAAATAAACTAACAACGAAACTAAAGAAATGAGAATACCTTAACAAATGAAGCACAACGTGGGGGCTTCCCTATACCCCCCTTACATATATCTTCACGGCTGATTCACAAAATTTACCACTTAATTTTCACAATGATCCAATTTTTAGTTGAAGTAAGTTTTTATCATTTTCAAAGCCTGAACCTTGAATTAAATCCAGGCACGTACATACAAATTTAGTTCAGAGTGGCGGCGTAATGTAAGTGTTAAAGAATGTAAACATAAGGAGAATTACATGGACAGATGAAATTATATGAAATATTGCAAAAAATATCAATATTTTGGAGAAGGGGACCGACGCTTAGACCGTTCCTTTCAACGTAACCTTAGACCCTCCCCTTCAGTAATTGTGTCGGTAATACTGTCAAGATTTTAAACTTTCTTTACAGAAGTACATAGTAGAATAAGCATCAAAAAGATTTACCCCATACTTTCCAAAAATGTTTGTATGTTCCATCGTCTTTAAGAATTTGGCCACCTCTCAAGAATGCTGTTTTGACCCGAAAAAAGTTTCATCGTAAGTACCTGAATTAGATTATTAACAATGATTCATAAAAAAAGTCTAATGAAAGTAAAGATCAAAGTTAAACCTTAAAACGAACAAAAATTACTGCTTCCCGGTTTATGCAACATGTTTTTGAAAAATGTTTCAAATAAACAGGCTCGTGACAATTCCTTATATTTGTTTAATTCTAAAAAAAACCCCGAGCAATTTAATGAAATAACAAAACCGGAGCAACAAAATAGGAAATTCTCACATAGCCTACAAAAAAAAATCGGAAAGCTCTCAAATAGTCTTATACCGGCCATGAAATCGATAACTTTTACGATACGATTTTAACTTTCCAAAAAAACTAAAGAAAGCTCAATTTTTAGTAAGGCGCAAGTTTTCCAGAATTTTACTAATTTAGGGAAATATCACGAGTCAGTTCTTTCAAAACAATTTTCAAAAATATGATACATAAAGAGCAAAGTATTAGCTTTTGTTCGTTTTAACTTTCAACTTCGCTCTTTACTTTCATCAGAATTTAACTTTTCTTCGTTTTCAGGTTTTAAAAATATATCTAATGAACGTTATAAAAGATTTTTTTCCAACTTAGACAAAGAAACTAATAAAGTTAACATTGACTAAAAATATAGGTTTAACTCCGCATCTCTCTTTTTAACTTTCCCTTTTAAAAATCTGGAATATCTCGCAAAAGAGTCAAGAGGGTGCTTTGAGGAGGTATAAATAAAAAATCAATTAACTATAAAATATTAAAAGAATAAAAGATTTCTATTTAATATAATTTACGAAAAATTGTGTTTTCATTATTTTCGCTTCTTTTACTTTAACATTATATGAGAACTGAACACTAGAAATGAGTCAGCGCATGAAAGAGAATACGCAAAAAAATGTTACTTCGATTATCATGACCACAAGGCTTTTCATTGGAAAAAGCCCTCTTTTCGCATTAGATTGGAAAAAAACTGGAAAAACAGCCTACAGTACAACCGTAAAGCAGGATATCGCTATCAAGTAAGGTAAAAGGTAAAGGATACGGCATTAGAGTTTACAGTCCCTACCGGCGGTGCTGATCTCCATTTCTTGGCCTTACAGCCAGGAAGTGCAATGGGGGGTTGGGGGCCAACCATCCTATGCTTTCACAAACCCTTCCTGTTTACCTTCTCCAGATTTCTCCAGGTACCCATTTAGAGCTGGGTCGACTCTGGCTTAGCTTACAGAGTCACGCCACTGACCCCTGTCCCAGACTAAGCAATTGAGTGCACCGAGATTCGAAACTAGTTTCCAAATGAGCCCAACATCTCAACGATAATGACCGCGCCCTAGTTCTAACGGCAGCAATTAATAGAGGGGGAGAAGTGCGACCGCACTGCCTAGATTTTGAAAAAAATCCTTTTTTGGAATCTTTTCATTGGAAAAACGGCATGTAAATATTGATATCAGAATTCTGTTTTTTAGAGTTTCGTTTACTCTTGAGCCGGGTCGCTCCTTACTACAGTTCGTTACCACGAACTGTTTGATGATATTCATAATCTTCAGTAACTTATTTCCTCAGAGCCTCAGAGCCACCACATTTAAGAAACTCATTTTCCGTACTATCAGTATCTGGAGCTTTTTTTTCAGTATCTGGAATATTTTTAGATCCTTTTAGAACTATGGCTAATTCTCTCTAACAAAACAAATCTTCCTTCGCATCCAAGGTATCACAAACTTTTTCACTTTCCTCTATATCTTTTCATGTAACTGTATCTCGGTTTGGCACATTCTTAAAATGTTCCTCCCATCTGTCTTTAACTCCTTCCTGGCCCCGCTCCTATCTTTAATTGGGACAGGTCGAGAATGACTACTCCCTCTCAATTTATTAACATGCCAGTACAATATTTTACTATCATGCCGTCTATCTGCATCTTCCAGATCCTCAGCAATTTTGTCCATAGCCTCCACTTCATACTTCCTTCAGAATTTTTTTTTTCTAAAATTATTCCAACCATCTTCCACATTGTCAAATTTTAAACTCTCAAGTTTAGTATTTAAGTGTTCCTGGAAAGTTTCTCTCAAATTCTCATCCTGGAGTCTACCAACATCATAACTTCCCGGGAGATAGTTACCCTTCCGAAATTTCAGCTTTAAATTAACCCTAGACACTAATAGATGATGATCTCTACTTTTAACATCAATAACAGCATCATATATACCCTAGTATCTTGTATTAATCCTGCCAGTCTTCGATTTACTATAACAGAATCAATAAGGTTTGCTATCTTACCATCACTAGCCATTTACTGTTTTCTTTTCCAACACCAAATTTACCTCGACTAGGATACCATCTATCCCTATTTCGACCGGCCCGGGTATTAAAATCTCCTACTAAAACACCATGTTTCTACCTGGGACCCTGTCTATTTTCACAAGGTTACTCAGATCTATTAATCTGAGTCACTAGTATACCATCAGTCGGTTCAACAGGGGCATATACTACAATAACTGACGCTCTGAACTTTTTAGTCATAAAATGAGCAATTAGTATTATATTATTAATACCTTCCCAGGCTAAACAAGACTTAACAGATTCCTTAATCATCACGAGCCCTACTTCCTGTCTATGCACCCCATCCTTCCTGCCTGAGTAAACAAATTCTATATCACCAAATTTCATACTTCATACTCCTGGAATATGAGTTTCTGAAACTCCTAATAAGCGCTTAATTCCCTGGGACCGCCAGTATGAATGGAGACTTTGTGCAGTCCTTGCCCATCTTGGTAACAACACAGTTCTCGACACTTGGCGATGCTCTTCTATTGACAAGAGTCGAAATCTTGCAGACAGTCCCAAGCCTATTAACTCCGACTCATTATATATTCATGGCTACAAATATTATGCTACTACGGGGAGGCAACCCATAGTAGATAAATCAGCTAGGAAGGGGGTTTTTCAGCCCGAAAATGCCCGTCAAAACAGACCATGCTCAGAAGAATTATCCATTAATCAGAATCCTGTGCGAATGCTGTGTCGTTTACTAGGCTATAATTTCCTCGAGGAGAGCCACTCTTCAAGTGAGAATAGAGTTGACCGCAAGGTCCTCAGTCTTGCAGGTACCTCAAAAAGGTCGAGGCAGCCCTTTGCAGAGGCTATTGTCCAGAGATCTCGATCTTACGCTCCGCCGCAGTTGTCCTCCTATAGAAGATCCTCCCGTGATTGTGTTCTGCGTCACCATGCAATTTAACCCATTATGAGAGAAGGTTTGTAACTCATTGGACGTGTGGACCCGCCGGTGGGCCCTGTTAAGTTTACATTCGAGATTCTTCTTCCTCCTCCACCTAAATTTATGGCCCCGGGCGAGGGCGCCTCAGTTTCGATAAAAAAAAAAAAAAAAAAAAAAAAAAAAAAAAAAAAAAAAAAAAAAATCACCCTTAAGCACGCTCTAACGGTGATTTATCTTTGAAACAAAACAGAAGCATTGATAAAAAGTAAAAAAAAACCAACAAATTTCACCCGAAAGATCAAAATGACCAAATAAAGAAAAGCCGACAATTAAATAGCCATCCTAATTTAAGTGATTGAAAATGCCGACTACCAATCTACGCCAGCTAAAAGATTTCTTTTTAATTGGCGTTTTAGTTTACATTTGAATGGCACATCCCACAGCATTTTAACGGTCATGTACAGAGATAGCAAAAATTCTTGTAGATTTCGATGATTGTATTCTAATTTCCGATTAAAAAAAGCCGACTGACTCGTTTAATAAAAACTGTTGCCGCCTATCATAAATTATAAAAAGAACGACGTAATTATTTTCAGTAAGCCTACTTGCTAAGTTAAAAATTAGCCGTAAAATGTGCAAAACTTCCAGGAAGGTCACAAATGTTCATAAAAGCTATCCGTTTAGAGAAGGGTCAACACAATATTGCATGTGAACGTCAGGCACGGACGTAAGCAGGGGAGGGGGGGGGTCAAGGCCCTTCCCTCCATGAAAACTCTTCTTGAATTTTTGGGCATTCCCCTAATTTTCTTGAATCGTGAATTTTTCTTACGTTCAAATTTCAAGCTTTTTTTTAGTTAAGCCTCCTGAAATTCTTCTTTTTATCATTACCCCCTCCCCAGACAATTTTTTTGCAATTTATACTATTTTTTCTCTAATCATTCATGAAGCGCTGTTTTTCCAAGTTGTGTCTCTTCTATGAAAAAAATAAATAAATAAAGCCACGTTACCTTTCGACTAACCACCACAAAATTCAGCACTGACATCAAGAGTTTAAAAGCGCAAATGGAATAGAATTTTTTAGGGTGGTTTGACAAATTTCTCAAAATAAGCAATTTTTATGAAAATCGCAGAGTCAACAAAACGAAGACATTTGGGGGAGGGGCTGAGACAAGACGCCAGCATTGGGAGCTTAAATATGGGTTAGTGCTTGAGTCATGAAGGGACTCGCTTGAGTTGGCCATGTCCCAGGGGGCTCCACCAAAATTTCATGATAATAATTTTTTTTTCTTTCTCATACAAATTCACTTGCGCTTTGCTGTTCAGAAAAATCTGAATTATATTCAAGGGATAAATGAATTCCTGTATATGTGTCTAAGCTGGGTTGTGATAACAGAGAATTTTTACTCAAGCCCCAAATAGCACCAAAACACGCAAAGGCGGGTTTAGGGGAAGGAAAGATGGGGCAGTTACCCAAGGTACAGACAGTTTAGGGCGCAAAATTTTAGATAGATTATCTTCATATCATTTTGTAATTTTTGAAATTTTATTTTTATCAAAACAGAGAAGAGAACCTAGTAAATAAAATTATTAATTAATTGAAAAAAAAGAAATATAATAAAAATTAAAAAAAATAAAATAATAATAATCAAAAAATAGTTGATTTAATATAATGAATAATAATTAAATTATTTAAATGACAAATTAATAAATAATAAAAAGTAAACTATTAAATAATCAATAAATTGAAATTAATTTCGTTAATAAACAAAAATGTTGTTACAATTTGGCCTGAGAATTTTGTGGGAGACGGACAAGGGTGGCCTAATCAAGATTTTGCCCCTGGGGAGGAGAGGGGCCAGAACCATCACTGAAAATATCCAATCCTAACATATTGGCGAACACTCATCTCCTTTGGCCACTGACAAATGTCTAGAGTCGTCAATTCAAGCTATTTCAGCTCACTGATTTGACCTTTCATCTTTATGCCTGGTGAGAATCTAAGGGGCTCTAATCCCCCCCCCCCACCTAAACATAGGAATAAATAGTTTGAACATGATAAAGTAACAACTTTGGATTTTTTGCTTTATTTTTAAACCGTCTTAAAGAATTCAGTCCCTTTCTTTGAAATAATCGTTTGGGTTAGAACTTCGAGCTAATGTGAATGCAGTAGCTAACACAATCTCTCCCTCACACCAGATCAAAATCCCTATTAAGTTTCAAGAGCCTCACTGAATTTTACGAGCTTTGACTAAAGAGTTATATTGTTTCCCAAGATATGAATTCGGCAGCAGATAAAGAGATAACATGACATAGAAATTAAGGAGCCAAGGCAAGAGATAGCCCTAAGAGGACTACCACGTGCCGCTCATACCACCCATTGAAATGTCCGCCAAGAAATCCTTGCGTAACTGCCTTATAGGAATTAATATGTGGGATAAATCGCTATTAAAATAATATGTATCCGAAATTAACTTTATTATTATAGAAATCAGGCATCCACACAGGAGAAAAGGGGTCATTTGAGATTACACCTCCTCCAAAATCTGGTATTTTTACGATTTCCCATACAACTTGCCAACAATTGGCGTTTGTCTAGAAATTGAGACCCCATCACAGTAGTGACAATATTTAGAGAGAAAAAATATCTTAAATATTGGTTGAATATTCCAATAACAAACCTCAACCTAAATAGCAAACACAAAGAAAGATGGATATCCCGTTTTGGATATAAATAAAGAATGCAACCCTTTTCAAGTATCTGCTGGTACTATAAACGTAATTCCATTGTATCAGTCTTTAGTATAGTCTTTTTTAATGCCATTTCTCAAATTTAACAAAATAGATTTACGGATGCGGGAACCTGTTTGAATCATTTGCTTTTTTGGAGTCAAAAAGTACTAAAATCTAATCTTTAAAGCCATCTGCCCCTTATTTAACAGGCTGATGTTTATACCCTTTAACGGATTGTCGCTAAAAGCTAGACAGCATGTTGTACCATGTCTACCCAATTACCTGACAACAACCCAGCAAGCAAGGTTTCTCCTTTTTTGTTCTTTTTACCCTTTACTCCAAGACATAAAACCAAAAATAGAAAAAATCGGGTTCTAATAGATAGCAAATGATAATTTTTTTTTGAATTAGTTAAAGAAGTTGTTCTAGTTGATTTTTTTTACTAAACACAGCTAAAAGAAGCAGGAACATGGAAAAAACAGAACACCTGAAGAAGAAGAAAAAAGTTGACCGATTGCAAGAATTGACTTAAAAGTTTTTAAAACAGTGAACTTCGCAAGAAAAAGTTGTACCAATCATAGGTGGCGCTGCCTAAGTAAAGAGCGAAGTGGGCACAATACATATTTTTTTTCTGACTAAGGCACTTTGTATAGAAGAAATTGTCACAGAAACATCGAACTTCAGATGGGGCTCATTTGATTGGAAACTGGAAGTTCCATTGCTCTTTTTAAAAGTGAAGTGATCGGAGCTAGCCCCCTAAGCACTCTTTTCCCTAAATGCATCCGATCAAAATTTTGAGAGAGCCATTTTGTTAAAAATAGTTAAAAGATCAGATAACAAAAACCCCGAGGTCGACACAACCCCCAGAGCCCAGGGGAATGTGTCAAAAGTTATGCCTCGCGGGCATATAAGGTTTTAATGGGAGGGGTGGTCCTATAAACTTCAGAAGGGCTTTTTGATTGGAAGCAGGAATTTCTAGTGCTCTTTTTAAAAGTGAAAAGTGATCGGATCTATCCCCTTCCCCACACCCTCTTTTCCCCAAATGTGTCTGATCAAAATTTTAAGAGTCATTTTGTTCAAAATAGTTCAAAGATCAGATAACAAAAACTCCAGGGTCAACACAAACCCCCAGAGCCCGGGCCAAGTGTTGAAAGTAAAGCCCGGATTATATATATTTATTTTATGGAAGGGGTGGTCGTATAAACTTTGGAAGGGACTCACTTGATTGGAAGTTGAAAGTTCTAGTTCCATTTTTAAGAGTCAAAAGTGGTCGGATGGCAGCTTGACCTTCCGCGTCCTTTTTCCCCAAATGCATTCGACCAAAGTTTTGAGATAGCCATTTTGTCCAAAATACTTCAGGAAATAGATAACAAAACTACGGGGTCGACCCAACCACCCGGAACCCCGGGGAAAGTGTTGTAAGTGATGCCCCAGGGTCATATAATCTTCGAAGTGGGCTTATTTGATTGGAAATTGAAAGTTCTAGTTCCCTCTTTAAGAATCAAAAGGGACCGGGGGGCAACTAACCCCCAGGCCCCCTTTTCCCCAAATACATCCGATCAAAATCTTGAGATATGTATTTTGTTCAAAATAGTCGACAGATTAGATAAGGAAACTTCGGGGTCGACAAAACTCCCCAGAATCTAGGGGCAAGTTTTATAATCTATGCCCAAGGGTCATGTACGGTTTTAATGGAAGGGTGCTCATATAATCTTCGAAGGAGGCTCAATTGATTGGAAATTAGAAAGTTTTAGTTCCATTTTAAGAGTAAAAAGTGATGGGAGGGCAACTAGACCACCCACGCCTTATTTCCCCAAATGAATTCGATCGAAATTTTGAGATAGCTATTTTGTTCAGAATAGACCATGTGTCATACAACAATGCCTATGGAATTGACACAGCCCCGCAAAAGCTCGGGTTGAAGGGTTGTAAGTTATTCCCAAGGGGCATATAAAGGTATTATGGAAGTAGGTAATCGTAGGTGCTCATTTGACTGGAAATTGAAAGTTCTAGTTCCACATTTGAAGAGCCAGAAGGCAAAATCCCCCACGCCCTCTTTTCCTCAAATGCATCCGAATCAAAATTAGAGATAGCCATTATTCTCAATATAGTCCGGGGTTGATATTGGAAGGAAATTATATTTCTCTTTTAAAGAGTAAAAAGTAATCGGGGGGCAAATAGCCCCCCACCATATCCGCTTTTCCTCAATTCCATCTGATCTAAGTTTTGAAATAGCGATTTTGTTTAAAATAGTCCAAAAGTCATATAACAGTGCCTTCAAAGTTGACACAATCCCTATAGTTCGGGGCAAGGGTTGTGAGTTACACCTTTGGCCCATATCAGGATTTTATGGAGGTGGTGATCGTAAAGACTTTGGAGGAAATTTATTTCATTGAAAATTGAAAGTTATAGTTCCTTTTTAAGAGTAAAAATTGATCGGAGGACAACTTGTCCCCTATCCCCTCTTTTCCCCAAACGTATCTGGATCGAAATTCCAAGATATCCATTTTGTTGAAAATAGTCCAAATGTCAAATAACTATTGTTCCGAGTTTGAACCCCCTCCAGCCCTCAGGGAAATACTATAAATTATGACAACATATAAGCAACGACACCAGATATGACAACGTCGACATATAAAGCTTTTATGGAAGGTCATATAAACTTGGGGGGGGGGGGGCTCATTCGATTGAAAATATGAATATCTTTTGCCCTTTTTAAGAGTCAAAAGTGATCAGATGGTAACCAGCCCCCCCTCCCCCTCGTGTGCAGTCAAAATTGAATAACTATAGCAAAGGGGTTGAAAAATTTCCCATAGCCCCGGAGCAAGGGTTGTAACTTGTGCAAGTTACTCATTGTTAACATATAACGTTTTTGTACAAAGGGTGGTCGTATTAACTATGAAATGGGTTATTCGATTTGGAATTGAAACTTCTAGTTCTCTTTTCAAGATTCAAAAGTGATCCAAGGGCAACCAGCCCCCACCCCCTTTTCCTAAAGGCATCCAGTCAAAGTTTTGGGGATAGCCATTCTACTCAAAACAGTCCAAAGGCTAAAAAACTCTGTCTCCAGGGTTGAACCCCCCCCAGCCCCCGGGGAAAGGGTTATTAGTTAGGCAAGTTGCTTATTGTTACTTTGATACATTCTTTACTTTGATACTTCGATACTGCCCCCTTCCCTAACTGTAAAGAATAAAGCCTTCTGCGTCACTGACATTTTACTGAAAACGAATTACAAATATTTTCTTTTGTATTAATTTCAACATTGAAAATGAAATAAACATGACAAAGAATTAAAATCTTGAACCAATGAGCTTTCAGCAATTAATATCATTATATATCAAACATTCATTTTAATTTTATTACTTCTTTCCAAGACTGTTCAAGACACATACAGTTTCAAACAGTTCGTGGTAACGAACTGTAGTAGGAAGCGAACCGGCTCAAAAGTAACCGAAACTCTAAAAAGAAAGAGTTTTATACCATTATATACATTTTTATGCTGATTTTTAATATAGAAATTTAACTTTAGTTTTACCGATTAAAAGTTACGAGTTGGAGAAAATTTGCCTTATTTTCGAAAAAAGGGGAAAACACACCCTAGGGTCATAGAATCTTAATGAAAATCACACCATCAGATTCAGCGTATCACAGAGCCCTACTGCAAAGGTTTCAAGCTCCTATGTACAAAAATGTGGAATTTTGTATTTTTCTGCCAGAAGAAAGATCACGAATGCATGCGTGTTTATTGTTTTTTTTTCTTGAGTGATCGCATCGACCCAGTGGCCCTAGATTGTCGCGAGAGGGCTCATTTTAAAGGGAATTAAAAGTTCTAAAACCCTTTTTAAGTGAGGAAAAAATTGGAGGGCAACTGACCCCCCTTCCACGCTCATTTTCCCAAATTAATCGGATCAAAATTCTGAGATAGCCATTTTGTTCAGTATAGTTGAAAAATCTAATAAGTATGTCTTTGAGGACGCCTTAATCCCCCACAGAACCTGGGAGAAGGGCTGCAAGTTATTAATTTTGTCCATTGTTTACATATAGTATTGGTTATTGGGAAATATACTGATGTTTTCGAGGGGGATTTTTTCTGGTGGTAGTGGTCGGGGGATGGGTTTGTGTGAGAGGACATTTCCATTGAGGAATTTACCATAGGGAAGATAATGTCCATGAAGGGGGCGCTGGATTTTCCAGCGTTATTTTAAAAAAATGAGAAATTAAATAAAATTTAAGTTTTTCTAACTGAAAGTAAAAGGAACATTAAAATGGACAAAAATTATTATGCATGTGAAGGGGTTCGTCCCCTCCTCAATACCTTGCTCTTTACGCTAAAGCATTTTTAGTAATTTCAAAAGAACTATTTATTCTAATTAAACGGACTTTGTGATTCAGAGGCCATTCTTAAATAAATGGAACGAAGTTCGAACTTTAGTGGGAAGACCGAGGTATTGACGAGGGGGCGAACCCCCTCATATACATAATACACATATACGAATATAGAAGTTCGTTACATAAGTTAATTTGTAAGTTACATATATTTATTACTAATAAAAGTGTTCCTAATAAAATACATCTTTGTAGATAGTAGCTTGAAACCTCTGCAATAGGGTTCTCTGGTATGCTGAATCAAATAATGTACTTTTCATTCAGGCCACTTGCCTTTTTTGGGGCCCTTTCCACCTTTTTCAAAAAACAGGCAGATTTTCTCAGGCTTGTAGCTTTTGGTGGGTAACATTAAACTTAATAAATTCTATATATCTGGAATCAGCTTAAAAAGCCAAAATGTTTTATGCATTAAATGTTACCATTCCTTTGTTCAGAGTTTCGGTTACTATAGGCCTGAGTCCCTCATTACTTATAGTTCGTTACCAAGAACTATTTTAAAGGCAAAATGGTAAGCTATCGTTTCAAACAATTAAGGGATTGTATGTCGCCAAGAATCGTTCTTATAAGCAGGCCATCTAGGGGCAAGCAAAACACAGGACGTCACCAAGTGGGGTGCAAAGAGGTTATAAGAAAGAATTGAAAGGAACTGTATGAAAAGGAGTCAAATTTGGAACTTTCAGTATATTGGATTGGACAAGAGCGTAAGCAGTTGTGCAGCCCTCAGTCGTCTTAGTCTACGATGGAAGGCTAGAAGTAGCAATAAGTTTCCATTTTGTTTAATACATGTTAGATCCTCTTTTCTCAATCACATTGGTAGGAAATGAAGCATTTGATATAATTATCATTCGGGATTATATATGCATAAGATAACATTCCTTAGATCAACTGCTCATATTTAACTGTAGTAAAAGAAATCCAACACAATTTTACTTAGTTTTTCTGTTGTCCGCTAAAAGTTATAGTAAGTAGCATGCTGTCTTTTGATGTACTGCACCCGAGTGCTGGTCTCTACCTGCACAGACAACATGACCCGTAAAACTTTACGGTTAGAATAGCATTATCTGGTCAACCTTTAAAGCCGACATGTTTTTTCCAATAACCTTAAAAGTCAGTAATTCTTTTACAGCGGTCTCTTTAAAACCCCAAATTTGCCACAGTCTCTGTCACACAATAAGCTAAACAGGTGTTTACCATTCAACACTTGGAGCAAATATCTCAGTCCTTTAGAGCCCCTAAATGCGGCATTTGCAAAACCATGAAATTGCAAATTTAGACTTACACCCAACATTTATTTCAGGCTACAAACATATTAAACGAAAGTATTTGTAAGATGATTATGCTTATTGTGAGGTGTGATGAAAGCACACATTAGCAGAAATCTTCAAATTATTGTAGTTAATGACTGTGACCAAAATTCCATTCCAGACGTACTCCAGGCAGGTACGCAACCAAAAGAGAAGGGACCTCCAGGCTGTGCCTCTTGCGATGTCTGCATTTTTTTATCGTTCTTATCAGTTATCATTTCCTATATTTCCCATGTGGCTCATATCTTTTATTTTCAATCTCGTGCACCTCAACTGAAATTATCATAGTTAAAGTTAATGATGTGGTCAAGATTACATTCCAGAGAAGGTCGTAAAAGGTACGCACTCTGAGGGGGGAGAGGTCTCCAGGCTGTATCTCGCTTTAGGATTGTCAATTAGGTTAGTGGAGGTTATAAAAAAAATGTATGAGAAAGTAGTAGTGAAGGTACGTATTTCTTATTCTAGGCCAGTTTTAAGTAAGGTAGGTCTTAATCAGGGATGCACACTATCACCGCTTTTGCTTTTTCTTTTTATTAATGATAAAGAGGAGTATTTTAGAAATAGAAATGTCCTTATGTTAAAATTAATATCCCTGGAGCTGTTTTGCTTATTATTTGCAGATGACATAGTATTACTTGCGAAATCGGCTCCGGATTTGCAAAAGACGTTAGAGATTTTGGACAGTTACTTGGGGAGTAAAAAATTAATTTAAATATTGATAAATCAGTTATATTAGGTTTTGGAAAAGAAGAAAGGGAAAAGAATAAGTTTTATTTTAAAGGGAAAGAAATGAAAGAAGTTAAGGCTCATATTTATTTGGGTGCAAATGGCAAGTTAGAAAGGTCAGAAGGCTTCATGGGTGTTACTGAAGAGCCCCCTTAGGCAAATAGGGTCGGCAGACATTAAGCTACAGAAGGAACTTTTTAAAACGAAAGTAGGCCCAGCATTAAGTTATGGTGGGGAAGTTCGGGGGTTTGAAGAAGGGGAAAAAATAAAGAGAATATATTTAAGATATTTCGGTAGACTTTCAGGACTATACAGTGAATTTAATAGTTTGGTGTTAAAAGGCGACCTAAGATTGTTTTCATGAGGCTAATAAGACTCATTAGAATGACAGGATACTGCTAAAAGGTGATTGATTTACACAATAATAGGTTAGTAAATGTAGTTTATCTGGAGGTGTTACAGGACACAGGGAAAAATTGATTCTAGGGTTTCCTAGGTGAGATCGATTTTAAATAATTGTGGATTATCAGGAGTCTGGAACGAAGGGAAGGGATAGGACAAGAAGTAGAAAATGTAGCAGAATTAGTAAAGGGTGTGCTGGGAGATCAGGAGATTCAGAAAAAGCCGTGTGAAGTCGCGGCCTCAGCATTCCTCGGTGTCTGCCAACAATAGAAAGAGGTTTGGGAATATGATATTTCTTTTAAAGCGGATTTAAATAGTGAAAAATGAAGTGGTATATATCGGGGAACGGTAATTTTCTAGCACTTGGAGGAAGGACGAAATATTTAGGGAGGGTAAGGGGAACGGACGGTCCTCACTCATGCCCATGTGTGGAGAAAATGGCGAGAATCTGCTTCACTTCATGACCCTTTCTCCCAAATTACAGGATTGAAGGAAATAATTACTTTTTGGTAATGTGGGGACAAGAGAGTTGTTGGTTTCAATAATAGGATCAAAAGACTATGGGATAATAAGAAAGATAGCAAAACATATGAAATTGGGAATGACCCAGAGATTTTTGCAAGGGGAGAGGGTGATTGCTGAAAATAATGTTGTATATGTTAAAGTTGTTTTTTGTTTGTTACTTTTCATAGCCATGGCCCATGTTCTCTGTTTTCGAGTTTATTTCCCTTCTACAGAATAAGTTTCCGCAAAGGTACCAAAAGCCAAGTGGATTGCCGTCCTGGTCGAGTGGATTGGTGCGCTGGATTTAGGATCATTTGACCGAGAGGGCGAGGGTTCGAATCCTAATGTACCCAATTATTTAGTTTGGGACGGGGGTCAGTGTGTGACTCTGTAAGCTGAGCCAGAGTTGACCCAGCTCTATATGGGTAGCCTACCTAGAGAAATCTGAGGAAGGTAAACAGGAAGGGTGTGCGAAAGCAGAAGATGGTTGGGCCCCAGCCCCCATTGCATTTCCTGGCTGAAGGGTCAATAAACAGAGATCAGCACCACCGGTAGGGACTTTAAAGTCCAATGCCGTATTCTTTACATTTTTTTTTTTATAGGTGCCAAGATCCAAGCCGTTTTAGGGGAAGATGTAATTAAGAAAAAAGTTATAACTTTAATGTAAAGTTACACCTTCAATAGTTATGCAATGTAAACACAGTGACTGGTATAAAAAGTTAGCAGAATACGGGTTTTAAACACCAATAGAATTAAGTTTTTAGCCTTTAAATTAAAATTTTCCACCTTTTGAATGCAGCTTTTTATCTGGTGGGTGCCCGCACTAAGATACAGGCACTACTCTCTACTTTTTCACTTCGTTTCTTGAACTGACGAGTAGTGGCGGAATTTCGTTAAAATCATGGGGGGGTGGGTGGAGCCAATTGTTCCAAATAAAGTGAAAATGACAGTGAAAACTGAAAAAATGAGCCATATAGTACCATAAAGCTAAAGATATGCTAAAGAAAGCTGGCCCGTTTCTCTGGATGCTTGGATTGCATGCTTATTTATCTTAGTTTCGGCAAGATTTTTGAAGAAACTGAATATCTGCTCTGGGGAAAACTGGGGTTGGGAGGGAGAAGTTGCCCCTCCCTCTGGACCATAGCAAATTGCGCCCTTCTGACGAGAACAGGCTGGATATAAAAGGTTGGAGCTGTTCCGGTGCTGTGAGACAGTTTAGGATTTCTGCTCTGTCATAAGCTTCTTTCTCCTTCCCTACACCGGAAAAGCAAACTCTGCTTCCATTGCCTCATAGTGGCCCTTTCACGAGTTTGCCTAACAAGAACCGTGGCTGCAAACGATGCTGCAGGGTGACCTTGAAGAGTGGCATCCTCCGAGTGAAGTATAGCCTGGTAACCGACACAGCATTGTACTAGGTTGCGAGTAATGGATGAAACTTCTGGGTTTTATTTGAAGGTAATAGGCTTGAAATTGCTGCTGCATGACATCGATCTTTGTTGATATCTTAAGTTAACTAAACATTTTTTTTTTAATTGAAAGTAAGGAGCGATATTAAAACTTAAAACGAACATAAATTGTTCCGTATATGAAAGGGCCTGTCTCCTTCTCAACGCCCTGTTCTTTAAAATGTTTTGTTGTTTCAAAAAATAGAGTTGTCAGAAAGAGTCAAACTTTAGCGTAAATAGCGGGGCATTGAGGAGGGGACAAGCCCTTTCATATGCGGAATAATTTCTGTTCGTTTTAAGTTTTAATGTCGCTCCTTACTTTCAGTTAAAAAAAACTTGTTTTTTTATTTAATTTCTGAATGTTTTTGAATTAATCCAGGTTTTGATTTTGGCTCAATGTACATGAATAATTAAAACAAAATTTGCATATTAATTTACTTTTTTTGGCTAAATGGCTTTTTCAGAGTTCTGATCGGACGATTTTGAGAAAAAAGGGACGGGGGAGGAGGCTTAGTTACCCTCCAGTTTTTTTGAGTCACTTAAAAAGGCCACTAGAACTTTTCATTTTATTTACGAACATTTTTATTAGTAATAAATATACGTAACTTACAAAATAAACTTACGTAACGAACTTCTATATTCATATATTTTTCTTACGTATATGAGGGGGTTTGCCCCCTTGTCGATACCTCGCTCTCTGCGCTAAAGTTCTATTTTGTTCCAATTCTTAAGAATGGCCCCTGAATCATAAAGGTCGTTTAATTAGAATAAATAGCTCCTTTGAAATTGCTAAAAATGCTTTAGCGTAAAGAGCTAGGTATTGAGGAGGAGACGAAACCCCCTATATGCGTAAAAATTTCTGTTCGTTCTAAGTTTTAATGTTGCTGCTTACTTTCAGTTAAAAAACTTGTTTTTCTTCTATTTACTTTCTGACTACTTTTAAATTAATGCAGGTTTTGCTTTTGGCTCACAGTACATGAACAATTAAAACGAAATTTGCAGATTAATTTTACTTCTTTCGGCTAAATGGCTTTCTCAAAGTCTTGATTGGACGAATCTTGAAAAGGGGTGGGGGAGGGGGCCTAGTTGCCCTCAACTTTTTTATTACTTAAAAAGTCCACTAGGATTTTTAATTTTATTTTAAGAACGTTTTTTATTAGTAATAAATACATGTAACTTACAAATTAACTTGACCAGTCAACGTCTATACTTGTATATTTTTATTATGTATATGAGGGGTTCGCCCCCTCATCAATACCTCGCTATTTACACTAAAGTTCGAATTTTGTTCCAATTCTTTAAGAATGGCCCCTGAATCACAAAGGCCGTTTAATTAGAATACATGGCTCTTTTGAAATTACGAAAAATACTTTATCGTTAAGAGCAAGATATTGGGCAGGGGACGAATCCCCTCATATACATAATAATTCCTCTTCGTTTCAAGTTTTAATGTTACTCCTTTCTTTCAGTCGAAAAACTTTTCTTTATTTAATTTCTCATTGTTTATTTTTCGAATAAGATTGGAGAATCCAGCGCTCCCTTCATGGAAATTCTCTTCCCCCATGATAAATTCCTCCACGCAAAGATCCTCTCGCATAACCCCGTCCCCACTACCAAAAAATTCCCCCCTGAAAATGTCTGTATACTTCCCAATAACCTATACTGCATGTTAACAACGGGCAAAGCTCATAACTTATAGCCCTTCGCCGGGGACTGTGGGGGATTAAGTTGTCCCTGCAGACACAGTTATTCGATTTTTTGACTATGCTGAACAATATGACTATCTTGAAATTTAAATCCGATTACTTTGGGGGAAAATGAGCATAGGAGAGGGCCTAGTTGCCCTCCAGTTTTTTGATCACCTAAAAAGGGCACTAAAACTTTTAATTTAGTTATAATTAGCCCTCTCACGACATTCTAGGACCACTTGATCGATATGATCATCCTTGGGAAAAAAACAACAAACAAATAAACACACATCCGAGATCTTTCTTCTGGCAAAAGATACAAAATTCCACATTTTTGCAAATAAGAGCTTAAAACTTCTACAGTAGGGTTCCCTGATATGCTGAATCTGATGGTGTGATTTTCATTAAGATTCTATGACCTTTAGGGGATGTTTCCCCTTTTTTCAAAAATAAGACAAATTTTCTCAGGCTCGTAACTTTTGATGGGCAAGACTAAATTTGAAGAAACTTATAAATTTAAAATCAGCATTAAGATCTGATTCATTTGATGTATATATTTGTATCAAAATTCCGTTTTTAGAGTTTCGGTTACTATTAAGCCGGGTCATTACAACGAAACGTTTGGCAAAAGCATCGTCAAGCACGGACAACCATGTGGTAACCAATATTGACCTAGGGCTGCACAAAGTTTTAATATTTCGACTGAAGTTTTGAGACGTTTTGAACTAGACTTGTTATGAGTTTCAGAAACTTATATCCGATGGGTAGGATTCATGAGATTATGTGATACAGAATTTAATTTACTCAGGGAAGAAGGATTGGAAGGATAGGCAGGGAGAAGGGCTCATGATAAATAAGAAGCTTCAAAGCCTTGTTTAGGTTAGGAAAGTATTTATAATAGAATTCTAGTCTCGTTTTACGAACAAAATGTTCGAGGTATGAGTCATAGCAGTATTCACCCCCTGTAAAGCCGACTGATGGAGATAGTAGTGACTCAGAGGAAATTTACTTAAAGTTACAGAAACAATTAGACGGGTAACCAGGTTGAAAAATGGTGTTTTTGTTAAAGGATTTAATTGCCACGGTTAGTAGAAATAGGGATAGATGGTAATCTAGCCAAGGTAACTTTGGTGTAGGAAAGGAAAATAGCAATGGTTGTAGATTGCTCCATTCCTAAGAACATTCTAGTTATAATCAATACTGTACTTGGACATAAAATGGCCCATAAGGTAACTTGGTATTCACATGATGGTAGGACAGCTAATCTCATTGATAATATTGCTGTAAACAGAAGTGTGTAAAATTAATCTAAAGCTAAATTTTAGGAAGGGTAACTAATTACCTTCCGCGAGGTTATGACGTTGATAGACTTCAGGATAAGAATTTAATAGAAACTTTCCAAGAACAGTGGAATATGAAACCGGGGAGTCTAAAATCTTACAATGCAGAAAATGCATGGAATAATTTTAGGAAATTCGTTTGTGAAGTAGCTGATGGTGTCTCAGAGAGGAAAGTTAGAAATGCTGCGAGGAATATTAATGAAACCGATTTAAGCTTGAGAGAAAAGAGGAGAGGTTTGTACAAGAACTATTTGATTGATAGATCATATTAGAAAATGGAGAATGTTAACAAAGTAAAGAAAGTATTAAAATGTTTCTGAAATGCGATTCTAAAACAACATAGTTCCGAAAGGCGGAGGAGGGTTTCTTATACATTTTCCAGAGGAGCTTTCTACGGGTTGTTTCGGGTCCGTAGCGATCCGTAGATTGTTTGAGTCCGTAACGTTTGACGAACCGTAATTCAAACAATAAGCTGTACAAAAAATATGGCCCCATCGCACTTTTGAGTACTATAATGAGGGAAAGGTTGAGATGGCTAAGACACATTTGGCGGATGAAGGATGACAAATTGCCAAAAGTTGTCCTTTTCGGCCATCCATCTAGGGTCAAACGGAAATTAGATCTCCGCAAAATGAGGTGGGTAGAAGTCATAAGAAAGGATTTAAAGGAAATTGAAACTTATTGGGAGGGTGTAAGAGGACATCTCTGAATAAATTGGGATGCAGAAGGAGCGGGCGAAGCTGTGTCGGTCTCAGAAGGGTTGGTGTTGCAGCAAGTTGCTAGAAGAAGTAGCAATAGTAGCTGGTCGGATCAATGCCTTCATTAAGATGCATATGCTCTCTATTTTTTACTATTTTTGATATTAAGCACTGTTAAGCAGAGTCGTACAAAGGGATTTTGGGGGGAGTGGACCCAATAATAATCTTTTTTTATACGTTGAACCTGAGGTTCCCAGATATTTCAAGAAATTTAGGATCTCAGCAGGGCAAGCCACGAGATCATTACGCATGTCCTGCTCTTAGGCATACCAAACCATTAAATCCATATTTACTTCTTTCAAACTGCAATCTTTATAGCAGACAGACGTGCACCTATAGCATCTTCTTTGAAGAGAAATCATGCATGAGCATTTAATTTGTATTAGTAGAGGTAGTATATGGGCCCTTGGTCCCTCAAAAATCCTCCCAAAACTGTTTGACAGAAAGATGGGGTTATCTGAACAAAAAGATATGCTCAACTATTTAGCGGGTCATCAATCATAGAACGTATATGACTGGAGAAGATAAGATATGCCAGTGGCCCTCACGAGACCTCCCAGTCCCACAAGCCCAGTTTTAGCAGAAAGGGTAAGCACCGTGCTTGAACCCAAAACATGCAAAGAATGACAATATGTAAAATTTTACTGGAAAAGTGGGCCATTATATCCAACAATTAGGGAACATAGTAGTTAAAACATTATTTTGACAAAATGTCACATTGCAGCATTTAAATTACCAGAGTTCATCTTGTTCGTCCCTTCATTAAGGTGCTGCTACTTTCTCTTGATCAAGGACGTAAGTAAGGTAAGGAAGATGAGGAGCTCTGGCTTTCCCCAGGAATCTTTAATGTTCTTGAATTTATGGATACTTCATATCAAAATCTCATTTTTATTATTACCCCCTCCCCAAAAAAAGAAAATCAGCGTACGTGTCTGCTATCGATATATCTACACCTTTCTCAAATTCTGTCTTACAATACAGGCACACTTCCACTACTTGATCTGGCTTTTTGAAACGCCTAAAAACCCCTTAGCAACAAATCTGCTAATCTAAATAGTATGCAATTCTTTCTTTACAAAATGACCCTTCCATTGAAATTTCCATTTTCGTCATTATCAGTTTTCGTATTTGACAGCTCTTCATTATTGATCACTGATATCCCCGTTTTTAATACCAAAACTTATGGGTTTAAGCTTTTGCTTTGAAAGTATTAAGTTCCATATTCATCAATCAAACAGTAAAGCAAGTGTCAAAAGACAAGAAAAATTACAAGATGAATGTCTTTCTAAGTCGTTCATGACAATAATGTTTCGTTTGCAGTTCTTTTAAGAAAGGGAGGTATGTTCCACAGGGAAAGGGAGGTATGTTTTGTAATGGCAGAAAAGGGAAGAAATGAACAGGATTTTCTTCTTCACTTCAACTGAATTGAATAGTACCGTCATATCAATTGTCTGTTGACTTTATAACTGTCATATTTACATCTACAAGAGGTCTGCATAAACGTGATTCAACGATGAAACTAGTAAAAACAAGATCTAAGAATTCATATGGCACTTGTGACGAGGTCGGAAGAGCCAAGAGCTCATATGTTATGAGCTCAAGCAAAATCCTAAGAATCAATAGATTGCTTTAAAACGAAAATCAGAGGCTTAATGCCGGTCGGGATTTAAAATAAGAGCTCTGAGTCACGAGGTCCTTCTAAATATCAAAATTCATTCAGATCCGATTACCCACTCGAAAAATACCTCAAAAATACCACTCAAAGTACCACGAAAAATACCACTCAAAAATACCTAAATTTTTCTAATTTTTCCTCTCCATTCAGTCCCCAGATGGTCGAATCGGGAAAACGACTTTATCAAGTCAATTTGTGCAGCTCCCTGACACGCCTACCAATTTTCATCGTCCTAGCACGTCCAGAAGCACCAAACTCACCAAAGCACTGAACCCCACCACCTAACTCCGCCAAAGAGAGCGGATCCAGTCCGGTTAAGTCAATCACGTATCTACGACATTTATGAGCGTTTGCCAAGATTTCCAGCTTCCCCCTCCAACTCCCCCCAATAACAAAAAGTCTGGTCGGGATTTGAAATAAGACCTCTGAGACATGAGTTCCTTTCATATATCAAACTTCATTAAGATCCGGTCACCCGTTCTAAAGTTAAAAATAACTCAATTTTTCTGATTTTCCCAAATCAAACAGTTCGTGGTAACGAACTGTGGTAAGGAGCGACCCGGCTCAATAGTAACCAAAAGTCTAAAGAGTCTAAAATTTTGGTACCAATAGCTACATCAAAAGAATCGCATTTTAATGCTGATTTTTTAAATATATAAGTTTCATCAAGTTTGGTCGTACCCATCAAAAGTTACGAGCCTGAGAAAATTTGCGTTATTTTAGAAAATAGGGGGAAAACACCCCCTAAAAGTCACAGAATCTTAACGAACATCACACCATAGATTCAGCGTATCAGAGAGCCCCACTGTAGAAGTTTCAAGCTCCTATCTATAAAAATGTGGAATTTTATATTTTTTGCCAGAAGGCAGATCACGGATGCGTGTTTATTTGTTTGTTTTTTTTTCCCAGGGGTGATCGTATCGACCCAGTTGTCCTAGAATGTTGCGAGAGGGCTCATTCTAACGGAAATGAAAAGTTCTAGTGCCCTTTTTAAGTGACCAAAAAAATTGGAGGGCACCTAGGCCCCCTACCACGCTCATCAGCGTATCAGAGAACCCTACTGTAGAAGTTTCAAGCTCCTATCTACAAAAATGTGGAATTTTAAATTTTTTGCCAGAAGGCAGATCACGGATGCGTGTTTATTTGTTTGTTTGTTTGTTTTTTGTTTTTGTTTTTTTCCAGGGGTCATCGGATCGACCCAGTTGTCCTAGAATGTTGCAAGAGGGCTCATTCTAACGGAAATGAAAAGTTCTAGTGCCCTTTTTAAGTGACCAAAAAATTGGAGGGCACCTAGGCCCCCTCCCACGCTAATTATTTTCCCAAAGTCAACGGATCAAAATTCTGAGATAGCCATTTTATTCAGCGTAGTCGAAAAACCTCATAACTATGTCTTTGGGGACGACTTACTCCCCCACAGTCCCCGTGGGAGGGGTTACAAGTTCAAAACTTTGACCAGTGCTTACATATAGTAATGGTTATTGGGAAGTGTACAGGCGTTTTCAGGAGGATTTTTTTGTTGGAGGCAGGGGTTGAGAAGAGGGGGATATACTGGGGGAACTTTTCATCGAGGAATTTGTCATGGGGGAAGAAATTTTCCATAAAAGGGAGCGCAAGATTTACTAGCATTACATAAAAAAAAACAATGAAAAAGTTTTTTTCACCTGGAAGTAAGCAGCAGCATTAAAACTTAAAACAAACAGAAATTATTACCCATATGAGGGGCTCACCTCCTCCTAATACCTCGCTCTTTACGCTAAAGTATTTTAAGTAATTTCAACTATTTATTCCGCGGCTTTTGTGATTCAGGGGTCATTCTTAATGAATTGGGACAAAATTTAAGCTTTAGTGTAAAGAGCGAGGTACTGACTAGGGGGCGAACCCCCTCATATATTTAATAAAAACATAAGAATACAAAAGTTCTTTACGTAAGCTAATTTATAAGTTACGTATATCTTTTACTTATAAAAAGATTCGTAAAAAATTAAACGTTTTAGTTGCCTTTTTAATTAACCGAAAATCGGAGGGCCACTAGGCTTCCTCCCCCACTCTTTTTTCTCAAAATCATTCGATCAAAATTATGAGAAAGCCATTTAGCCAAAAAAAAATAAATATACAAATTTCGTTTTAATTATTCCTCTGCGGAGAGCCAAAATCAAAACATGCATTGATTCAAAAACGTTCAGAAATTAAATAAAAAAAAACAAGTTTTTTAAATGAAAGTAAGGAGCGACATTAAAACTTAAAACGAACAGAAATTACTCCGTATATGAAAGGGGCTTTTCCTTCTCAACGCCCCACTCTTTACGCTAAGGTTTTTTTACTGTTTTAAAATGTAGAGTTAAGAGAAAGAGTCAAAGTTTAGCGTAAAGAGCGGGATGTTGAGAAGGAAAAGCCCCTTTAATATAAGGAGTAATTTCTGTTCGTTTTAAGTTTTAATGTCGCTCCTTACTTTCATTTAAAAAACTTGTTTTTTTTATATTTAATTAACAAAAAGAACGGATCCGTATCAATTATTTCAATCTCGTATCTATAACTTGTGCTTATTCTTCCCATCAAGTTTCATCCCGATCGCTCCACTCTAAGGGTTTTCCAAGATTTCCGGTTTCCAAGATTTCTGTCCCCCCCAATCCTCTATGTCCCCGGATCCGATTCGAATTGAAAATGGAGCATCTGAGACATAAGATTCTTCTATATATAAAGTTTCATTAGGATCCGATCACCAATTCGTAAGATACCTCGATTTTCACGTTTTCCAAGAATTCCGGTTTCCCCCTCCAACTCCCTTCAATGTCACCGGATCTGGTCGAGATTTAAAATGAGAGTTCTAAAGAACAAGATCCTTCTAGATATCAAATTTCATTAAGATCTGATCACCCGTTCGTAAGTTACAAATACCTCATTTTTCAAATTTTTCCGAAATACCCCCCCCCCCCAACTCCACCAAAGAGAACGGTTCCGGTCCGGCTATGTCAGTCACCTATCTTGGACTTGTGCTTATTCTTTCCACCAAGTTTCATCCTGATCTCTCCGCTTTAAGCGTTTTCCAAGGTTTCCGGCCCCCCCCCCCCTATTGTCACTGAATCCGGTCGGGATTTGAAATAAAGGCTCTGAGAAACGATATTCTTTCAAAAATCAAATTTCATTAAGATCCGATCACTCCTTCGTAAGTTGAAAATACCTCATTTTTTCTAATTTTTCAGAATTAACCCCCCCCCCCCAACTCCCCCAAAGAGTCGGATCCGTTCCGGTTATGTCAATCATGTATCTAGGACTAGTGCTTATTTTTCCCACCAAGTTTCATCCCACTCAACTCTAAGCGTTTTCCAGGATTTTAGGTTCCCCCAACTCCCCCTAACGTCACCGGATCTGGTCGGGATTTAAAATGAGATCTCTGAGACACGATATCCTTCCAAACATCAAATCTCGTTAAGATCCCATCACCCGTTCGTAAGTTCAAAATACTTTTTTTTTCCGAATTAACCGACCCCCACTCCCTCACAGATGGTCAAATCGCGAAAATGACTATTTCTAATTTAATCTGGTCCGGTCCCTGATACGCCTGCCAAATTTCATCGTCCTAGCTTGCCTGGAAGTGCCTAAAGTAGCAAAACTGGGACCGACAGACAGACAGACCGACAGAATTTGCGATCGCTATACATTGGTTAATACCAAGTGCCATAAAAACATCATAACTTATTTCTCCGGGCTCTGCTTATACCATATATGAATTGCAACGTTGACAAACTTTCCGCAAGATAAGTTCCAAAACCATAACATCACAGAATTGAGAAAAGGTAGTTTGAGTGAATATCCATTATTTGCTCTTAAATAAGAGTTATACAAAAACGCATCATTGGAGATTCTCATTATACAAAGAACAGAGTTTAATACTGCTACTACTACTACTACTACTACTACTACTAACAACTTACCAGAGTAGGATGCCGCCTGAGGCCAACACAGCTACATACGCTTCTCCTCCATCCCAATCTATCCAAAGCCTCCCTCTTCACACCCTTCCAAGAAGTTCCCGTTTCCTTTAAATCTTTCTTTATGACATCTTCCCACCCTAGACGAGGACGACCTGCTTTCCGTTTAGCCCTAGACAGTTGGCCGAAAAGGACAATCTTCGGCAATCTGTCATCCTTAATCCTCAGCACGTGCCCTAACCATCTCAACCTTTCTTTCATTATAGCCCTAAAAAGCGGGACTGAACTACACTTTTCGAATAGCCCACTGTTTGAAATACGATCAGTCAGCCGGGTACCCAGAACAATCCGTAGTCAATTTGTTTGGAAAACATCTAGTAAATCTTCATCCGCTTTTCGGAGCACCCAGGCTTCATAGCACAACCGTCATCACTGTGCCTTCTAATATTCTAATCTTGGTTTGCGGACTCATCTTCCTATTCTTTTAAACTTTTTTTAATTGTGAAAAAAAACACCCTGAGTCTTGGCTATTCTACTTTTAACATCTTCACTGCTCCCGCCGTCTGTACTAATAATACTACCAAGGTAAGTGAAACTGCCCACCTGATCAGTTTTGTTACCAAGCGTCACCTTTTCATCTTCACTTATTCCTAGCCTTAGGGACTTTGTCTTTTTAACATTAATTTTCAAACCTTTTCTAGCACCCTGAACTCGCAAAACCTCGAAAAATTGACTCATTTTGCTCACACTTTCATCTAGGATAGCTGAAATATTTCACCATTGGTCTAGGTCTGAAGGGAAAATTAGAAGTTAGAACTTCCTCCTGGTCCAAAAATTTCAAAATTCTTGTGTCAATGATTTTCTTAAACTGCATTGCTAATTGACTACACTGCCTTTCAATTTAGAAATAAAATGACAATTTATTCATAGAGGCAGGCACGTACGCAGGATTTTTTTTTCGGGGGGGGCCAAAACCCTCGAAACAGCAAATATAAAGTAGCACTTTTTTTAATTAGTAACTAAATAAATGCAAAAAACACGTATATTCGAAAATACAGATTAACTTTAATCTGTAGTATTGTAGCGGATGGGGGAAAGAAGACTGAAGCCTCAAAAGTACGTTTTAGGCTCAGGTTATGTTCATAGCGACTTAGAACCAGTGATTAATCTATTATATCCCACTGAAAAGGAAATTTTACGGTTAACAGTGCAATATGGGTGCTCTGGGGGGTAGTTCTTTTATTGCGAAAACATTGATTTTAATGAAAAATGATAGTTTCCAAAATTGGTCCATTAAAAGCTGTACTTTATCCTGAAAAGGGGGGATAAACGCCCTAAAATTAAGGATAATTATATTTTGTTGTGGAAAGTAAACTCTTTTTACGAAAAAAAACACTACACTCGCTAATTACTTCAAAGAGGGTAAAAAGTTAGACAGAAAATGGGTTAATAATTGGGCAATGACTTGACCTGATAATTGCATGCTGTAAAATCCCAAAAAAAGGCTTAACACATGTATCTAGATTCCTAATAAATGTCCTACTTTTGCCAGAAATCCCAAGAAACCATGAGGAAATTAAACATTTCACAAAATTTCAGGGGGGGGCGAAGGCCCTCCCCCTGCGTACGTGCCAGCATTGGAGGTAAAAAATTTTAAAGATAGTGAAAAATAAAATATAATTTTTAATACAGAAAAAAAAAAATGATAATAGAAGTCCGAATATTTCACATCTCGAAGCCTTCATCAACAGGGGAAAAATATAAACAAGAAACCTAGCTTAAATAAAACATGAAAAAACAAAGAACACACACAAACGCTGCACAAGAGTGTTTTTGTGAATAGCGTTTGTGTGTTGTCTTTGTTTTTCCGTGTTTCGTTTAAGTTAGGTTTTTGTTTTGTTTGTATTTCCCCTCCCCCCCCCCCCCGTGAATAAAGGTTTCCAGATGTGAAGCTGAACTATTCACACCATTGTTATTTATTTATTTTTTTTTTTTGTCAAATGCTTTTTTTTTCAATGTGTTACAAATTTTTACCCCTTATTAATAATAAATTTACGTTTCAATCCTTAAAACTACATTAATCATCTCATTACATAACTGACATACACTGAAAAACAGTAGAGTATCATCCGTAAATTCTTCCTTTAACACATTCCTCTCAAATGAATAGAAAAGTCAATTGTAAAATCAATTACTGATTTATTAATACAAAATATTGCTCCATCAAACTACACAGATTGCTTTAAAAATTACTAATGCTACTTACGAAATGCTACTTTTCTATATGTTTGAATGAAACAGATTTAATTCGACAAATTTTGACAGAAAAAGAATGTCCTTCTAAAATAGTAAATTAAAGTGAAAGTTGAAAATGTAATGACTTAAAGCAATATTTTTTTTTTTTCATTTTTGCAATCTAGATTATCATCTGATTTTTTTTTTTTTTTTTTTTTTTTTGATGTTTTGACAAACACAAACTACAAAAATCCATAGTAAATTGAAAATTGAACAATTGAGTAAATTGAAAGTAGCACTCAAACGAATCAAAAGATCTTACTTTTAAATCTTGAATAGTATCGTAATTTAATTGTGTTGTTTTAAGATTAATAGTATGATAAATAAAAAAACACGTTGCTCGATATACGAATCGTCTTCAGTAAAGCATAAATTACGCTATGGTCTTTAGAGGGCTTAGGAAGCAGCAGCCTGTTCACTAACTCTAACTCTCTTAACTCTACATCTTAAAACAGTAAAAAACTTTAGCGTAAAGAGCGGGGCGTTGAAGAGGAAAAGCCCTTTCATATACGGAGTAATTTCTGTTTGTTTTAAGTTTTAATGTCGCTCATTACTTTCATTAAAAAAAAAACTTTTTTTTAATTTAATTTCTGAACATTTTTAATTAATGCATGTTTTGATTTTGGCTCTTCTAACATAAATAATTAAAACAAAATTTGCATATTAATTTTTTTTTTTGGCTAAATGGCTTTCTTATAGTTTTAATTGCAAGATTTTGAGAAAAAAGGAGCGAGGGAGGAAGCCTAGTCGCCCTCCAATTTTTTGATTACTTAAAAAGGAAACTAGAACTTTTAATTTTTTACGAAAATTTTTATTAGTAAAAAATATACGTAATTTACGAATTAACTTACGTAACAAACTTCTATATTTGTATGTTTTTATTGCGTATATGAGGGGGTTCACCCTCGTCGATACCTCGCTCTTTACACTAAAGCTGCAATTTTGTCCCAATTCCATAAGAATGACCCTTGAATCACAAAGGCCGTAGAATAAATAGTTGAAATAATTAAAAATACTTTAGCGCAAAGAGCGAGGTATTACGAGGAGGTGAACCCCTCATATGTTTAATAATTTCTGCTCGCGTTAAGTTTTAATGCTGCTCCTCACTTTCAGTAGAAAAAAATTTTCATATTTATTTTTTCATTGTTTTCCTAAATAATGCTAGAAAATCCTGCGCCCCCTTCATTGAAAGTCTCTTCCCCCATGAGAAGTTTTTCCATGGAATATCCTCCCACGTAGCACCCCCACCTCAACTCCCCCCAACCAAAAAAAAACCCTGTAAACGTCCGTACATTTCCTAGTAACCATTACTATATGTAAACACAGGTCAAAGTTTGTAACTTGCAGCCCCTCCCACGGGAACTGCGGGGGAGTAAGTTGTCCCCAAAGACATCGTTATTATGTTTTTCGACTATGGTGAATAAAATGGCTATCTCAGAATTTTGATCCGGTGATTTTTGGGAAAAAATAAGCGTGGGAGGGGGCCTAGGTGCCCTCCAATTTTTTGGGTCACTTAAAAAGGTCACTAAAACTTTTAATTTTCGTTAGAATGAGCCCTCTCGCGACATTCTAGGGCCACTGGGTCGATACGATCACCCCTGGGAAAAAAAACAAACAAAAAAAACAAACACAAAACAAACAAATAAACACGCATCCGTGATTTGTCTTCTGGCAAAAAAATGCGAAATTTCAATTTTTGTAGATCGGAGCTTGAAACTTCTACAATGAGGTTCTCTGATATTTTTGTTAAGATTGTATGACTTTTAGGGGATGTTTTCCCCTATTTTCTAAAATGAGGCAAATTTTCTCAGGCTCGTAACTTTTGATAAGTAAGAATAATCTTGATCAAAGTTATATATTTAAAATCAGCATTAAAATACGATTTTTTTGATGTAACTATTGGTATCAAAATTCCATTTTTTAGAGTTTAGGTTACTATTGAGCCGGGTCGCTCCTTACTACAGTTCGTTACCACGAACTGTTTGATTCGTACTTCCTATCAACGATCCCACTTCTAACACTTGGAGACGAGACCACGTCTATCTCCACCTAAAACACGACCACCTCATTGGCTGTAAACGGTTGTTTGATCGTCAAATATTGGTCTTGGACCTAAATGCACAAAGTTGCGCAAAAAACATTCAGAAATCATGCTGCTAGCAGCTTGACTAGCTGCTAGCAGCTAGCAGCAACTTTGCTATTTAATAGCAAAAGTCACAGAATTTTTATGCTCGTAGTCAGGGACGTACTCAGGAAGGCCTCGGGGCCTTAGCCCTCCACCAAAATCCTACAAAAAAAATCCAAAATTTTGGGGAATTTCATATTGAGATTATGAAAATTTACTTTTCTATAATTGGTCCTCCCCCAAAAAATCTCTTCCGTACATGCGTCCATGTACCCAAGAACAAGGCAAGAAAAAAAAAATCACTATATCAGCCATGAAAAAGATAATCACGGGAAACATCAGGTCCATATTTTTCTTTTCCGATGCTTAGATGAGGTTTTTACAAACTGTTCGCAGACCAATCTTCGCGGACCTCTTTGTAGCAGAAAAAGTACCAAAAATATATATTATAAAAAATTAAATCATAATTAAAAATTATATGGAAAGCAAACAATAAGAAATTATAGAGAAAAGCATAAGAATCTCGAGATTCCTGGGGGGCGCCGAATGAGCCTACTCTGCGTGAGTACCAGCCCTCTATTACTGAGGAGTGACATACTCTGAGTGAGTGGTAGCAACAGACAATTTTCTGTTTCCATCCTGCTTACCAACTGTGTATTTAAAAGATAGTTATGTCGATCAATTTCTTCTAAAGAGGGCATAATGCATCAGAAGTTTCTGTTATGACGAAGTGTAGTAATAACAGGACTATATAACTAAAAATCGATCACTTTAATCGACAGGACTAGTCACGACGAAATAAAAGTAAGGTTTGGCATAAACCAACAGGTATATGAATGTCCACTTTTTAAATGGTGTAGCTCAAATATGCAGTAAGAATAAAAAAGAAGAATGAAAAATATCATTAACAGAATGGTTCAATATAAATTCAGATTTATGGGTCCAAATAGAGAGACATTATTTCCTTTTATAGGTAAGACACACGACATTTTCTATGGAAGGGGGAGGGCAGCAATAAAACTTCTCCCAATCTTAGTGAAGTTCGCTTTATTGAAATGTATTTCCCAAAAAGGATTTTGGTCTGCCTTAACTCTCTTTTCTTAAAACTAATAAAAAAATATACTGCCACCCTCCATCAAAATGTTTTAAAACTGAGTGAACTAGATATCAAATTCTTTCATAGATATATTTGTTGATCGCCTATATGAGTTACTACTGATTGTCCGCGAAATAATTTTTTAAACTCAAAAGGCGCCTGTAGAAAAAAGTGTGGGAAACTACGATTTAAATAAGAAGTATATAGGATAAAATATGAGAAAATAAACCCTTTTTTGAAGTTTATCGGAGTTATATTGGATTATAGTCACCAGCTGGATTCTATCCGTTATACACTAAACAAGGCATGGCAAAAGGTTAGACTTTTCTTTCCACTTCTTTGCTAAACACCAAAAATCTGCAACTAATTTTCTGCTTTTTTTGTAAACTCTTCCTACTTCTTTTTCTACTACACCTCAGCGATATTCACATATCAGGAATTTTTAAATACCAACTATATACTAGTACTAGTACTATATACCAACTATATACCAACTATATAGTACTATATACCAACTATATACTAGTGCCAACTATAATACAACTATATAAATACTAGCTATATCAAACAATTCGTGGTAACAAAATGAAATTTTGGTACCAATAGCTACATCAAAAGAATCACATTTTAATGCTGATTTTAAATATATAAGTTTCATCAAGTTTAGTCTTACCCATCAAAAGTTACGAGCCTGAGAAAATTTGCGTCATTTTAGAAAATAGGGGGAAACACCCCCTAAAAGTCATAGAATCTTAACGAAAATCACACCATCAGATTCAGCGTATCAGAGAACCCTACTGTAGAAGTTTCAAGCTCCCATCTGCAAAAATGTGGAATTTTATATTTTTTGCCAGAAGGCAGATCACAGATGCGTGTTTATTTGTTTTTTTTGTTTTTTTTCCCAGGGGTGATCGTATCGACCCAGTTGTCCTAGAATGTTGCGAGAGGGCTCATTTTAACGGAAATGAAAAGTTCTTGTGCCGTTTTTAAGTGACCAAAAAAATTGGAGGGCACCTAGGCTGCCTCCCACGCTAATTATTTTCCCAAAGCCAACGGATCAAAATTCTGAGATTGCCATTTTATTCAGCGTAGTCGAAAACCTTTTAACTATGTCTTTGGGGACGACTTACTCCCCCACAGTCCCCGTGGGAAGGGTTACAAGTTCAAAACTTTGACCAGTGCTTACATATAGTAATAGTTATTGGGAAGTGTACAGGCGTTTTCAGGAGGATTTTTTGGTAGGAAGCAGGGGTTGAGAAGAGGGGGATATGCTGGGGGAACGTTCCATTGAGGAATTTGTAATGGGGGAAGAAAATTTCCATGAAGGGAGCGCAGGATTTACTAGCATTACTTAAAAAAAACAATGACAAAATAAATATGAAAAAGTTTTTTTTTCAGCTGGAAGTAAGCAGCAGCATTAAAACTTAAAACGAACAGAAATTATTACCCATATGAGGGGCTCACCTCCTCCTAATAACTCGCTCTTTACTCTAAAGTATTTTTAGTAATTTCAACTATTTATTCTGCGGCTTTTGTGATTCAGGGATCATTCTTAATGAATTGGGACAAAATTTAAGCTTTAGTGTAAAGAGCGAGGTACTGACAAGGGGGCGAACCCCCTCATATATGTAATAAAAAAATGCGAATACAAAAGTTATTTGCGTAAGCTAATTTATAAGTTACGTATATCTTTTACTTATAAAAAGATTCGTAAAAAATTAAAAGTTCTAGTTGCCTTTTTAATTAACCGAAAATTGGAGGGCAACTAGGCTTCCTCCCCCGCTCTTTTTTTCTCAAAAATCATTCGATCAAAATTATGAGAAAGCCATTTAGCCAAAACAAATAAATATACAAATTTCGTTTTAATTATTCCTCTGCGGAGAGCCAAAATCAAAACATGCATTGATTCAAAAACATTCAGAAATTAAATAAAAAAACAAGTTTTTTAAATGAAAGTAAGGAGCAACATCAAAACTTAAAACGAACAGAAATTACTCCGTATATGAAAGGGGCTTTTCCTTCTCAACGCCCCGCTCTTTACGCTAAATTTTTTTACTGTTTTAAAATGTAAAGTTAAGAGAAAGAGTCAAACTTTAGCGTAAAGAGCGGGGCGTTGAGAAGGAAAAGCCCCTTTCATATACGGAGTAATTTCTGTTCGTTTTAAGTTTTAATGTCGCTCCTTACTTTCATTTAAAAAACTTGTTTTTTTATTTAATTCTAGGATAAGTCGAGATCCCCTTGACAGCTCTGATCCGAAACGGAAGCGAACCGAATACGCGTACATTAGTAACTATCATAATTAATAGCAATGATTGGTGATACAAATAGAAAATAAAAACGGATTTTTTTTTTTAACCACGGTGGTGAAAACTGACACAATTAGCTTTTTTAAAGAATTTAAAAATGAAGCAGAATTTAAAGCTCAAAACAAAACCGAAGCGAAACAAATATTCGCCGATTATATTTATAAGTAAAGAGCAATTGCCAAAAGGCATGCTAAAAGGTTAGACTTTTCTTTCTGCTTCTTTGCTAGACGCCAAAAATATGTAACTAATAAGCTATAAGAAACCTTTACAATGAAAACGCATGACTTTAGGTAAGAAATTACTAAAAATACTTTAATGTAAAGAACGAGGTATTGTGGAGGAGACGAAACCCCTTATATACGTAATATTTTGTGTTCGTTTTAAGTTTTAATGCTGCTCATTACTTCCGGTTGAAAAAAATTATTTTCTTATGGTTTTTTGTAAATAATACTAGAAAATCCTGCACCCCCTTCATGGAAATTTTCTTTCCTCATGATAAATTCCTCCATGGAAAGATCCTCCCATAAAACCCCCTCCCTCGATCAACCCCCAAACCAACGCGAAAAAGTCCCCTGAAAACATCTGTACACTTCTTAATAACCACTACTATATGTAAACAATGGTCAAAGCTTGTAACTTGCAGCCCCTCCACTGGGGACTGTGGGGGATTAAGTCGTCCCCAAAGACATAGTTACTAAGTTTTCGACTAATAAGCTGAACAGAATGGCTTTATCAAAATTTTGATCTGGGGAATTTGGAGAAAAAGTGTACGTGGGAGGGGGCATAGATACCCTCCAATTTTTGGTCACTTAAAAAGGGCACTAGAACTTTTAATTTCCGTTAGAATGAGCCCTTTCGTGACATTCTAGGACCATTGGGTCGATACGATCACCCCTGAAAAAAACAAAAACAAAAAACAAACAAACCAATAAACACGCATCCGTGATCTGTCTTCTGGCAAAAAATACAAAATTCCTTATTGTCATAGATAGGAGCTTGAAACTTCTACAGTAGGGTTCTCTGATACGCTGAATCTGATGGTGCGTTTTTTGTTAAGATTATATGACTTTTAAGGGATGTTTCCCTCTGTTTTCTAAAATAAGGCAAATTTTATCAGGCTCTTAACTTTTGATAGGTAAAACTAAACTCGATGAAACTTATACATTTAAAATCAGCATAAAATGCGATTCTTTTGATGTTCCTATTGGTATCAAAATTCCATTTTTTAGAGTTTCGGTTCTATTGAGCCGGGTCGCTCCTTACTAGAGTTCGTTACCACGAACTGTTTGATACAAGTATTTCCTAGCTTCTACATACCCAATTAATTTTCATCAAAAACATCTATGTCTGCCTTGTAAACGTAAGAAGTTGAAATTTGTTTAAGGTCTTCCATCAAGGCTCCTGGGTTTTGTTCCGTCTTAAGGTATGTTAATTTAAAAAAAAGTTTTATTTATAACTGAAAGTAAGGGGCGACATTAAAACTTCAAACAAACAGAAATTATTCCGTATATGAAAGGGGCTGTCACATCCCCGCTCTTTACACTAAAGCTTCTTATTTTCTTAAAAAGTCGAGTTTTGAGAAAGAGTCAAATTTTAATGTAATGAGCTGGGCGTTAAGGAGGGGACAGTCCCTTTCATATACGGAATAATTTCTGTTCGTTTGAAGTTTTAATGTCACTCATTACTTTTAGTTAAACAAACTTTTTTATTTAATTTCTGAACGTTTTTGAATTAATGCAGGTTTTGATTTTGGTTCACTGTACATGAATAATTAAAACAAAATTTGCATGTTAACTTTAATCATTTTGGCTAAGTGGCTTTCTCGAAATTTTGATCGAACGATTTTAAAAAAGTGGCGATGTAGGGAGCCTAGTTGCCCTCCGATTTTTTTGCTTACTTATAAAGGCAACTGGAACTTCTAATTTTATTTACGAATGTTTTTATTAGTAATAAATATACGTAACTTATAAAATAACTTACGTAACGTACTCCTGTATTCGTATATTTTTATTATGTATATGAAGGGGTTTGCCCCCTCGTCAATACTTCGCTCTTTAGACTATAGTTTAAATTTTGTTCCAAGTATTTAAGAATGACCCCTGAATCGCAAAGGCCGTTTAATTA